>NC_066582.1:485094789-485747914 GCF_024323335.1 Lathyrus oleraceus | reverse complement strand
ATTAGAATCAATCTTTTTATGGTCTTAACTTACAGGTTTAATAACAAGATTTTTTTACAAAAGTAAAAGACATAAAGAAGTTGAAACCAACAGAGCGAGAGTTTGAGGTTTTAACTGGACAGTGTAAGTTAGTCATTAAGTCTATCTCAGGGCGAGAGCAAGTTTTAGAATTAATTAAATTCTGACTTTTTTCCAAAAAGTATTTTTAAAGATTGAATGTGAGGACGAGAGTTAAGCATTTAGATTTAATTGTATAACCTAAGTCAACAGAGCGAGAGTTTGAGATAAGGGTGTTTAAAACGGTCAGTATTTTCTTAAAAAGAGTTTCTGCAACTTTATTGTTTTCAAAATATGATTTTTGACTTAATTATAAGTGACAGCTACATTAATATAAGATCATGGTTTCTTCAACAGAGCGAGAGTTTGAGATAAAACCTTTAACCAATAAAGTTAATCGAAACGATTTATTTTAAGACCGAGAGACCGACAAGGAATTGATTCCCTAGTTTTGACGAACTACATACCGATATCCATTTTATTAATATTTAATCTAGATATTAGTTTAGTTTTTAGCTTCCTTCCCCAAACAATCAACTATTATTCACCTTAGCTTTACGAAGTAACCTTAGATAACGGTATATCGATTCATAAGTCCCTGTGGGATCGATATCTTTTAAAACTACGCGATAGAACTCTGCACTTGCAGTTTGTATCCCATTCTCGACTCACACAGTCGAGCGATCAACTATCATGTTGTTGCCGTCCTCTTTGCAGGTGGTTCCTCTGTGTGGGGTGGGTGTTCTGAGTGGGGCTAAAACCCAGGCCCGAGTATACACCTAGGACTAGTGTGGTCTCATGTTGCCTCCTTCATGTTAGGTTAACATGTGCCTGGCGGCGTGATGTACCACAAGCCGGACGAGGTTCATTTGATAGTGCTTTCCTCTGTGGAGTATCCACTTTGGCTTAGTTACTTCATTTGAGCTGTTGACTCTGGTGACCGATCATTTCCCGGATCTTTGGTTTAGACGATCTCAGGAGAGCTGCAATGGCACACCCGAAAGGGCAAACCCATTGAGTATCTCTGCCCGATTGTCGAGACTATTATCCGCCTTAGGATGACCTGTTTAGAATTTACCTGTGAGGGGAGGGTGATTCTTACAGATGCATGTTCAGATGGTGACTCAGATGGTGACTTTTTGTTCCGTGGGTCTTATTTATAAGTCGGATTTATGGCCGTTTATTTCAGAGACGCCGGAGTGCTGTCCGTGATTTATCGGTGGGGATCCGTTTATTTCAGGATTCCCCGGGCCGAGATATTTATCAGTGGGGATCCGTTTATTTCAGGATTTCCCGGGCCGATTCAGATGGTTGTGGGTGTCTGCTCAGAGACTGGTGATGATGATGATGTATCTTTCTTCCGTTTATTTCGGAACCCGAGGGTCAGATTTGTGGTTACAGTTTCCTCAGATGGTTATGATCAGTTCAGAGACCAGGTTTCAGTGCAGATGATCAGACGACTTGGAGGATGGCACAGTGCATTGCATTCATACATCATTCTCATTTTGCATTCATCTGCACCAAACATACGTCTAGCCATATGGGGAGTATTATTGATTGAGAATCTGGTTGAGAGACATCTTGAATTTCAGAATATGGATGTCAAAATGTTGTCTGTCTCGATGAAATCAGAATCAAAGGACAGAAGCTTCCTCATATGGATAGACGTTGCATTCATGCATATTAACCTGTTTGCTGTTTTGCAGGAATCATTGCTCGCGCTCGTAGAGTTGTACCTTTGCACTCAACCCGTCCTCACAGATACTTCACCAGACGCAATACTCCCAGGCTAATGGATCTTCCAAGTACTGATCTCCTCGAGCTGAAAGACAAGATGACTGAGCTGATCAACATCATGCAGGGTTTTGCAGTTGGTCAGAAGGCTCTGGCTGACAAAGTTGAAAAGCTCGAGCGGGCTTCAGCAGCGAACAGTGGGGTTAATCTGGATGGTGTCTCCAACCAGAGGCTCGGTGGATCCAGAGACGGTGGAAAAAGAGCAACCGTGGGTATGGTAAATGACAATGCTGGTGGATTTGGTGTTGCTACTGATGGTGGGCCCGGTCTGGGGCATAACTTGAAAGACGGTCTTTTCCCTCCATTCTTTGGTGTTGAAGATGACAAAGAGGAAGACCGAGAAGCTGATCAATTCTCCATGCTGAATGAGCCACTTGGGCAATATGGTGTCCAACCACCTAACAAAGAGATTCAGTTGCTGGCTGAAAAGGTAAGAGCTCTGGAAAGCCATGCTACTCCGGGGATGATCAACATGTCGAATATGGGATTGGTTGAGGGGATTGTGATCCCACAAAAGTTCAAGGCGCCCGCATTTGACAAATACAATGGGAGTTCCTGTCCAGAAACTCATCTTCAAGCCTTTGTCCGCAAGATCTCTGCATACACTACAGATCAAAAACTGTGGATGTACTTCTTCCAGGACAGTCTGTCTGGAGGATTCTTGGAGTGGTACACCAAGTTGAAATCTGCTGACATCAAGAGCTGGCAGGATCTGGGAGATGCATTCTTTAAACAATATCAGTTCAATGCTGATATGGCCCCGAGTCGTACCCAGCTGCAGGGTATGTCTCAGAAAAATAACGAGGGGTTTAAAGAATATGCCCAAAGATGGAGGGAGTTGGCTGCCAGAGTTCAACCGCCACTGGTGGACAGAGAGATGTCTGATCTCTTCATGGGTACCTTGCAAGGGGTTTTCGCTGAAAGGATGGTTGGATGCCCGGTTACCAACTTTGCCGACATTGTGGTGGCTGGAGAAAGAATCGAAAGTTGGCTGAAAATGGGGAAGATTCAGGGTGGTAATGCTTCGTCATCAGGACCGAAGAAGCCCTTCGGAAATGGAAAAAGGAAGAATGAGGGTGAGTCAAGTGCTGTGTATGCCCAGAGAGGATACAGTAGGGATCATTACTACCAGCACACCGCTGCTGTAACCATCCCTGCTGGTAATCAGTCAGTCCGACAGCAACGTCAGCCATCTCAACAGAGAGCTGGGTATCAAGTGAAAGGAAAAGGGGTTGATCGCCATTTCGACAAGCCGCCTGTGACATACGCTGTTTTGTTCAAAAAGCTGATGGATCTTGGGTTGGTGCAGCCAAGGGCGATGGTTCCGATGAGATCAGATCAGAAGCCACCCAATTATGATGAGAACGCCCAGTGTGAATTTCATTCTGGAACACCGGGGCATAACATTGAGGGCTGTAGAGCATTCAAGAATGTTGTCCAGGATCTGGTGGATTCTAAAGCAATCAACTTTGCTCCATCTCCGAATGTTAATGCCAATCCCATGCCGGCACATGGTCAGGCAATGGTGAGTGCAATTGCTGAAGATTCTGGTTACGCCTGTGTGATGGGTGAAGAGACTGATGGTAACTGCAAGTTTGATGGTTGGATAAAGCCGTGTGTACCAGGAAGCTGGAAGGCTTAAAAAAGATCAGCACTGACACTCGTCTGGAAGAGTAATGATTTCTGTTTTCGGTTTTATTTGCATGAAAGCCATACGTGTTGCCCGACACGTAATGGTTCATTGTAAGGGCCACCTCATGTTTAAATCTGCATTTCTGCATCATTAATAAATGGATGTTTTTCAGTCCAAAAGCGGTGTTCCCTGTTTTTCATTTATTTTTGCAGTTTTAAAAAAAACAAATAAAAATGGCAATGTTATTTTCATTTTTCTCTTTTTTGATTTGTCTCGTTCCGAATGCAAAAAAAATAATAATTCTCCGGATCTCGTTGATAACAATTTGGTTACACCTCATATGACTTCGACAAACCAATCTATCTTGCTGAAGAAGAAGATGAAGAAGATTGTGATCTGCTGGGATTAGCCAGGTTGTTGAAACAAGAGGAGAAGGTGATTCGGCCGCATGAGGAGCGGATTGAGGTTGTTATTCCAAGTACCGCCGAGGTCAGGAAAAAAAATTGGAGCCGCTTCAGGAGGCAAGTTGAGAGTAGAATGGTAGCCCTGTTGAAAGAGCAGGTGGATACCTTCGCCTGGTCATGTCAGGATATGCGAGGGTCGGATACCAATGTCGTTGTGCACAAGCTACCATGGAGAGAAGACTGTCCTCTGGAGAAGCAGAACGCCAGTGCCTGTATCAGAGAGCCATGGTGACTTTGTTTCATGATGTGATTCATCATGAAGTTGAATGCTATGCTATGACATGATAGCAAAGTCCCAAACAGAAGAGGGGCATCTGGCAGATCTGGCCAAGCTATTTGGCAGGTTGAGATAATTCAAACTGAGGTTGAATTCAAGTGAGTGCACTATCAGAGTGCGGTCCGGTAAGATGTTGGGGTTCATTGTAAGGGAGGAATCGAGGTTCATCCTGCAAAAAAAATAAAATAAAAATAAAAATAAAAATAAAAATAAAAATAAAAAAAATGCCTGAACCGAGAAAAAGTAAAGAAAGAGGTTCGTGGTTTCTTAGAAAGATTGAACTACCTGTCATGGTTCACATCTTATCTAACAGCCAAGTGCGAACCTATATTCAAGACGTTGAAAAAAAAAAAGAGATTAAACGGTCAGGTGAAATAATGATTGCCAAGGGGCATTAAAAAATAAAAGGATAAGTTGCAGGAACCTCTGATTCTGATACCTCCTATGGAAGGAGCAATTGTTAATCTGTACTTGACGGCCTTCGAGGGGTCTACGAGGTGTATTAGGGCAGCATGACGAGTCTTGTCGAAAAGAGCATGCAATTTACCTTAGCAAAAAGTTTACCGACTGTGAAACAATACATTCACTGTTCGAGAAAACTTGATGTACTTTGGCATAGGCTGCTCGCCGACTGAGACAGTATGCTGATTCATGCCACTTTGTGGATTTCGAGAGGGATCTGATCAGGTAGATTTCTGAAAGAGCCAGCAATGACCGGACGGGTTGCAAAAGGGCCAATGATTTTGATTGAATGCGATATTCAGTACGCCGCTCAGAAAAGCAATCAAAGGGTGTATGTCTGATTACATCGCTCCGCAACCCTTGGAGGATTATCAACCGATGAAGTTTGAGTTCCCTGATGAGGACATCTCGAGGTGCTCCAATCGAAAGATTGAGAGTGACCGATCCCGGAGGAGGGGCTTGACCCTGAATCCGAACGGATTCTGATGTCTGATGGGGAGGTTAAGGTGAATAAGATTTTGTTGCCCGGCTAACGTTTGAGTGTACCCACAGTGGTGGCGGAGTACGAAGCTTGTAGCCCAGGTACTGAACCTCGAGGAGTGTGTCTACTGGGGCAATGCCTTTCTCGTTGGTATATGGAATGGAGGCTGTATTACCTGTTGAGGTTCAGATTCCCTCTTTGAGAGTCCTGATGGACGTGAAATTGCAAGAGGCTGAATGGGTAAGGACCCGGTATGAAGAGTTGAGCCTGATTGAGGAAAAGAGGCTAGCAGCCATTTGTCATGGGCAGTTATACCAGCAGAGAATGAAGCGTGCTTTTGACAAGAAGGTGCGACCTCGGGTATATCACGTAGGTGATATGGTGTTGAAAAGGATCCTTCCTCCTCAAAACGATCGAAGGGGCAAATGGACGCCGAATTATGAAGGTCCATTCGTGGTCAAGAAGGTTTTCTCTGGCGGAGCCTTTTGTTAACGACCATGGATGGCGAGTATTTTCCATCCCCTGTGAATGCGGACGCAGTTAAAAAATACTTCGTATAAAAGAGACCCGCTGGACGAAAAGAATAAAATAGTCCAGGCAAAAATGGGCATCCCGGCGAACCAAAAACAGAAAGAAAGGTTCGGGCAAAAATTAGGGATAAAATGGAAAAAAGAAAAATGTGCACCCGGCAAGTCGAAAACCTGAAAAGGCGACTTGGGCAAAAAAGGGTATCCCGGTGGATTGGAAACCCGAGAGGGAGGTCCAGGCAAAAGAGGGATTGAAACGAACAACTGCGTCTGGCATGATCGTTTGCGCTTTGGTTAAAGCATCGTGGATAATACCCGGTAGGGATCAGTCGGAATCGTCTTGTTCAGAAGGCAGAATGCACGGAGAGTCTGAGGACATATGGGGTGTAACTGAGTGGGAACTCGATGAGATCACGGGTTTCACATTGCCATTAGGATAGATTTTTCCTTTTGAGCGCAATTACCTCTTTTCAGGAATTGCTTCCTTTTGTATTGCTCATTTGAGCCACGCTTTTCCAATCAATAAAATGCATATTCAGTCAAATAATTTTGTTTTTGTCTTTCATTACCGCTTTGATTGCAAAAACATCCAGATATTTTTGATAAAGAATCTTGCATTTTAAGACATACAGGTTCCTTCCAATGCATGTTTATAAGATTGAAGGCTTGAAATCTTATTTGGAAGGTTGAGTGACCCAAGTGTTGAAATCTTGACACGCCTGGGGCACGGTTTTATCTAACGATCTGTTTTGCAGGAACTGTTAGATATTTTCACTCACTTGCAGGTTGTGATGTGGAAGCTGTTGCCAAAAGTAAATCCCCAGAGAGTCCGACCAGGGACGAATGAATATGAAAGAATGACGAAGACGTTGAGACGTACGACGATCCTTGATGATAATCAAGAAGACTCTTCAAAATCAGAGGATTTGAAAGTTTGTAGCATATCCCCGCAGAGTCCGACCAGGGACGAGTGCATGACGAATGAACGGGTAGAGAAGTGAGGAGAAACATTGCGACGTACGACGTTCCTTGATGATAATCAAGAAGACTCTTCAAAGTCGGAAAATTGAAATTTCTGTATAATCCCAGGAGTACGTTCCTCGTCGAGCGCGGAGCGACCTGAAATACAAGATGATGGAGCAGAAAAGGTCCAGACGAGTCTGGGAATTCTCAAAAGTGGAAAGCTGATATGAGTATTGGAGGTAAATACCGTGGTTCGATGAGTCGACGGGTGTTCTGTACCAACTTTTCTCATTTCCCTAGCTATATCCCCAAGCAGGATTAGAGGACCAAATCCCCTGCAGATCCGAGGTCTGTGGTTCCCAGCCGAGTCAGGATGGTTATCCCCGGCAGGTTCAGAACGGTGTTTCCTCAGCAGCCAGGTCTGAAGGTTGCTATTCCCCGAGTGGAGCGGGTTTCAATGAAATATATCTCCAGCAGTGTTCATCCTACCAGTGGATTGGACGAATTCCCGTAGTGGAATGATTTTTGCATCCCCAGCTGAGTGTATCCTACGTGTGGATTGGATGGGTCTTCCCCAGCGGAGCAGCATTCGTTTCCCTAGCAGGGTCAGGATGGTCATCCCCAGCAGGTGTCAGATCGATGTTTCCCCAGTTGCCAGACCTGAAGATTGCTATTTCCCCAGCGGAGTATCTGTGAGCGCTTCCCCAGTGAAGTCGTCAGGTATCTGTGAGGGTTCTCAAAGCAGAGTCGGGATTGATATCCCTAGCAAGTCAAGACTGTTGTATCCCCACAGAGTGTTGGTGGTGCTTATCCCCAGCGGTTTCTCGAGTGGATTGGGTGCAAAGAAGGTTCTTCCCCAGCAAGAGTTGCCTTTTCCCAGCAGCAGTGATTCCCCAGCAGGGTGGAGATCGGAGTATTGACGAGTTCCTCAGCAGAGTGTCTCGTATTCCCCAGAGGAGTCCCTTGAGGGGATACTTTGTATGCATTCATCATGTAGCGTAAGCATAGCATATTGCATAGAAAAATAAATCGCGTAGCATTTCCATAATTATGGAGCATTACGCAGAAAAAGATCATGCATCATTGTTGCAAGCATAGAGCTAGTCTCAAGCCGTGGTTACCGTTTGAGAAGTGGTTGTGTCAGACAGTGAAGGTGTTACTCCGAAGAGTTTAGCCTCATGATTGGATTAGAGATGTACCCCAGTAGTGCGATACTGGAGGAAATGTTTCCGTCGGACAGAGATGGAAATAAAATCAGAGAATGTTACGCGATCAGCGCGATTTGAGCCGTGGTTACCGCTTGAGGATTGGTTTTGCCGGACAATGAAGACGATACTCCGAGGAGTTCTGCATTGTGAGTTTGGAACCACAGTATTTCCCAGTCATCAGTAAGTGTCTGGTCGAGCTTGTTTGATGTCCTGTCAACATCATTGTTTGATGTCCTGTCAACATCCTTATTTGATGCCTGTCCACATCATTGTTTGATGTCTTGTCAACATCATTGTGTGATGCCTGTAAACATCATTGTTAGATGCCTGTAAACATCCTTATTTGATGCCTGTCCACATCATTGTTTGATGCCTGTAAACATCATTGTTAGATGTCCTGTAAAACATCATTGTCCGATGCCTGTAAACATCGAGTTTTCTCCCAGTCATTGTTTAATGTTTGGTCGAGTTTTCTTTGGTGTCCTGTAAAACATCATCGTCCGATGCCTGTAAACATCGAGTTTCTTCCCGGTCATCTGTCAGTGTCTGGTTGAAGATGTACCCTTTGATATGTAGCCATCAGAGTGGTGATTGGTGTTATTTCCGACGATTGCCAACGGAGTTATCACAAGGAAAGAAGATTTCGGGGTTCAAATGCAGTGATCTGGGATCATTTGCGCGAAAGAAAAATTCGGGGTTCAAGAAAAGTATAAAAAAGAAGAGAGTGATAATCCCGAGTGGATGTGTGGTGATCAGGCCATGGTTATCCCTGAGTTACCATTTATTTTAGTATCCAGGTCGACGTTTTTCGAGTTTGTTTCTTCGCCGATGCTGATAGGCGTTGTTAATTATTATCCCATCAGAGTGCAAATTGTTCGTCTGTTCTTGGTATTCAATCACTCTTCACCCTGATCATCCGAACGCCGAGGCTATTCGTATCGACAGGTTCACAGTGGATTGAATAGGGGCAGCTGTAACACCTCAAAATTTGCCCTCCTCTCTTGGGACTAAGCTTAACATTGTGCATATCATTTTAGGTCATTAGGCATTTCATATTGCATATCATGTGGTTACATTGTGCAAGCTATCCTCTCAAGTCTTGATCAGAAGATGAGGAAGTCAAAGTGCAAGCCTAGGGTTTATTGACTGATCATGGGCCATCGGAGGATTGGACTGTGAATTAGGGTTTCATGATTCTCAATGGATATTGGTCTTCATCTTGATTGCAATGATACATCATCATCATCATGGCTTGTTATCATTAGAAGAATCAAGTGTTGGAGGCAGATTCCTTGGGATTAGGGTTTTGACCACTGGTCAACCCTAATCATCTGCATTGGGCCAATCAGGGCTTGGCAAGGAGATGGGGTCTACAATGGATATGGGGATCATCATGTGATTATTTTGAGCTTATGGAAGCTAGGGTTTCATCATTGAGCCATTTCATCAGGAGTTTGGGGCTCAATTTGATCAGTCAAGTTGAAATTCATCTATCAGTCAGAAAAGTCAATTGTGCCTGGATTGATGGATTTGGAGGAGGGAGAGGGCAAGAGATACTCCATTCATGTTCAAACAAGTCTCATTTGACATTTCAAATACTCACATTGAAGGGTTTGAGGTCATACCAAAAGTTTCCAAAAGGAAAAGTGACCTGTGGTTTCAAGTTTCCAAAAAAGGGGCAAGTTTTTGGAATAACTTCAACTCAACTTTCCACCATCAAAAAAGCTTCAAATGGAATTTTGTTGAACATGAAAGTTGTATATATTTCTCTCCCATTTCCAAAAAGTCCAAGATCGTGAGAATCGGATGAACGGTTGAGGAGATATGATCAAATTACCACCGAGCGTGCATGGCAAAATTTTCCATGTATCGATGCATACGAATTTCGCATCGATGCGTGCAAGGCAAAAAGTTCCATGTATCGATGCATACGAGTTATGTGTCGATGCATACTGTTAAAAAGTGCCATGTATTGATACAAACAAGTTACGCATCGATGCATACTGTTAAAAAATGCTATGTATCGATGCATACGAGTTATGTATCGATGCATACTGTTGAAAAGTGATATGTATTGATGCGTACGAGTTGTGCATCGATGCGTACTGTTAAAAATGAGCTATGCATTGATGCAGGAGCTTTTGTATCAACGCACAACTCTGTTTTGATCTTGCATTTGCCTCTAAACATCAAATGTGACTTGCTTGAGCTGTCATATGGCAATAGTTGGCAAGGGCGTTTTGGAGCTTTCACAATTAAACCACATTATGCTAATTACATTTGGTTTTGGTTAATTAAGGTGATTAAGTGTGGATTAAGTTGAAGTATATATTCCTAATCCTAACAAACTCATAACAGAATGCACCAATCCCAAAATCAGATCTCAAATTCCCTCCAAATTCTCAAGAATTCTCAAGAACACCAAAACCAAATTGACAAGAACTCTCTCATTTCTTGATCAATCTTCGAAATTCTTTGTGCTGCAAACTCCTCTCATCATCATCTCCATCTGTTTTTGGACATTGGATCAAAAGGAGCTGCCATTCTCGACTGTACCTACAAGCTCTATCAATGGTGAATTCAAGTTTCATGCACTAGGAGCAAAAGCAAGTGAACCTGAACGCATCAATCACCTTCCACAAGCCTCTACTGCATCTGTTTGAGGAGAAATTGCTCGAAGAACATCAAGAACATCACTGCAATTTCCAGGTGTGCAAAATTCGAATATCACGATTCTTCAATTGCTTGTATGCGTTTTGTAGAGTGAAGGACATAGATCGTAGTGATGTGATTAGTTTAGGAAATGATGAACTGTAGAGGATGTAATCTTGATTGAAAGTTTCGAGTCCAAACCCTAAGTCGTTCGATTTGCAAATTTAGGAACATTTAGGTGAAATCAGGATGATATTCGTATTCTATGTTAGAAGACCTTTCCAGCGAGTATTAGTTTGTGCATTTTGGGGATGAAATGAGCAAAACCACTTTTGAGATGGTGAAGAGTGTGCTGCGAGGAAGACGATGGAGTTTTCTGGCTTTTTACTGTTTGATCCATATTTTCTGTTTGAATTTTTGAATAAGAAGTTTACCGCGCCACTGTTCACAGGAATTACAAGATTGCCACTGTAAATTTAATTAATTAATAAACAATTCCAAATAAATTGTTAAAAAATCATTTCAACCTTAAAAAAATTCATAAAAAATCATAGAAAATTCAGAAAAATATAGGATTTTTTTTCTTTGACTTCCTTGTTGACTGTAGATATTTTTTGACCTATTGGTCAAAGTTGTGCATGGTAGAAAATACGTTTGACCTAGGGATGTTTCACATATGTGCATTTTTGATACCTTGTGCCAAATCCAATGTGAAATTCTCATGCTTACAAAGAAATTCTTGAAAATTTTTGTGGTAATTGTAGACTGGTTGATGATGATTTACATGTACATTTTGTGAATTTTTTATACCTGATCATTGAGTTATGAATTTTGGAACTTAGGTGTGACAATTTGTGTCACACCTCATTATGCCAACTTGCTGGATTTATTTGAGTGACCTATACTTGTTGGATTAATGTGAAATTTTGCATGATGGTTGATTAACATGTTAAGATGCTATGTGAATTTTTGTGGAATTTTATGTGGCATTTTCAATTTGATTACTATTTTTCATCTCTGGTGGTTGATTATACAAGTTCATGTGACATAGGTTGGTAGAATCAATGTGAAATGCTCATATAGTATTGAATGATCATGAAATTTGATATGCTTGTAATAGACACATGATAGGACATCCCTGTTTTGGTCTCACTCATTTCTTTACTGTTTTCATTGAGTTATGAATTTTTGAAGTGAATGCATGTGTTGATGTTGTGATTTGGAGCATGTGATTGTGTCTGTTTTTGTTGATTTTTATTGACATGGTTCCCTTTGCCCAATTAAGCTGAAATTTGGTGTGCCGTACCTGGATTAGGTCCTGTTTAGGTGTAATTTATTTGAGATTTTTTGGATTTGTTTTGATATGGATTTGAATGCAATAGTTCTGTTTGGATGTTTGGTGTTCCATTTGAACTAGTTTGGATTGTTTTGTGCATAAAATGAACATGATGAATGATATGGACATGGGATTAATTGTGTTGGCTTTTGTTTGACATTAATTTGAGTTTGGTTGAATATACCTTGCTGTTTAGGAATTTTTCTTGCTTTTGGACCCTAGGCTTGGCCTAGTGGTCTTGTTGCTAATATTTGCTTGATTTTTCAGGATGAATAGCACCATGCTCATGGAGAATGATCCAAGTTGATTGAAATGATGTTGTTTGATGTTTGTACACTAACATAACATTGTTTTGTAGGTTGTGAAGCTTGGGCTTGAGCTCATAGCTTGCCTTTGTTGTGCATTAGTTTGTATAGTCTGACTGATTAATACTTGCTGTTTATTTTTGTATGTCTGAGTACTAACTGTGTTTGACTGTTTCCAGGTACTTTTAGTTGCTCAGTTCCTTGTGAACTTTTGCTTTGCTTTGCTTAAGCAACTTGCATTGAGGTATAACTTCCTAACTTCATGTAGTCTGGAGACCCGGTCTGTTATTTGGCCGGGCAAATAAATGTCTGAAGTCCTCCTTAAGAGGCAATGATTGTGGTTGTTTATTTTCGTGCCAAGCAGGTGAAAGTCCTTTAAATAAGGCAATTGGTGGAAGGTAGGGGTATGCAGTCTACCCCCCACTATTCTGTGAGTCTTCTCCTTGCTCCCATTACATGGTTGTAGCATTGAGATTACAAGCCCAAGATCTTGTGCAGTGCACATTGTGTCAGAGTCTCTGAGTATAGAAGGGTTCCCCCATTCTGGACCCATGCTCATTTGTCAGAAGCTCTCCCTGGTCAGGGATAAGAGCTGTGAGGTCTGATCCTCACTTCACCTTTCATCTGCTTCACCTTAGCCTCGTAATGGCAAGGTTAAGAGCAAACACAACCCGTACAGACGACTTGCTGAGGCAGTCAAACCTATTGTGTGAGCCACTTGTTTGGTTATAGTGCGTGCTATGTGGATATCTGTTTGAGATGCTTGTTCTCATTGGATGTATGCTTGAATTATTCTGGATGCTTGTGTGCTTGCTTCTTTCCTGGATAGGAGTAGTTTGCTTATGCAAGTAGGATAGAAAACCGAACTTAGGGTAAACGATGCATGACAACACTAGGCTCGAGTCCAGCTCCCTAGTAGTGTGTCTTTCCCCGGTTTCTGGTTAGTAATGCAGTCCCTTTCAGGGGAACTACATCGCCCTGATCCTCGTTCCAGACGAGGTATGTAGGCAGGGGGTCGTGCGAGACCTCTCCGGGCAACCTTTTTCTTTTTGCGAGTGTTTACTTGTTATCTGACTGTGTGTTTTGGTTCGGATGCCGACGTAAGCCCAGTGATTGGCAGTCGGGCTCCACGTTTGCCCTTGTGAGTGTGTTTTGGTTCGGATGCTGACGTAATTCCATCCAGTGGTTGTCGGGCTCCATGTTTGCCACCCTTGCGTGTTTAGTTGTTTTGTGTTGTTTGGCGTGCGTAAGCCGAACTACAGTGGCTCTGATTCTTGTTCCAGACAAGATATGTAGGCATAGGACGCGATGTCCTATCGAGCTCCCTTCTCTTAACCCCACCTGCGTTCCCCGTGTGTGTGTGTGATGTTTTAGCAACCTTTTCTTTATCTTAGAACGTGGATCCCGTCGAGTACGACGGACGTGAGGGGTGCTAACACCTTCCCCTTGCGTAACCGACTCCCTTACCCTTTCTCTTTGGTCGCAAGACCATTTCCTTTCCAGGTTTTTCTGAGCGTTTCCTTTCCCTATCTTGGGATAAATAACGCGCAGTGGCGGCTCTGTGTTGTGTTTTTATTTGAGTCTCGCCGGTTGATTTTTCGCAGGATGCGACACCAAGCTCGTACAAATCTTTGACGGAGGCCTTGGGAATCGTTGTCATAGTCGAACACAATGCCTTCGATGATCATTTCATGTGGACCATCTCTTCGAGCACAACCAAACTGTCGCAGAGCTAAAGTAGGATTATAAGTGATACCTCCTCTTATTCCTAGGAGTGGTACATTAGGGAACTCGCCACAACGGTCAATGATGGTAACATTTTCCTTGAACTGAGGACACCAACAGATGTCTGGGTGGGAGAGCGACATTATCCTTTGAGACCATCTCAAATTCTGCTCGTTCTTCAAGACTGATTGGGGAAGGTGCGAAATAAACCACCTAGACAATAAAGGTATGCAGCACATGAGAGTCCCTTGCTTCTTCATGGTGCGAGTGTGGAGGGCATGCAAAATGTCTCCCAGCAAGGTAGGTACAAGGTTATGAGTGAGAAATATCTTAATAGCATTCATGTCTATGACTTGGTCTGGATTAGGGAATAACACCAAGCCATAGATTAGCAATGCCAGGATGTCTTCGAAAGCACGGACATTCATAACTTTTAAGAATTCTCGGGCCTTATTTGTCAGGAATTTGGCAAGTAAACCCTTAACTCCACTCCTTGTTACCCAATTAGCTTCAATGTCGGACTTCGTCATGTGTAAAGCTGCGGCAACTTCTTCAGACTTCGGAACCTTTTCTAAACCACTGAAAGGTATTTGATCAAGGATAGGTATCCCAAGCAGTCTGGAGAATTCTTCCAGTGTAGGTACCAACTGGTAATCTGGGAATGTGAAGCAATGATGCTTAGGGTCGAAGAACTGGAATAAAACTCTCATCATATCTTCTTTGAACCCAGTGGTAACTAAATTGAGAAGAGAACCGTGTTTCTTGATGAACTGGGCATGATCGGAAAGTTCTGACACTAAGTTCTTGAGTTGAGGAGAGATTGCTACAAGATTAATCCGGATGGTCTTCCTGGGAGCCATAGCTTTACAAAACAGAGCAAAGTTAAATCCCTAAGTCCTTGAAATGGTTAGTACAATGTTATGATGTCATGATGTTATGATGTTATGAGGTTAAACAAATAACAAGCACAAGCAAGTCACACAACCATCATTCCTAGGTTTTAAGGCTTGCATGAGTTCCATAGGTAAGTACCCTCCCCACTGAAGTTTGGTTGGTTCAGCCTGTCCTAGAATAGTAACCGGGTTCTAGAAGGATCTCCAATCATTGACCTTTCCTTAAGTCCACTTCAGTGCAACACCAAGTGGTTGACCGAAGCTTCCCTAAAGTCCAATCTCAAAGAGTGTAGTATCGAGTCTCAACCAACCCCAGTCGGAACCGAAGTCAGTTATCTCACTACTTTCTAATGGCCAGGATGAGTCAATTAGGGTTCTAAAGGTCTGGTTAATGCTTTGATGACACCACGCGGAAGCCAAATTTTTCCTCAAGTAACATGAGGAACATCAGGACAACCAAAGTGTCACATTAACCGTAGCCATCATTTTAACCATTCCAGTATACGCCGGATAGTCGCGATGATCTATTGCTACTTACCTAAGGTACACTAGATCCGGGTGTAGGATCTTTCACTCAAAAATACCCAAGCAATCCCTTAAAAGTAAATCAGACAATTTGGAATAAGTGATCTTGTTTTTAAGGTAACCTCTCTTTTTAAAGACTCCCCAGCAGAGTCGCCAGTTCTGTCATACGGTGAACTGACTTTAATGTGTTTTTAATCGCAATGTCGCGGTTAGCAAGAGTCGCCACCGACTTTTCTTTTATCCAATAAGGAAAGGTGGAAAAGAACAGGAAAGACCTTAATTTAGATTCTTAGGTTCGGGAGGTACATTATACAAAGGGAAGGTGTTAGCACCCTTTGTATCCATGGTTATCCATGGGCTCTTAATTGCTCAATCACTTATGTTTTTCTCGTTTGAACAAGTGTTTGAAAAATGTGTAGAAAATGTTTTGAAAAGGAGAATTTAACTTTGTAATGATTCTTGTATGAATGTATACAAAGTGGTTATCTCGTTTAGTTTTGAAAGTTGTTTTGAAAATGGTTTTGAAAGTGGTTTTGAAAGTGGTTATGACTGAGCAATTAAGGGTTATACCTGTCCGAGGTCTTTCCGGGCATTTCCTATCCTTATGAGGGTAAAACTGTCCTTACTATTGAGAAGTAAGTAGTTTATCCTTTGGATGTTAAAGGGTCATCGTAGGGTCATCGATTGGTCATTGAAGGCAACAGTTGTGAGGATACCTTAGCATTCGAAGGGACTATCATCATTTAACCGTAGGCTACACCGAAGGGTCATCGAGGGACAAAATCGTATTTCCGAAGGCAACATCCGAGGGACCATGATTTATTTTATGATGATTTAATCGAAGGGCCATTGCTAAGTGTATCCCCACATTCGCGGGACATGACCGTATTACGTAATCGTGGGGTAATAAAGAGAGGTCCGGTATGGTTTATTTAAAGTCCATATTTTAACAATTAATTGGGTAATTATGATGATTCCGCATTAAATCGATACATTAAAATCAATACATTAAGAATCAATACATTAAAATTGGTTAGGCAATCAATATGAATTTTCACGTTAAAGTGAAATAATTTAGAATCCATCTCCATGAAAGTCTTCCACACATAAAGTGGAGTACCTAGCCAGCCACTTCCTTGAGAATATGCGAGCTTTAACACAAATTAAACACACGGGTGAGAATACCAAGTTAAAGTGCAATTGAAAATTGCACTACAGAATGAACACAATAGTCACAAGGCCAAATAATGCATGATTACAATAAGACAAACATAAAACGAAACATGAGAACAGCTACTGGTACGTTCGCCTCTGCTTCGCCTAGCGAAGGCTTAGCGAATATTCGCTCCAGGCTCGCTTAGCGATGTGCTAGCGAGCGGCCACAGATTTTGAATTTTGGCAATCGTACCGTCTCCGGAACCTTGAATTATGACATTAAATTACAGGCACAACATGGATAGCATTCATGATGTTCAAGCATACTTAAATTTGCATGTGAAATCAGGTTACATATCAAAATTTAATCATGATGCATTATGTAGGTAACGGTTATCAATTGGAAGCATATAACAGCGATAATACGCAAACCTGTTTGCAATTGCTATGTTGAACTGATCACTCTAGGTATCGGATTGAGCTGGGCGGTGGTAGCTTCGAGGCGGGTGAGCGGCCTTCAGGGTTTCCGTCTTCCGAATTCTCTGGATCAGCAGGGTTTCTGTGTTTCTCCCTCTGGGTCTGTGTGTCTGTCCTTTTCGTGGCTGAGGAGCTGGTATTTATAGTAGTAGTGGTGGTGACCTAATGGGCTTAAAATGAGGTCCAAAACTTCAGATTTTCGCAAGCTTCGCTAGGCGAAGGAATTGCTCGCCTAGCGAGCAAGCTAGTTCTGGGCTTTTTCCTGGATCTGATGCTTCGCTGGGCGAGTGTCATGATGAAATGTTCGCTAGGCGAAGGGACTGCTCGCCTAGCGAGCAAGCTATTTTGGGCCGCCTTTGGATTGGGCCTGTTGTGAGCTGGGCTTTTGTCCATTTGATATCAGTGCCTTGCAGAGCAAATCAGAGGGTATTGAGGAATGCTTTGAAATATCGACGGGCAAATTTTGGGGTATGACAGAGTTCAATCAGATTTGTCGCAGATGGTATCGCAAAGTATGGTTGATTTGTTTGAAAGTTGTTGAAGATCAACTCAAATTTAAATGGAGATTTAAATTTGAATTTGAATGTAACAAATCATATCTTTTAGATAGTTTTATGAAGCAATCAAGTCCAACAAGATTCTCTATTATTTTGGACGAACTAAAATAAGAGATCCATAAGGAAAAATCCCAGAAGACATTGCTATATAAGAAGACTCAGTTCTCATGTTTTACTTGAGGGTTTGTACACAAGATTAAGTCTTTTGTGTCTAGGGTTTTTGAGTCTTGTATTCCATGCTAATGCCACCATAAGGATTAGTGTTGAATATTTGGCGTACATCACACTATGTTTCACTAACTTGGAATAATTGTTGGTTTGTGTTAGTTGAGTTGTAAATTCAATAATCATTATGTTAATGGTTAAGTCGACCACTAAGGGTTAGTGATTAAGAGAAAGTGAGAGAGGTTCTCATATTTAGAGGGAAACCTAAATAGAAAGTCACTAGGATTAAGGAGAGACATAAAAATTCATAGGGTTTGGGGTTCGTATAAGACTAATTGTTCTAATTCGAAGTAGTGATTTTCTTTCTTGGGTAAAGTGCCCCCTAAACATAGGTGTGGTTTCGCCGATCTATGTTACCAGTATCTTGTGTTGATTTATTGTCTTTTGCATTGTATTATTGTTACCGTCTTTATGATGTCATACTATTTTAACAAGTTAGACCATTTGTTCTAACATTTGTCCCCTTAGGAACATAATTTCAGCATTTCACATTCACACTCAAAATAATTTTAAACCTTATCTTATTTTACAAAAATACCTAAATTTTTTTATACGCGCACTTAATTGATTAAGGACTTGCTTACTTAATTTGGAGTTATTTTTATACTAGATAATTAAATATCACATTAGGGTTAGTCGATTAATATATTTCTTTTTTTTAATGATAAAATAATATATAATAAAGAAAAAAAGGGACAGAGCCCAAATACAAATAGCACAAAATAAAGTCAATTTGGCATAAGATGTACAAAAAAAATCATACAAGCCAAACAAATAAAAAATAGTTAACCAAAACTACAAAAAGAACTCCCTATCAAGAAGTTGGAACCGCAAACACAGCCACAACCAACTGAGATACCCAATTAGATATCCGGCCACCAAATCCACCATCAACAAACTAAAAGAGCCATAATTATGCCAAGAACCATTGAACTTAACTGAAGAAAGTCAAGTCACTCGCTTTGCTATTGACCGAGATACATATGATAGGATTCTGAAGCTAACCAGAGAGAGACATTAAAAATGAACATGTATCATTTCCTTTTTGATTCAAATCTTTTCCTATTTAAAGAGGGATTCTCTTCAATTTATTACACACCAGATTTCAAAATTGAAACTCTTTTTATCACGTTCTACTCCTTCCTTTTACTTTTTCTACTCTTTCACCAAAGTTGTCTTGGTGCCTAGAGAGTGAAAAGCATCTATGAGAATTTTGTCATAATAGTGTTGTGCTAAAAAGTTGGTGTTTTGTTTTAAGTTATATATTTGTAAGAAGTTATTGTTTCGTTCTTTTAATATGAAGCTTTTTATGAATACACCTCCACCATTTCATGGTGAAAGGTTTGACATGTGAAAAGCAAGAATGATTTTTTTTTGATGTTATTGATTTTTATTTGTGGAAAATTGTTATAAATGGTCATTTTATCCCTAATCATTTTTTAAATAATGAAGTAATGAACAAACCAAATAAAATTTCAATGCAAAAGAAAATAGAAAAGTTAAATTAGATCTTTAACACTAGAGAATACTTTTATATTGTTAACTATAATATTGAAAAGGATGTATGAGACACTCTTGAAATGATCTTTGGAGATTTTCCCAAGATCAATAAAGAGAGAAGAAACATACGTATTCAATAAGATGAGACACCAAATGAAGTTGAAGATCATCTTCAAGGATGGTTCTAAACTATTGAAATCCTTGAAAGTTATTTCAAAAACTTTATCTCTGACAAGTATCTTAGATTCAAGAACTAGTGTTAGAAACCTGACTCAGCATTTGATTATAAAGGTAGAAAGGTGTCGCATCCGCGAAAAACAACCGGCGGGCTGAAACAAAACACAACACAGAGTCGCCACCGTGCGTTATTTATCCCAAAGAGGGAAAGGAAACGCTCGAAGTAAACCTGGGAAAAGCATGGTCTCGCGACCAAAGAGAATGGGATCGGGAGTCGGTTATGCGAAGGGAAGGTATTAGCACCCCTACACATCCGTCGTACTCGACGGGATCCATGCTCAGAAGATAGGTTAAGGTTGCTAAAACAAACATCACACACACACACACACTGAAGACAACACAGGTGGAGGAAGAGGGGATAGGGCTCGCTAGGATATCGCATCCTATGCCTACGTATCTCGTCTGGAACGAGAATCAGAGCTGCCGTAGTTCGGCTCATGCACGCCAAACAAAACACACACAAACACGGGCAAACATGGAACCCGAACGCCAATCGCTGGACTTACATCGGCTTCCGAACCAAACAAACACACTCAGGATACGGACAGCCAATCGCTGGTCTTACATCCATATCCTGGCGCACAAGAACAAACAAACAACAAGTTACTAAGGAGTCAGGCACTCGAGCCTAGCAACTGTCAAGCAAACACACACAAAGAAAAGAAAAAAAAAGTGCCCGGAGAGACCTCGCACGGTCTCCTGCCTACGTACCTCATCTGGTATGAGGATCAGGGCGACGTAGTTCCCCTGAACGGGAAAGAAATTCTAACCAGATACAAAGGGAGACACACTACTAGGGAGCTGGACTCGAGCCTAGATGTTATCATGCATCACTGCCCTATGTTATGGTTCGCTATCTACTTGCACAACAACAAGCTAATCCTAACCAGGAAAAAGCAAATCATGCAAGCATAAACAAAACAAATCAAACATTCACAAGTAGCACACACTATATCCAGTCAAGTGAGGCTCAAACAAGGGTGAGGCTGCAAGAGCAAGCCAGCTGTGTCAGGGTGATGTTAGCTCTTAACCCTGACATTGAGAGTCAGGGTGAAGCCAGATGAAATGGAAGTGAGGGGTGTGCCTCACAGCTCTTATCCCTGGTCAGGGAGAGCTTCAGACAAAGGAGTGTGGGTCCAGAAAGTGGGAACCCTTCTACACTCATGACTCTGACTCGACTGTACAACTGTACAAGATCTTGGGTTAATGTCCCAATGCATCAACACAGTGGTGTGAGCAGAGGGACGACTCAACAAGAATAGCAGGGGATGGATTGCACATCCCTTGGGTTCTGCCAATTGCCTTAATCAAGGTCTTTTCCTGCTTGGGGACAAATATAAACAATCACAGGCATTGCCTCTTAAGGAGGACTTCAGACAGGTGCCTGGCTAAATAACAAGCCAGGTCTTCCAGACTACATGGAGACAAGAGAGTCTACCTCAATTGGTTTATACAACCAAGCAGCAGCACAAAGCAAGTTCAAAGATGAACTGTTAGCGACTAAAGTACCTGAAATCAATCTAATTCAGTCAGTATACCAATCACCAAGTCAAAACAAACAGTATAAAAACCAACAGACAATGTGCAATCAAACAATGCAATGTGCAAAGCACAATCAACTCAAGTGAGCCAAGCACAAGCTCAAAGCAAGTGAGCCAAGCATCCTACAAAACACACAAGTTAGTTCACAACAATTAACCAAATTCAATCAACTTGAATTAACATCCTCAAAGCATTTGCTTCTTCAACCTGAAAATCACATCCAAACGTGAGAAACAAGACCACTAGGACAAGCCTAGGGTCAAAAGGAGATGAAAAATTCAAAACAACAAGTGAAAATTGATAAAAACCAAGATTTATCAAGCAAAAAGAGAATCCAATTGGTCTCACACCAAAACTATGCACCAAATTCATTTCATATACAAAACATGCCAAACTAGGCACTTTGGAAACATATTAGAGCAAACAGAATGATCACAACCAAATCAATATCAAAACAGCTCAATAAATTCCACAAAAATTCCAGCCTAAACAGAACACATTCAATGAGTAGCATATCAAATTTCAGCTCATTTAGATCAAGGGAAGTAGGTCAATGAAATTCATAAAGTCCAGACAAGTTCAAGCAATCCAACACAAGGCATCAAAACAAGCATCAACTTCCACCAATCATAAAACAGTGACAAAACATGATAAATGAATGAGACCAAAACCATGATGCACTTCAAAGTGTCTACCATACACATGTTAAATTTCACATCCATCCAATTAATAACCAGAATTTCACAAATCAAATGGAAACATGTCTCACAAAAGGTTCACAAATGGCTAAACAGCCAATAAAATCCCAATAAAATAAGGAAATGGATTCAAAAAATCTAGAAAAAATCACATGTATTCTAAACATCCATATGTAACCTCATGCAAAAATCCATCTTAATTAAAGTTCAACAAGCATAGAAAATAAAATCAAGAAGTTGCACAAAGCATGGCATGGCACAAAATGTAACCTCTCTAAAGATCATGTCATAACTCTCAATCCAGGAACTCAAAAATTACAAACCACATATGAAAATGACCAGGAATGAGTCTAGTTTAAGCACAAAAAATTTCATGAATTTATAATGAAGCATCATCATTTTATGAGCAAAAGAGTGAGCATGGTGCACAAAATGACATGTCAAAGCAAACCCTAAGCATTCCAAAAATTTACACGTGCACAATTTCCACAAAAATCACCATAAAATTAAGCACATCATGAGGAGCATTCCACAAAAAATTGCATGAAATTTGGATTAAAACTGAATGAGTTATGGATTTTTGATGTTGAGGAAAAAATAAAAAAAAGTTGAACAAGTATGTAAAGCACATGAAAGCATATGGAAATTAATGTGGCAAGGCAAAAAGGAAACCGCTGTACAGCGGGATTGAACCGAGGCCACGATTTGAATAAGGCTAGCGTGCGCTACTGTTCATTACATCCGCACGGCCAAACACGAATTTGAGGATCAAACAGCCTATTTTGGAAAATATTTCAAGTGTTCTTCATGTGTTCATACATTCATCACCACATTCATCACTCAAGAACTTTTTGTCACCAAATTGCACAAACCATACATCAATGGAAAGGTCTTTCAATGTACATTCACAATCTCAAATTAATTTTTCCTAATTCTTGATAAATAAAAAAAATCGAAGCAAAACATGTTTGTGCACAAAACTTCAAATCATCATAACTTCCTCGTTTCTCAACCAAATTTAGTGGTTCAAAGTGCATAATTCTCTACTAAACAAGATCTATCCAAAGCATCAATCAATTTCAAGAATCGTTGAAGTCGAAAACTCACCTTAATTTGAGGACAGTTGCTAAATCGCGCGTTCTAGGCCTTGAAATGTGAAAACAGAACTTCTATGATGCTTGTAGAAGTGAATGGAACAAGTCTTGTTGCTCAATTACGCACGATCTTGATGAAATCTTGAATTGCCATTGTTGCACCTCACTTTAACAGTCCAAAATTTGGCTTGGAAATGATGAAATCTTGCTTCAATTAGCTTCAATAATGCATGTAGATGATGAATTGATGAAGAACAATGCAATGTTTATGCAAATTTTTGGAAAAAAAGTGAGAGAGAAAGTGAAGAGGTTTTTGTGATTTCTAGATCTAGATCTGAATTCTGTTATTGCTAATCAAAAAACAGTTAGGATTTAGTTTATATATGTGAGGTTAATGATGTTAGTAAACATGATTAGTGCTAATGTGATGGATTAGTGAAAATGCATTTCATGCTAAATGGACAATTACCAATCCACCCCCACTTATGCCAAACCAATGTAACAGTGGAATTTCTTTGTTGCAGCAAGTTACAAATGGTATATGTGAGCTAGTGCAAAAGGAATCATGTGAAAACAATGAATATTTTGCAAAATCACTTTTTCCCTCCACTTTTTAAAATTAAGTCCACTTGAAAAATGGCCTTTTGCTATGATGATTTTTGATAAAATGTGATGATGCATCATGAAAGTACATGTCAAATGTGGTTTGCTCAAAAAAGAATCACCCAATTTGGCATTTCCATTCAAAAGTTATAGCACCTTGAACTTCAACTTTTTTGGACAATGTTTTGATCATAAGTTGCCAACCACACATGAGAAATGAGTGTTCTTGGACTTTTTGGAAAGGTGAGAGCAAGATCTACAACTTTCATGTTGAACAAATTTTCATTTGAAGCATTTTTGGACACGTAATTTTGAGGAGAAAAACTTTCCATTTTTGGCAATTTTCAATTACAAGTCACTTTCTATTTTTGGAAAGTTTCCACCTGACTTTATTTTCTTCATTCTTGATCTTTGAATTGTCAAATGAAACTTTTTTAGACATGAATGAAGTGTCTCTAACTCTCTCCCACCTCCAAATCCATCAATTCAGGCACAGTTGACCACAGTTGACTTTTCTGACTGATAGATGAATTTCAGCTTGACTGATGAACTTGAGCCTCAAACTCCTGATGAAATGGCTCAATGATGAAACCCTAGCTTCCATAAGCTCAATATAATCATAAAATGATCCCCATATCCATTGAAAACCTCATCTCCTTCACAAGCCCCGATTGGCCCAATGCAACTGATTAGGGTTGACCAGTGGTCAAAACCCTAATCCCAAGGTATTTGATCAAGCATATGAATCTCTTGGATGATGACAAGACCATGATGATGATGATGTGCCATTTCAACCAAGATAAAGTTCAACCCTCCTTGAGGAACCAAGAAACCCTAATTTGAATCACACATCCTCAGATGGTTAGTGATCAATCCATGAAACCCTAACTTGAATCACACATCCTCAGATGATTAATGATCAGTCCATGAAACCTTAGCTTGCATCTTAACCTCTTTATCTTCTGATCAAGACTTAGGAGGATGACTTGTTCGTTGCCACATGATATGCAAAGATGCAATGCCTAATGACCTAAAAAATGCAATGCAATATGTTAAGCTAGTCCCAAGAGAGGAGGGCAAATTTTGAGGTGTTACAAAAGGCATGTGATAAATTTTAGGAAAATTCCAAGAAGGGGGAGATCGTCCTAAAACTTAAAGAGTTAATCCAGCTACTAAAAGATGAAGAAAATAATTCAAGAATGCTAGAAGAATCTTCATCGTCTTTCTCTTCATCTAAAGGGCTATACGAGGAAGATGTTTAAAGATTAACACTAGTAGTATCTTATGAATAAGTGTTATTGGGTATGAAGGATCCTCTAAGGAATCACCATCAAGAAGAATTTTTAAGGTATAACAATCCAAAATAGATTTTAAAGGATCCATGGAACTATGTGCTTGCAGGTTTAATCAGGAAGTGATCCAAGCTCAGCAAGATATGCCTAGCCTTGAAAATATCATGGTTTTGATGATGACAACTTTTGAAGATGTAATATACTTTGATAACAATAACAAGAAATTTCAAAATCTGAATCAATCAGTGAAAGATACACAAGATAGTTAATTAAGTTATTCCTCAAAATAAAGTTAAAGATTTAGGGTTTGACGATCACCTGTGATATCCTCTGATGATGGAATCCGACTTGAAGATATCTCAAGCCTCGTCCATAAGAAGATTCAAGTGAAGTGCTTTGATTGGTCTATCTGACAAAAGGAGTTGAAGCTTCAGAGTGTGAAAGAGAGGGAATGTGAAAGCTCTAATGATCGTGTCTGTTTGAGTGATTAGTATTTTTTAAAAACACAAGAGAGTTTTCATAAATGTTTTGGAGCCTAGCCAGATAAAATGGAAATTGTTATATTGATCAGGGAAATTTTTTGAATTGTCTAATTGATTAGACCCAGTACCTAATACATTAGATAAGTGAAACAAGTCTATACTAGATTATGATTATGCATTAATGATGGGTAATGACTCTTTATCAAAACCTTCAACGTTGGACTCAAACAATCGATTATTTATGGTACCTAGTCGAATAGACTTTGGACCTAATCGATTAGGTAATCAATTTTGTCCATTGATTGTTTCTTTTTTTGAGCCATCCTTTGGCCTAGAGGCCTTTTCCTTCACTTTTTCTCATAAAAAAACGTGACCTTCCTCTCTCTAATTCTTTCTCTAAAACATTTTCAATTCTCTCACATGTTTTTCGCCATAGTGCTTTGAGAAAAAGTTCTACGTTCAAGTGAGGAAGTTTATCTAGAAGGGGTAATATTGTAAATTCAACCAGAGTATTTTTTCCTCTTGAGTGAATTATTCTTTTTTAGGAAGTGTTTGTTTGGGTTTGGAGCTAACCTAGTTAAAATCTCTTTTTGGGGGAATAATGTTAGTCTCCGTTTGGTTTGTGAGTTCAACCACTTGAGGAAAAGCTCTATATTTGGGTTTATGAAGAATAAGCAAATAAAAATATTCACATCGGTCCTTGAGATCATCCTGGTATAAAATTTCATTAGGTTCAAGATCAACCCGATATAAAATCTTAGTTCAGTTCGTGGCCAGCCAAGTATAAAACCTCGATTCGATTTGGAGGATAGTCAGTTCAAAACTCCATCTTGGTTCAAGATAAGTCACTATAAAATATCTATTAGCTTAGAGACTAACCAGTGGAAGCTCAGTTCGCTGTTTGGCATGAAGATTAACCACTCCATTCCATTGTTCGTTGTTTGGTTGGAAGTAAATCTGAAACTTCATTTTCCATGTATAAGGCAGTTCATGGCTTAACATTCTAAAAGCTCTCAATAATTATTGGAAACTTTTAAAATCACTTCTTGGGGAGATGAGTATGTTACTTCTTTAGACTAAACCTCTATAAACTCCCGGCGTTGTTCCCTCTTCCCTTAACTTTTTACTTTCCGATTATTTTCTTTACCTTAATTTTATGCTGCATATCCAATCATTTTTCAGAATATGTTTTTAAACTCTAATTTAGAAAATAATTTTGTTTTAAACTAATATTTTTAAAACCCTCACAACTCACCTCTCTCTCTCTCGTGTGTGGAGTCACATGTTCAATAAAATCATCATAAAAATAGGCAAAATTACATCCGAGGTCTTTTAAGTTATTTTTTGTAACAGATTGGTCCTTTAAGTATTTTGTGTAACAACTTGGTCCTTTAGGTTGATTTATACATCCTTTTTTCTCACATTTTGAACATTTATAAACGTCTGACTGTTATATTTCTGGTTACACTTCATCATTTTCAAAACACTAAAATTAATTGCATCTAGCATCTTCACTTTGTTAAAAAAAGGGTAACCGTGAACACGTTTGATAACTTAAAGGACCAAATTATAAAAAAAACTTAAAGGACCAACGTATTACAAAAAAATAACTTAAAAGATCTCTGGTGTAATTTTGCCTCAAAAATATTATTTTGAGAATCATTATATCAAAAGTTCATTCTAACATACGAAAAATTTATAGCATTACATGAAACCATTTTCGAAAATCCAGTGCTTTAGACTCTTGTCATAACCTCCTACCTATATAACTACTTTGGTAAAATGTTCAATATAAACCCACAATATTTCCTTCTTACCCTCTGTGATATCGTTGAGTGAGGCTATTGCTATAGATTGTCTCTTTCAGACGGTGAAACGGGCAGTGAAGTTCTCACATAATTCGGTAAAATTTCCTTAGTGCAATCTTGACTCTTCTCAAATTACACCCGCTCAACCATAAAATTCTCATAAATCAATCTAAAATAAGTTTCTCTACTCACTATCCCCGTATCACATAAAAATCATCACACAAACTTAATGCTTACCCTTCAGAGAGTGTTTGTTTGTAGATTCAAATTGTATTTTAAAAAATACGAGGTTGGGAATTCTACATTCCCAGATTTATTTCAAGTTAAAGAAAATGTTGTCAAGATATTTTTTATTCTAAAGAATATCATTTATTAATTATATTTTAAATATTTATTTTTATATTAAAGGATAAAAATCTTATATTTTTATGAGAACAAAAAATAATCAACTATAACTATCCACTTCTATATTATTTTAACACTTTTATTAATACTTACAAAATTTCAAAATTATAAACAAAATAAAATAAAAAAATATTCATAAAAACTTCAATACCTTACCAAACAAATGGGTGTAAATAATATTCCTAACTTTAACATTCTTAAAAATGACATTATTAAAATTGTAATTTTAATCCGTAAAAAAAAAACACAACACACCTTACCGTCTTATTGGTCAATGTCACAAACTTAATATGGCTTAAGCACTCGACACTACCCTTCAAGGTGTTTGTCACTCTTCTAAACGCCTCCACCCATATTCTAAGGTCAATACAACTCTGTCTTCCTCTCAATTCCATAGAACGCATTGGAAATGGACACCCAATACTTTCTTGGGAAGGTTTCGCCGTTAGCCCTTCATTGCTAATCCTTATATTTTGGGCTACTCCTTCTAAAGTGCTACACATCACATGTTTCACCAAATATACTTCCACAAAGCTTGACTCATGATCATCTTAGGACTTCTGACTCACAATCCATAGAAATTTAAATCTTGGCTCAAATACCATGATGTAACGCCAAGTTTTTGAGTGAAAAAATATATATTTTTAAAACAACTAAACTTGCAATTAAAACAATCCTAATAAACCAATGATTTAATGAGTAAAATATTTTCTTAAAAGTATTTTAACAAAAGTGAGAGGCCTGCCACAAATCACATTATCATAGACCAATACCATGGCATTAAAAACTAAAAACATAAAATCCTAAGTTATCTATCAAGATAGTAACCGCATTTACATACTTGTTTTTTTAAAAAAATAACTATATATCTCAAATTATATATCCAAAAAAATCGTGTTTTCAAATAAATTATTAAAGTAATCAAATTTCAAATAAAAAAAGTTTGAACGTAAAATGAATAGTCACTCAAAGTAGCGTTTGCATTATAATCTTGTACAAAGGTGCCATTGGAGGTGGCGATTGCATGTACATCATGCCACTGTAAGTGGCGCATGCATGCATCTCTAGGAGCATGCGCCACATACAGTGACTACTACTTTATTTAGCAACTTCTATAAATATTGGACTCCCTCCCCTTATTTTTCACACATCTTATAAATCTCTCTTTCAAATTTTCTTTAAAATATCTATATATGTGTGTTCTTATATCCACAAGAGAAATGCTGATTTAATTTATTCGACAGTAAAGTCTTCAATGAATCTTAATAGGAGCCTAATCCGTTGGTTAGATGAAGACATTGTAGAGGGTGAAAAGATTAGAAGAATCCAAAGGCTTGTTAGCATGTACAAGGACAATGGAGAAAGTCGTTTTTAGGACAATGTTAAAACTGACAAGGATGCTCGCATTATGATGCACGATTATGAGGAAATTATTCTGATGGTTGTAATCGCATAGTTATGTTGTTTAGTCCTTGTATTTTTTTCTCTTCTAATAATGTATTTTTCTTATTCAGTTTATTTGGAGGTCGTATCTGGGTCTCGGCATGAGGTTAACCTCGAGGATGCTGCAGTATGGACATCAAAAACACTAGTCATCAGGTTCACTGCTATGGAGATGCACTAGAGTGACCGTGTGAAACTTCAATTTGGCATGCAACAACAAATTCTAGACCCTCCGACGTGTTTGGGAGACTGACATCAACTAAGAGTCGATGCCCAATAGGGATATTCCGATTGGAAAGACTTTGTTAAAAAGACGTGTCATTAATGAAGGAATCGACATCACAACATCTTAAACGAACCTTTCATACAAGGTGCTAGACCAACTCAACATTATATGAATATTGGTTTAGGTCAGTTACAACGATACAATTTGTGTCTGAGCCGAGGTATTTAATCGATCCACGCCAACGAGCTTCGTCATCATATACCCAACAACAAACCCCCGCCCAACAACGAACCTCACACCATTACCAAACCCAACAATAATGCCAACCCACCCAAACCCAACGACCAACCTCACAACGTCACCATACCATATACATCCAACCACAAGCATCCAATCTCGCAACCAATATACGCCACACACCTAAACACAAAACCAAGAGTATGACCCATACCACTAACAACTATATGCAACCACCACATATGTCTATAATCCCGATAATTCATACGATTCCACCCCATCCCACCATAGCCCCCTACCAATGAACACCCAAACATCCCACCGGCAAAGCACTCAACCATTATACGACTTTCTTACACAACAAGAATCATTGCTTCGTTTCCAAAACGATTCAATGTCATAATTCAACAAACCATATTATCCTCACATAACCCAACCACAACAAACCAACTACGAGAACATGAGCACCAAACTCAATTACGACAACGCCGTTGGCTGCAACTGCCTTGGCTATTAGGAAAAATGATTGAAAATATGTCAAATATGCGAGGACCCTCGCATTAACCATCTTTTCCCCAGGGCAATACTCAAAGATCCCAAACACCTTAGAGAAATCGTGGGAGACCTCGAAGGAAGGCGAATGCGCCGAAATGTGGAACGGAGGACGTTTTGATAGGGCGAGTATTAATTTTCTATTCAACTGTTGTATAATTGCATTTTATAAAATAATATTATAAATTAGTTTTAATTTCATTTTTAAATTTTTTTAAATTTTTTAAATTTTTTAAATTTTTTTTTTAAAATTTAAATTATTAAAATAAAAATAATAAAATAAATGAGTAGCCACTGCTGACGCATGCTCCTAGTGGAATGCATGCGCCACTTGCAGTGGCATCATATACATGCAATCGCCACCCCCAACGATGCCTATATACAACATTATAATGCTCGCATCACTTTTAGTGGCTACTCCTTTTACGTCTAATTGTTTTGTTTGAAATCTGATTACTGATAATTTATTTGAAAATGTTGTTATTTTAGTATATTATTTTAAAAAGGTGATTATTTTAAAAAAATATCGCATCCACATCCATTATATTTGTTTTACTATATTTTTTTTATATTGTTTCACACTTTTTAATTATTTAAACAATCTATGTATACTTTTTAAATATTCATACAATACATCTAAAATTTTAAAGTGGATTCCATTAAACATCAGAATTATATTTTACATTAATCTATGAAGTATGTAATTGAATTAAATAATTTAAATATACATAGAAAAATGAAATAACATATATTTAAAATAAATCAAAATAAATTTAAAATTTATTAAAAATAGCACAATACATGACACAAATTAGATCAAATATTTATATACTAGAATTCATTGACAAATAAAATGAGTTGAATAATTCTTTTTAAAAAAAGAAATAAAATTATTACTTCAAATATATGTTATATGTAGATGAGAAATTGTGAAAAAAGAATTTAATAAACATTTTATTTAAACTAAGAAAAATATAGCCGTTAGCATTATGAAATATTGTCGCTGCCTTTTATGACATTTGCATATTAATTAATCAACTATCAAGCTGTTAAAAATCAGTTGTATGATCTTTCTAAATTATATTTTTATTATAAATTATTTACATAAAAAAAGAATATTTAATTAATTAAGTAATATTTATCTTTTACATTCTCATCTCCTATAAAAATATGTCATGTGATATTCATTTTTCAACTTTTACCAATTAAATCATAATTAAATATTATATCCACTAATTCTCTCTCTTGATTAAAATTTGAAATTTCAATTACATTTTTTTTTCTCACATTTTCTCACTTTCATTTTAATTTTTTTTATCTATTTATTTATTATCACTAAAAATACTAATAATCTATTTTTTAATTTTTATAAAATTAATAATTTATTTTAGCTCATATATCACTATCAACCATCGTCTTGATTTGAGAAAAAAAATTCTGATTTTTAAATATAATTTTTTTTCTTTCTCTTTCTTACGTTTTTTCTTTCTTTTATATGATTATTTAATACAATTAAATTTGTATAATTAATGTTCATTTTACAAATAAGTAAATCATTTCAAAATTTATATATATATATATATATATATATATATATATATATATATATATATATATATATATATATATATATATATATATATATATATATATATATATATATATATATATAATATATATATATATATATATATATATATGTATAAATACATTTTATATTGTATCAGATAATTTTTTTGATCTTATGGGTCATTATTAGCCTAATGTCTATTTTATTTTAATTAACAATTTGTCTTAATTTGAAAGACAAAATTCTTATTTCAAAATATCAAAATTTTCTTTTTCTTTTCTTTCTTCTACTCACAAGTATTTTTTTTTACTTAAATGGTCCTTTAGTCTATACAAGTAGATGTGTTTTTGATTTCCGTCAAATCTTTCTTTTTTGGATATAGTCTCTGAATGTTAAAATTGTGTTGATTTTAGTCTTTAAAGTTAAAATACGTTGGAAAATCCACATAATCACTTAAAACTTTTAGATTTTTCTGCGAAATTTAACTTTAAAGACTACCAACATAATTTTATCATTCATGGATTATTTTCAAGAAAAATAAATTCAATGACAAAAATAAAAAATATGTCAATTTATCGGAATGAAAAGACTATTTAAGAATTTTTTTCCTTCTTGATTATTTAACTATTTGATTTTGTATAAATTAGCAGTTGAACTTATTGTTTAGGAATTTATTCAGTTTTAAATTAATTAATATTGCCGGCAAGAAGAACATCGTATGCCATGTAGAACCCAGATAAAGAACCTATATCACAATTTACTTATGACATATTATAATATATTAAATTTAAATTGGTGACACGTTGATTTACCACATCAATAAAAATTTAATGTATCACACTTATGATTGAATCTACTAACAAATTTGCATAATTACACTTCAACTTCTATCTTAAATTATATCTTACAATAATTTTATTGTCTTCTCCACAAAAGTTACTTATAATTAGACACACTACTAAAAAAATTTAAATTAGAGACGGGAGCATGCCATCTCTAAAACACTAAATTTCAGTCACTATGGAATTTGAAACGGATTTGTATTTGATGCTAAAATTTCCATCTCTATGTTAGAAAATTCGGTAAAATTAAATGGATCCAGGACTGAATCGTGATTGAGAATCACTTTTCTTAAAAGTATTTCAAGCACTCTTTTATTATGTCTTAGAGTTGGAAAATGCAAGAACACTCAGGATAATATCAGCCTTAATTTCGAGTCTGCACAAGACAAATGAAGAACCCGAAATGCAAGGAAGGTTTTTTTTCTGGAATTTGGAAGAGAAATACGTTTTTAGTTCTTGTATTATTTTTCTGAATAGAATCATATATTTATAGGAGATATGGATGTTGTTTCAAAAGTTTGCAACCTTTGATGAAACAACACAATTTCACCATAAAACACAATGTTTCATATATGACACTATTTCATGAAAAGATATGAAAATTGAATTCAAAATTCAAACAATAACTAAAATTCTGAAACCCCCACTAGCGCCTCTACGCTCCCGGTCCCGGAGCCGGTGTCGCCGGTGGCAACACCGGCGAGGGTCCATTGGTTGTGTCAAGTGGCATAATGCTTGGGACCACCACATGTCCATGTGACACCTTATTCTCTTTGTTCCTTTGGTGAGTTAAAGTTCCAAAGCATTTATAAATGCTTTAAAGGATGTCTCCACTTTCTATGTGGGACTTAAAGCAAAGCATTAAATGCTATTTAACTCTTTTGTCATTTTGGAACTAATATTGCAAAACAATTTCCAACAATCCCCCACTAGTTCTAATGATGACAAAAATCATTCCAGATAGTGAAATATAAAAAGTGTTAATACAGTTAGGTATCTTTCGATTTTAAACTTAACCTTAGTGAGGATAACGCAAAGTTTAATCGGAATGTTTGGTAGCAAAGCTTTTAAACCATTAATCCATGGGATCAGACCGGCGTTACCTTACACACACTCTTTAAAGGTTCTTCCTTTACATATCTCGCTTAGCACTTATTTATGGCCATATGCTATCCTTTTCATGAATTTTTTCATGAGAGAAACTCCAACTCTCACTTTGAGACGGCACCATCTCAAAATTCACATAGGTGAGGTTCATATAGCATCCTTTCCAATAGATACTCTTCTTCGTTAATGAACTTCATTAAGAGGTTTTGGAAACCTCAACCCTCAATTCAACACAGTCAACCTTATTTCCCAAATTCTTGACTTACATCCAATTCAACGACTTGTTGTTACCCATTGAATCTTGAAGTTAATGTTTTGTTAACATAAGATTGGGTTGCTGCCGCTGTCGGAACTTTTATTTAAGGAGTTTCAACCCCATTCCTCTCGAGGTTGTTCGTACTAAGTCTCTGGCCAGTGGCTTAGTAAACGGATCTGCTAAGTTATAACATGTTCGTATGTAGGTGAGTGAAATGATTCCATCCTTAATCAATTTTCTTACGAACGAATGTCTAATTCCTATATGTCTAAACTTTCCATTATACACTTCGCTGAATGCTCTTGCTAATGTGGCTTGGCTATCGCAATGTATCATCACTTTTGAGACATTGTCTTTAGCCAATGGAACTTCCAACAGAAGATCCCTCGACCATTCTGCTTCTTGACCGGCGGAAGCGAGAGCCACGAACTCTGATTCCATGGTCGAAAGTGTAATGCATGTTTGTTTCTTGCTCTTCCAAGAAATTGCTCCACCAGCAAGTGTAAATATCCATCCAGTTGTAGATTTATGGTCTCCAATATTAGATATCCAACTCGCATCAGTGTATCCTTCTAATATGGCAGGGAACCTTCCATAGTGGAGACCAAGGTCCTTGGTTTTCAGTAGATAGCCAAAAATCCTTGTAATTGCCTTCCAATGTTCATTACTTGGATTACTAGTAAATCGACTCATTTTACTGACTGCAAATGATATGTCGGGTCTGGTACATTGCATTAGGTACATTAGACACCCTATTGCACTTGCATATTCCAATTGAGCCACTGATCTTCCATTATTCTTTTGAAGTTTGTTGGCATGATCAAATGGAGTGGTTACTTCCTTAAAGTTTAGATGTTTAAACTTATCAAGCATTTTCTCAATATAGTGGGTTTGACTAAGTTCATAACCCCCACTATTTTGCTTAACCTTGATCCCTAAAATTGTGTCAACAAGTCCAAGATCTTTCATCTTGAAAGTGGATGTTAGAAACTTCTTTGTTTCTAAGATTCCTTTTAAATCATTACTAATGATCAACATATCGTCGACATAGAGACAAAGGAATATTACAGTGGTTTTGCACGTCTTTGTGTATAAACACTTGTCACAAGAATTAGGAATAAATCCATTTGAGAGTATTACAGAGTCAAATTTTTGATGCCACTGTTTTGGTGCTTGTTTTAGTCCGTATAAGGATTTGACAAGTTTACACACCTTTTGTTCATTTCCAGGAAGCAGGTAGCCTTCCGGTTGTTCCATGTAGATTTCCTCATCGAGATCTCCATTTAGGAACGCTGTTTTAACATCCATCTGATGGATTATAAGATCATTCAAAGATGCTAAGGCAAACAACAATCTAATTGTAGTTGTTCTTGCTACTGGTGCGTATGTGTCGAAGTAATCTATGCCTTCTTTCTGTCTAAATCCTTTTTATTCCATGAAATTAGTCCAGATTTAATTAGTCTCTTCATAGAACTAATACCACAATGTGCTAATCTATTATGCCATAAAGAAACGGAATCAAGCATGTAAGCGGAATTAGAAATTTCATTAATAATATTATCATTAGTACATAGTTTGATCATTCCCTCTGCGGAATATCCTTTTCCAATGAATACACCATTACGGGTCAAAATAAGTTTGCCCGATTCATACACAGATTTAATACCCGGTTTTCCCAATAAATCCCCACTAACAAGATTCCTATTCATGTCTGGAACATGAAGCACATTTACAAGTGTAACTTTCTTTCCAGAAGTGAAGTTAAGTTCGACCGAACCGGTTCCAACAACTTTAGAGCGGACTTCATTTCCCATTTGTACCTCTTGTCCATCAATTTCTTCAGAATAGGTTTTGAATGCAGCCTTGTCATAAGTAACATGCACCGTAGCACAAGTGTCATACCACCAACCTTGAACTTTTCCTTTGATTGCCATAATTTCGCTCACTGTAGCAATTATGTCATCATCTGATCGAATTGCATTGATCTCATTTTTGCTTTATTTTGTCTGTAATCTCGAGCATAGTGTCCAGGTTTACCGCATACGAAACATCCGTTCTTTGGACCTTTATGACCGCTAGAGTTCTTGAACTTGTTATGTTCTTTCTTTGGTCCAAGATGACTCTTCATGCCATCATGTCTCTTCTTTCCCTTGTTGGTCACAGCGTTTGTTTTGAAATGAGTAGGGGGTTCTGATTTCTCCCTCTCCTTCGATTCCTCCTCGATTCGAAGATGTTTCTGAATTTTCTCCAAGGAGAAGTCCTCGGAACTGTGCAACAATTTCTTTCGGTAGTGTCATACCCCGATTTTGGTCCTGAATTTTTTCCATTTTTTCATTTTTTATTTGACACGTGGCCTAAAGTTCATTTGCATACATTCATTCCCAAATCCATATTTTGGGATAAACATTGGTTATTATCTAGCTTTTTGATCATGGTGCTTTGTGATTACAAAATGGATTTTAGTTATTTGACTTTTTTTAAATTTTTAAATTTTTATTTAATTTCAAAGTAAATATAATTCCCAATTTCAAGTTAATCTTAATTGTATTTTACTAATTATTTAAACTCTAATTGATTTTAATTTCCAAATAAATGTTAGAGTTGATATCAAAGTAATTTTAACAAATTATAAATTAATTTGATTTTAATTGGTTTTATTTAGTTTTTTTATTTTTTATTTTAAATTGACATTTTGATTAGTCTCAGATTATTTCTAAAATCCATATTCATTTCTATAACCACAAATTCATTTCATTCAAACCAAGTTTGTTACAACCATTTTTTTGTAAAAGTCATAAGTTTCCGACACCAGATAACCATTGCATTTGCTATTGTCGTTCCAATTCCAAAAATACATTTGCACAAAAACCATGAAAATTTCCAAGCCAAGCCATCTAGATTAAGTGTGATTAAGGCAAGCATCATACATGTGAAAAATGCAATCAAATGCAGGCCCAAGGGAGTTAAATCGAATACACAATGCAACAAGGTACAAATTGCAACAAGAAAAAAGCAAAATTCGGGTACATATGCAAATGCGATTTGAGAGAACTTCTAGAACAAGTATAGAAAGGAAGGCTAATCCTGTTGAATTTGATTCTGTCTTTAGCAGAAGCAGCCTTACGATTTCTTTTGAAAGCCCGAACATAGTTCCAATTTTCTGTGGTGCCTTGCAGCATAGCACATGAGATACCTATCCACACGAGTTTGAAGACTTTGCAACTGATGCATCATTCCTGGACTTGTGGTCTCTTGATAAATTCCAAAGCCTTCTTAATCAGTCCAATGAAGACCCAAAATTAAAGAAGTTGTTGCAGCAGGATAATCTTGTTGTATTCCTGCACCTACTTGGATGTGACTCTAATGGTCATGCACACATGCCCTTTTCATCTATCTATCTCGACAATGTTAAGCAGATCATGGAATGAGTGATAAAGGAAGCCATGGAGAATTATGGTTTGGTTACATACCGGGAGACTGCTTTGCTCTATGATGATCAGCATTCTGCTGCTGCTAACAAACAGAGGGTTGCAATTGTTGTAGCTCATGAACTAGCACATCAATGGTTTGGCAAATTTTGTTACAATGGAGCGGTGGACCCATTTATGGCTGAATGAAGGTTTTTGCAACATGGGTGAGTTTATTTAGCTGCTGATCACCCTGTTCTTGTTTACATGCCTACTGGATGCGCATAAACCAGTACTAGACTGCTTTTGCCTACGGGCTTTATTAATACCACGATTACATACCAAGAGTGCTAACCTGCATCAGGCCAGCAGATTAGTACACAGAACAAGACCAATTAAGCGAAACACATTGAAATTAAGCAACAGAGATGTACCTGAAAATAATCCTTCATACACCACAGTTTATGTTGGCAACCTTCCCCGTGATGTAACACAAGCTGAACTCCATTGTCAATTCCATGCATTGGGAGTTGGGGTACTTGAGGAGGTCCGAGTTCAGAGGGATAAGGGTTTTGGATTTGTCGGATACAATACTCACGAGGAAGCAGCACTGGCTACTCAGATGGCTAATGGAAGACCAGTTCGTGGGAAGACGATGAAGTGTTCATGGGGTAGCAAACCAACTCCTCCTGGGACAGCTTCGAATCCATTACCTCCTCCGGCTGCACAACCATATCAAATACTTCCTACTGCAGAGATGACCGTGTCGGCTGTTTTGAAACAGAAGAGTTCTTCTATTGAAGGCATAGAGAATTGGCCCTATGAAGCTTCTGCCTGCCAAATTAAAATCAAGAAGGATCACTTGTAATGCAAAATTGTACATTGAGAGGATGCAAACAAGCCATTTTTGAATCAGAGAGAGGTACTAGGAAGCTCACCGTTTGGTTATTCCGTAACTAGTCTGCAAGTGAGCATTGTAACCGGCACCGTTTTTGCAGCAATTCTCGCCTCCGAGCAAATCAAACCAATACCCCAATCTTCACTGCGGTAAAAAAACACAAACTAATTAGCCAAGGCAGTAGAGATTCGAAAAATACCCGAATTGGCATTAAGACAAAAAATGAAGAAGAAAGTTTGAGCTCAGATTACCTGTTCCAAATCTAGCATCAAATAGGACAAGCTCGATTCTGAGCACGAAAAGCGCTTCTGGAATTTTCCCCTTTTGAACTCCATAGACCAAATCCCAAACCCTAATTTACGGAAGATAAATAGGAGAAGAGACGAATCAGTGAAAGACGAAAAACACTAGAGGCGGACCAAACACCACAGGAAAACCCTAATCACCAAATCAAAGACAAACCTGTTTTGAAGAGGCGAAGGAGTGAGGTTTGAGCTTCATCGTTGCCGTCGTCACCGCCGAAGGTGAGCTTTTGTGTTTCAGCCATTGGATTCTTACATGATTGAGTGAGGTTGAGGGCATTTGAAAGTTGGGGACGCGATCGAGAGAGAGGGATTCGGTGAGGTCGCGATGAGGGAGGAGATTTCGTGAGAGAGACGAGAGGTTGAAGACGTGAGGTTGAGAGTGTGAGTGAGATTGAGAGATACGCGACTGTGAGTTTTGCTGAGAGTGAGTGAGAGAGATTCATGAGATTGGGGAAGGCGATTGTTGAGAGTGTGAGAGAAAAGTGAGATTGGGAGAGAACGATTCTGTTACTATTCCAATTTATTTTTTCTTTAATTTGTTTTAAGCAGAATAAGTTTTTGAAACCATTAAAAATTTTGTTTAAACTTCCTAAATAGTTAATAAATATTTCCTCCTTTTCAATTCATATTCCCATTGAAAAACCCAACAGCCAAGCGGCTGGGTTTAATTATTGGTAGTCCAACAGATTTCTTTTTTATTAGTTTTTTATTTTAATTCTAATTTTTAATCTATCTTGGTTTATTTATCCAAACTAGCATTAAAATAATAACTAGTCATGAGTGGTCTTGTGGAAATGGGTGATTTTTATGGTCTTTAGTGTAGTGGGTTCGATACCCGTATTCAGCATTTTATTTCTTTTAGCTTTTTTTTTTCTTTTAGCATTTTTTTTTCTTTTAGCATTTTATTTTATGTTTATGTTTTTATTATACTCATGGTTGATCTGCTTTCTTTTAATTTCATCATTCATTCAAAACCATTTTAAAACTATAAAAATCATATTTTTCTCGATTCAATGTCGAGCCCATTTTCACACCCTTGTAAGTCGATTGCTTTTTAAGCATCGCCATCAACCTCACATAGCTTACTCTTGGGCTTTCTTACAATGAGCCGGTTCTCTTGCACTTACACTCATGCATTGCATTATTTGTTGTTTGGGCCCGATTTAATTATTTCATGATTTTTGAATCCCCATTTGACAAAATGTACCCCACTCCCCCGATGTGTAATAATTTTGTACTGTTTTATTTCTTTATTTTGTTTGACTGTTTAGTTAGACATTAACACAAGAATAAAACCAACCATTTCCAAAAGATCAAAAATAATGACTCGATTCAACGTCGAGTATTTTCTCAATAAACAAATCAATTCATTTCTCCCTCCTATTCCATCCCATTTCTTTCAAACTTTCATCAAACGCTTGATTTAATGTCAAGCCATTTTTCCTGATAAAAACTCAAAAAAATATTAATTCATAGTCAAGACTTTTTCAATAAAGATGGAAGTGGAACGTGGTGTATACCACGCACTCCTGAGACTAGGATTCGAGATGTATATCTCGCCAATCCTAGCTCTCGCCATCATCTAAATTTATCCACTTTGCTCTCTCAAACACCCATTCAAATTTCTCTTAAACGTCCATCAACACTTGATCTAGGGTCAAGTCATTTTCACAACAAAAACCAAAATACCTAATTCTTACTTAACACTTTTCCAATAAAGGTGGAAATGGAACATGGTGTATACCATGCACTCCTGAGGTTAAGATTCGAGACGTATGCCTCGCCAATCTTAACTCTCGCCATCGTCTAAAATTGTCAATGCGGTTTCTTCAAACCCTTTCTCAATCAAATTTCAAAATACTTAATTCCTATCTTAACCTCTTTCAATAAAGATGGAAATGGAACGTGGTGTATACCACGCACTCCTGAGGCTAGGATTCGAGATGTATATCTCGCTCATCCAAGTTCTCGCCATCACTCAAAATACACCAAACCAATCAATTTCTTTTTTTCTCGCCGCCGTGCGATTGATCTCTTAAACCTTTTCACAAACGAAAGGTACTTTGTTTCAAAACAATGCAAGGCAATGTTTCTCCACCTGTTTTGGGTAGTCCAACAATGTTTTCGTCGATTTGACACAAAGTAGCTTTCGCTAAAATCGACCAACAAACAAACATTTTTCTACCCAGAACTACGTAAGCCTTGACTTCTCTTTTGAGATACGTAGGAGCAGGATTTGTAAATCTTGTCAGGCCCACTAATAAAAAACTTAGGTTTAGTCCTTCGTTAAAAAAAACAAAAAAAAACATTCTCCTCTCTTTTATTCTTTCTTTCCCACCTAATAAATTGAAAAGCCTAACATTTCGAACTAACACTAACGCACACAACTGACCTAATGGTTCCCGTTGAGTACAACGGACGTGAGGGGTGCTAATACCTTCCCCTTGCGTAATCGACTCCCGAACCCTGATCTGGTTGCGACGACCAATAATCATTGTCGTTTTTTTTGGGTTTTATCGATATTTTCCCCTTCCTTTTTAGGAATAAATAAAGTTCGGTGGCGACTCTGTTCAGTCCATCATTGTGAGCGTGCGATCGCGCTTCGCTTTGAAGTCGTATCCCCACATTTTTCGAGGTGTTTCCAAGACCTGTCGGACTCGTTCATAAAACATTACAAATACAATATGGACATGGCGCCTGACAGAAGACAGTTGCAGAGCATGTTTCAGCATGATAAGGAGTCCTTCAAGGAGTATGCTCAAAGATGGAGGGAACTGGCTTCTCAGGTTGAACCACCTCTTGCTGAAAAAGAATTGGCCGAACTATTTATCGACACTGTCCAACCACAATTCTATGAGAAGATGGTTGGAAGTGCTTCCCTGGGATTCTCGGAGCTTGTGGCTATAGGACAAGTGAAGAACCCGAAATGCAAGGAAGGTTTTTTTCTGGAATTTGGAAGAGAAATACGTTTTTAGTTCTTGTATTATTTTTCTGAATAGAATCATATATTTATAGGAGATATGGATGTTGTTTCAAAAGTTTGCAACCTTTGATGAAACAACACCATTTCACCATAAAACACAATGTTTCATATATGACACTATTTCATGAAAAGATATGAAAATTGAATTCAAAATTCAAATAAAACAATAACTAAAATTCTGAAGCCGCCACTAGCGCCTCTACGCCCCCGGTCCCAGAGCCGGAGCCGGTGGCAACACCGGCGAGGGTCCATTGATTGTGTCAAGTGGCATAATGCTTGGGACCACCACATGTCCATGTGACACCTTATTCTCTTTGTTCCTTTGGTGAGTTAAAGTTCCAAAACATTTATAAATGCTTTAAAGGATGTCTCCACTTTCTATGTCATACGGTGAACTGACTTTTTGTGTTTTTTGCTTTGTAAAGCAAATGTCGCGGTTAGCAAGAGTCGCCACCGACTTTTCTTTTATCCAATAAGGAAAGGCGGAAAAGAACAGAAAAGACCTTAATTTAGATTTTGGGTTCGGGAGGTACATTATACAAAGGGAAGGTGTTAGAACCCTTTGTATCCATGGTTATCCATGGGCTCTTAATTGCTTGATCACTTATGTTTTTCTTGTCTGAAAAAGTGTGTGAGAGCTGTTTAGAAAATGTTTTAAAAAGAGAGTTAACTTTGTAATGATTCTTGTACGAATGTATACAAAGTATTTATCTCGTTTAATTTTGAAAGCTGTTTAGAAAAATATAACTTGACAATGATTCTAGTACGAATGTATGCCAAGTGGTGATTTTCTAATGGAGGTTTTGAAAAGTGTGAGGTGTGAAAAGTAGTTTTAGTTGTGAGCAAGCATTTAGGAGTTATACCTACCCAAGGTCTTTATGGGCATTTCCTATCCTTATGAGGGTAAAACTGTCCTTACTATTGAGAAGTAAGTAGTTTTATCCTTTGGATGTAAAAGGGTCATCGTAGGGTCATCGATTGGTCATTGAAGGCAACATTTGTAAGGATACCTTAGCATTCGAAGGGACGATCATCATTTAACAGTAGGCTGTACTGAAGGGTCATTGAGGGACAAAGGCAACATTCGAGGGACTATGATGATTTAACCGAAGGGTCTTTGCTAAGTGCATCCCCACATTCGCGGGACATGACCATAATACCGTAATATCGTAGGGTAACAAAGAGAGGTCCAAGATCGCATATTTAAAGGCAAAGTTTTACAATAGCCGTAATCGATTAAGTAATTAGGTCCATATTAAAATCGATGAAATCAATACATTAAAATCAGCTAGGTAATTTAGGATGAATCTCCACATGAAAATTAAGTAATTCAGAATCCATCTCCATAAGGGTGTCCCACACATAAAGTGGAATACCTAGCCGGCCGTTTCCTCGGGAATATGTAAGCCTTTACACAATTCAGCACACGGGTTAGAACATCGAGATAAAGTACAATTGAAAATTGCACCACAAAATAAACACAACAGTCATAAAGTCAGGCCAAATAATGCAGAATTATAATAAATCTTGATTAGATAAACATAAGGCAGAACAGAAAAGAAACAAAACAGCCACTGTCTCGTTCGCTCCTGCTTCGCCTAGCGAAGGCTTAGCGAGTGCTCGCTACAGACTCGCTTAGCGATGTGTTAGCGAGCGGCTACGGGTTTTGAGTTTGATAGCAGCATGATCTCCGGAACCCTGCACTTTATGGCATTGAATTACAGGAATAGCATGGACAAACATTCAGGATATTCAGGCATACTTAAATTCACATGTGAAATCAAATTACATATCCGAAAATTTAATCATGACGCCTTATGTATGTAGAGATTACCGATTAAAAGCATAAAACAGTAGCGATGCGCAAACCTGTTTGCAACTGAGCTGCGATGTTGAAGGGACTGACCATTCTTGGTATCGGATGGAGTTGGGCGGAGGTAACTTTGGTGCGGATGAGCGGCCTTCAGAGTTTCTTTACTCTGAATTCTCTGGGTTAGCAGGGTTTACTGTCTATGCCAGGGTTTCTGCCCGTCTTCGTCTGTCGTTCCCTCCCCCTTTTTCTAACTGAAGCTTGGCTATTTATAATGCTCTTGTTGTGACCTAATGGGCTCAGAATGAAGCCCAGAATTTTCTGATATTCGCAAGCTTCGCTAGGCGAGTGGCATAGCGAAGGGTTCGCTAGGCGAAGGATTTGCTCGCCTAGCGAGCATGACAGTTTAGGTCATTTCCTCGGTTTGGCCACCTGTGAACTAGGTCTTGGTTCTTTTAAGATCAATGCCTTGAAAAATAAGTGGGAGTGCCTTAGAAATGCCTTGTAATATTAACGGGCAAATTTTGGAGTATGACAGCTGCCCCTGTTCAATATTCTTGAACCGAGAGAGTTAGAATGGTGTGTACGCCATTCATGGTCTGGAGGTGGAAGATTATTGAACACTAGAATGCCCCAAAAATTTGCTCTTGTTAATCAAAGGTTAGTCTTGATGGAGATGGGCTTAAAGATGCCATCCAGGAAGTTTGATGATGAGAGCTTCAGATTGTGTCGTACGTTAGACGATATCTGAAGACATGGGTGTCATACCGGGTCGTACGTTAGACTGTATAGTGAGTCGCCCATTAGGCTGTCGACTTCGCTGGGGAGTCGGAGTATGTTATATACTACTAGGGATAAAGGATCAGGATGGATCATACGCTAGACCGCATCCTAATAGTAGAACGAGTTGTTCATTAAGCGGGTGACTTCACTGGGGATGGAAGATTAGACCAGATCGTACACTAGATCGTGTCTGAGTAGCAGAAGGACCGTCCGTTAGGCTGAATCTGATGATGAAAGGGGTAGTCGTACGCTAGACTACGCTTCAGAAATGCACCGTACGCTAGGTAGCATCTGAGGACTTGAAGGTCTAATTGGGTCGTACATTAGACCGTCTCTGAGCAGAATGAGCCGTCCGTTAGGCTGAATCAGATGATGAAAGGGGTAGTCGTACGCTAGACTACACTTCAGAAATGTACCGTACTGTCGCATTACGCGAAAAACCGGCGGGAAAACAAGAACAACAGAGCCGCCACCGTGCGTTATTTATCCCAAAAGAGGGAAAGGAAACGCTCAGAGTAAACCTGGAAAAGACGTGGTCTCGCGACCAAAGAGAATGGGATCGGGAGTCGGTTATGCGAAGGGAAGGTATTAGCACCCCTACGCATCCGTCGTACTCGACGGGATCCACGCACAATAGGAAGGAAAATGGTTGCTAAAACACTGCTCAAATAATCATCTATACAGGCTGAAAGAGACGAAAGAGACTGACTGAAACTGACTCGGCAGGATATCGCATCCTGGGCCTACTTAGTCTATCAAGCATAGACATCAGAGTCTAAGTAGTTCGGACTGGGGAAACGACACATGCTCGCTAGGATGTCGCATCCTATGCATACGTATCTCCTTTGGACGAAGGAGAATCAGAGCATCCGTAGCTCGGCTAACACGCACACAAACAAACACAGGCAATGGCAAACGTGGAGCCTGAATGCCAATCACTGGGCTTACATCAGCATCCGAACCAAAAACGCACACAAGAAGGCAAACGTGGAGCCCGACAACCAATTGATGGAATTACGTCGGCATCCGAACTCACAACACACTCAAAAGGGCAAACATGGAGCCCGACAACCCATTGATGGAATTACGTCGGCATCCGAACCCAAAACACAACAGCAACACGAAACAAAGACACAGGAAGAAGAAGGGTCTCGATTGCAACTAGGGCAAGAGAAAGGGGAGGTCTCAATCGCAACGAGGGCGAGAGAAAAGAATTAGTGTTAGTTGTTAGTCAAACTCGACAAGACATCGCATCTCGTGCCTACGTATCTCACCTGAACATGAGAATCAGAGTTGCCGTAGTTCGGCTAAACTATTCCTGTTGGTTTATGTTTTTTAAGTGGACAACGTCACTACGCAATCTACCGGATGCTCGACCTTTGGAGACTTACTCACCTGTAGTAGAAGGAGTTGACGTATCCTTAAGAAGGGATAATGTTTGTTTGTGTTTTAGGAAAGCTCAAGCAAGAAAGGAAGTCCTATACGAAGGAACTGTGCTACCTTAATTGACATGCAAACGAGACTACGCGGAGTCTAGCAAACCTAGGGGATACAATCACACCACACAAACATATACAGCATGAAATAAACACACCAACAAGGGGCTCAAACATCAGGGTTAGGCTTTAGTCGAGGGGTCATATCAACCTCAACAAACAAGCCTCTGTATCGGGGTCAGGTTAGCTCTTAACCTTGCCATTGAGGGGCTAAGGTGAAGCTAGATGAAGGGTGATGAGGGGTGTGCCTCATTGCTTCTATCTCTGGTCAGAGAGAGCATCAGACAAGGGAGCGTGGGTCCAGAATGGGGGGACCCTTCTACGCTCAGGACATAGACTCGACTGTACAATGTACAAGATCTTGGGCTTGGATCTCAATGCTACAACCATGTAATGGGAGCAAGGAGAAGACTCACAGAATAGTGGGGGATAGATTGCTTATCCCTACCTTCCACCAATTGCCTCAAATGAGGACTTTCCCTGCTTAGGACAAATATAAACATACACAAGCATTGCCTCTTAAGGAGGACTTCAGACAGTTTGCCCGGCTCGGTAACAGCCGGGTCTCCAGACTACATGAAGTTAGAAAGTTATACCTCTATGCAAGTTGCTTAAGCAAAGCAAAGCAAAAGTTCACAAGGAACTGAGCAACTAAAGTACCTGTGTAAATAGCTAACCAGTCAGTACACAATTCAAACAAACAATCAACAGTCAATATCACACAAACAGACAAATCCAATCAGACAACAATGAGCGATCCATGAACACAAGTGAATCCCCCATTAAGGCCTACAAAACACACAATTGTTAGCCAACAACAACAAATGGTTAAGCTCAAAAGAAGGAGCATCATCACTCATGGAGATGTATTCTTGAACCTGAAATCACAATTCAAATGATAAGTCCAAACCACTAGGTCGAAGCCTAGGGTCAAAAGAGGATAAAAAATCCAAAACAGAACACGAAACTAATCCAAAGTCCAGACCAAGTGATAAACATGTCCTAAAATTAAGGGAGCATGCAAGATTGAACTATTTCTAAGCCTAGGGGTAGAATAGTCATTTCACAGTTAGGGAGTAATATTGAACTAAATTTCTATTTACAAAATTCTAATTAAAAGTCAATTAAAATCTAAGCTAGATTTAATATTCTAAAAAAACCAAGAGATTATCTAATTCTAATAATATTTCTAATTGTTTCTAAAATACTAAGCTAATATCCTAATTAACTTTCCAACTACCATAATGCTCTAAATCCTAAATCTGTTCTAATTCTCACAATTCTAATCTAAGATTGCTTTTAAAATCTGAGTAAACTAATTATTACTAATTCCTAGATTAATCTAAATATTCCTAATCATGTTATTAAATCCTAAGTAAACTAATTATCACTAATTAATCTCATAACAGACCTTAATCCTAATTAAAAGACTTAGAGTCCAAAAGAAGGTACTATGGACCTCCAAAAGACACGAATTGGGCCTGAGCTTGGGACAAAATGCTCATGGTCCAACCGCAGGGGTACAGGCACGATGAGGGGGTACAGAACAACAAGGCCCAAACTGGATCTAAGCCTCAAACCAAACACGTGAGCAACGCTCTGAAGCCAAACGCAAGCGTTTCCCACCTACTGAAGCCAAATGCGCTTATGCAGAAAAGCTACGCAGACGAACGAAAAAACACCACATGCAAAAGCGCTTATTCAGAAGCAGCTTATTCACAAGCAGAAAGGTTCTCAAGTCTCATATGGAGATTGTTCTTAAAGCTCACAGCCAACGGTAACCAATAACATCGTCCAAAATTCCATACATCGTCATGGCAAAGGAATCGAAGCGTAAGCATGAGGATCAAGAATCACCTGGCGAAGATGACGACGAAGGTGGCGACGATGATGACGATCACGAGCACAGCTTCTAAACGCCTCTCCTCCTCTTCTCGCACTGTTTCTGGTTGTTTTCAATCCACTCCTTCTTGCGATTCTGGTTTGGATCCGTGACGGTGATGGCTGAGAGATGAATACGACGCTCCCCAACCGTGTGTTACGGTGTTGATTGGGACGACGGTGGCGATTCTAGATTCGTGCCTCGCGTTTGAGATGAACGAAGATGTTGATGCACGTTCATGTGTTGTTGCGTGGGAGGATGAAGAATCAAGATTGGCGTTTGACTCGTTGTTATGCTGCGATGAAGCATGGAGATGCTGAGACGTTCATTACGAAGACGATTCCACCGCTAATGCATAGTGAAGCCGATGACAATTTCGCTTCCCCGGAGAAAACGCGGACAGATGAGTTTCCTTCTTTTTCAATTCTTTCGCTACGAGTTCTGAGTTCTTCTTCTTCTCTGTTTAGCTTCTGTTACACCATTCTGAGTTGTGATTCAATGTGATTTCAGTGGAGGAAGAAATGAAGGTTTCAATTGAGAGGTTGAAGGTAGGAAAGAATTGCGGTGGTTGAAACGGTTGATGCGGTGGAGTTTGTTATGGTTGTTGAAGATTTTGTGAAGGTGGAGATTACGGTTACGGATCCGTGGTGGTTGAGGTTGATGAAGAGTTCTCGCCGCGATGATGGCGATTGTTGCAGATTCTACGATTCGTCAATTACCGAAAAATCAAAAAAAGGTTCTATCGTTATCCTACTGTTATGGTGACTCTGTGATGAACGAAAAAAAAATTCTGAGCAAAAAAACTTTTTGATGAGTGTGGCGTTAGATTTATAGGCTCTATTCCGTTAACTCGATTATCTTCCGTTAATTCACCTTCGTGGAATTCTGTTAGAAGTTGTAACACTGTTAGATCCTTAAGAAAGATTAACTCTGTTATTTCATTGTTGCAGGCTTTGCGGTTGGTGTCAATGCATTACCGTTGGATTTGGCTTATGTATTCACTGGAGCTTTGCTTATTCACCTGCGTTTTGCACCTTTTGCAGCTGGATCACAAGTCGTGGCTTACGCATTAGCTTGCGTTTGTTGCCGCGGTTTTAGCTTTGGCTTTGAGCTGCGTTTTTGAATGAGCTATCGTGAACGGCTTTGTGCTCTGCAGGTTGGAGCTTGGAAGTAGCTTTAGAAGCTTGGATGCGTTCTTGCACGCACTTAAGTTGCAGCTTCTGCTTGGCTTGAAGCTTTGCACCGCTTGGTGAAGCTTGCTGCTTGTGTTTGGTTTTGGCTCAACAGCTTTTTGGTAGCAGCTTTGAGTTGCACTTTTGGCTCAGGCTTGGACTTCATTTTGTTACTGACATAAACAAAAATTAAATTGACTAATAAAATTGGATAATGGATGATGATTATGGTAATTAGATTGGAAAATTACACAAGTTATGGAAAATAATTAGAATTGGTCAAACAAGTGTAGTTCAAGAATTGAAAATGGATATTTGTATCATGAAAAATGGACAATAATGGATATGGATTGGAAAAATGGTTATGAAATTGGGTAACGATTAAATTGGAATGAAAGTGGTTTTGAGGGATATGGAATTTCGATAATTGTTAAAAATGATTAAATGGATTTGGTTAACTAGCAATGGATATGGTAACGAATGGTTCTAAAAATAAAAGTGGACTTAGATTTTGATTCAATGGATATGGGTTAACCCAAATGGATACAAATGGATCAATGGAATTGGGTAAGAATTGGATAAATGGGCTTAATGGGCTTATGAGACTTTCAAAATGAGATAGGGATATAAAAAATGTTAGTGGGATAAACTTGTGGACTTAACAAGAAGGAAGCGCATGGGCTCAATGCAACCACGATTAAATTTCCGTAACCAAATCAACTTTCCAGAAATCAACTAGGATCATCTAACTCAACCTGAATTTCCAATATTAATTCGAGAAAAGAACGAACTGATTTCTTCTTCAAAATAAGTATTTGTAATGACGAATGACCTTCTTTGTGACATGCAGGAAGCGTCTCAAACCATCTCTCCACTTCCTAGCCCTCAGTTGACTTACTGTTGACTTTTATGGGCCTCAGATGACTTGGTCATGCACTGTGGACTTTGAGCCTTCAACACTTGGCCAAATTGCATCAAAATGAACCTTGGATCAGGTAAGCTCTCTAGAACACCCGCAGAGCCTTTATTTCATAGAAGAACCCTTCCTCTCTTGCACGAATGGATTCCCCTGATCAGTTTTGCCTGATAAAATGCAATATGCTATGCAATGCTAAGGCAATGTTAATGACCTAAAAAATGAAATGAATGTACAAATAGGAGGTGCAAATTTGAGGTGCTACAGCTGCCCCTATTCAATCAGCTGGGAACCCGAACGGATGAGAGCAACGGCTGTCAGACTTTCAGGGTAAACAGGGATTGAATACCAAGAACCGTAGAATTTGCACACTGCTGGGAATTGTCTCTTTTCTGTTTTTCTTCTTTCAAAGGCATAACCACATCCAGACATCGACACACGATGAATGGGAACAGAAATCATCTCAACTAGATGCCAACGGACAACTAGGAAACACTCAACGTTTACCAAGACCAACGGAGAGGTAAATCCACATGGGGACGGGTACAACTAGACGTCATAGGACGAATAGGGAAAAACTCAGCGTTTACCAAGACCAACGGAGAGGTAAATCAACTCTACTGGGGATAACCAGGAAAGGATACAACCATACGTCAACGGACGTAATGGGGAAAAACTCAACGTTTACCAAGACCAACGGAGAGGTAACCAATCATTAATGAATGAATGGGAACAAAAATCATCTCAACTAGATGCCAACGGACAACTAGGAAACACTCAACGTTTACCAAGACCAACGGAGAGGTAACTCAACTCTACTGGGGATAACCAGGAAAGGATACAACCATACGTCAGCGGACGTAATGGGAAAAACTCAACGTTTACCAAAACCAACGGAGAGGTAACCAATCATTAATGAATGACTGTAGTGATACAACCATACGTCAGCGGACGAAATGGGAAAGACTCAACGTTTACCAAGACCAACGGAGAGGTAACCAGACATCATAGGATGAATGGGAAGACTCGACCAGACGTCATAGGACGAAAGGGAGAAGCTCGACGTTTATCGACACCAACGGAGAAGGAGGAAACTCAACCAGACGTCATAGGACGAAAGGGAGACTCAACGTTTATCGACACCAACGGAGAAGGAGAAAACTCAACCAGACATCATCGGATGAATGGGAAGACTCGACCAGACGTCATAGGACGAAAGGGAGAAGCTCGACGTTTATCGACACCAACGGAGAAGGAGAAAACTCAACCAGACATCATCGGATGAAAGGGAGACTCAACCAGACGTCATAGGACGAAAGGGAGAAGCTCGACGTTTATCGACACCAACGGAGAAGGAGAAAACTCAGCCAGACGTCATAGGACGAAAGGGAGACTCAACGTTTATCGACACCAACGGAGAAGGAGAAAACTCAGCCAGACGTCATAGGACGAAAGGGAGACTCAACGTTTATCGACACCAACGGAGAAGGAGGAAACTCAGCCAGACGTCATAGGACGAAAGGGAGACTCAACGTTTATCGACACCAACGGAGAAGGAGGAAACTCAGCCAAGACGTCATAGGACGAAAGGGAGAAGGAGAAAGCCACTTCACGAGGGAAAGGCACCACAACCGGAAACCGAATAGGACGTCTACTTGGAATTCTGGTTGGGAAATCAACCAGACATTAAGGAATGACTGGGAATGGGGTATACAATCAGACGTTCATGGACGAATGAGAAAAACACAACGTTTATCGAAACCAACGGGGAGGTAGATCCACTTGGGGAAAGGTACAACTAGACGTCATAGGACGAATAGGAAAAACTCGACGTTTATCGACACCAACGGAGAGGAGGAAACTCTGAGGGGAATCATCTGGCATTATCAAATGATCTGCGGGGAATAAGCAACTAGACGTCATCGGACGACTAGGAAAAACTCGACGTTTATCGACACCAACGGAGAGGAGAATTCTTCTGGGGACGACCCTGTGGGGAAAGATATCAACTATACGCCAACGGACGCATAGGAAAAACTCGACGTTTATCGACACCAACGGAGAGGAGGATTCTTCTAGGGACGACCCTGTGGGGAAAGATATCAACTATACGCCAACGGACGCATAGGAAAAACTCGACGTTTATCGACACCAACGGAGAGGAGGAATCTTCACTAGGGAAGAGTGAACACAACCAAATCATCAACGGATAATTGGGAAAAACTCGACGTTTATCGACACCAACGGAGAGGAGGAACTCACTGGGGATCAAGGCCACAACAGAGAGTAGACAGGAAGGAACACCAAGGATACCGGGTTATAAGTCTGAAACGGTGACCGACCAAAACGTGAATTGGTTTGTGTTCCAAAACACTCAACATCCTGAAGAGGGCTAGAAAAGCAGTCTTGTTAGAGGATGGACATTCGATTCCATAGGGAATACGAATCTTACTTGACTGGGGAGGACGACTTCGACCCAAGAGCGCATGAGACATATCATCTATAGCCGTCAAAACGTAGATAATAGACTCGCATGGAAGATTATCCATAACCGGATTGGTTGTTAAATGGATAAATCAACCGACATCATCCTGAAGAAAGCAAAGGCAAACTTGTTAAAGGATGGATATTCGATTCCACAAGGAATACGAATCTTACTCAGCTGGAGAAAACAATCAAAAGACTGACCAGAGAGTGCATGAGACATATCATCTATAGCCGTCAAAACATAGATAATAGACTCGCATGGAAGATTATCCATAACCGGGTTGTAGGTTGTTAGATGGATAAACGACCGAAAAGAAAGGCATCGTGTACCAGGAACAGGTATGCAAAAGATGACCAATCAAAAAGGGATAAAGTTGCTAACTCGGAGCAAGTACCCAAAAGAAAGGGAGAGACCCACTGGGGACAATACTGCTTGATCAAGGCGAGTATCCAGAGGGGAAAAGAATATCAATACCGCAAACCGGATACTGATAACTGCAAAGAGGGGATTACATCTACCGGTTAGTAGGCAGAAAACCACGGAAAAGCAACCGTCATCAATCAGGATGAGCACAAAGGGTTAACTCCACCAAGGGGAGAACGTGGGATTTTACAACTACCAGCTTGTGGGTAGAAAACCACAAAGATAGGACTTACAACTACCGGTTTGCAGGTAGAGGCCAACAAGCAGAATGAACCACAAAGGCTACCTCTGCTAGGGGATGAAAGTGGGATTTTACAACTACCGGCTTGTAGGTAGAAAACCACGACGATAGGACTTACAGCTACCGGTTTGTAGGTAGAAGCCAACAAATTCCGCTGAAGATAATATGAATGAGTGCCGATTAGTGAGCAACTATTCATTTATGCCCCAGGGAAAAACAGGAGACAACCCAAATAGGCCAATTCAGGATCGATCCGAAAAGGCAGACTGGATCAAGACTCATCCTAATGAGGAAAGAACTCAATAGGGAAAACCCATCCCGGGGGGGAGGGAACGGAAACAACCGTCATCCACGAGGGTATAACTCAATGGGGAGCGGAGAAGGAAATGGTAGACACTTTATGCTTAAGGGGTAGACCCTACATGGAGAGATCAGACACACCCACATCTGCTAGGGAAATGGATCCAAGCGGGCAAGATGCTACCAATTGGGGAGTAACAATGTTGGGGATACCCACTCACTTGCGGGGTCACTTGCTGAGAAAACACCAACCTCTCAACCATGTTGGGGAACCCAACTCTGAAGCCGATCCAATGGCGCGATGCTAAACTCTTTCCAACAACCCACTCTCGGCTGGTCACCACTACCTAGGGCTAATGGACATGTTTGCAATGTTGATGCATGAGTTTTTTTTTTTTTTTTAGCGTAATGCCCCATGATCATGGAAATGCTATGCACTAATGATGCAATATGCTATGCTTATCTAAATGATGGATGCATGAAAACACGTCTCCTCCAGAGACAACACCGGGGAGCTCCAGGGACTGTGCTGAGGATCTCATTGCCACGTCAATTTCCACCCTGCCGGGGAAAGACAATCTTCACTGGGGATGAACTCCATCGAACCCGGACTGCTTGGCGATCACCCTGCTAGGGGAGGCAACCCATGCTTATCTCTACTGGGGATGATTTTCTCCGAACCCGATCCGCTCGAGGACCTCGCTGAGGGAAAACCATCGACACAAACTCTGCTGGGAAGACAGCTTCAGACTTGGGAAACAACCACAACTCCGATGGGGACACGGTAACCTTCATGCTTGCTGAGGAGGCACTGATCTCAAATTTGTTAGGGAACTAACACTCTCACACCCACTGGGGATACAGCCTATTGGGTACGGAACGCCTGTCAAGTCGTCGAACAACGTCATCCATCGTCCACCCACAGTGTCAGCTTTCCACTTTTGAGAACTCCCAGACTTGCCTGGACTTTTCTGATTCATCCCACGAAGATCAAATTCCTGGGATTCCTACAAACTTTCCAGTCCTTAGACTTTGAAGAGTCCTCTTGGTTAACTTTCCAGGATCGTCGTCGTAATCCTTCACCGTCCTTTCATTGTTCGTCTATCCCTTGCCCCTGGTTGGACTCTGTGGGGATCTTTTTTTTTGTCAAAAAGGTTCATACCACTACCTGCCAGTGAATGGAGATATCTAACAGTACCTGCAGAAGAGATTGTTAGATAAAAGCGTGCCCCAGGCGTGCCCCCCATATTTCAACATCTTGGTCGCTCAAACTTCCGAATAAGATTTCCAGATTTCAATCTCATAAGCATGCATCGGAAGGGGACCAGTATGTTTCAAAATGCAAATATTCTTATCAAAACGAACGGATGTTTTCGTAATCAAAGCGGTAATGAAAACAAAAACAAAACTATTCGACTGAACACACACTTTATTGACTGAAACAAAAAAATGGCTCAGAATTGAGCAACCCACAGGAGGCAAACCCTGGAAAGAGGTGATTGCGCATAAAAGGAGAAAATCTATCCTATTGGCAATGTGAAACCATGATCTCATCGGGTTCCAACTCGGTTACACCTCATGTGTCCTCAAGACTTTCCGCACTTTCGGCCTTCTGAACAAGACGCTTCCAATCGATCTCTGTCGGAGACTAGCTGTGATGTCTTAACCAAAGTACAAACGATCATGCTGGACGCAGTTGTTCGTTCCAATCCCTCTTTTGGCTGGACCGCCTTTTCGGGTTTCGGTCCACCGGGATACCCTTTTTTGCCCAAGTCGCCCTTGTGGGGTTTTCGACTTGCCGGGTGTACAGTTTTTTCATTATCCCTAACTTTTGCCCGAACCTTTTCTCTTTTTTTTTTTTGGTTCGCCGGGATGCCCCTTTTTTGCCTGGACTCTTTATTCTTTTTGTCCAGCGGGTCTCTTTCACGAAGTATTTTCTAACTGCGTCCGCATTCACAGGGAATGGAAAATCTTCATCATTCGTGGTCATCAATAACAAAGCTCTGTCAGAGGAGACTTTTTTGACCACGAACGAACCTTCATAATTTGTTTATCCACTTGCCCCACGATCGAGGAGGAAGGATCCTTTTCAACACCACATTTCTTCCATGCTACCCACGAGGTCACACGTCTCGGTTAACAACACGCTTCATTTATTGGGTACAACTACCCCACGACAAGTAACTGTCGAACTCTTTTCTCAATCAGGCTCAACGCGTCATACCGAGTCCTCATCCATTCGCCCTTTTCTGACTTCTCATCCATCTCGACTCTCCACGATGAGATCTAGCCTCCAGCAGGCAATATCAGTTCCATCCCATACTGAATGAGGAAGGCGTTGCCCCAGTAGATGCACGTATCGAAGCACGACACTCAGGATACCAACTTCGTACTCAGCCACCATCGTTGGTGCTTTCAACTGTTATCGGGGAAGCACCAGTTCATTCACTTTAAACTCTCCCCATCAGACATCAGAATCCGTTCGGATTCAGGGTCAGGCCCCTCCTCCGGGATCGGTCACTCTCAATCTTTCGATTTGAGTACCTCGAGATGTCCTCATCAGGGACTTCAAACTTCCTTGGTTGAGAATCATCGATGGGTTGTTGGGCGAGATAACCATACAATACCCTCCTCTTGATTACTTTCTGGGAGGTATACCGAATATCGTATTCAGTCGACACCATTTGCCCTCTCGCAACCCGTCCGTTCAACGCTATCTCCTCAAGCGCATACTTGATCAGATCCATTTTGGACATCCACAAGGTGGTATGAAACAGCATACTGTCTCAGTCGGCGAGCAGCCTATGCCAAAGTACATCAAGTTTTCTCGAACAGTGAGTGTATTGTTTCACAGTCGATAAACTTTTTGCTTAGGTAAATTGCATGCTCTTTTCGACAAGACTAGTCATGCTGATACAATACACCTCATAGACCCCTTGAGGGCTGTCAAGTACCAAATCAACATTTATTCCTTCCACGGGAGGCATTAGAATCGGAGGTTCCTGCAACTTATTCTTTTTTCATTTTTCCATGCCCCTTGGCAGTCATCATTCCACCTGACCATTGATTTCTTTCTCTCTTTTTTTCGGTTCAGGCGTCTCTTGCACTGTTTTTTTTTCTTTTTTTTTTTTGCAGGAAAAACCTCGATTCCTCTTTCATTCACAACATGCCTCGGCAGCTTGCTGGACAGCACTCCATAAGTGCACTGACTTAGACTCAACAGTATGAGTTATCTCCACCGATCAAACAACTTGATCAAGTCCACCGGGTGCCCCTCTTCTGCTTGGGACTTTGTCATCATGTCATCAACATGGCATTCGCTTTCACGATGAGTCATATCATGAAACAAAGTCACCGTAGCCTTTTGATCCGTGGCACCGACCTTCTTCTTCACTAGAGGATAGTCTTCTCCCGATGGTAGCTCGTGCCCCATAACATGGGTATTCCACCCTGGTGTATCTGGATGCAACCAGGTGAAGATATCAACCTGCTCTTTCAACAGGGCTACCATTCTGTTCTTGACTTGCCTCTGAAGCGGCCTCAACTTTCATTTCCCTTCTGACCTCGGCGGTACTTGGGATTACCATCTTGACTCGCTCCTCGTGTGGTTGAATCACCTTCTCCTCTTGTTTCAACAACCTAGCTAATTCCAGCAGATCACAATCTTCTTCGCCTTTTTCTTCGGCATGATAGCTTGGATTGTCGAAGTCATATAGAGGGGTAACCAAATTGTTATCGATGAGATCAGGAGGATGGTCACTTTTGTGGTTGGAACGAGACAAGTTCAAAAGAAAACGAAAAACATTGCCATTTTTATTTTTTAAAACTGCAAAAAATGAAAAACAGGGAACACCGCTTTTGATCACAAAAACATCCATTTATTACTGATGCAAAATGTTGCAAAATGAAACACATGAGATGGCCCTTACAATGGACCATTACGTTTCGGGCAAAACGTATGGCTTTCATGCAAACAAAATTAAAACACAGAAATACTACACTTCCGGATGAGCGACAATGATGCTTTTGGAGGCCTTCCAATCGCCTGGTACGCACGACTTTATCCACAACTCGAGCTCGCGGTCGCGGTCGATCTCTTCACTTACTGAACAAGCATGACCAGGATCCAGCATTCCTGCATTGACAAAGGTGTACGATGGACGACGTCCTCTGTTTGGTCTAGGCGACTCTTGATCTGGCCGATAACCGATCCCAAACATGTCTGCCTTTACCGGTGTTGAGTGGATCCATCAGTTTGGATTTGTGGCCCCTAGCAGGATATTTGAGCAAACAAGCTATGCGCACCGGTTGACACCTACAAAACAGCAAATGGGTTAGTATGACTCACACATGCTATGTCTGTCCGTACTAGGAATATTCTGTCCTTGGATTCCGGTTTCATCGAGACAGATAAAATTTTATGAACAAGATTCTGACATCTGGTGTCTCTCAACCTGAGTCTCTGTTAAAAATAATGGACCCTGAGTACGGACAGACATGAGTTAAATGCAGATGAATGCGAAATGAGACCAATGCAAATGCATGAATGCAGGTTGCTGTGCCACCAAGTCAACTGTAGACCCTCTGCTTTTCTGAACCAGTCAATTTGCGGGACCAAGTCACCATAAATCCAACTTGGGGAGTTCCGAAATAAACGGAACCGGAGATTACATTACTATCACAGGAACATCCACTGAACGGATGACAGCCAGATCCTCTGAACCGGTACTTTCAAATTCAACCCGGGGATCCGAAATAAACGGAACCCGCTGATAAACCACGGACAGAACTCCGGCGTCCCAGAAATAAATGTCCACAATTCACAGTCACCATCAGTACCAAGAGTCACCAACAAGTCACCAACCAGTCAGCAACTGTACCTGTAATAATCATTCCCTCCCACTCACGGGTGTCATCTAGGCCAGGGTAAGGTCGAGAGAAACGCAGCATAAATAACCTTTCGCAGAATATCATCCTGTGCACACCCGATGTATGCACCGATAATATCCCACCAGGGTCTGAACTGCTCGTGATATCAATGTTCCGCTAAGTGGCACCATACCACCCGCTTCCCATGAATCACTTTATTCCTAGGTTTCCTAGATTGCACTCATAGCCTGGGTATTGGGCCTTTTACCTCGAGTAAATCCCACCCCCAATCAGAGAAAACACAGCCAGCACAACAGATAAAATGAATGAATGCAAACATTAATGCACACATTGAAAGCAAACAGTAAACGACATGAATGCAATAAATAAAGCAGCATATAACAACCAAAGCCCTAACCTAGAGAGCGCTAGGAGAGACTCGCTTAGGGAAGAAGGACCAGCACAGGTCAACTTCTCTATGATATCCCCAGCAGAGTCGCCAGCTGTCGCATTACGCGAAAAACCGGCGGGAAAACAAGAACAACAGAGCCGCCACCGTGCGTTATTTATCCCAAAAGAGGGAAAGGAAACGCTCAGAGTAAACCTGGAAAAGACGTGGTCTCGCGACCAAAGAGAATGGGATCGGGAGTCGGTTATGCGAAGGGAAGGTATTAGCACCCCTACGCATCCGTCGTACTCGACGGGATCCACGCACAATAGGAAGGAAAATGGTTGCTAAAACACTGCTCAAATAATCATCTATACAGGCTGAAAGAGACGAAAAAGACTGACTGAAACTGACTCGGCAGGATATCGCATCCTGGGCCTACTTAGTCTATCAAGCATAGACATCAGAGTCTAAGTAGTTCGGACTGGGGAAACGACACATGCTCGCTAGGATGTCGCATCCTATGCATACGTATCTCCTTTGGACGAAGGAGAATCAGAGCATCCGTAGCTCGGCTAACACGCACACAAACAAACACAGGCAATGGCAAACGTGGAGCCTGAATGCCAATCACTGGGCTTACATCAGCATCCGAACCAAAAACGCACACAAGAAGGCAAACGTGGAGCCCGACAACCAATTGATGGAATTACGTCGGCATCCGAACCCACAACACACTCAAAAGGGCAAACATGGAGCCCGACAACCCATTGATGGAATTACGTCGGCATCCGAACCCAAAACACAACAGCAACACGAAACAAAGACACAGGAAGAAGAAGGGTCTCGATTGCAACTAGGGCAAGAGAAAGGGGAGGTCTCAATCGCAACGAGGGCGAGAGAAAAGAATTAGTGTTAGTTGTTAGTCAAACTCGACAAGACATCGCATCTCGTGCCTACGTATCTCACCTGAACATGAGAATCAGAGTTGCCGTAGTTCGGCTAAACTATTCCTGTTGGTTTATGTTTTTTAAGTGGACAACGTCACTACGCAATCTACCGGATGCTCGACCTTTGGAGACTTACTCACCTGTAGTAGAAGGAGTTGACGTATCCTTAAGAAGGGATAATGTTTGTTTGTGTTTTAGGAAAGCTCAAGCAAGAAAGGAAGTCCTATACGAAGGAACTGTGCTACCTTAATTGACATGCAAACGAGACTACGCGGAGTCTAGCAAACCTAGGGGATACAATCACACCACACAAACATATACAGCATGAAATAAACACACCAACAAGGGGCTCAAACATCAGGGTTAGGCTTTAGTCGAGGGGTCATATCAACCTCAACAAACAAGCCTCTGTATCGGGGTCAGGTTAGCTCTTAACCTTGCCATTGAGGGGCTAAGGTGAAGCTAGATGAAGGGTGATGAGGGGTGTGCCTCATTGCTTCTATCTCTGGTCAGAGAGAGCATCAGACAAGGGAGCGTGGGTCCAGAATGGGGGGACCCTTCTACGCTCAGGACATAGACTCGACTGTACAATGTACAAGATCTTGGGCTTGGATCTCAATGCTACAACCATGTAATGGGAGCAAGGAGAAGACTCACAGAATAGTGGGGGATAGATTGCTTATCCCTACCTTCCACCAATTGCCTCAAATGAGGACTTTCCCTGCTTAGGACAAATATAAACATACACAAGCATTGCCTCTTAAGGAGGACTTCAGACAGTTTGCCCGGCTCGGTAACAGCCGGGTCTCCAGACTACATGAAGTTAGAAAGTTATACCTCTATGCAAGTTGCTTAAGCAAAGCAAAGCAAAAGTTCACAAGGAACTGAGCAACTAAAGTACCTGTGTAAATAGCTAACCAGTCAGTACACAATTCAAACAAACAATCAACAGTCAATATCACACAAACAGACAAATCCAATCAGACAACAATGAGCGATCCATGAACACAAGTGAATCCCCCATTAAGGCCTACAAAACACACAATTGTTAGCCAACAACAACAAATGGTTAAGCTCAAAAGAAGGAGCATCATCACTCATGGAGATGTATTCTTGAACCTGAAATCACAATTCAAATGATAAGTCCAAACCACTAGGTCGAAGCCTAGGGTCAAAAGAGGATAAAAAATCCAAAACAGAACACGAAACTAATCCAAAGTCCAGACCAAGTGATAAACATGTCCTAAAATTAAGGGAGCATGCAAGATTGAACTATTTCTAAGCCTAGGGGTAGAATAGTCATTTCACAGTTAGGGAGTAATATTGAACTAAATTTCTATTTACAAAATTCTAATTAAAAGTCAATTAAAATCTAAGCTAGATTTAATATTCTAAAAAAACCAAGAGATTATCTAATTCTAATAATATTTCTAATTGTTTCTAAAATACTAAGCTAATATCCTAATTAACTTTCCAACTACCATAATGCTCTAAATCCTAAATCTGTTCTAATTCTCACAATTCTAATCTAAGATTGCTTTTAAAATCTGAGTAAACTAATTATTACTAATTCCTAGATTAATCTAAATATTCCTAATCATGTTATTAAATCCTAAGTAAACTAATTATCACTAATTAATCTCATAACAGACCTTAATCCTAATTAAAAGACTTAGAGTCCAAAAGAAGGTACTATGGACCTCCAAAAGACACGAATTGGGCCTGAGCTTGGGACAAAATGCTCATGGTCCAACCGCAGGGGTACAGGCACGATGAGGGGGTACAGAACAACAAGGCCCAAACTGGATCTAAGCCTCAAACCAAACACGTGAGCAACGCTCTGAAGCCAAACGCAAGCGTTTCCCACCTACTGAAGCCAAATGCGCTTATGCAGAAAAGCTACGCAGACGAACGAAAAAACACCACATGCAAAAGCGCTTATTCAGAAGCAGCTTATTCACAAGCAGAAAGGTTCTCAAGTCTCATATGGAGATTGTTCTTAAAGCTCACAGCCAACGGTAACCAATAACATCGTCCAAAATTCCATACATCGTCATGGCAAAGGAATCGAAGCGTAAGCATGAGGATCAAGAATCACCTGGCGAAGATGACGACGAAGGTGGCGACGATGATGACGATCACGAGCACAGCTTCTAAACGCCTCTCCTCCTCTTCTCGCACTGTTTCTGGTTGTTTTCAATCCACTCCTTCTTGCGATTCTGGTTTGGATCCGTGACGGTGATGGCTGAGAGATGAATACGACGCTCCCCAACCGTGTGTTACGGTGTTGATTGGGACGACGGTGGCGATTCTAGATTCGTGCCTCGCGTTTGAGATGAACGAAGATGTTGATGCACGTTCATGTGTTGTTGCGTGGGAGGATGAAGAATCAAGATTGGCGTTTGACTCGTTGTTATGCTGCGATGAAGCATGGAGATGCTGAGACGTTCATTACGAAGACGATTCCACCGCTAATGCATAGTGAAGCCGATGACAATTTCGCTTCCCCGGAGAAAACGCGGACAGATGAGTTTCCTTCTTTTTCAATTCTTTCGCTACGAGTTCTGAGTTCTTCTTCTTCTCTGTTTAGCTTCTGTTACACCATTCTGAGTTGTGATTCAATGTGATTTCAGTGGAGGAAGAAATGAAGGTTTCAATTGAGAGGTTGAAGGTAGGAAAGAATTGCGGTGGTTGAAACGGTTGATGCGGTGGAGTTTGTTATGGTTGTTGAAGATTTTGTGAAGGTGGAGATTACGGTTACGGATCCGTGGTGGTTGAGGTTGATGAAGAGTTCTCGCCGCGATGATGGCGATTGTTGCAGATTCTACGATTCGTCAATTACCGAAAAATCAAAAAAAGGTTCTATCGTTATCCTACTGTTATGGTGACTCTGTGATGAACGAAAAAAAAATTCTGAGCAAAAAAACTTTTTGATGAGTGTGGCGTTAGATTTATAGGCTCTATTCCGTTAACTCGATTATCTTCCGTTAATTCACCTTCGTGGAATTCTGTTAGAAGTTGTAACACTGTTAGATCCTTAAGAAAGATTAACTCTGTTATTTCATTGTTGCAGGCTTTGCGGTTGGTGTCAATGCATTACCGTTGGATTTGGCTTATGTATTCACTGGAGCTTTGCTTATTCACCTGCGTTTTGCACCTTTTGCAGCTGGATCACAAGTCGTGGCTTACGCATTAGCTTGCGTTTGTTGCCGCGGTTTTAGCTTTGGCTTTGAGCTGCGTTTTTGAATGAGCTATCGTGAACGGCTTTGTGCTCTGCAGGTTGGAGCTTGGAAGTAGCTTTAGAAGCTTGGATGCGTTCTTGCACGCACTTAAGCTGCAGCTTCTGCTTGGCTTGAAGCTTTGCACCGCTTGGTGAAGCTTGCTACTTGTGTTTGGTTTTGGCTCAACAGCTTTTTGGTAGCAGCTTTGAGTTGCACTTTTGGCTCAGGCTTGGACTTCATTTTGTTACTGACATAAACAAAAATTAAATTGACTAATAAAATTGGATAATGGATGATGATTATGGTAATTAGATTGGAAAATTACACAAGTTATGGAAAATAATTAGAATTGGTCAAACAAGTGTAGTTCAAGAATTGAAAATGGATATTTGTATCATGAAAAATGGACAATAATGGATATGGATTGGAAAAATGGTTATGAAATTGGGTAACGATTAAATTGGAATGAAAGTGGTTTTGAGGGATATGGAATTTCGATAATTGTTAAAAATGATTAAATGGATTTGGTTAACTAGCAATGGATATGGTAACGAATGGTTCTAAAAATAAAAGTGGACTTAGATTTTGATTCAATGGATATGGGTTAACCCAAATGGATACAAATGGATCAATGGAATTGGGTAAGAATTGGATAAATGGGCTTAATGGGCTTATGAGACTTTCAAAATGAGATAGGGATATAAAAAATGTTAGTGGGATAAACTTGTGGACTTAACAAGAAGGAAGCGCATGGGCTCAATGCAACCACGATTAAATTTCCGTAACCAAATCAACTTTCCAGAAATCAACTAGGATCATCTAACTCAACCTGAATTTCCAATATTAATTCGAGAAAAGAACGAACTGATTTCTTCTTCAAAATAAGTATTTGTAATGACGAATGACCTTCTTTGTGACATGCAGGAAGCGTCTCAAACCATCTCTCCACTTCCTAGCCCTCAGTTGACTTACTGTTGACTTTTATGGGTCTCAGATGACTTGGTCATGCACTGTGGACTTTGAGCCTTCAACACTTGGCCAAATTGCATCAAAATGAACCTTGGATCAGGTAAGCTCTCTAGAACACCCGCAGAGCCTTTATTTCATAGAAGAACCCTTCCTCTCTTGCACGGATGGATTCCCCTGATCAGTTTTGCCTGATAAAATGCAATATGCTATGCAATGCTAAGGCAATGTTAATGACCTAAAAAATGAAATGAATGTACAAATGGGAGGTGCAAATTTGAGGTGCTACACGTACACTAGGTAGCATCTGAGGACTTGAAGGTCTAACTGGGTCGTACATTAGACCGTCTCTGAGCAGAATGAGCCGTCCGTTAGGCTGAATCAGATGATGAAAGGGGTAGTCGTACGCTAGACTACACTTCAGAAATGTACCGTACACTAGGTAGCATCTGAGGACTTGAAGGTCTAACTGGGTCGTACATTAGACCGTCTCTGAGCAGAATGAGCCGTCCGTTAGGCTGAATCAGATGATGAAAGGGGTAGTCGTACGCTAGACTACACTTCAGAAATATACCGTACACTAGGTAGCATCTGAGGACTTGAAGGTCTAACTGGGTCGTACATTAGACCGTCTCTGAGCAGAATGAGCCGTCCGTTAGGCTGAATCTGATGATGAAAGGGGTAGTCGTACGCTAGACTACACTTCAGAAATGTACCGTACGCTAGGTAGCATATGAGGGAATGAACATTCGAATGGGTCGTACGCTAGACCGTCTTGAAATAGTTGAAGGAATCATATGTTGGGCTGAATCAGAATGAGCCGTACACTAGGCTATATCCGATGATGTTTGTATATGTTGTATTTGTAATAAATGTCTGGGATGGGCTTATAGATGCCATCGTTAGGAGAATGTCAGAATGAATGTTGACATGGAGTATATCTGAAAGATGTATCTGAACCTTGAATGTAATCAATAGGAGTATCCGTCTGACTGGATCTTTACTTTGACTGTATCAGGAGGATAATTAACCTGAAAAATAAAGTTAGCTTCATGCCATGTCATGATGCATGAGATGTTTTATGCTTCTGAAAATAAATGCGGTCATTGTATGCATGTGTATGATGTGAAATGATGTGAAATGATATAATGAATGAATTGTGTGTGGGGAAGTTTTGCCGGGGGAAAGATAAATCCAATATTCTGGTTGGAAATACTTGTATTGATGACCCTTTCTTAGCTGGGGGGTATTTGATTTCTGTCTGATGGTGGAAACACTCAACATAGCCTGGCTTGGGACGGAAGAGATGACCAGTCTGTCTGGTGGTGCCAACCTCTTCTGGGAAATAGCTGGTTTATGCTGGGGAATAGAATTAGCAACCGGATTCATTGGAACGCATGGTTAGACCTTCTCCTCGATCCTGAAGTCTTTTGTAATTGCTATTGCTATTTTATGTACGTATTTTTGGTAAACATCGATCATATTCAAATGCATATATTAATTCAAATTAAATCAATGGACGTTTACGCAAACAAAACAGAAAAAGTAAAAACAAAATCATCTTTTTGGAAATAAAATTGTATTGATTTTGAAAGAGGGCCTATAAACAGGCAATTCGTGTACAGGGAGACAGAAATCCTAGTAAGAGGAAATTGTCGTGAACATAAAGAAAAAGCTATGAAGGAAAAGTCCTATTGATTTTAATTCTGCTACTGTCATTATGTCTTCAAGCATCTCATCTCCTGCGGTCGGATAGAAGTGATTGGCTTGTTCAGTCCCTTTGACTTGGGTGAAGCTGACTGAGAACGGGACATAGTCATACGCTTTTAATCCCTAATTTTTGCCTGGACCACCTTTTCAGGTTTTCAGTCCACCAGGATACCCTTTTTTGCCCAAGCCGCCTTTTCAGGTTTTCGACTCGTCGGGTGTACATTTTTACATGTTTATCCCTAATTTTTGCCCGAACCCTTTCGGTTCGCCGGGATGCCCTTACTTTTGCCTAGGTACGTCGACCTAGCGGGTCTTTTTTATGCGTAGTATTTTTTGACTATGTCTGCGTTCACGGGATGTGGGAAGTCTTCGCCATCCATTGTAGCAAGTATCATGGCTTCACCAGAGAATACCTTCTTAATTACAAATGACCCTTCGTATGTGGGAGTCCATTTGCCTCTAGGATCACCTTGTGGTAGAATGATACGCTTGATCACCAAGTCGCCGACTTGATACACCTGTCTTTTGACCTTTTTGTTAAATGCCTGGGTAATGCGCTTCTGATATATCTGCCCATGACAAACAGCCGCGAGTCTCTTTTCATCAATCAAATTTATCTGATCGAGTCGAGTCTGAATCCATTCACCTGCATCTTTCATGATTCTTATAGAGGGAATCTGAACTTCCACTGGTAAAACGGCTTCCATTCCGTAGACTAAAGAGAAGGGAGTTGCCCCCGTCGAAGTGCGTACTGAAGTGCGATAACCATGAAGAGCAAATGGTAACATCTCATGCCAATCTTTGTATGTTACTGTCATCTTTTGTATAATCTTCTTAATATTCTTATTAGCAGCTTCCACGGTGCCGTTCATCTTTGGCCGGTACGGAGAAGAGTTATGGTGTTTTATCTTGAACTGCGTGCAGAGTTCAGTAATCATCTTGTTGTTCAAATTGGAGAGAGTAGGTTTCTCAGATGTATATTTGATAAGATCCATCTTAGAAATCAATAAAGTGGTATGATTCAACATATACTGTCTTAGTCGGCGAGCAGCCTAAGCCAAAGCATAGCAAGCTTTCTCGAGCTGTGAGTATCTTGTTTCACAGTCGGTACCTTTTGCTAAGGTATTATATTGCATGCTCTTTTCGACCAGACTCGTCATGTTGCCCCAACATACCCCATTGAATTTTCTAACACGGTCAAATACATGATTAGAGGTCTTCCTTCAACTGGTGGCATCAGAATTGGAGGTTCTTGGAGATACTTCTTGATTTTGTCAAAAGCTTCTTGACATTCATCATTCCATATTATCTCTTGATTTTTCCTCAGTAATGTTCTTGTCTACTTCAGTACCCAGATTCAGTTGATTCCTCATGCGGCTGTATGGTCTTTTCTTCTTGCAGTACCAGTCTGGCAAGTTCTCCAGGTACTTCACAATCTTCCTCACTTCCATCCTCGGTTTGGTATATCGGATTTTCGAAGTCATAATTAACAGTAGCAGGATTATTATCAACAGGATCCAGAGTGGATATGGATACGCAATTTGTTACGTGAGTGTGTGCAAGAAAACATAGCTTGTTTGAAAAATGACAGGGAAGATAAAGAGCGCAATATTTGAATGCAAAAAAGTCCATTGATTTATTGAATGTGAATATGCTTATGAAAATGACAAGACATTTAACCAAATTTGATACACTAAATAAGCAATAACAATTATTCCTGACTAAAGGAAATCGGGATAGTGTCTTCAGCCTTCCAATTATTGAGTCTGTCACCAATTGTTGGGAAAATCCAACTATCCAAGTCACAATCGTTATCAGCATCTTCCACAGCATTGACAGTCTCGTCATGGTTAGGCAGAGGGGCAGCGATGTCATTAGGAGTCTCCGGAGGATCGGAGGTGGCCGCCTGTATCTTTCCACTTCGAATGCCGCGTTCAACATGCTCACCTGTCAATATAAGTTCAGTGAAACCCGACGAGGAACTCCTCAATAGATGGCTGTAGAATGGGCCAGTCAGTGTGCTCATGAACATGTCCATTAATTCTCGATCAGTCATGGGGGGTTTGACTCTGCCAGCCAAATCTCTCCATTTCTGAGCATATTCCTTGAAGCTTTCTTTGGATCCCATAGTCATATTCTGCAACTGTAGCCGAGTAGGCGCTAGTTCAGAATTATACTGGTACTGCTTGTAGAAGGCTGTTGCTAAATCAGTCCAGGTGTGGATGTTAGAGCTCTCGAGCTGATAATACCATTCCAACTGTGTGCCAGACAGACTCTCTTGGAAGAAATGGATCCAAAGCTTCCTATCAGTGGTATACGGCTGAATCTTTCTCACATAAGCTCTCAGATGTATCTGAGGACAAGATGCCCCATCGTATATAGTGAAAGTGGGGACCTTGAATTTGCGGGGAATGACCACATCAGAGACTAGACCCAAGCTTTCGAAATCCAGACCGGGCGCCTTTTGACCCTCCATAGCTAGCATGCGTTCTTCCAGCAACTTATACTTATCATCTTTTGGAGAGTATTGTTCATTCTCATAATCTTCGTCCTCCTGGCTGAAAGGATCAACATTCTCATCTTCTGAATCATTCTCTGTCTCCTCTTCTTGATCCTTCGGAATTCTAATCTCGACTCCTGCGGCCCGTCCTTTAAGCCTTCTTCCCGGGTTAATGTAACTCACAGGTTTCTTGTCTTTCTTCTCGAGCAAGAGAACCTTCAGTTCCTCCTGCCCCTTGGATAGGTTCAAGATCATCTCCTGGAGTTGAGCATTCTGAGCATGGAGATCTTTGACAGTTTGTTCGAGGTCCATTATTCTGTTTGGAGGAAAACCGTGAGAACATTGATCCTTTTAGAGTACCTGTTATGCAATGTTATGTTATGCTATGCAATGTATGAAATGTTTTCAATGTTTAAAGTCCTTGAAATGGTTAGTACAATGCCATGACGTTAGGATGTTATGATGTTATAATGTTATGATGTTATGACGTTAAGTAAATAACAAGCACAAGCAAGTCACACAACCATCATTCCTGAGTTTTAAGGCTTGCATGAGTTCCATAGGTAAGTACCCTCCCCACTGAAGTTTGGTTGGTTCAACCTGTCCTAGAATAGTAACCGGGTTCTAACAGGATCTCCAATCATTGACCTTCCTTTAAGTCCACTTCAGTGCAACACCAAGTGGTTGACCGAAGCTTCCCTAAAGTCCAATCTCAAAGAGTGTAGTATCGAGTCTCAACCAACCCCAGTCGGAACCGAAGTCAGTTATCTCACTACTTTCTAATGGCTAGGATGAGTCAATTAGGGTTCTAAAGGTCTGGTTAATGCTTTGATGACACCACGCGGAAGCCAAATTTTTCCTCAAGTAAACATGAGGAACATCAGGACATCCAAAGTGTCACATTAACCGTAGCCATCATTTTGACCATTCCAGTATACGCCGGATAGTCGCGATGATCTATTGCTACTTACCTAAGGTACACTAGATCCGGGTGTAGGATCTTTCACTCGAAAATACCCTTAAAAGAAGGAACAATTTGAAAACATAAATGATTTTTTTAAGGTGACCTCTCTTTGTAGGTCCCCAGCAGAGTCGCCAGTTCTGTCATACGGTGAACTGACTTTTTGTGTTTTTTGCTTTGTAAAGCAAATGTCGCGGTTAGCAAGAGTCGCCACCGACTTTTCTTTTATCCAATAAGGAAAGGCGGAAAAGAACAGGAAAGACCTTAATTTAGATTTTGGGTTCGGGAGGTACATTATACAAAGGGAAGGTGTTAGCACCCTTTGTATCCATGATTATCCATGGGCTCTTAATTGCTTGATCACTTATGTTTTTCTTGTCTGAAAAAGTGTGTGAGAGCTGTTTAGAAAATGTTTTGAAAAGAGAGTTAACTTTGTAATGATTCTTGTACGAATGTATACAAAGTATTTATCTCGTTTAATTTTGAAAGCTGTTTAGAAAAATATAACTTGACAATGATTCTAGTACGAATGTATGCCAAGTGGTGATTTTCTAATGGAGGTTTTGAAAAGTGTGAGGTGTGAAAAGTAGTTTTAGTTGTGAGCAAGCATTTAGGAGTTATACCTACCCAAGGTCTTTATGGGCATTTCCTATCCTTATGAGGGTAAAACTGTCCTTACTATTGAGAAGTAAGTAGTTTTATCCTTTGGATGTAAAAGGGTCATCGTAGGGTCATCGATTGGTCATTGAAGGCAACATTTGTAAGGATACCTTAGCATTCGAAGGGACGATCATCATTTAACCGTAGGCTGTACCGAAGGGTCATCGAGGGACAAAGGCAACATTCGAGGGACTATGATGATTTAACCGAAGGGTCTTTGCTAAGTGCATCCCCACATTCGCGGGACATGACCATAATACCGTAATATCGTAGGGTAACAAAGAGAGGTCCAAGATCGCATATTTAAAGGCAAAGTTTTACAATAGCCGTAATCGATTAAGTAATTAGGTCCACATTAAAATCGATGAAATCAATACATTAAAATCAGCTAGGTAATTTAGGATGAATCTCCACATGAAAATTAAGTAATTCAGAATCCATCTCCATAAGGGTGTCCCACACATAAAGTGGAATACCTAGCCGGCCGTTTCCTCGGGAATATGTAAGCCTTTACACAATTCAGCACACGGGTTAGAACATCGAGATAAAGTACAATTGAAAATTGCACCACAAAATAAACACAACAGTCATAAAGTCAGGCCAAATAATGCAGAATTATAATAAATCTTGATTAGATAAACATAAGGCAGAACAGAAAAGAAACAAAACAGCCACTGTCTCGTTCGCTCCTGCTTCGCCTAGCGAAGGCTTAGCGAGTGCTCGCTACAGGCTCGCTTAGCGATGTGTTAGCGAGCGGCTACGGGTTTTGAGTTTGATAGCAGCATGATCTCCGGAACCCTGCACTTTATGGCATTGAATTACAGGAATAGCATGGACAAACATTCAGGATATTCAGGCATACTTAAATTCACATGTGAAATCAAATTACATATCCGAAAATTTAATCATGACGCCTTATGTATGTAGAGATTACCGATTAAAAGCATAAAACAGTAGCGATGCGCAAACCTGTTTGCAACTGAGCTGCGATGTTGAAGGGACTGACCACTCTTGGTATCGGATGGAGTTGGGCGGAGGTAACTTTGGTGCGGATGAGCGGCCTTCAGGGTTTCTTTACTCTGAATTCTCTGGGTTAGCAGGGTTTACTGTCTATGCCAGGGTTTCTGCCCGTCTTCGTCTGTCGTTCCCTCCCCCTTTTTCTGACTGAAGCTTGGCTATTTATAATGCTCTTGTTGTGACCTAATGGGCTCAGAATGAAGCCCAGAATTTTCTGATATTCGCAAGCTTCGCTAGGCGAGTGGCATAGCGAAGGGTTCGCTAGGCGAAGGATTTGCTCGCCTAGCGAGCATGACAGTTTGGGTCATTTCCTCGGTTTGGCCACCTGTGAACTGGGTCTTGGTTCTTTTAAGATCAATGCCTTGAAAAATAAGTGGGAGTGCCTTAGAAATGCCTTGTAATATTAACGGTCAAATTTTGGGGTATGACAGGATGTCTCCACTTTCTATGTGGGACTTAAAGCAAAGCATTAAATGCTATTTAACTCTTTTGTCATTTTGGAACTAATATTGCAAAACAATTTCCAACACTCTAAAGTGTTAGCCGTCACTAAATCTATTAAAAATGGAATTGAAAACAGATTTGTATTTCCCTCTCTAAGCTATTAGAGACGGATTTGAAAACCGTCTCTCATTAGAGACAAAATAAATTTCTCTGTCTCTATTCTTATAATTTCGTCACTAAAAATACGCAATGTCTCTATTCTCTGTCTGTATTCATTTTCAATATCAAACACACCGAACTCCATTTCTATAGAAATGACGTGTCTATTTAGTAAAATTTATTTTAGCAAATACTATCATTAAAGGTCTTTAATAAATAATAACTATTTTTTTTCTTCCTAATAAATGATTATTTTAAGAGAAAAAAGAATATGCATTGGTATAAAATATTTTTATATTGTCAATAAATGAGATCCGTGTATCCGTCACATCATATTTTTATTTATAAAATACTGTTATGATTTAATAATGTAAAATATTTTGATTGGACGTCTATGTAATATTTTTTTACACTAATATTCATTATCTTTAACCTCTTATTTTAATATTAAATTTCTTTTATTAAATCAAACTCTAGAATGTCACAATCAAATTTAGATGAACATCGAGTTTAAAAGATTGAGATAAAAATACTTGTTATTGTTACAACATATTAATTGCACCACTATAGGATATCAAATATTGTAACCAAATCATAAAAAACCACCCATCTCATATCTTTCATATCACATATAGTAAGGCTTAGAACCCTGTAATTAATCAACCCAGTTTAACAAAATTTAAATTTATGTTCTAAATATAAAACTATTAATCGGTTTCTTCCAAAAATAATAAAAACTTACAGCTGCACAGTAATGAACCACTTTAACTTTCTCAAGGTGACTCCACAACATAGCCAGCACAAGATTATAAACATTAGGAATCCGCTTATACTTGTCATTGAAGTACATGTTCAAAAACTCCTGCACAACATGAATAAAAACTTATTAAGCACGCTTCATAACCCAATCAAGTGAGAATTTTTAGTAATTAATTAAATATTAGTAGTGCCTGTTCAGCAAAGGAAGTTGGTTTATTCAGTTTTTGCTGCTCTTTTCTATTCCGACTTGCTTTCGAATCCGTATCGAAAGTTGTTGACGAATAAAAATGAACTAAAAAATATTAAAATAAATTTGAATAACATGCGATATACAATTTCTCGTAATGTGACCTCATGTGGCCTCACAAAAACAATCTATCACAGCATATAAATAGTTATTTGGCAAATCAAATAGTAAATGGTCAATGTTTTCGAAAACTTGTATATCGCCGTCAAGGTAAATCATCTTTTCATAGAAGATTCAAACATGGCTGGTGGACCTTTCTGGTATGCTAGTGGAGCCACTATTCAAATATGTAAAGTTTATAACTCTAAGTTTTAATATATATTGGAATTTGCACAATGGAAAATGAAATAAGACTTATACTTGACAATGATTAGGTGATGTTACTTCTTGGTGGTTCTGCGGTTGGAAATGCATTAATTGGAGTCGATATGTTGCTAGCTTTGTTAAAATTAATGTGTTGTAATCACCACTATCTTTAGTATGTATTAGGAAAGAATTGTAACCATCATATTATAATAATTGTCTTTATTTAGATTTATGGTAGAGTTGTATCATTAAGATTGAAAGAATCAAAGAGTTCTCATCTTGATTACCAATTTATTGTCTCTTATGTCAGTTTCCTTTAAGCCTATATAAAAGTGAGTGTGTGGTGGATTCAATAATATAAGAGTATTTAAAAAATATATATTTTCTTACTCTAAATTATGCAACAATATAATTTATCATATACCACCTTTAGAGTACCACCAACAGTGTGGTATCAGAGTTGCAGAAGAAAAAAAAAGGCTTCCATAAGCAACTCTTCTACAGTTTATAGCAATATTAAACTTCCTTTGTTTGAAGGAGAAAATTATGATTTTTGGACTGTTAAAATGGAGACTCTATTCACCTCTTTGGATGTCTTGGAGTTCGTCCAAAACGGGTATGAAGAACCAACACCAACAAAGGCTGAAGAATCAAGCCAACGACTTGAAGAATTGAAGAATAAAAAGAAGATCACAGATGCTGGAGTTCTCGAGATGATTCAAAGAGAAGTCTTTATATCCATTTTTCCAAGGATTATGAGAGCAAAAACATCAAAGGAAGCATGGAATATTCTACAACAAGAGTTTGAAGGAGACTCAAAGGTGAGAACTGTGAAACTTCAATCTCTTAAGAGAGACTATGAAAATGAAAGAATGAAAGAGAATGGTTTGAATGAATACTTTAATAGACTCTCTGAATTGGTGAATCAAATGAAGTCACATGGAGATACTATAGATGATCGCATAATTGTTGATAAAATTCTGATTAGTTTGACAGAAAAATTTGATCCTATGATGGCTGTTATAAAAGAAACTAAGGACCTATCAACTATGTTTGTTCAAGGGTTGATGGGGTCTTTGAGGCCCTACGGACAAAGGTTGTTACGACACTCTGAAAAATCAGTTGAGAGTGTCTTTCAATCTAAACTCAACATTCAACCCAACAATGGTGAAAATAAGCCCCCAATACAAAATAGATGTGAGTATTCTAGAGGTGGCAGATTTGAAAGAGGCATGGGCAGAGGAATAAGCTCACGAGGAAGAGGAAGAGGCGTGAATGGAGGAAGATGGTATGAAGGAGCATCAAATAAATGGTGCAAAATCTGTAAGAGTAACACTCACAACGAGAATGATTGCTGGAACAAGGGCAAACCACAATGTCACAATTGCAAGAGATTCGTGCATATTCAAAAGGATTGTCGTTTTGTCAATCAACGACATGCTTCATTTGCAGAAGGAGAAAATGATGAAGGTAATTTGTTCTTTGCTTGTCAAAAAGAATTTCAAGAAGATAAAAATGTGTGGTATTTGGATAGCGGTTGTAACAACCATATGACCGGAAAGAAAGAAGCTTTTATAAACATTGATTCTTCATTTTGCTCAAAAGTTAAATTGGGAAATGGAGAACATGTTGAAGTAAAAGGAAAAGGCAGCATTGGAGTTACAACAAAGCAAGGAAGCAAAGTCATTCATGACACTCTTTATGTGCCAGAGTTGGATGAGAACTTGCTAAGCATTGGACAACTTTTGGAGCATGACTATTCTCTAAATTTTGAGAATCGTGAATGCAGAATTTTTGATTCAAAGAGAAGAAATGTTGTTGTTGTAAAATGACCAGTAATAGAAGCTTTCCACTTTCTCTTAATTATAAAAAAAAAATTCAGTATGATGGCTAGAGAAGAAAATGACTCTTGTTTATGGAACAAGAGACTTGGGAACTTGAACTACAATAGTCTCAAGTTGCTTTATCAAAAGAAGATGGTGTATGGGCTGCCAATAATTGAAGAAAAATCTGATGTGTGTGAAGGATGTATGCTTGGCAAACACCACCGCCATCCATTTCCAAAGGAAGGAGTATGGAGAGCCAAACAATGGTTGTAACTTGTACACACAGATGCGTGTGGTCCTATGAATATTTTGTCTCATGGAAAAAACAGGTATTTTATCTTGTTTATTGATGATTTTACCCGCATGACATGTGTATATTTTATGAGACAAAAATATGATGTTTTTGTAATTTTTAAGAAGTTTAAAGCTTTTGTTGAAAAACAAAGTGCTAGGTTTATAAAAATGTTGAGAAGTGACAGGGGGAAGGAGTACACCTCGAATGAATTTCACAAATTTTGTGAAGATGAAGGTGTTCAAAGACACCTCACTGTTGGCTATACACCTCAGCAAAACGGTGTATCTGAAAGAAAGAACCAAACCATGATGGAGATGGCGAATTCTATGCTACTTGAAAAAGGTTTGCCTAAAACCTTTTGGCCTGAGGCTGTTAATACTATTGTGTATTTGCTGAATAGATTTCCAACAAAGGTTGTATGGAATAAGACTCCATTTGAAGCTTGGAGTGGAAGAATACCTTCAGTTAACCACCTTAAAGTTTTTGGGTGTGTTTGCTATGCTCAAATTCCTAAACAAAAGAGGACAAAGCTGGAAGAAACAAGTGAAAGATGTATCTTTATTGGCTATAGTTCCATGTCAAAGGGCTATAGACTTTACAATTTGAAGACAAACAAGGTGATCGTTAGTCGGGATGTTGTATTTGATGAGAAGGCTTCTTAGAATTGGGAAGAAGACAAAATGAAGGAGAAAACATTCCCTGCAATTTTATTACAACAAAATCCAGCGACTGAAAATGAGCAACCAACCCCATGTACACCAAGTTCTTCATCCTCTCTAAGTTCACCAATTTCAAGTTCATCATCTCCCAGCTCAACTCCAATAAAATTGAAGGACTTGAGTTATATTTATGCAAGGTGGAATTATTGTGTTGTGGAACCAAATTTTTTTGATGAAGCAATCAAAGAAGATGTTTGGAGGAATGCGATGCAAGAAGAAATAAATGCAATTGAAAAGAACAAAACATGGCAGCTAGTTGAAAAGCCAAATGACAAAGAAGCTATTGGAGTAAAGTGGGTGTACAAATTGAAACATAATCCAGATTGTTCAATCCAAAGAGCCAAGGCTAGGTTAGTAGTCAAAGGCTATGCACAACAACCTGGAATTGACTATAGTGAGACTTTTGCTCCGGTTGCACGTTTGGACACCGTGAGAATAATCATTCCGTTAACAGGTCAAAAAGGTTGGAATTTGTGCCAACTTGATGTGAAGTCAGCTTTCTTGAATGGAGAATTAAAAGAAGAGGTGTATGTGCAGCAACCTCAAGGCTTTGTGACTAAAGGCCAGGAGGAAAACGTTTACAAGTCGAAGAAAGCTCTCTATGGGTTGAAACAAGCCCCTAGAGCGTGGTATATTGAAATGGATAACTACTTCATTCAACAAGAATTTCAAAGAAGTCAAAGTGAGCCTACCTTGTATGTGAAGCATCAAGGTAAAGATGATATCCTTCTTGTTGCCTTTTATGTTAATGATTTGGTGTATACAGGTAACAACAAGAAAATGATTGAAAATTCTAAAATAAAAATGATGAAAAAATATGAGATGCGTGATCTTGGTTTGTTGCATCATTTTCTTGGTATTGAGGTTTACCAAGATGAATATGGAGTTTTTATTTGTCAAAAGAGATAATGCCGAAAATATTTTGAAAAAGTTTGGCATGTATGGCTGCAAACCTATTGATATTCCTTTAGTGGTGAATGAAAAATTAAAGAAGGAAGATGATGGAAGATTAGTAGATGCAAGAATGTATAGAAGTTTGGTTGGAAGTTTGTTTTATCTTACAGCTTCAAGGCCCAATCTAATGTTTGCTGCTAGTTTACTCTCAAGATTCATGAGTAAACCAAGTCATTTACATCTCGGGGCAGCAAAAAGAGTTCTAAGGTATGTCATGGGAACCATGGAGCATGGAATCAGATTCGAGAAGAATTCTAAACTTGAAGCTAAAGGCTATTGCGATAGTGATTGGGCCGGAAGTGTTGATGATATGAAGAGCACTTCAGCTTATGTATTCAACCTTGGTTCGGGTGTGATCTCTTGGTGCTCAAAGAAGCAAGATACTGTGGCACAATCTTTAGCTGAAGCTGAGTATTTAGCAGCTGGTTTGGATACACAATAATCACTTTGGTTGAGAAGAATATTAGAAGATATTGGAGAGAAACAAGAGGGAAGTCTATAGCTTCATTGTGACAACAAATCAGCTATTACCATGACAAAAAATCCTGCTTTTCATAGTCGGACCAAACACATTAACATAAAGCATCATTTCATTCGAAGTGTGATTGAAGAAGGAGATCTGTAGTTAGCTTTCTGCAGTTCACAAGAGCAGTTTACATACATTTTTACTAAAGTACTACCTAGAGGAAATTTTCAGCAACTTAGAGAAGCAATGAAAGTTAAAGAGTAACACATTAAGGGGGAGTGTTAAAATTAATATGTTGTAACCACAACTATCTCTAGTATGTATTATGAGAGAATTGTAACCATCACATTATAATAATTGTCTTTATTTAGATTTATGGTAGAGTTGTATCATTAAGATTGAGAGAACCAAAGAGTCCTCATCTTGATTAACAACTTATTGTCTCATATGTCAGTTTCCTTTAAGCCTATATAAAAGTGAGTGTGTGGTGGATTCAATTATATAAGAGTATTCAAAAAATATATATTTTCTTACTCTAAATTCTACAACAATATAATTTATCATATACCACCTCTAGAATACCATCAACAAGCTTTCTAATACCACTTGGAGTAATTGTCTATATACTAGCTGGTGGATTAAAGGCCACATTCTTAGAAAGCTATATATGTTTCTGTTTGCTTTCAATTTTCAGCGTAGAATAATCACTGCATATATGAAAACAAACTATTAAAACTATTACAATTCAATAACTTAAAGGACCCTTGATATAATTTTGTCATTTCTTTATCTATTTGATAGTTTTTAGGAATAAAAGAAAGGACTCAAGTTGGGTCCAAACTCTTCAACCAAGTTCTAGATCCAAAAGCAGCAACACTGGTACATCAAAAATGAAACTAATATGAGTTAATTTATTAAAGTCTGATACAATAATTTGAATTTACATTAAAACATAAACATGTATAAGAAAAATGCATAAATATTTCCCATTTCTCTATTTTTTCTAAAGTACAATAAAAGAAAAATCAAACCAAACTTGAGGTTTTCTAAAGTACAATAAAAGAAAAATCAAACCAAACTTGAGACATGATTTAAAATCTCAGGGAGGGAGGGAGAGAGAGAGAGAGAGAGAGAGTCATCTATTCTTTTATTACAAGCTCTTTGGAGGTTGCTTCAAACCATATAATGCATTCTTCAACTTGTAGAACTTCATCTCTTAGTTTTTCACAATTAAACACCGATTACATGTCCATTTGGTGATTACTGCATTAACCTAGGATGAGAATGCATCCTATACATTTATACAAATATTACATTATGATTAGGAACCAAAATAACCAAAAGAAATAACAGAAGAATACAAATTTCAGGCTCGTAACCAGTTACAACTGACATTGAAATTAAATCCATTCAGTCGTAACCAGTTAACACCATAGGTTAATTGGTTAGTGCCACAGGTTAACCAGTTACGAAATCTCCACTTTTCTGCTACTTGGAAATGCTACTGACCTTGTTGTAACCGGTTACACCCCCGTGTTAGCCGGTTACAACACTTGAATTACTTGAAATACATTCAACACACCACCTTAATTTAAGTGCTCCAAGTCTTTCATGCTCATACTCATCTTCAAACTCTTGAACATATCATTTATGACTCCCTTAGTCAACAAATCAACCACTTGGTCTTCACATATGCCATATCCCAATCATAACATTCTTTTACTAATAAGTTCCCTCAAGTAGTAAAATCTCATCACAATATGCTTACTCCTCCCATGTGAAATTGTGTTCTTAGAAAGATTAATCGCGAAAACATTGTCAACCAAGAGTGTAACAACCTCACCCTCACTGCTTCCTAGCTCCTCCAATAGATTCATAAGCCACACATCTTGGCACACACATAACGAAGCGACAATGTACTGGGTCTCACAAGATGAGAGTGCAATTACTGGTTCCTTCTTTGAACACCATGAGATTGGTTTTCCACCAAACATAAAGATGTATCCAGATATAGACTTTCGATCATCTTATCCGCACTAATTGGAATCGATAAAATTGAGCAAATTGAATTTTCTTCCCGTATCCGCTGCGGAAAAGTGAATTTCGCAGCCAACAGAACCTTTGACATATCTTAGGATCCTATTGACTGCTTCCAAGTCAGACACCTTTAGTATCCTCATTAATCTACTCACAATATCGACACTAAACACCAAGTTCGACCTCGTATTACACAAATAACGCAAGGATCCAATCAACCTCCTATACTGAGTTAGATCAACATCTTGCTCAATAACATTCTTAGACAACCGCAACCTTGGTTGTGATGGAGTAATGACAACATTATAATGCTCCATTTTAAACTTCTTTAATATCTCAAGAGCAAACCTTCTTTGGTGCACGTGAAGGAGAATTGCGGTCCAAAACGCAGCGGAAATTAAAATTTTCTCCTTTAGAGATCCTTACGAATGGTCATGATCAGTGATAGAATATTTACCTCTTGTGACGATTGAAACCTTTGGTGCAGATCTCTTGTGACGATCAAAACCTTTGATGCAGATCCACGGAGCGATCACGAACGTTGAACGATGACAACGTCTCTACTCAGTCCACACGAACGGGTTCCTTCAATCTCAGTGCTAGCTGGTACGAATGAAGGCTTTGAGTGAGAGAGAGAGAGAGAGTGAAAACGAAAAGAATGCAACCGCCATTTTTTGCTTCTGCACAAGGGTTCTATTTATAGAACCACTTGTGTGGGCTTCAAGCTAAAAGCCCACTTAAGTGTATTTTGGCCCATATCTTATAATATGCCCAAAATCACTTAAGCTCATGGTACCTTACCATATTTCGTATTCTACTCAAGTACACCGTACCTTACGATGTTCTATAACTCACTTAAGGGCACCGTACCTTACGGTATTCCTTAGTTACTCTATCTCTCATCAATCCGTCCTTTGTGTGTGACCCTGTAGGTTTTCGTGACGTTGGCAATTATATTAAATCACACATTTAACATAATAAACAGTGAGCGGTATCTAGCAACACATCACTGCTACCCAAAACACGAAAATGTCATGTGATCTGACAATTCCTTCTGTGATAATACTTATGTGTATAATTACCCTTTTGCCCTTATGTCTATATTGAACACAAGGCATAGACCGTGTCATCCTTGTCCAGTTCAATATTGGGCCCATAGACATTTATCCTGTTATGCAGGATGGACAAATTCCATCTAGGTCACTCATGTCCCTCAGCATGCTTTGTGGAGTACGCATCAACTGTCTTTATGGTTATCCAGTTACGGACAACGTTGGATCAGCAATAAAGCACTCGACTCTACATCTAGGATCCATAGTGGTTTCAGGTCGAAGAGTGGTATACACCATTATCACCATGAGAACAACTTATGACACTTTGCATAACTTTCTATATAGTATTCTCATAGCGGGTCAATCCGGTATAAATATTACTCTTAATATTCATACCTATGTTTAAGACTTGATAACTCTTTATCCATGATCCATGAGATGTGATCATCAGTCTACAAACATAATAGTCTTAATGCTTTAATGTTATCCCACTTCACACTAAAGCTCGACTACGGATACTTTAGGAATAATGTCCTTATGTTTAATGTGTTCTCATGATTAAGTCACACTTAATACATTAAACGGACTAGCTATTCCAGGGACTTTATTAATCAACCATAATAAAGAGAATGCCTTTTATTATTCGATACAAGTACCAAAATGTATTGGCCTCTAGGGCTTACACCAACAACATGAACAGTCCCCTTTTGGACTTGTGGAATTCAATGCCAAGGAAGTATGTCACGAGACCAAGGTCAGTCATCTCAAACTCTTTCATAAGTTCACTCTTGAACTTTGAAATACACTTCCCGTTGTTGCCTATTATCAATAAGTCGTCTATATATAGACAAATGATAATCACTCATTCACTTGTATCCGTCTTCACATACACTCCATGCTCGAATACACACTCCTTGAAGCCAACATCATTTAGAAAATGATATAATTCTTTTATTCCAAGCTCTTGGATCTTGCTTCAAACCATATAACGCCTTTTTCAACTTGTAGAACTTCATCTCTTGGTTTCTCACAATAAAACACAGATTTAACATCCATTTGGTAGATGAGTCAATTATGGTTATTTGCAATACCAACAACAAGCCTAATGGTTTCAATCCTAGAAACTGATGCAAATACCTCTTCAAAGTCTATGCATTCTCTTTTCAAAAATCCCTCAACCATCAATCTAGCTTTATGCTTAATTATCTTACCCTTGGGATTTTCCTTTACTTTGAATACATATTTCACACCAATTGGCTTCTTTCCATCTGGTAGATCAAACAACTCCCTGTCATATCCCAAAATTTTCCTTCCCCTTTTCATTTTATCTGCATACTCATAGTCATTTAGGTCATTCATTCATAATTGTATCTTCAAATAAACATCATTGATTCAAAGGCCCTGTTATTAATGATATAAAGCATTGAAGTGTGGATAATTCATGAGTTATGATCCTTTTCCACGGCGTTCTTGATAATCAAGCCTATGGTATCTTGGTGCTACGTTTGACTGGGAGATGATCATTTCTCTTTGGGCTTAAGGCTTTAGAAACCTAATCTTTGGTCTATGATTTTGATTATGGGGAGTGCATCATGGGACAAATGAAATTAACGATCACTTGTAAATTTGATTATGGTCAAAGTCAACCACGAGAGTTAACTTTTGTTGACCTTTATTCTTCATGGACTTTTTCACATATTTGTTCATTGGCTATTTGCTTTAAATTCATTCAAGAAGACAAGTGCAGTTCAAGGCAAGGATCAAGATTCAAACTCAAGGCAAATTCTAGTTCATTCAATTAAAGTATCCAAAATGCAATTTTGGAGGGAAAAGGGTTTATTCTTGAAATACAAGTTATATAGGCAATTTAAAAGGCTAATTCCCATTACAAAAACATCCAAAGGTCAAGAACCAATTACACAAAAATTTTACTTTGATATAGAGTTGACTTTTGTTTAACTGTTGACTTTTTGTTCAAACAGTTGACCGTCAACTAACTATCCTAAACCCTAATCCCATTTTTCTTCCATTCTCAAGATATTCCACTTTGTTGTCCAAACTTGTTCATATGCATGCCTTGCTTCATGATCCATATTTCCATGCCAGGCCAAAACTTCAACCCTCATGTCCAAACTTGCATCACATTGGCATGCCATGTTGTAAAAAGGGACCTCCATCAGACCTACTAAGCCACCGTAGCATGCTAAAACCATCCAACCTGCATCATAGCAATTTCAAACATGCACAACTTAATAATTCAGTTAATTTCCAATTTCCACTAACATAGCGCAACCCTAACAGCCTACTAATCATTTCCTAACAATTCTAACAAGTAAACATTCTATCCAAGTTCATTTTACCATTCAAATAACACCAATTTTAACATCAATTCAAACTACTTTCTACAATAGCAGTTTGGATAACTGGTTCCAAATTAGACAAGCTTCATGGTGAACCAATCTTATTAACTAAATTGATTTTTCATAACTGACCCAAACTCTAACACTAACCATGCAACCTCCATACATAACCAACCTTTAGCATCTCAATTTTCCTCATCACACTAATCCTAACTAGTTCACTTCAACTTCAAACTTAAATTCAACTAACTTTCAAGTCCTAATTTACTAGCTATTAAGCAATTCAAACCTAGCTAGCTCAAAGGTCACTAACAAATTAATACTAGTGACAAACCAATTCAATAGTAAGCAAACTCCATAACAATTCAATAAACTTTCTATGCCAATTCAATATGACCTGTACTATCAACTAACTCCCAACATAAATGTAACTTACCATTAACATAACATCTAACTTCAACTTCGAAAAACTAACCTTTAGTAACAATTCATTCAAATATAACAATCTGTCAGGTTTAATTCAAACTAACTCTAACAGTCCAATTAACTAACTGTTTCTCTACTAATCCACTAACTGTTCAACTAACTGGATTTCTTAACAACTAACTTAACCGTCACATCTAACAAAGTTCAATTAACAAACATTTTAACCTAACTAACATAACATTCCATAACAGTTCACTAGTTAACTTACACTTCTAACTATCACACATTGATCCTAACTAACGTTTCTACTAACAATTAACTAACTCCAAAATTCAAAATAGTTCAAATTAACTAGCGCATTCCAATAACCATTCAACTTCATATTAATTACCTTGGCAATTCACGCATTCAGTTTAGTTTGTTTAAACAGTCCACTTAATCAACTACTTTCCTCTAACAGTTCCCAACACATCACAATTTCTAACCATCAAAAGTTCAAACAATTTTCTAATTTCACTTAACAAACTCACTAATTGTTTTTAATTAGACTAACTTAACTACAAAGTTAACAGAGTTAACATCACCAACTAACTTACTCTTGAAATCACTTGACACTAACTCTGCCCTAACTGAGTTGCCCAAGTTGGCCTAAAGGGTTCTTGGATGTGTAGTTTGATATGGGAATTTACTTAGGCTTTGGTAGAATTTGACGTAAGATTGAGAGGAATATTTTGATGGTGTTATTGGATGTTTTGGACCAACTCCGCCACCTCCGGCGCGGCGGAGCAAAGCTCCGGCGAGTAGAACTTCTTTGAGAGGGAGAGAAGTTGAGACATTATGGAAATGTTAAGTGAATTGGACTGATATTCAGACACTTCCTTGGCATCTCGCATTGGGCCTCAGGTGCCCTAGGCTCAAGGGCCTTGCTATACATACCTCATTTTTTGCTTAGATACCCCCGGTCTAGGCACACTAACAACATCACTTTGAGCCTTCTGCTCTGGACCGACGCCAGTTTTCCAAGGCACACACTCCCTTCTAGCCTATACACCTCCCTGTAGTAGGACATTTAAGTAGGTTTTTTTTTCTAATTCTTCTACCACACTCTTTTTTCTATACATTTAATCCATGTTAAAATACATAAAAAATATCAGACAAATCGTTTTTGGTTGATTATATTTAATTAGGATTTTATTCTTAATTTTTTGAGTTTAATTGTTGGTTTACACTTTAATCCCATTCTCATAGTAGGATATGATTTAGGTAAAAAAATTATTAGATCAAATTATTTGCCTTGTTACTTTCTTACATTTCCATGTTCTTAGTCTGTATTTTTAGCATGTTCATCCCCTTGATTAGTTGATCAACAATTAATTATTTTGGTATTAGATATTTTGTTCTATCACTTCACATGAACAACTGTTTGTTTCCTTACATTCTCATCCATTTAAGTTATCACAAGTCCTCGGATCACTTAAATTGTATTAGATCTTTAGACTTGATTCCATACTTGATCCTTTAGATCAATCATCCGCCCTTTCACCATTCAAAACCCTAGAAAGTTAGGTAATCAACAATGGCATGACAACACGTTGCTTTACCCCATTCACATCCACTTCTTTTCCTTGTTCATCCAATACTAAAATCTTTTGTAAATAAATCCAAAAAACACTTAAAAATACGATGCGAATTGCACGCCACGAGTCTTAAGAAACAGAGGAGAATGTGAAGGATTATTCATATACTTGTTATGAATATCTTTGAATATAAGACATATGCCCCAATTATTCAAAGTATTCACCTCCGTTCATAGATTTTAGTGCAATTCAAATCAAGACAATTTTTTTTTTCAAATTAAAAATCAACCACCACCTATCAAATTCAATTTTCCACCTTAAGGCACCATTCAAAACCTTTCAAAAAGGACATGTTATTAAAACCTGCTTGTTATTAAGTAGATTTGTTCACTTAACCAATCACCTGATTGCTCTTGGTAAGACTTTTACTAACGATGAATTAAATCTTAAAGTGCTTATGTCTTTAACCAGAGAATGACAATCAAAGGTGACGACGATATCAGAAAAGAAGAGTCTTTCTACCATGACATTTGCTTCATTGTTCGGAAAACTTCAAGAGTATGAAATGGAACTTGAAAGATTAGAGAAGCATGAAATAAAAATAAAACATTCAAAAACATGTTGTCTTAAAGACAATAGTCAAATTTCATGATAACAATCAAGATGAGGAATCCGCTTATGACAATGATGATCTTATTAAAAAGTTTGAAAAGTTATTGAGAAAAGAAAGGAAAAAGGAGATCATTCAGAAAAAGGCACCAACAAGGAAAGTTACGTGTTTTGAATATGGAAAAAGGGAACATGTCAAGAGTGAATGTCCTACACTTGAAAATAAAGATAAATTCAAAAATAAGAATCACAAAAGGGAAAAGAGAGCATATGTAGCATAGGATGACAATAAAATAAGTTCGTCTTCAGATGAAAAACGTGAAAACAAGACATTGATGGTCTCATATCATTCAAGTGATGAAGAATATGAGGTTAGTGATTCTGAAACTGATGATATTCCATCTTATGATGAATTACAAAGTGATTTTCATGAATTACATGATGAACATTTGAAAATTTCTAGAAAATGTTCAAGTCAAAAGAAAACTATTTTAAATCTCGAACGAAAGGCTAATAACATTCAAGTGGAGTTAGACTGAATAAAAAATTCATGCAATAATTGTTCCTCCCTTGAGTCTAAAATTGTTAAATTAATTCAAGTAATTATGAAATTTGAAAAAGGTCAAATTGATTTAGAAAATGTATTAAGTGGTCAAAAAAATTCAAATTCAAATGTGGTCTTGGCTTTACTAACTTTGATAAACCTAGTACAAGTCAAACCATATTTGAAAAGGCTACTAACAAATTCAATAATGAAGAATCAAAGATAGAACATATTGTAAATGACCATAAAAGACCTTATTAAAGGATTCATGTTTTATACCTACTTATTTCTATTGTAAAGCAAAAAGTCATACTACTAATGCTTGCTACATAAGATATTATGGTATTCCTTATAGTGAGTATGTATGGGTGAGAAAGGTATCTAACCCAAAACGACCCAAAGAAAATTGGGTACCTAGATGTAACTAATTATTTTGTAGTTACTTGAAGGTCTTATGCTAGCATTGTCAAATCAAGATTGATCCTTCAAGATACAAGACCATGTGATATGGTAGTTCTAAAAGCTTCATTGATTGAAAATATGTTTTGAAGAAGTATCAATATTGATATCAACTTTGACATTAAATCCTTATGAAGGAGATAAGTGTCTAATTTTGTGCTATTAATTTTCAATTACAATTATATATCCTTCCTATGTTATCACTTTGCTTTGTACTTTATTCTACTTTGTCTTATTTTTGATGATGTCAAAAGGGGGAGAAATAGTAGGTATTATATTTGTTCTTGTTCATAATATTTTCTGGGGAGAAAGTCTTGAATTGCAAAAGCAAGGGGGAGATATACATGATAGAGAGAGATTCTAGTTGCTACTCAAAATTTCAAAAAACCACACATTGAAGAAACTCATTGATGAATAAGTAAATTTTCAAAGGATTTTTTGTCATCATCAAAAAGAGGGAGAATGTGAAGAAGTGTTCTTCTTGTCCTTGGTTATAATTTTGATAAAGACAAACGCATCAACAAAAAAAGTCAAAGTGTGAAGACTAGAGAAATCAAGTTCAAATGATCATAAGTTTTAGAAAGTGAATGGAAGAATCAAGATAGTTGAGTATTATTTACAATTCAATTATATATATCTTAATTGCTCAGAATTATCATGATCCTTTCATCTTGTGCATGCATTCATTTTAACATCCCGTGAAACTTATTTTAAACTTAACTTTTAAGTATTTTTTACTTTTATAGCCGATGTAACCGGTTACATAAATGTAAAAATGGTTTTTCAAAAGATTATTTCAAACATTCTTTTTTTGATAAATTATGCATTTGAAACCGCTGTAACAACATTTTAAAACCGCCACAATTTGCACGGTTACATAAACATAAAAATACCTTAGTTTTTGATAAAGTATCAAGTGTAACCGGTTACACCATTTTTGGTAACCAGTTACACATTCAAATTTTTTAAAATTTACATATCGCTTCAGCTGTAACCGGTTACACTTATTGTGTTAGCCGGCTACCACTGAAGCAATGATATTTTTTCATAAAAAGTTGATTCTAACGTTTTCCATCTTTCATAAATCAAACATGAAAGTGTTTCATGAGTATACACTCTTTTATAAAGTATATTGCATGTATATATACATGCAGTTTCAGTTTTCAAAATAGAGAAACTCTTGGACACAAAAAATTTATATTTCAAAAGAGATTCTTTCATATACAACTTTCATATCTCATAATCCTAACAAGTTTCTACACTTTCAAATATGGAACTTTCTGCATGAACTTTCATACATAGTCATTAAAGTTTCATTCATATTTCATCATACCTACTTTCATATCAATTCTGAAAAATAACAAAACCAGTGCTAACACTTCAAATCGAGAAAAGTCCAATAAATCTAATTCACCCACCTCTAATCGACCGCGCATAAATTCATAGAAACTTGAACTAGCGAGGCTAATTTCTGATACGGAGACATTGGGGTTGACATGCAAGGTCAACACTCCAACGCTCAAGTCAATTTATAGTTTAAGATGAGAGTGTAGTAAAAAATGGAGACTAAAAATTGTATCTTGCATTTCGTGTGAAATGATTTAATTATACCTTTGGTCTTTTGAAGTGGATTGACATTAATTTGGATCTTAGCTCTTTGGACCTTTGGTCGGCCTAAAATAGTTGCCACCAAGACTTGTCGGTCATTACTAAGTAGGGGAAGTATTATTAGTTCGGGCTCCGAAGGCGTTGTTTTCTTCGAATCAAAACTAGAAATGCTTGAAGTCAGTTGAAAAAGTAGTGGGGAACATGTGCATTAAATTATTTTTCATCATTGAAGTGTTTTGTTCCATTCTTCGGGAACGTGACCCTATGTGGATAAGTTAGGGCATGATTTATCTACCTAAGGTGTATGAGTACTCTAGCCCTTCGTTACTTTTGATAAGACGGTTAATTTGCTACCTTCAGATCTTTTTCTTGCTTTAGATTTGGACCATTGATTATCGAATGACTTCCTTATAAAATACAGATTTTTCCCCCAAGGTTCCTTTTCCTTTTTCTACTACTCCACGCTCATTTATTTTTTCTGTGTTTGACTATCAGTTCTCGTATTCAAGTTTTTTGGCATTGTGTTGCTTATTTTTCGGTGATCTTGCATTCTCTTCTTTCATCATCTACATGTACATCATTGTCTTTGTTTTTGTGTATTATCATGGTCAACCAAGGGGAGACACCTATAAACAATGCTCTCAAGCTTACTAGTGAATAGCCTCATCGTCTGTGGGAGTGGAGAACCCTGAATTTATGGAACTTCTCTACGGCTGGATTTTCTTTGTCCTCGTCCCAGATACGCCTCAAGGTGACTCTGGATCGGGGTTGGGTTCTTCTTGTGATGAGGGTAATTTGCAGATGAGTGATAGCACTGTTCACACCTTTTTGTGGCCTACACTGAGTATAATTAGGGTTTTGTTTGGCCTTACATATCTATGCGAGAAACAGGTTTCCCCATTCAGTCCCCTGTGGGAAACTCAAATAGAGTACCTGGAGACACTTTACACTTACACCCAAGAAAATGTTGTGAGTGCAACCTTCTTAGAGGTGGGATCATCTTTAGATTGGATGATCTCGGTGATCCATGCTGACAAAAGGGAATGCAAATTTTTTGAAGGGTGCTCTATCCCATTTCTATGACAATATCTTTCAGATGTTGTGCGTCTGACTTCCATTAACTACTATCGAGAAAGAAGCATGGATCATCTTTGTATTCCTCCTTTGCAACTCCATCCGGGGGCTTGGGCCTTTTTGAGAGGGAGGTAATTGGGTCTAAAGGAAAATAATTCCTCACATCATCCAATCAGGTAAAGTAGATATTTGTTTTCTTCATGAAATGAAATTAGCTTTCATTGATTTAAATTTAGTCGCTTCATTTTGGGGAAATAAAGAAGTAGAGTAATCTGACTCCGGGGCAGTAGGGGTGGCTGGTGGTTTAGTTATTTTATGGAAAAAGGGATTGCTTTCTCTCAATTTCAGTTATAGGAAAGAAGGTTATGTAGGTGTCAATGTTTTTTGGAAGGGAGGATTAACTTCATTAATGTGTACTCTTCATGTAACTTACAAGTTAAAAGGAGGATGTGGAGAAATTTGTTGGAAATGAAAATTAATGTTGAAAGGGGGGAGTGGATTGTGGGTGGAGAATTTAATTCAATCATAAGTGGTAAAGAGAAAAAAGGCGTGAGTGTTAGAAGTAGAATATGGGAGATGTTGGATTTCAAAAACTTCATTGATTATTTAAATTGTGTTGATGTGACAAGTATTGGTGGTATTTTTACTTAGTCCAATGGGGCTGGTAGTTCTATAAGCATATTGGAAAGGTTCCTTATTTCAAAGAATTTGGTTGCTAGTTGGAAGATTGTTGGTCAATATGTGGGGCAACAAGATATCTCTGATCATTGTCTGATTTGGTTAAAGGCGAGTAATGTTGATTCAGGGCCTAAACCCTTTAAATTCAATAACTATTTGTTAATACACAAGGATTTCCTCAGTTTTATTGAAAAGAAGTGGAGTTATTTTAATGTCAAGGGAATGGGGATTTTGTCATCAAGGAAAAGTTAAAGCTTTTGAAGGGAAGATTGAAATGGTGGATCAAATAGTTGTTTGGGTGGTTAGATTTGAAAGTGGATTTTGTTGTTTCAGATTTGAATTATCTTAACAGACTTCTAAGTGAGGTTGGTGGAAACTTCATCGTAGCGATTGAAAACAAGAGGGATGTAGCATCAAAAGAGTTGTGGAGGAATTTGACTCTCAAGGAGAGTTTATTAAGGCAAAACTCTAAGGTTGATTTGCTAAAGGATGGAAATTGTAACTATAAATTCTTCCATAATGCTATGAAGGAAAGATGTAGGAGGAACTTATTATCATTTTAAACAGGGACAATGGTAGAAAGGAAGAAGTGGAGGAGATAAAATTTGAAGCACGAAGACATTTTGAGAGCAATTTTGTTGAGGATAGTTATGAAAGACCGATGCTTGAATGAGTTGAGTTGTTACAACTATCTTTCGAAGATAAGACATGCCTTAATGCTCCTTTTTCGGAAGATGAGATCAAGGAAGTAGTGTGAAACTGTAGTGGAGACAAGAGTCCCAGACCTGACGTTTTTTTTGTGAAGGGCTTTTATTATAATGCTAGGTTAACGAAGATATTTCTTAACTTTGACCCTTAAGAACAAAAATACATAATATCTGAAAGACTATAGACCTATTTGTTTAGTGAGCTGCCTTCAAAAGATTTTTGCAAATTTTTTGGTATGTTGATTGAAAAGGGTTATTGGTAAGATCACTTCAGTTGAGCAATTTACTTTTGTTCCAGGTAGAAGTATTTTGATGGTGTTTTGGTGGTCAACAAGATTTTGGATCTAGCTAGAAGAGAGAATAAGGATTGTATGGTCATGAAAATTGATTTTGAAAGAGCCTACGATTGCGTGAGCTGGAATTATTTGAGATTTTTGTTTGATAGGTTGACATTTGGTGATAGGTGGAAAGCATGGATGAAGGCTATTATTTTTAATAGTTCTATGTCAGTTTTAGTTAACGATAGCGCTACTAAGTACTTTACAATTGGAAAGGGTTTGAGGCAAGGAGTCCCCCTTTTCGTGCTTTTTATGAAGGGTCTCACAAGGCTTATGAAGAAGGAAGTGAAGCTGAAAGAGTTTAGAGGTTTTCAGGTGAATGAAGATGTAGCTTTTTATATGCTTCAGTTTACGGATGACACTCTCATCTTAGAAGAGAGTGGCTAGTTAAATTTGTGGAGTATAAAAGCTATTTTAAGAGGATTTGAATTAGTCTCTGGTCTTCGAGTCAATTTCTAAAAGAGTAGTGTATTTAGATAAATTGTTAAGAACAACTTCCTTCAGGCGACTTCTGTTTTTCTTTTTTGTAGTATAGACAAACTGCCTTTCAAATGTTTGGGTGTACAGGTTGGTGAAATTCTTATGGGAGCTTGTATCTGGAAGAAAGTGGTTGATAATATCATAAAAAGGTTGGCCTGTTAGAAAGGGAAATGTATTTCAATGGAAAGGAGAGTTGTCATGATTAATACGTTATATATATATATATATATATATATATATATATAGATATTATATATATATATATATATATATATATATATATATATATATATAAAATCCTTTTATAAAGTGTGAGTTCACTATCCTTTTAAAAATATTTTGAATGATGTCAAAACTATGATACTTAATATTTGTGTATATTGGACAATTCTCTCTATGTCTAGATGTGCATTTTCATCTTAGGACATTTAAAAATAGGTTAGAACCATATTTACAAGTTTAAAAAAAATGAGTTTTAGGTGAAAAATAAAGCTTTGGGTCGACATATACGAAAGGCAATTTTAAAAGGAAAGTTTTTGCCTTGTTTGTGTCGACACAGAGTTTGGGTGGGTTGACCCATAACCTCTTGGGGTCGACTCCAATTGATGCTTTGACACTAGCTTGTTTAGGCCGACTCTTATGTTGTTTGGGTCGACACATAAAAGCTTAAATACTTCTATGGGCCGACTCCAACATCATTGAGGTCAACACATTTTGTTCCAATTTTTCTAAATTTATAACTTTTGCTAAAAATATATATATATTTTTTGTTATTTTTCCTTCTACACATACAGACACATACACTACGCCAAATAAGGGAAAAGAGGGCGCTTATTTTGGCCTATAACAGCGCTTTTAAGCGCCCTCTAATCTGGCGCTGGCATAGGTAAAGACAGCGCTTTGTTCTCCTGGAGAAAGCGCTGTCTAAAGTGGCCACATTATAGTGCGCTTTAAGAAAAAAGCGCCCTCTGGAGTGGTCCATACAGGGACACCTTAGAGGGCGCTTTCTGGTAAAAGCGCCCTCTAAAGTTGTCAGTGTAAAGTGTTTAGAGGGCGCTTTCAGGAAAAAGCGCCCTCTAAAGTTGTCATTGTAAAGTGTTTAGAGGGCGCTTTCTGGTAAAAGCGCCCTCTAAAGTTGTCAGTGTAAAGTGTTTAGAGGGCGCTTTCAGGAAAAAGCGCCCTCTAAAGTTGTCATTGTTAAGTGTTTAGAGGGCGCTTTCAGGAAAAAGCGCCCTCTAAAGTTGTCAATGTAAAGTGTTTAGAGGGCGCTTTCAGGAAAAAGCGCCCTCTAAAGTTGTCATTGTTAAGTGTTTAGAGGGCGCTTTCAGGAAAAAGCGCCCTCTAAAGTTGTCAATGTAAAGTGTTTAGAGGGCGCTTTCAGGAAAAAGCGCCCTCTAAAGTTGTCATTGTTAAGTGTTTAGAGGGCGCTTTCAGGAAAAAGCGCCCTCTAAAGTTGTCAATGTAAAGTGTTTAGAGGGCGCTTTCAGGAAAAAGCGCCCTCTAAAGTTGTCAATGTAAAGTGTTTAGAGGGCGCTTTCTGGACAAAGCGCTCTCTAAAGTGTTAGTTATTTTAAAAAAATTTGTTTGAAAAACAGTGGATATATATTTAATTGGTAACCTGTTCGCATGCTGCAAAAGTGTAAAATTCATATTGATTTCATCCTTTAATCCAATGTTATACACCATTAATCCATTGATATATACAACATGAATCCATTTATATACAACATTAATCCTCCATATATACAACATTAATATATGATTCTTTGATCAACAATATACAACAACATATTCTCAAAGTACTACAATTAAGAGAATAAAACATAGCAACCAACACCCAGTGACCACTGTATCCAAAAGCTGTCTAGTAGTTCTAACCAATACTAAACAAAAACGCCCATCCACCCATGGTGGCAAACATGTTCTGTATATCCAAAAGCTGTTTAGTAGTTCTATCGCACATCCATACAAAATAAGGCTCAACCAAAACAACAGATGGCAGCATAAGTAGTCCCCTGCAAAAAGAACACGTCCAAATGCAAATAACACAGAACTGTCAAAAGGCGATTGAGCAACAAATAGTAAACAATGGCATAAAGTTAAATGACATAGCTAATATTACCTGAATTCCTGCATGGCTGTTAAGGTAAAAATCAAATTCCCTAGGGTGACAAATGTCGGTGTCTACCACGGTTCCTTTGACAATTTAGAACAACAAAATCAGCAAAAAGTGATAAATTCAAATGATAATATATACCAGCTACGTTGAGAAATATATTGAAAAAACCTGGCATAATTTTTCCACTTCTATCGGTCTCTTTGGGGTTGACAGGAAAGAGACGGGTGTGATGTCTCTTTTGGACCACTACAAAAGTAACTTTAGGTAGATACCCATCCTCTATTGAGACACAAGCCTGATGAAAAAAATTAAAAATTAAACGCAGAGAATTTAGTGGTGTATTTTATGAACGACAAAGTATCAAGAAATCAACTTTGAGAAGTCCTAAATTCTGCCTACAATACAGGGCTGCAAAGTTGATGCAACAAAAAACATATAACAATATATGGTAAGTACCTGTATCTCCGACCATATTTTTTCTTTGCCAACCTTCAAGTCCGGACTTCTCCAATTATCACATGTAATCGGAATATGTTGTCGAACAAGGAAACCAATGTAACTTGCCAACATTGAACCCTTATCTTTTGAAGATAGAATTGATATATGTTTAGATGGACATGTTCCATTGTCGTAGAGGGATACTTTCAAATATCCAGCATCATCATCTACGCGAACGAGGCTTGACGATAATAGAGCATCTCCATCTAAACAAATATCAATTGATACTTTCGAGCATCCCTTGCCCCTTGCACGAATGATTGACTTCATAATAGCCATTTTACCTGTAAAAAAGAAAACAATTAAAATCAGATGACAAATGTAAAAACAATTAAAATCATAAAAGTCATTTTACCTGTAATAAAGAAAACAATTAAAATCATTTGACCTGTACCTTTTTCACTAAGTTCTCTTTCTTTTCTTGGTTGGAATATGTTCTACATGTCTCTTAACAACACGGACGGTTGGATTGATCCAAATACCCTCATTATGATCATTTCTAATATATGAATCATTTGATATATTATTCTCATCTTGATCATTTCTGGTAAACGATTCAATCTCAACATCAATATCACCTTGATCTCCAGTGTTTTCATCAATTACTTTGTTGGAAAAAAGAACTATAGACCATTTCGTACTTTTCGGATCATTGACATAGAACACTTGTCTAGCTTGAGAGGCTAGAATAAAAGACTCATCTTTGTATCCCACCCTATTAAGATCCACTTGCAAAAATCCTGACTTATCCATTCGAATGCCGTTATTATTTTCAACCCACTTGCAACCAAATATAGGAATCTGAAACTTCTCATAATCAAACACCCAAATGCGCTCGATAACACCTTACTGCAACATTGGTAAGATCGCAGGATTGATCACCTTACTGCAAATTGACTTGAAGAAAGAACACAACTTAGTTATAGAGCTTCTTACTTTTTCTGGAAGAATAGAACGTATACCTATTGGGAGAAAATGTTCCATTATAACATGGCAATCATGGGTCTTTAAACTCTTTAACTTGAGGTCTTTCATAGACACAAGTCTTCTAATATCTGAAGAGTACCCTTCTGGAACTTTAACTTCACTTAGAAACTTACACAATGTTTTTTTCTCCTTTCTAGATAGAGTATAAGCAGTAGGCGGTAGATATGTTCGTTTTCCTTTCTTCAAGGGTCCTAATTCAGTTCTTATTCCCATCGCTATCAAGTCCTTTCTTGCCTTAAGGCCATCCTTAGACTTTCCTTGTATATTGAGTAACGTGCCAATAACACTTTCAAATACATTTTTTTCAATATGCATAACATCAAGAAAATGTCTCACATACAAGGACTTCCAATACGGCAATTAAAAAAAAACTGACCTCTTCTTCCACCCACTTTTGACAAGTGTGTGGGCAAAAGGCTTGCCAAACTGAGTATCCAAATCTTTCACCTTTTCAAAAATTTGATCACCCGTCAATATAGGTGGAGCTCTGCCTTGTTCTGTCTCTCCATTGAACCCCTTTCTCCATCCACGGTAGTGATGACTTGAATTTAAGAATCTCCGATGACCAAGAAAGACATTCTTCTGACCAAACTCCAAGCGCTTCCAATCTGTTTTATCTTCACAAATAGGACACGCACATTGACCTTTTATGCTATACCCTGATAGATTTCCGTATGCTGGAAAATCATTAATTGTGCCAAACAACATCGCCCTCAAGTTGAAACTTTCTTTCCTATATCCATCATAAACCTCCACACCGGTCTCCCACAAAATCTTTAAATCTTCGATTAAGGGCTTCAAGTACACGTCTATATCATTCCCTGGTTGTTTAGGTCCAGAAATCAACATAGACAACATCATGTACTTACGCTTCATACATAGCCATGGAGGTAGGTTATAAATCATAATAATCACAGGCCATGTACTGTGTGAGATACTCTGGATACCGTGTGGGTTCATTCCATCAGTAGATAATGCCAAGCGAAGGTTTCTTGATTCTTCTCCAAATTCAGGATAATCATTATCAATTTTCAACCACTGTGGTGAATCTGCCGGATGTCGATACTTTCCATCTATAATTCTTTCATCTGCATGCCAGGTCAAGTGTCTTGAATCGGTTTCACTACGAAACATGCGTCTAAATCTCGGAATAACAGGAAAATACCACAAGACCTTTGCTGGAGACAACTTGTTCTTATATCGCGAGACACCGCATTTAGGACACTCATTTAACGATGCATACTCATTTCGAAACAAAACGCAATCGTTTGGACATGCATGTATCTTATCATAGCTCATGTCAATAGAGCACAACATCTTTTTGGTCTCATATGTTCGATTGGGAAGAACATTATCCTCAGGAAGCATATCTTTCAAAAGGGCTAATAACTCTGTGAAACTTTTATCCGACCACCCATTGCCCGCCTTTAAGTTGTACAACTTTAATACCGCAGACAATCTTGTGAATTTAGTGCAACCATCATACAAAGGTTTCTCTGCATCACTTATCAACCTCTCAAACATTTCGGGACAATCCTTAAGATCTCCTTCAAGTACTTCTGCAATCTCTTCAACTCGATCACAATCGTATGTATCTGCGCCACTATAGTTTGAGGCATAGGTCGTACTATCCCCCGGTTCAACATTCTCGTTACTTTTCTCACCATGCAAATTCCAACATGTATAACTTCGATCAATTCCATGCCTCATTAGATGCGATGTCAACTGAACTGCGTCAACCCGTTTCCCATAACAACAACCCAAGCAAGGACATATCATTCTACTGGGGTCTTCGGCGTGCGCAACGGCAAGCTTAACGAATTCTAATACCCCATTCTCGTACTCTCTCGACAATCGATTGGAAGACATCCATGTATTATCCATTACTAATTAGAATAAACAAAAAACAATTTCAGAAGAGTTCAAACACATTCGGACCTAGGTTTCTAATGATACTGGTGTTGACACAAAATCAGATATTCATAGGTCGTATAACCCTAACTACTGGGTAATGTAGTCCCATTGCATGCGCTATCATGGTCACTAAAAACCAACCGTCAATTGCCTAATAAACCCAAACAAACGTAGGGCTTGAAATTTAACGCATGCGCTATCAAATTTAAAATGACTATGAATATTGAAACTTTACAGGTTGAAACAAACGTAGCATAGACAACAATAACATAAAACTGAAATGGGGCAAAGCTAAAACAAAGCAAGAAATAGGGCAAAGCTAAAACGAAACAAACGTACCTTTGGTGCCAGAAGGAGGAAACGTCGTAGATCTAACAGAGGTGGAAGGAGAACGCCTTAGAACCCTAACGTGAAAAAGAACGAAAATAACAGAGAGTGAAATAACAAAATGCGCAGTATGTTATAATTTTAATGTTTACTAAAGGGGACCTTAGAGGGTGCTTGTGGAAAAAAAGCGCCCTCTAAGGTGCGCTGTCTATTGCTCCTTATTTTTTCGCTTCACTTTAGACAGCGCTTTTGTAATAAAGCGCCCTCTAAAGTGCGCTGTTGTACATGGACTTAGAGAGCGCTTTCTTAGAAGCGCCCTCTAAGGGTATCCTTAGAGGGCGCTTTCATAAACGCGCCCTCTATTGTTGTCCCTCCATTTCCTCATTATTTTTTCGCTTCACTTTAGAGGGCGCTTTTGTAATAAAGCGCCCTCTAAAGTGCGCTGTTGTACATGGACTTAGAGAGCGCTTTCTTAGAAGCGCCCTCTAAGGGTATCCTTAGAGGGCGCTTTCATAAACGCGCCCTCTATTGTTGTCCCTCCATTTCCTCATTATTTTTTTGCTTCACTTTAGAGGGCGCTTTGTTACAAAAGCGCTCTCTAAAGTGCGCTGTTGTACATGGACTTAGAGAGCGCTTTCTTAGAAGCGCCCTCTAAGGGTATCCTTAGAGGGCGCTTTCATAAAGCGCCCTCTATTGGTGTCCCTCCATTTCCTCATTATTTTTTTGCTTCACTTTAGAGGGCGCTTTGTTTCAAAAGCGCCCTCTAAAGTGCGCTGTCTATTCCTCCTTATTTTTCTCTTCACTTTAGAGTGCGCTTCTTTAAGAAAGCGCCCTCTAAGGTGCGCTGTCTATTCCAGTTTTTGGCGTAGTGATATAAATATGCATTTATGCATCATTTCTCCAATTGAAACCAAGAACATACAAAGAATTTTTTAATCATCTTCAAATTGTGTGTCATTTAGGTTAGATTAGTAAGGTCCAATTTAGGATTTTTGTAAACCAAATTGGTTGAGTATTCTTTGCGGGTTTCTTTGATAAAATCAATTAGGGTTTTTCCTCCATGATCAAGGTTGATTTGGGGGATTTTTGTACTAGATTTCGCAACGAGGATTCAACCGAGTTAAAGCTTTACAGAAAGGAGTTTCTGTTAAAGAAGTGACGGTAACTGGATGATCGAACTGGAAGTCTTGGGTCACTTGATCTTGTTTAAACTCAAGAGAAGAGAATAAGTTAGAATCAACATCAAACATTGGGTTTGGGGACTTGGATTACTACTTTTTCTCTTTTCTCTTGTTTCAATGTTCATCTTTATTACCTTATGCACAGACAATACAAAGTATGTTCAAGAGTTTTCCATATCACAAATGGGAGGATTCCAGTTTTTGTCCTAACACTTGCTAATATTTCTTTGATGTTCCTCTATTGAGTATTCCTTGCCCCCTTTCATTAATTCAAGTTTGTTTGCTTATAAAAAAACAAAACATCATGAATTTATAATTAAAACCACAAAGTTAAGAGAAAGCTAGCATCTCTCATGTCACACTGTTAATTTTATTTGAGAAAAATATAGAAACTTATAGCTAGCTCATAATGGATTACATCGATATAGAAATATAAAATCCATTTTTCAAGTAGCTACTTATTAAAGCATGGAAGGAAAGCTAATTATTTAAGCGATGTAGTAGATAGGATCAGGGAGCTTGAAAGTCCTATCGCCAGTGTTGGTTCCAAGTATATCACTCCATTGATCACCAACGTTTCCAATTATTCTGTATCCTTCCTTTTCCAGCTTCTTTCTCTCACTTGATTTGTATGTTACTGCTGTTTTACCATGATATATTGATAAATCCCTGCAATCATATAAACAGTGTTTCTTACACTCTATATTTTATCTTAATATAATATTTACAAATAGTTTGCAAATAAGTTAAGGACATCATTATCCAAATGATTTCACTTATCCTAAACAAACCTATTTAATGTTTACATGTCCACAATAATTCATGAATCAATTTATAAACTAATATTTCTGTTATTTTCTTGATGGATTGAAAGAGTAAACAACGACCTAGCTAGGTTTATGAAAAAGTTTAATCTAGAAATAAAACTTACTTTAAAATAAGCTTTTCCCATGTGTGATATCCAGCAAGTTTCAAGTTCTTAGCAGTTATATCTGTTTGTTTAAGTGGTCTTCCAGTTAAGAACACAATCTTCACACCAAGAGACAACAATTTTTTGTATAACTTCTGTGACTCTGGAAGTGCTGGAGCTTTTCCAAGGTCAACCCATTCATTAAACGATGTATCATTGTATGGATTCACCCTATATCAATAAACATATAAATGATGAATTAATATATAGTCAGAAAATACATGAAAAAAATAGATCATGAGTATACATACCCAAATCCATGTTTAGCATAATATGGAAGATTAGATAGTGAAGTTTCATCAATATCAAACACCCATATATCTTTTCCATCTCCACTTATATTAAGAGTTTTAGCATAGTAATAACCTTCACGGTTAACAGTTTTGGAGTCAGCTCTATATTGATCACCTAACATATAATTTCCAACATATGTTTCACATTCTAGTGGAACTGTTTTCCAGTTAATAACGTTGTGTGTTTCAACACCAAGTCTCCAACTAGAACATGACACTTCTGGAATGTAGTGTCCACCTGGACCAGTTTTTATCCGGAGTGGGAATATTTTGTTGGTTGAACCATGTTCATGGCTTACAACATCACCATGACATGTTGCTAAAAGTGTAACAAACAAGAAAAGAAAGATCTTCATTCTTACAAATGATTAATTTGCAACTTAACTGATGATTATTGTTGAGGACTTGTGTTCTTTAAATAGACAATATCTGTAGCTGAGGGATAACATGATTGAGAATATAATAATAAGACAATTAATGAAAAAGAAAATGTGTTTTATCTGTACAAATTATTTACTATATATCTTATCCTTGAAATTTTAAAATAAATATTAACCGTGTTCCTACAAAATTTGTGGAAAATATATTTTATTGCAAAAGAAAACGACTCGTTTGAAATGAGGGATTCAATATTTCAATACTCCTTATGACCTATAGTATGAATCGACCTAGCGGAAAAGGTTGCAAAAGTTAAGTTAAGCTTTTTAATTTGATTGATATAATAAATTTTGTGGTGAAAAACGGAGCCCATATGTTATGCATGGATGATATTATATGCATGAAATAAAGTTCACTTATTATTTAATTAGATATTCAAAGATCATACCCTGACTAATTGAATGATATTTTTAGTCCCACTCCCCGTCTCATAAAAAATGTTAAATTTGAACAATTCATAATTTTTAAGAAAATGATTAGATGCGTTACTTTTGATGATAAAACTAATACATTTACTAGAATATATCTATTAATTATAGTTAAAAGAGTGGTTGAATAAAGTGAAAATTAATAAATATGGGTATGATAGTGAAAAAATAATAATAAATTTTGCATTGATATTGTAAAAGGACAATTATTTTGAGACATAGAAAAAATTGCAAATGAAACACTTTTTATGAGACAGGTGGAGTATTTTTGTTAGAATTAATTCATTTTCAGAAACTTGTTGATAAAGTTTGTTAGAGAGGATTTTAGTATTTCTTCTAAAGTTTCACTTGTATATAAGCAAGTGAGTGATGTGAGCATATTTTATTCCTTTTTGTAGTGTGTGTGTGCAACTATTTTGTAACCATTTTAAGAGTAGTTGAAGTTTATTATTATTCTCTTCTTCTCTTGTTTCCATTGTTTATCTTTATCACATTGGGCACCAACAATTGGTATCTAGAGCTCCGGTTCAGATCGACAGGGAAACACCACAGGAAACACGAGTGAAACGGTGAAGTATTGTATGATTGATTTCTATTCGGAGAATTCGTGTTGAATTTCTTATCAGAATCGTAACAGAATCACATATCTTGATTCTGAGGGATTGGGAAACAATGTGTTTAGGTGAGATCTTAGTGTATTGCACAAGATTGAAGATGAACGGAAATGGTAATATGAGTACCAAGCTTCCAGTGTTCGATGAAAAGAACTGAAATCGTTGGATGATTCAGATGTGTGTGTTGTTTGGAGCTCAAGATGTTCTTGATCTTGTCAAAGACGGTTACGACGCACTTCTAGAAAATGCAACAGATGCGCAGAGAAATGCTCAGTGTGATATGAGGAAGAAGGATCAGAAGGCTTTGTTCTACATCCATCAGTTTGTGTATGTGAACGTGTTTGAGAAAATCGTTGATTCATAGACGGCGAAAGATGCATGAGACACACTGGTGCATTGCTACGGTGGTGATGCATCAGTGAAGAATGTGAAGCTTCAGTCTCTATGTAAGCAGTATCAAAATCTCAGCATGAAAAAAATGAGAAGGTACCCGACTGCATCTCCAGAGTGGTTCTGATCACAAATGAGATGAAGTCGTGTGGAGAAACTCTCTCTGAAGAAAGTATCATTGAGAAGGTACTTAGATCTCTTACTCCTCAGTTTGATTACATCGTTGTAGCAATTCAACATTATAAGGATTTGAGCACCATGAGAATAGAAGAGCTGCAAAGCAGTCTAGAGGTGCAAGAGTTACGTCTGACTGAAAGAACCTCTAAGAGAGAGGTAGAGCAGGCTCTGAAATCTTCTTTTGTCAAGAAAGACCAAAAGCAATCTTGGTCAGAAGCCAAGAAAAGACATGGTCATTTTAAGAGTAGTGGAAGCTTTTATTTATTCCATTCTTCTCTCTCTTGTTTCTATTATTCATCTTTATCACCTTGTGCATCAACAATTTTTTAAATCAATTAGCAGCGTACTCTCAAGAGTCGTGTTCCACGAGTGATCCCTCGTCTTCTAGCAAAATCCTTTCTGAAGTATATGCTTCACATTTTCACAAGAAGAGCATCACATTATCTAAGCTTTCATAGTTAGTCTTTTAGACATATGTCATATAAGTACCTCAACCTCAAGGGATTACTCATGTATGGCATATCTTGATGTTTAGGAGTATTTTTGGTTTAAAGTTAGAAAATTTGATTATTGGTTTGTCTTAGAAGTAAGTTCATGCTCACGCACCAGTTGCAATTTTTTTTCTACTTAATTGGGATAAGGACATATTCTGGTGCTTTCTTTTTTAAGGATGCGTTGTGTGGTCAACTATCTTTTTATGTTATTTTTGGTGGTTGTGATTACTAAAGGAGAAGAGTGATCCAAAATGCAACGGAATTTAAAATTTCTCCTTTAGTGATCCTTACGAATGGACATGATCAGTGATAGAATCGTTACCTCTTGTGGCGATTGTAACCTTTGATGCAGATCTACGGAGCGATCACGAACGTTGAACAATGACAACGCCTCTACTCAGTCCACATGAACGGATTCCTACAATCTCAGTGCTAGCTGCTATGAATGAAGGCTTTGAGTGAGAGAGAGAGAAACGAAATTGCAACTTCACAAATGCTTCTACACAAGGGTTCTATTTATAGAACCACTTGTGAGAGCTGCAAGCTAAAAAGCCCCCTCAAGTATATGTGGCCCATATCTTATAATATGCTAAAATCACTTAAGCGTGTGGTACCTTACCATATTTCGTATTCTACTTAAGTACACCGTACCTTACGATGTTCTACAATTCACTTAAGGGCACCGTATATTACGGTATTCCCTAGTTACTCTATCTCTCATCAATCCGTCATTTTGTGTGTGACCCTGTAGGTTTTCGCGGCATTGGAAATTATATTAAATCACGTATTTAACATAATAAACAGTGAGCGGTATCTAGCAACACATCACTGCTACCCAAGACACGAAAATGTCATGTGATCTGACAGATCCTTTTGTGATAATACTTATGTGTACAATTACCTTTTTGCCCTTATGTCTATATTGAACACAAGGCATAGACCGTGTCATCCTTGTCCAGTTCAATATTGGGCCCATAGACATTTATCCTGTTATGCAGGATGGGCAAATTCCATCTAGGTCACTCATGTCCCTTAGCATGCTTCGTGGAGTATCCATCATCTGTCTTTATGGTCATCCAGTTACGGACAATGTTTGATCAGCAATAAGGCACTCGACTCTACATCTAGGGTCCATAGTGGTTTCAGGTCGAAGGGTGGTATACACCATTATCACCATGATAATAACTTATGACACTTTGCATAACATTCTATATAGTATTCTCATAGCGGGTCAATACAGTATAAATATTACTCTTAATATTCATACCTATGTTTAAGACTTGATAACTCCTTATCCATGATCCATGAGATGTGATCATCAGTCTATATACATAATAGTCTTAATGCTTTAATGTTATCCCACTTCACAATAAAGCTCGATTGTGGATACTTTAAGAATAGTGTCCTTATGTTTAATGTGATCTCATGATTAAGTCATACTTGATACATTAAACAGACTATCTATTCTAGGGACTTTATTAGACAAACATAATAAAGAAAAATCCTTTTATTATTAATAAATAATTCGATACAAGTACCAAAAGTATTGACCTCTAGGGCTTACACCAACAATTACCTCCCTTTAACCATTTCTTTCTCGGAGTGAGATATCTAGTGTCTTGATGTAGTCTTCTGAGTGGCGTGGTGTGATTGGGTTGTTTTTTCCTTGTTGTGGTTTTGTTTTTCTGGTCTCCCCTTGGTTAGGCTTCTGTTTTACTAGCTTATATTTTTAGTTCATTATTGGTGCTCTCACTATAACGAAATATGTCTTTTACCTCGGTTGAAAAATAGGCCTTACCTCAGCTGCACATGCAAGATAACAAATGGCGTCATGAAAAGTGTTCCATTTTACCTCTCAGTTTTAACACAACCAAGGATAATGTGTAAAGGTCATGGGTTCGATCTCCAAGGAGATCCTTTTTGAAATTCTTAAATGGCACAAACACCTTCTCCTCGATTTTGACATTCCACCAACGAATATAACACATTATCCCTCGGTTTTGACATTCAACTAACGGGTAAAACATGATTGAGTTTATTAAATCTAATGTGAAATTCTTATTTCGCTAAACCCTAATTGAACATAAAAAATTTCAAAATTGGTTAGAAAAATAATTATATGAACAATTGTGTTATATTTGATGAACAACTTACACTAATAAATGATTTTCAAGCATTCAGTAACTCATTTTTCATCTCACTCTCTCTTTTATGGTTAAAATCTCTTCAATATTTCAAGTTCTTTATTCAGCACTAGTTTTTCTACTAATTCATTCTTGAAAGCCTATAAAATTTGATTCTTTGAAAAATGAATAAATATGGAAGAAATTTGAACGAAAACTAGAATTATTTTAGAGACTTCAACGATAAAAGAGTGTGAGATAAATGATGAGTTGTAGAATGGTAGAAAATCATATTAATCAGTGTAAGATAAGTTTAAAATACAATATAATTTTTATATTATTATTTCTAGAATCAATTTAATAGGTTATATGTTCAAATAGGGGTTAGTGAAACAAACAAGAGACATTAGATCTAATAAACTCAATTCGATGGAAAAAAAATTAGAGTTACACAAAGAATCACAAAAAACATAATCTGAATATCAATATCAATCTCAAACTCAAACTCAATAACAACTAAACTAAAACATATAGATTTTCATAAATTTGGGTAGTAAAACAACTATACAATAAACAACATCTTAAAATAAACAACAACTCTCAATAAACAACAACTTACAAAAAACAACAACTCAAGAAAAACAATCTCTTGACAAAACTACAACAACATCATCAATAAACCTATAACATAAATATGTTTGTCATACGGTGAACTGACTTGGGGTGTTTTGCTTCGGAAAGCAAATGTCGCGGTTAGCAAGAGTCGCCACCGACTTTTCTTTCATCCAATAAGGAAAGGCGGAAAAGAACAGGAAAGACCTTAATTTGATTTTGGGTTCGGGAGGTACATTATACAAAGGGAAGGTGTTAGCACCCTTTGTATCCATGGTTATCCATGGGCTCTTAATTGCTTGATCACTTATGTTTTTCTTGTCTGAAAAAGTGTGTGAGAGCTGTTTAGAAAATGTTTTTGAAAAGAGAGTTTAACTTTGTAATGATTCTTGTACGAATGTATACAAAGTGGTTATCTCGTTTAGTTTTGAAAGCTGTTTAGAAAAAATATAACTTGACAATGATTCTAGTACGAATGTATGCCAAGTGGTGATTTTCTAATGGAGGTTTTGAAAAGTGTGAGGTGTGAAAAGTAGTTTTAGTTGTGAGCAAGCATTTAGGAGTTATACCTACCCAAGGTCTTTATGGACATTTCCTATCTTTATGAGGGTAAAACTGTCCTTACTATTGAGAAGTAAGTAGTTTTATCCTTTGGATGTAAAAGGGTCATCGTAGGGTCATCGATTAGTCATTGAAGGCAACATTTGTAAGGATACCTTAGCGTTCGAAGGGACAATCATCATTTAACCGTAGGCTACACCGAAGGGTCATCGAGGGGCAAAATCATATATTCGCAGGCAACATCCGAGGGACTATGATTTATTTTATAGGGACATGATGATTTAATCGAAGGGTCTTTGCTAAGTGTATCCCCACCTTCGCGGGACATGACCATAATACCGTAATATCGTAGGGTAACAAAGAGAGGTCCAAGATCGCATATTTAAAGGTAAAGTTTTACAATTAATTAGATAGCAGTAATCGATTAAGTAATTAGGTCCATATTAAAATCGATGAAATCAATACATTAAAATCAGCTAGGTAATTTAGGATGAATCTCCACATTAAAATTAAGTAATTCAGAATCCATCTCCATAAGGGTATCCCACAAATAAAGTGGGATACCTAACAAGCAATCTTTTCCTGGGGGTATGTAAACCTTTACAAAACTCAACAAAACATGTCAGAACACCAAATCAGGGTGCAATCGAGGATTACACCACAAAAAAAAATCACAACAGTAAATAGGGTCGGGTAAATGATGCATGGCTATGATAAAACATGAGTGAAAAATCAGAACAGAAAAATCAGCTACTGTCACGTTCGCTCCTGCCTCGCCTAGCGAAGGCTTAGCGAATACTCGCTGCATGCTCGCTTAGCGATGTGCTAGCGAGCGGCTGCGGATTCTGGTTTTGATATCAGTACAATTTCGACCAATTTTATGCCTTATGGCTTTCATTACAGCAATTATATGGTTAATCATTTAAGGTATTCAGATACATACTAAAATTCATATGCCAAACTCAAGATATTTTCATAAATTTAATCATAATGCCATATGCGAATTAAGAACATAAAGCAGTAATAGCAATGTAACCCTGTTTGCAACTGAATTGCGACTTCGAATCGGCAAAATCGGATTGAATTGGGCAGAGGTAAACCTTGATATCGCCGAGTTCCTTCAGGGTTTGCCTCCCGTGAGTGTTAGGGTTTGCTTACTAGGGTTCTCCCTTCTCCGTTTTCGTTCCCCTTTTTCGTGACTGAAGTGTCGGTATTTATAGTGATTGTGGTAACCTAATGGGCTCAGAATGAAGCCCAAAAATTCTGATATATCGCAAGCTTCGCTAGGCGAGCGTTGTAGCGAAGGGTTCGCTAGGCGAAGGATTTTCTCGCCTAGCGAGCAGGCCATTTGTGACCTAATGGGCTCAGAATGAAGCCCAATAATTCTGGTATATCGCAAGATTCGCTAGGCGAAGGAGTTGCTCGCCTAGCGAGCGAGCTAGTTTGGGCCTTTTTCTGGATTGGGCCTGTTGTGAGCTGGGCTTTTGTTCCTTTAAGGTCAGTGCCTTGCAGAATAAGTTGGAGTGCTTCGAGAAATGTTTTGCGAGATTAATGGGCAAATTTTGGGGTATGACAGCTGCCCCTGTTCAACATTCTTGAACCGAGAGAGTTAGGATGGCAGGTATGCCATTCGTGGTCTGGAGGTGGAAGATTATTGAACACTAGAATGCCCCAAAAATTTGCACTTGTCAAATAGTCTTGATGGAGATGGGCTTAAAGATGCCATCCAGGAAGTTTGATGATGAGAGCTTCAGATTGTGTCGTACGTTAGACGATATCTGAAGCCATGGGTATCATACCGGGTCATACGCTAGACCGTATAGTGAGTCCTCCATTATGCTGTCGACTTCGCTGGGGAGTCAGAGTGTGTTATACACTACTGGGGATAAGGGATCAGAATGGATCATACACTAGACCGTATCTGAATAGCAGAGTGAGTTGTTCATTAGGCGGATGACTTCGCTGGGGAGGAAAGATCCGAATGGATCGTACGCTAGATCGTATCTGAGTTGCAAGATGAGCCGTCCATTAGGCTGTATCTGAGGATGCAAGGGGTAGTCGTACGCTAGACTACACTTCAGAATGTATTGCAATGTCAGGTAGCCTGTGAGGAGATGAACATCCGAATGGGTCGTACGCTAGACCGTCTCTGAGCAGAATGGGCCGTCCGTTAGGCTGAATCTGATTACGAAAAGGGGGTAGTCACACGCTAGACTACACTTCAGAAATGTACCGTACGCTAGGTAGTATCTGAGGGAATGAACATTCGAATGGGTCGTACGCTAGACCGTCTTGAAATAGTTGAAGGAATCATATGTTGGGCTGAATCAGAGTGAACCGTAATCTAGGTTATATCCGATGATATTTGTTGTGTTTGCAGTAAATGTCTGGGATGAGCTTAAAGATGCCCTCGTTAGGAGGATGTCAGAGCTAGCCAGACTGAATATTCACATGGATTATATCTGAAAGATGTCTCTGAATCTCGAATGTAATCGATGAAGATATCCGTTTGAATGGATCTTTACTTTGACTGTATCAGGAGGATAATTAACCTGAAAAATAAAGTTAGCTTTATGCCATGTCATGATGCATGGGATGTTTTATGCTTCTGAACATAAATGCGGTCATTGTATGCATGTGCATGATGTGAAATGATGTAATGAATGAATTATGCGTCTGAACAGTTTTTTCTGGCGACTTCCTGGGGAAGATAAATCCCCATCTTCTGGTTGGAGATACTTGTATTGATGACCCTTTCTTAGCTGGGGATACTTGATTTCTGTCTGATGGTGGGAACACTCAACAGAGCCCGGCTGGGTATGGAAGAGATGACCAGTCTGGTGATGCCATCCTCTTCTGGGGGAATAACTGGTTTATGCTGGGGAATAGAATTAGCAACCGGATTCATTGGAACGCATGGCTAGACCTGCTCCTCGATCCTGAAGTCTTGTAGTAATCGCTATTTCTATTTTATGCATATATTTTTGACAAACATCGATCATATTCAAATGCACATATTAATTCAAATTAAATCAATGGACGTTTACGCAAACAAAACAGAAAAAGTAAAACTAAAGCATCTTTTGGAAATAAAATTGTATTGATTTTGAAAGAGGGCCTATACACAGGCACTTGGAATACACGGAGACAAAAATCCTAGTAAGAGGAAATTGTCAAAAAAACAAAGAGAAAACTATGAAGGAAAAGTCCTATCGATTTTAATTCTGCTATTGTCATTATGTCTTCAAGCGTCTCATCTCCTGCTGTCGGATAGAAGTGATTGGTTTGTTCGGTCCCTTTGACTTGGGTGAAGTTGACCGAGAACGGGACATAGTCATACGCTTTCATCCCTAATTTCTGCCTGGACCGCCTTTTAGGTTTTCAGTCCACCAGGATACCCTTTTTTGCCCAAGCCGCCCTTTCGGTTTTTCGACTTGCCGGGTGTACATTTTTATATGTTTATCCCTAATTTTTGCCCGAACCCTTTTGGTTCGTCGGGATGCCCTTACTTTTGCCTAGATACGTCGACCTAGCGGGTCTCTTTTATGCGTAGTATTTTTTAACTATGTCTGCGTTCACGGGATGTGGGAAGTCTTCGCCATCCATCGTAGCAAGTATCATGGCTCCACCGGAGAATACCTTCTTAACTACAAATGACCCTTCGTATGTGGGAGTCCATTTGCCTCTGGAATCACCTTGTGGTAGAATGATACGCTTTATCACCAACTCGCCGATTTGATACACCTGTCTCTTGGCCTTTTTGTTGAATGCCTGGGTCATGCGCTTCTGATATATCTGCCCATGACAAACAGCCGCAAGTCTCTTTTCATCAATCAGATTTATCTGATCGAGTCGAGTTTGAATCCATTCATCCTCGTCTAAACCTGCCTCTTTCATGATTCTTAGAGAGGGAATCTGAACTTCCACCGGTAAGACGGCTTCCATTCCGTAGACTAAAGAGAAAGGAGTTGCCCCTGTCGAAGTGCGTACTGAAGTGCGATAACCATGAAGAGCAAATGGTAACATCTCGTGCCAGTCTTTGTACGTTACTGTCATCTTTTGTATGATCTTCTTGATATTCTTATTAGCAGCCTCCACGGCGCCATTCATCTTTGGCCGGTACGGAGAAGAGTTATGGTGTTTTATCTTGAATTGCGTGCAGAGTTCAGTAATCATCTTGTTGTTCAAATTAGTGCCATTATCAGTGATAACTCTTTCGGGGACGCCATATCGGCAAATAAGACTATTCTTGATGAACCGTGCCACCACATTCTTGGTAACAGAAGCAAATGAGGCTGCCTCTACCCATTTTGTAAAGTAATCAATCGCAACAAGAATGAAGCGATGTCCGTTAGAAGCAGTAGGTTTAATCTCCCCAATCATATCAATGCCCCACATTGTAAAGGGCCACGGGGCTGTCAACACGTTCAATGGAGCAGGAGGCACATGTACTTTATCCGCATAGATCTGGCACTTGTGACAAGTTCTGGAGTGATGGTGGCAATCAGCTTCCATGGTAGACCAATAATACCCTGATCTCAGAATCTTCTTGGCCATTGTATGTCCACTAGAGTGAGTCCCAAAAATACCGTCATGCATGTCTTCCATAATCTTTTCTGCTTCCTTTTTATCCATACAACGAAGCAAAGTCGAATCATGATTACGTTTGTATAATACTCCATTACTCAGAAAGAATTTAGCGGAGAACTTCCTCAGAAATTTTCTGTCATTGATGGATGCCCCTTCAGGGTATTCCTGAACTTCTAAATATCTTTTTACTTCGTGGAACCAAGGTTTCTCTTCTACTTCATCAGCGTTAAGTTCATAACAGTATGCTGGTTCATCTAATCGTTCAATAGTGATCCTGGGAGCTTCATTATCCCATCTGACTCTGAACATAGATGACATGGTAGTCAACGCGTCTGCCAACTGATTCTCCTCTCGTGGAATATTTTCGAATGTAATCTCTTCAAAGTGTGGGATTAATGTCAACACTCGCTCTCGATAAGGGATGAGATTCGGATGTTTAGTGTCCCATTCTTCTTTGATCTGACTGATTACTAAGGCTGAGTCTCCGTATACGCTTAAAAACTTGATTCTCAGGTCTATAGCAGCTCTGAGTCCCAAAATACATGCTTCATACTCGGCCATATTGTTGGTACAGTCGAAACATAGTCTAGTAGTGAAAGGCGTATGGCAACCCTTGGGAGAAATAATTACAACACCAACACCATTACCTAACGCATTAGAAGATCCATCGAAAACCATAGTCCATCGGGATCCCGGTTCGGGTCCTTCATCCGGTCCAGGTTCTTCATAATCAGTAACAAGCATGACATCCTCATCTGGGAACTCAAAATTCATAGATTGGTAATCATCCACTGCTTGATGAGCCAAATGATCGGCTAGCACGCTTCCTTTGATTGCTTTCTGGGTAGTATACTGGATATCATACTCTGTTAAAATCATTTGCCATCTCGCTATTCTTCCGGAGAGGGCAGGTTTCTCAAATATGTATTTGATGGGATCCATCTTAGAAATCAACAAAGTGGTATGATTCAACATATACTGTCTTAGTCGGCGAGCAGCCCAAGCCAAAGCACAACAAGTTCTCTCGAGCAGTGAGTATCTTGTTTCACAGTCGGTAAACTTTTTGCTAAGGTAGTATATGGCATGCTCTTTTCGACCAGACTCGTCATGTTGCCCCAACACACACCCCATTGAATTTTCTAATACGGTCAAATACATGATTAGAGGTCTTCCTTCAACTGGTGGTATCAGGATCGGAGGTTCCTGGAGATACTTCTTGATTTTGTCAAAAGCTTCTTGACATTCGTCATTCCATATCATCTCTTGATTCTTCCTTAGTAGTTTGAAGATGGGTCTGCAGGTGGCAGTTAAATAGGAGATAAACCGGGCGATGTAATTCAGACGTCCCAAGAAACCTCTGACTTCCTTATCTGTACGGGGCACTGGCATTTCTTGAATAGCTCTCACCTTATCCGGGTCAACCTCAATTCCTTTACCACTGACAATAAATCCCAAGAGTTTACCGGATCTTACTCCAAAGGTGCATTTGTTCGGGTTCAATCTCAGCTTGTATTTCTTCAACCTCTCAAACAATTTGTACAAATGATCGAGATGTTCTTCTTCAGTATGAGATCTGGCTATCATGTCATCCACATATACTTCTATTTCATGATGAATCATATCATGGAACAAAACCACCATAGCACGCTGGTACGTTGCCCCGGCGTTCTTTAAACCGAATGGCATTACTTTGTAACAGAAAGTGCCCCATTGCGTCACAAACGTAGTTTTCTCCATGTCTTCAGGTGCCATCTTAATCTGGTTATAACCCGAGAATCCATACATGAAGGAGAATACTTTGTGTTGAGCGGTGTTATCTACCAGAACATCAATGTGCGGAAGTGAAAAGTCATCTTTGGGACTCGCTTTATTCAGATCTCTGTAATCGACGCACATTCGCACCTTACCATCCTTCTTCGGTACCGGTACCACATTAGCAACCCATTGGGGGTAAGAAGTAACAGCTAGAAAACCGACATTGAATTGTTTCATAACTTCGACTTTGATTTTCTCAGACATTTCAGGACGCATGCGGCGAACCTTTTGCTTGATAGGACGACAATCTTCCTTCGTTGGCAAACGATGCACTACTATATCAGTATCCAATCCTGGCATGTCTTCATAAGACCAAGCAAAAATCTCATAGTCATGTAACATCTGAATCAATCTTTCTTTAATACTGTTTTCCAAGCTTGCTCCTATTTTGACTTCTCTCCTGTCCACTTCAGTACCCAGGTTTACAATTTTGATTGACTCCTCATGCGGCTGTATAGTCCTTTCTTCTTGCAGTAACAGTCTGGCAAGTTCTCCAGGTACTTCACGATCTTCCTCACTTCCGTCCTCGGCTTGGTAGATCGGATTTTCAAAGTCATAATGAACAGTAGTAGAACTATTATCAACAGGATCCAGAGTGGGTATGGATCTGCAATTCGTTACGTGAGTGTGTGTAAGAAAACATAGCTTTTTTGGAAGATGACAGGAAAGATAAAGAGCGCAATATTTGGATGCAAAAAATCCATTGATTTATTGAATATGAATATGCTTATGAAAATGACAAAACCCTTAACAAATTAGCTATTGTGCCCCGGGCATAGACACAATGCTTTAAGAAGTTCAATTGTAAAAACTAAAAAAAAATTGCAACACTAAAATAGACAATAACAATTACTCCTGACTAAAGGAAATCGGGATAGTGTCTTCAGCCTTCCAATTATTGAGTCCGTCACCAATTGTTGGGAAAATCCAGCTATCCAGGTCGCAATCGCTATCAGCATCTTCTACAGCATTAATCTGATCTTTGGCCATCCTTTCAGAATTAAATCCCAGACCAGACTTGTCAGACTTGTACGGTACGTTGATTAGTTGACCCCAACCAGTACGACCACCGTTTTCAACCACGGCTTGAGCGTCCTTCAGAGAAATCATGGCAGGAGGAGCATGAATAACCTTGGGCACAAGGGGAGTTGGCTTAAGGACAGGACTAGGCGGAGGAATCACTTCAAATGACTAAGAAGGAGTCTCAAAGAATTCTCCATCCATCTCGACGTATCTGAAGGCCTGCACATTACTGACAATATACTCTTCTTCTCCACACACAGTGACAATCTTACCCTCTATTGGGTATTTCAGCTTTTGATGGAGAGATGAAGCTACGACACTTGCCCCGTGGATCCAAGGGCGTCCCAGCAAGCATGAATAGGCAGGACGGATGTTCATCATGTGAAAGGTAGTGTTGAAGACTTGAGGTCCTATTTTGATAGGGAGAACCACTTCACCATGGACAACACTTTTCGCACCGTCGTACGCACGCACCACAGTATCACTAGGTTTCAATTCGATGCTCTTACAGTCAAGCTTATCGAGTACTGCTTTCGGTAGCACATTCAAAGAAGAGCCATTATCGATCAACACATGAGCCAAGGTGATCCCCTTACACTCAATGGAGATGTGCAGAGCTTTGTTATGATTCTTTCCTGCTGGTGTCAGATCAGCATCGGAAAAGCCTAGGCCATTGTCAACAGTCAGGTTAGCAACATAGTTTTCGAACTGATCGACAGATGTCTCCTGAGGTACATGAGCGGTCTTCAAGAATTTGATCAATGCATTGGCATGAGATTCAGAAGATAACAGCAAGGATAACATCGAAATTTTAGACGGGGTATGCCCCAGCTGTTCTACCACATCAAAATCACTCTTACGGATGATTTTCAGCATTTCCTCCACTTCCTGCTTGGCAACATCTTCAGCAGTAACTTCGACCGGTGTCTTTGACTGAGAAGGGTTGACTGGTTCCTCGCCTCGAGTTTCAGGGACGGGAGGTGAGATTTCTGGAGAGAAGATTCTTCCACTTCGAGTAACTTTACTAGTCCCAACAATGTCATTAGGATTAGCAGAATTACCAACTTGCTTTACGCCATGGATGTAAACATCACCTCCATAATTCCATGGAATGACTTTGCTGGAGGAATACGGTACCGGGCCAGGTGCAGTAATGCTTAGGGGAGCTACCTTGGGCTCAGCAGTAATCTTCACAGGCGCTCTAGTAGCGGTAATCTTCACTGGAACTTTGGACCTAGCAATCACAGATATTTCTTCAGTAGGGTTTTCCACCTTAGGAACCTTTTCAAAGAGAATTGTGCGATCATCCATCAGCCGTTGAATACCATTCCTCAGCTTCAAGCACTCATTGGGTCGGAGCATACAGCGATCGCAATCTTCAGCACAACCTGGAAATAAACCAGCTTGCAATAAATTCTTCTTGATGATCAAGAGAGGAGATGTTAAATCAGCTACATTAGAAATGTGAGAATTGTCATCCATAGCATTAACAACCTTGTCATGATTAGGCATAGGTGCAGTGATGACGTTAGGAGTCTCCGGAGGCTCAAATTCAATTTCTCCAGCTTCGATCATATCCTGAACCTTATTCTTCAATGACCAGCAATCATTTGTATCATGTCCGGGGCTATCGGAGTGATATGCACACCTGGCATTGGGATTATAACGAGAAGAAGCAGTGTTGGGTTTCGTAGGAGGATCTCTGAGGGTGATCAGATTTGCCTTTAGCATTCCCTGCAGTGCCTGTGCCAAGGTCATATTGATCCTGGTAAACTGCCTTCTTGGCTTGTCTTGTTTGGGCTGGAAGCTTTGAGATGGCGGTGCTGCAATCGTAACCGCTCCAATGGTATGGTCACGATTTTTCTTGTTACGACCCTTTTGACCGTACACAGCATTTGATTCATTCCTCCCCTGATAGGACCTTTTGGTGCTTGCAGAGGTAGCCGCCTGTATCTTTCCACTTCGGATGCCTCTTTCAACACGCTCACATGTCAATATAAGTTCAGTGAAACCTGATGAAGAACTTCCCAGTAGATGGCTGTAGAATGGGCCAGTCAGTGTGCCCATGAACATGTCCACTAATTCTCGATCGGTCATAGGGGGTTTGACTCTGCCAGCCAAATCTCTCCATTTTTGAGCATATTCTTTGAAGCTTTCTTTAGATCCCATAGTCATATTCTGCAACTGTAGCCGAGTAGGCGCTAGTTCAGAGTTATACTGGTACTGTTTATAGAAAGCCGTTGCTAAATCAGTCAAGGTGCGGATGTCAGAGCTCTCGAGCTGATAATACCATTCCAACTGTGTGTCAGACAGACTCTCTTGGAAGAAATGGATCCATAGCTTCCTATCAGTGGTATGCGGCTGAATCTTTCTCACATAAGCTCTCAGATGCATCTGAGGACAGGACGCACCATCGTACTTAGTGAAAGTGGGGATCTTGAATTTGCGAGGAATGGTCACATCGGAGACCAGACCCAAACTTTCTAAATCCAGACCGGGCGCCTTCTGACCCTCCATGGCTAGCATACGTTCTTCCAGCAACTTGTACTTATCATCTCTTGGAGAGTACGGTTCATTTTCATAATCTTCATCGTCATCCTCGGGGTTGGAGAAATCAACATTCTCCTCCTCTGAATCGTTCTCCGTCTCCTCTTCTGGACCATTCGGAATTCCAAACTTGACTCCCGCGGCCTGTCTTTTAAGCCTTCTTCCCGCGTTGATGTAACTCACAGCTTTCTTGTCTTTCTTCTTTTCGAGCAAAAGAGCCTTCAGTTCCTCCTGCCCTTTGGATAAGCTCAAGATCAACTCCTGGAATTGAGCATTCTGAGTTTGGAGATCTTTGACGGTTTGTTCGAGGTCCATTTTTCTGTTTGGAGGAAAACCGTGAGAACATTGATCCCTTAGAATACCTGTTATGCAATGTTATGTCATGCTATGCAATGTATGAAATGTTTTCAAGCACTTTTGGAATTTAACTTTGCATAAACCACCAAAAAGAGAGAAACTTTTATTAATAATTTCTTTAATCAACATTCATTACAAAAAGAATAATAATAAAAATACAATGGAAGCTCAAGTCTCCCAGGGACGGCTTCTTTTTGGGCGAAGATATGCATTGAGTCTTCGTTCCTCATTAAGCTGGCTGGTAAGTTCTGACACTTTCTTCCTTTCAGCACAGAACTGGACTTCAAAAGTATCCCTTTCCTCTCTCAACTGGATCCAGGATCTCTTCAATTCTTCAACATCGGTAGGCATATCTGGATAAGGAATGATCTGAGGAGTACCTCCTTCAACCCCTGGTTCAACAATCAATGGTCCGACCGCAAGATACGGCATGACAAGTTCACGAGCTCTTGCGCGTACCCACCTGAGATAAGGTTCCATAGGAATAGAGTTTTTCTGTCCTAAAGTACTTCTTTTCACCATGCCCCAAGCTCGTACAAATCTTTGACGGAGACCTTGGGAATCGTTGTCATAGTCAAACACAGTGCCTTGAATAATTATTTCATGTGGACCATCTCTTCGAGCATAACCAAACTGGCGTAGGGCTAAAGCTGGGTTATAAGTAATACCTCCTCTTATCCCCAGGAGTGGTACATTAGAGAATTCTCCACAACGGTCAATGAGGGTAACATTTCCTTCGAGATGAGGACACCAACGGATGTCTGAATGGGAGAGTGACATTATCCTTTGAGACCGTTTCAGATTTTGCTCATTCTTCAAGACCGATTGAGGAAGGTGTGAAATAAACCACCTAGACAATAGAGGTATGCAGCACATGAGAGTCCCTTGCCTTTTCATAGTACGAGTGTGAAGGGAATGCAGAATGTCTCCGAGCAAGGTAGGCACAGGGTTATGAGTGAGAAATATCTTAATAGCATTCATATCTACGAATTGGTCTGGGTTAGGAAATAGCACCAAACCATAGATTAGCAATGCTAGAACATCTTCGAAAGCATGGACATTCATATCCTTTAAGAATTCTCGGGCCTTATTTATCAGAAACTTGGCAAGTAAACCCTTAACTCCACTTCTTGTTACGCAATTGGTTTCAATATCGGATTTTGTCATGTGTAAAGCCGCGACAACTTCTTCAGACTTCGGAATCTTTTCTAAACCACTGAAAGGTGTTTGATCAAGGATAGGTATCCCAAGCATCCTGGAGAATTCTTCTAATGTGGGTACCAACTGATAATCTGGGAATGTGAAGCAATGATGTTTAGGATCGAAGAACTGGAATAGGACCCTCATCATATCCTCTCTGAAACCAGTGGTAACCAAATTGAGGAGAGAACCATGTTTCTTAATGAACTGAGTTTGATCAGGAAGTTCTGACACTAAATCCTTGAGTTGAGGAGAGATCGCTACAAGATTGATCCGGATGGTCTTCCTGGAAGCCATAACCTGTTTAACAGAGCAAAGCTAAATCCCTAAGTCCTTGAAATGGTTAGTACAATGCCATGATGTTATGATGTTATGATGTTGTGATGTTAAGTAAACAACAAGCACAAACAAGTCACACAACAATAACTCCTAGGTTTTAAGGCTTGCATGAGTTCCATAGGTAAATACCCTCCCCACTGAAGCTTGGTTGGTTCAACCTGTCCTAGAATAGTAACCGGGTTCTAAAAGGATCTCCAATCATTGACCTTTCTTTAAGTCCACTTCAGTGCAACACCAAGTGGTTGACCGAAGCTTCCCTAAAGTCCAATCTCAAAGAGTGTAGTATCGAGTCTCAACCAACCCCAGTCGAAACCGAAGTCAGTTATCTCACTACTTTCTAATGGCTAGGATGAGTCAATTAAGGTTCTAAAGGTCTGGTTAATGCTTTGATGACACCACGCAGAAGCCAAATTTCTCCTCAAGTAAACATGAGGAACATCAGGACATCCAAAGTGTCACATTAACCGCAACCATCATTTTGACCATTCCAGTATACGCCGGATACTCGCGATGATCTATTGCTACTTACCTAAGGCACACTAGATCCGGGTGTAGGATCTTTCACTCAAGCATAAAATACCCAAGCAATCCCTTAAAAGTAAATCAGACAATTTAAATAAGTGATCTTGTTTTTAAGGTAACCTCTCTTTTTAAGTATCCCCAGCAAAGTCGCCAGTTCTGTCATACGGTGAACTGACTTGGGGTGTTTTGCTTCGGAAAGCAAATGTCGCGGTTAGCAAGAGTCGCCATCGACTTTTCTTTCATCCAATAAGGAAAGGCAGAAAAGAACAGGAAAGACCTTAATTTGATTTTGGGTTCGGGAGGTACATTATACAAAGGGAAGGTGTTAGCACCCTTTGTATCCATGGTTATCCATGGGCTCTTAATTGCTTGATCACTTATGTTTTTCTTGTCTGAAAAAGTGTGTGAGAGCTGTTTAGAAAATGTTTTTGAAAAGAGAGTTTAACTTTGTAATGATTCTTGTACGAATGTATACAAAGTGGTTATCTCGTTTAGTTTTGAAAGCTGTTTAGAAAAAATATAACTTGACAATGATTCTAGTACGAATGTATGCCAAGTGGTGATTTTCTAATGGAGGTTTTGAAAAGTGTGAGGTGTGAAAAGTAGTTTTAGTTGTGAGCAAGCATTTAGGAGTTATACCTACCCAAGGTCTTTATGGACATTTCCTATATTTATGAGGGTAAAACTGTCCTTACTATTGAGAAGTAAGTAGTTTTATCCTTTGGATGTAAAAGGGTCATCGTAGGGTCATCGATTGGTCATTGAAGGCAACATTTGTAAGGATACCTTAGCGTTCGAAGGGACAATCATCATTTAACCGTAGGCTACACCGAAGGATCATCGAGGGGCAAAATCATATATTCGCAGGCAACATCCGAGGGACTATGATTTATTTTATAGGGACATGATGATTTAATCGAAGGGTCTTTGCTAAGTGTATCCCCACCTTCGCGGGACATGACCATAATACCGTAATATCGTAGGGTAACAAAGAGAGGTCCAAGATCGCATATTTAAAGGCAAAGTTTTACAATTAATTAGATAGCCGTAATCGATTAAGTAATTAGGTCCACATTAAAATCGATGAAATCAATACATTAAAATCAGCTAGGTAATTTAGGATGAATCTCCACATTAAAATTAAGTAATTCAGAATCCATCTCCATAAGGGTATCCCACAAATAAAGTGGGATACCTAACAAGCAATCTTTTCCTGGGGGTATGTAAACCTTTACAAAACTCAACAAAACATGTCAGAACACCAAATCAGGGTGCAATCGAGGATTACACCACAAAAAAAATCACAACAGTAAATAGGGTCGGGTAAATGATGCATGGCTATGATAAAACATGAGTGAAAAATCAGAACAGAAAAATCAGCTACTGTCACGTTCGCTCCTGCCTCGCCTAGCGAAGGCTTAGCGAATACTCGCTGCATGCTCGCTTAGCGATGTGCTAGCGAGCGGCTGCGGATTCTGGTTTTGATATCAGTACAATTTCGACCAATTTTATGCCTTATGGCTTTCATTACAGCAATTATATGGTTAATCATTTAAGGTATTCAGATACATACTAAAATTCATATGCCAAACTCAAGATATTTTCATAAATTTAATCATAATGCCATATGCGAATTAAGAACATAAAGCAGTAATAGCAATGTAAACCTGTTTGCAACTGAATTGCGACTTCGAATCGGCAAAATCAGATTGAATTGGGCAGAGGTAAACCTTGATATCGCCGAGTTCCTTCAGGGTTTGCCTCCCGTGAGTGTTAGGGTTTGCTTGCTAGGGTTCTCCCTTCTCCGTTTTCGTTCCCCTTTTTCGTGACTGAAGTGTCGGTATTTATAGTGATTGTGGTGACCTAATGGGCTCAGAATGAAGCCCAAAAATTCTGATATATCGCAAGCTTCGCTAGGCGAGCGTTGTAGCGAAGGGTTCGCTAGGCGAAGGATTTTCTCGCCTAGCGAGCAGGCCATTTGTGACCTAATGGGCTCAGAATGAAGCCCAATAATTCTGGTATATCGCAAGATTCGCTAGGCGAAGGAGTTGCTCGCCTAGCGAGCGAGCTAGTTTGGGCCTTTTTCTGGATTGGGCCTGTTGTGAGCTGGGCTTTTGTTCCTTTAAGGTCAGTGCCTTGCAGAATAAGTTGGAGTGCTTCGAGAAATGTTTTGCGAGATTAATGGGCAAATTTTGGGGTATGACAATGTTTAAACAACAACAAAAACAAAAACAACAACAAGAACAAGAAGAAGAAGAAGAAGAAGAAGAAGAAGAAGAAGATTAAACCTCTAGGATTAAGGGTCTCAACAACAACAAAATCAAAAAACCTATAACATAAGTCTGTTTAAACAACAACAACAACAACAAAATTAAACCTATAGGGTTTAGGGTCTAAACAACGAGTCTCAACAACAACAAGAACACCAATAAACTTATAACATCAATTTATTTAAACAACAATAACAATATTAAGCCTCTAGGATTTCGGGTCTCAATAACAATAACAAGATGAGTAGTGATGTTGACGTACCAGATCTTTAAAGAAGAAGTGAAAGAAAATGTTTTGGATCTCTGATGAAGAAACGAGGTCCCTAAACACATATCATCTTCGTATTGAGGATGATATATGTTTATAACTCTCGTTGTTTAAGGCTCTCTTTTTTAGGTTCTTTGTTAGGATTTTGTTTGTGTTGTTTTAGACAAGTAAAACTGAATGTTACAAGGTAAATCTATATATATCCGAGAAACAAATTCACCTCGGTTGGAAAACAAAAATCGAGTTGAAAAGTTGCTTCTTTTTAGATTAAAAACAAAATATTCAAGAAAGCGCCATTTTAATTAAATAAAAACATAATCTCAAGTCGCTGGGATTTGAAGCATGTACACTTAATTAGTTTATCTGATTTTTAAATAAAAAAATTGAAACAATAGATTGTATGTTTTTTAAGAAAAAAAACATGGCGCGTTGCAAGAAGGAGGTAGAAAAAACGCATGAACGAAGCAAGCACATCGAAATGATGTTCCATTATCTTCAAGAGCAGGTAGCAAAAGTGAAACTGAACTTAGAACACTGCAGAACTGAGAATCAGATTGCAGTCATCATGACGAAAGGAGTGTAGGTCGAAGTGTTCAAGTAGTTAAGGTCTATGATAAATATAGATAGCTTATACACAATGGATTAGGTGGTGTGCTGAATTATAATTTCTTGTGTCGAAGCAGGCTGCTCGACAAAAGCAAGGAAGTGTCGAATCACCTGGTGTCGAAATATCAAAGAGTATCTCGATAGTAATGTTAGACTTAGCTTTATTTGTTTGTTTAGCTGAGTTAGTTAGGTTATTTTTGGGTCTTGCTTCAGAAGCAAGCAAGCCCAAAATCTATAAATAGGGAGTAACCTCTATTATTGTAAACACCTTGAATCTTGAAGTTGCAAAAGGAATATAGAATCACAGTTTGTGAGCAGAGAGAAACTCTGCAGAATCAATTCATCTTCTCCCCTCTCTCGATAAACCCTAACACTTTTCTTTACCCAATTTAATTTAATTTTCTTGTTTTCATCATTGTTGTACAGCGATAAAATCATGCAACCATGGTTGGTTGATTCACTTGAGTGAATATTGAAGAACAAGAGAGAATTCTACCGGTTGATTGATTCTTGTTCATCAAGATTGACTCGGAGTTACTCAAAATTTTGGATTTAATTATAACATACGGTATCAAGAGCATTGGTTGAGCGATTCTTGGAAGTATAACATGATGAATCATCCGAACGGGCATTTTTCGGCGAGTCTCCCAATTTTGAAGAATCAGAATTATGAAAATTGGTGCGAGAAGATAGAGTTTGTCTTTTGCTATCAAGATCTTGGGGATCTTGTGAAAGAGGGAGTAACATCACTTGTAACAAACGCAACGAATGAAGAAAAGGTTGCACACAAAGAATTGAAGAAGGAAGATTATAAAGCTATTTTTATAATCTATCAATGTGTTGATTCTGATAATTTTAAAAAGGTTAGTGATGTTGAATCAACGAAAAAAGCATGGGAAGTTCTTGAAAAATTGTTTGGAGGCGGAGAAAAGGTGAAATAGGCGAGGTTACAAACTCATAGAAGAACATATGAATTGCTTCAGATGGAATACAATGAAAGCATAACTAATTTTTTCACTAGGGTTACAAAACTCGTGAATCAAATCAAGGAATATAGAGAAGTGTTGACATCAAGATAAGTTGTTTCGAAGATCTTGAGGTCATTGGCTTCAAAGTTCGACCACGTGGTAGCAGCTATAGAAGAGTCGAAATATTTATCAGCATTGATAAAGGAAGAGCTTCAAGGGACACTTGAATCTCATGAACAAAGAATGGTTGAAAAAGCTGCAGGCAAGTCGGAGAGTGCTTTGTAGGCACAATCAACAAGAGAAAAGAAAGGCAAAGGGAAGTGGCTCGGCTACAAAGGTAAAGGAGGCTACAACAATTCGACTGGTCAAAATCAGAAAGAATGAGGCTGGTTGAATCAGAGAAGACCCTCATACGAAAAGAACTACAGAGTTTCGATCAAAGACAAGATGATGAGAGTTCTCGACTCAGGTGGAAGGTTAATCTTGAAGGCACATATGTCTCATAATAGAACCTTCAGGATTGAACTTAATGTGACCGAGCGCAAATGCCTTGCAACTGCAGCTAGAAGGGATGAATGGATATGGCACTGTAGACTTGGTCATCTCAATTTCAAAGACATCAGAGATCTGAAAAGAAGAAATATGGTTTCAGGGTTACCATAAATTGACATTCCAAATGAAGTGTGTGAGGAATATGTGAAGGCGAAGCAACACAAGAACAACTTCATCAAGGATGCAAGAAACAAGTCGAATGCAATTCTTGAAATCATATACTCTGATGTGTGTGGTTCTATCATGGTGGATTTGATTAGAGGTAACATATACTTTGTCACATTGATAGATGCAATCAGTCAAAAAATTGTGAACGTACCTGATCAAGAAGAAAAGTGAAGTTATTGAGGTATTTTCCAATTTAAATCTATAGTCGAAAGACAAACTGGTCTAAGGCTCAAGATTCTGAGGACCGATGGTGAGAGAGAAGGGATTGTGCATGAGGCGGTGCCACCCTACACCCCACATCAGAATGGAACGGCAGAAAGGAAGAATAGAATTATCATGAATATGGTGAGAAGTATGTAAAAAGGCAAGCATCTACCCAAATAATTATGGGGAGAAGTTGTGTTAACAACAACATATATTTTAAACATATGTCCGACGAAGAAGCTAGAAGGAATTACACTAGAAGAATGTTGGTATGGTGTCAAGCCTAGCTTAAGTCATATGAAGGTATTTGGATCTATAACACATAGACATGTCCCAGATCAGTTAAGAAGAAAAATTAATGACAAGTTAAGTCAGATGATCCTAATAAGATATCATTTGACTAGAGGTTATAAGTTGTTCGACCCGATGAACAACAAAATAGTGATCAACAGGGACGTGATCATATATGAGCTTAAGGAATGCGATTGGACTGAAAATGTAAAAAATGATTCAATGAGAATCTTATATGAAGAACCATCAAGTGAAGTTGAAAGATAAGTTCGACATGAAGAAGTCATAGGTCAAGCAAGCATAAGCAGGCCTTAAAGAACAAGACGCAATCCTGTAAGGTTGTAAGAATGTGTGATTACATCAGATGTGAAGGAGAAGGGCGATCCAAAACGCAGCGGAATTTAAAAATTCTCCTTTAATGATCCTTACGAATGGGCATGATCAGTGATGGAATCGTTACCTCTTGTGGCGATTATAACCTTTGATGCAGATCTACGGAGCGATCACGAACGTTGAACAATGACAACGCCTCTACTCAGTCCACACGAACGGATTCCTTCAATCACAGTGTTAGCTGCTACGAATGAAGGCTTTGAGTGTGTGTGTGTGTGTGTGTGTGTGAGAGAGAGAGAGAGAGAGAGAGAGAGAGAGAGAGAAACGAAATTGCAACTACAACAATGCTTCTACACAAGGGTTCTATTTATAGAACCACTTGTGTGGGCTGCAAGCTAAAAAGCCCACTTAAGTGTATATGGCCCATATCTTATAATATGCCAAAATCACTTAAGCGCGTGGTACCTTACCATATTTCGTATTCTACTTAAGTACATCGTACCTTATGATGTTTTATAATTCACTTAAGGGCACCGTACATTACGGTATTCCTTAATTACTCTATCTCTCATCAATCCGTCCTTTGTGTGTGACCCTATAGGTTTTCGCGACATTGGCAATTATATTAAATCACGTATTTAACATAATAAACAGTGAGCGGTATCTAGCAACACATACCTGCTACCTAAGACACGAAAATGTCATGTGATCTGACAAATCCTTCTGTGATAATAATTATGTGTATAATTACCCTTTTGCCCTTATGTCTATATTGAACACAAGGCATAGACCGTGTCATCCTTGTCCGGTTCAATATTGGGCCCATAGGCATTTATCCTGTTACGCAGGATGGGCAAATTCCATCTAGGTCACTCATGTCCCTTAGCATGCTTCGTGGAGTATCCATCAACTGTCTTTATGGTCATCCAATTACGGACAATGTTTGATCAGCAATAAGGCACTCGACTCTACATCTAGGGTCCATAGTGGTTTCAGGTCGAAGGGTGGTATACACCATTATCACCATGAGAATAACTTATGACACTTTGCATAACATTCTATATAGTATTCTCATAGCGGGTCAATCCAGTATAAATATTACTCTTAATATTCATACCTATGTTTAAGACTTGATAACTCTTTATCCATGATCCATGAGATGTGATCATCAGTCTATAAACATAATAGTCTTCATGCTTTAATGTTATCCCACTTCACAATAAAGCTTGACTACAGATACTTTAAGAATAGTGTCCTTATGTTTAATGTGATCTCATGATTAAGTCATACTTGATACATTAAACGAACTAGCTATTCTAGGAACTTTATTAAACAAACATAATAAATAAAAAGCCTTTTATTATTAATAAATAATTCGATACAAGTACCAAAAGTATTGGCCTCTAGGGCTTACACCAACAAGATGATGTGGTCGATGATGAAGGTGGGATGGTACACAATGCTTTCTATGAAGATATCGAACCAGTCAATGCAGCTGAGGCATTGAAGGATTCGAAGTGGGTGAAAGCAATGAATGAGGAACTGAAGCCCATCGAAGACAACAACATCTGGTCACTCGTCAAATTGCATCAAGACAAGAAGGAAATCGATGTGAAGTGGGTATACAAGGTGACGTTGAATCCTAAAGGTAAAGTAACTCGGCACAAGGCAAGACTTGTGGCGAAAGGATTTCTTCAGAAGGAAGGAATCGACTTCGATGAAGTTTTTGCACCTGTTACTAGGATCAAAATAATCAGGTTGGTTATTGGTCTAGAAAACATGAAAAACTGGCACTCATGTTAGATGGATGTGAAATGTGAATTCTTGGATGGGCCCTTAGATGAAGAAGTGTATGTTGTACAACCAGCTGAGTTTGCTAAACAAGGCGAAAAAAGCAAGGTATACAGGCTGCATAAAGCCCTATATGGACTTAAGTAAGCTTCAAGAGCTTGGAATAAGAAGATAGACAGTTTCCTATGGCAAAGGAATTTGTGAAGTGCACACATGAGCATGAAGTATATGCAATAAGAAGTGATAGTAAATTTATTATATTATGTCTCTATGTCGATGACCTGTTAATAAGAAGAAGTTGCAAGAAGGAGATTGAAGATTTCAAACATGACCTAACTGAGGAGTTTGAAATGTCATACTTGGGGAATCTCTCATATTTCCTTGGCATCGATTTCTGCAAGAGTGGTAGAGGTTTGATGATGCACCAAAGAAGATGTATAGGTGAAATACTCAAGAGATTTGAGATGCAAGATTGCAACCCAACTTCGACTCCAACTAAGCCCATATTGCAACTGTCAAAACAGACAGATGAAGATGATGTCGATCCAACATAGTATAGAAGACTCATTGGATCACTTCGATACCTTTGTCACACAAGGCCTAATCTAGCATACGGTGTAGGTATATTTAGTAGATTCATGCAGAAGCCAAAGGTATCACACCTATCAGCGACGAAGAGGATACTAAGGTATCTGAAAGGAACTCTCGACTACGACATCTTATTTTCTGCAGCTGATGAAGGAAAATAATATAAGCTAGTGGGATACACCGACTCAAGTTAATGTAGTGATTTTGAGGATAGAAAATCCACAGGTGGATATGTGTTTATGCTAGGTGGTGCACTAGTTGCTTGGAGTTCAAGAAAGAAACCAGTAGTGGCATTATCATCGTGTGAAGCATAGTACATAGCTGCTTCTCTTTGTTCATGTTAAGTAACTTGGATGATGAATTTGGTCGAAGAGATTACAGTGAAGAATCATGAAGCGGTTACCATGAAGATTGACAACATGTCTCTTATCAGTCTGGCTAAGAATCCGATGACGCATAGATGATGCAAACACATCGAAATGAGGTTCCATTATCTTTGAGAGCGGGTAGCAAAAGCGAAGCTGAACTTGGAACACTGCAGAATTGAGAATAATATTGCAGACATCATGACGAAAGGGGTGCAGGTCAAAGTGTTCAAGAAGTTAAGGTCTATGATGAATATAGATAGCTTAGACACAACGAATTAGGTGGTGTGTTTAATTATAATTCCTTGTGCCAAAGAAGGTTGCTCGACAGAAGTAAGGAAATGTCGAATCATCTAGGTTTCAAAATGTCGAAGAGCATTTCGATAGTAATGTTAGACATAGCTTTGTTTGTTTGTTTAGTTGAGTTGGTTAGGGCCTTGCTTGAGAAACAAGCAAGCCCAAAATCTATAAATAGGGAGTAACCCCTATTGTTGTAAACACCTTGAGTCTTGCAGTTGCAAAAGGAATAAAGAATCGCAGTTTGTGAGAAGATAGAAACTCTGCATAATCAATTCATTTTATTCCCTCTCTATATACACTCTAACCATTTTATTTTCCCAATTCAATTTTATTTTCTTGTTTTCATCATCATTGTGTAGCGATACAATCTTGCAATCAAGGTTGGTTGATTCACTCGAGTGAAGAGTGAAGAATAAGAGAGAATTTGATCGGTTGATTGAATCTTGTTCATCAAGATTGACTCGGAGGTACTCAAAGTTTTGGGTTTAATTCTAACACTTATTCATAGTAATTATTCATAGTAAGTATAACTAATTAATATGCTTTATGTTTTTCAAACAAGAAGAATATATCATACATTTATTCTTTAAGTGCTCAATTGCAATTTTGGTTTGAAACAAGGTGTCTCCATGGTTATGAGCAGTTGTGCAAATGGATTATGCAGGAAAATATCACTTCATTCATTTTAAAACATTGATGAAGGGTAAAACGTCAAAAAAATTGAAGAGTTTAGTTTAGTTAACTACTTTGTGTTTGTGGTTGAAGAGTTATGATGCTCTATTCAAAGGAGTAATAAAGGAGTCATAAGTGACGTTCATGGAATATTAGAAAGTATCAAAATAATATATAACTTATCTTGGTTTGTACTAAGACTCAAGATATTTTTAATTTTAATCTCTCACTTTGGTGTAGTAACCTTTTGGATTGTCTTCAAAGTGGTTAAGATTATTATTGTAATAAATTTAATATCCTTGTACTCGCTTAATATAATTTTTTATAAAAAAAATCAATGAGACTTTGAAAATCTTTGTAAGCAAAATTTATTATGTTAATTTTTCTCTCAATTTAAGTAATACTACTATTAGTTTAGTATATATCAAATAAGACAAACATTGTATCATAGAGCTCTCGATTTTTGGGGCTCGCCTGCGTATAAATCCTAGTTGTCGTCGTCAATAGCATTTTTACTCTTGCCTTTCATTGTAGATTATTACTACTTTTTTCCATAATCTTTCCTAGATTTTCACTATTTAGTATTTTTATTCTGTTTCTAGTTTTTATTTAACATTGCTCACTATGCACTCTCATTCAACCTATTTAGAGACAAACTCTCCCACAAACGACCATACCATTCTGGCCGCCACCCCTAGATATGCGGTCTCCAAATCAGCATCACCTCCGACCACCACACTCGCCATCACACGAAGTTGCAGTGACCTCTATTTTCGGGAATCCTGACGTCATTTTGCTTGTTTGACCTTACACTTTCTGTTTTGCTAGTCAAAATAAAATTTCGACATACTACGATTTTTATGTTTTTTTTGTTATGACTGTTTTTTTAGGTCATTCCTTCAACGCTTGTTTTTCAAATGGAAGGAGTTATAAATTATGGTACACCTTCAACAATTAATGGTATAGGAGTTTTCACTCTTAATGTTTTACTGTTTGTGCTAATACTCCTAAGAATGCTTGGATTCTTGACTCTGGTGTTTCTTATCATATGACGTTTGATTCCATATTATCATCTTTGTATACTTCACCTTCAAGTATATGACTGTTATTGATGGTTCTCATGCTCGCATTGTTGGCATTGGAAATATTGACTTACATTTTTCATTTAAGTTACAATATGTACTTCATGTTCCTACACTTTCCAACGGTTTATTTCCATCCACAAGCCTACCCGTGATCAGAATGGTATAATAAAAAATTTACTTCTCATTGTATTTTTTAGGACCTTACCATGGGTGATACGACTGGAACTGTTAAAGAAAAAAAAGATATTGTCCAAAAATATTGTCCTTCCGTCTCTAAATTGAGTATTCCTCTTCTACCTCACAAATTTGGCTTCACCAAAAACGTCTTGGACATCCTCCATTTTATATAATTATTTATATGTTTACATGTTTACATGTTTGTTCTTACAACATTATGTTGAGTCTTTTAAGTGTTATGTTTTTCAGTTGGCAAAAAACAATTGCGCCTTGTTTCCTTCCAGTTTTAATATAAGTGTTAAACCATATAATATTTATGTTTAAGGTCATCTTTAGCCTAAGGGAGACAACATAAATGAATAAGATTCTGAGTTCAAGTTTTTTAACCTTGGTCCTAGCCTCTCGAGAGCACATATCTCTCTTTCCACTTTTGAAAATGAGCCTACAATTATTCTCGGTCCTCCAATGTCTTCTATTTTACAGGAATTAGGGCCTTCAACACCAACTCAGGTACATTAGAGAAGAAGTAAACCATACCCTCTCTAGAAAAAAAATGTAATTGTTTAAACGGAGATAAGTAGTGAAAAATATTCTTCTAGTAGTGATTCTATGATTTCTGATCATTCTGATACTAACCATAATGAGTTACCTATTGCCATGAGAAGAGAAAAATTATATAATTTCCCTCTTTATATATAGACATCATATTTCTAAATTTGGATATTCTAAGAACCACTCTCCGCAATATCAGAGTTTTATTGCATGAACAAAAACACTAGTGTTGCCCGAACAGCAACACATCTACTCAGTCCACGTGAACAGGTGTCTTCAATCTTAGTGCTAATTAATCTGAATGAATACTTTGAAATATATATATATATATATATATATATATATATATATATATATATATATATATATATATATATATATATATACACCAGAGGTCCTTTAGAATATTTAATTGTAACATGTTGATCCTTTCAGTTTTTTTTGCTACATATCATTTCTTTAAGTTACATAACTTCTACAACATTGGTCATTTTTTATGAATACATTCCATAAATGCATAGTTGTCATTAACCGTGTTTATGTGGTTGTAACGTTGTTGAGATGACTGTAACTTTTTTTGAGATGTAATTATTTTAAATTAACCTTTATCTAATTAGATAAAATCCCTTAATTTAAGCAGCATCCCTAAACCTAATCCCGAAAATTCCAAACTGAGAAAGGGAAAGGAGTTGCTGCGAATGAACAAGGAAGATGAGGGATTTGACAAAGACGAACTCAGAAGAAAAGCATTGAACATTGAGGTAATTATCATTTTCCATACGAAAATGTATTTTCTTTATTTAAGTTTAGGGTTTTGTATGTGGTCCCTTATAGCTTTAATGAATTCTAAAGTGTACAACTCTCTTCCCAAAATGGATGTTTTTTTTTATTGACTTTCATCATGGGGGACAATTATTGATAGGGGTACATATGTAGGAGGGATAGTGTCAAAATGGAAGTGTGATGGTGATAGATGAAGTTATTTTTAATTTTTTTTTTTTGTTAAAGAAATGGGGTATTCTGGAGCACTTGAAATGTGGTATGATCTTGCTGGTACATTAAAGGAATGTGGTAAAGAAATATGGCGTTGTTAAAGAAATGTGGTATCCTGATGTAGTAGATGTAGTTGATGCCCAACATGTACTAACTTATGTCCAACCCACAGAACAAAAAACTGAGGGTCAACCTGAGATGCCTGACACCCTGCATAAGATACCTGACACTGACACTCTGCCTGAGATACCTGACATTGACACCCTGCCTGAGATTCATGAACAAAATGCAAAAACTGTTGAGAGTGACTGTCATACCCCGATTTTGGTCCTGAATTTTTTATTTTTATTTGGCACTTGGCCTAAAATTCATTTGCATACATTCATTCCCAAATCCATTTTGTTTATTGATAGACATTGGTCATTATCTAGCTTCAAGATTCATGTTTAATTTCATCAATTCATTTCCATTCAAATCATGCTCATATGAGACCGTTCAAGGCAATTACATTTCCAAACCATAAACCATCCCCATTACAACATGGCCATGAATTACAAAGTCATCTTCCAAAGGACAAACATTTTAAAACCATAAACATGGACTTGGCGTTCACTTGATCCAACCTACACCAATTCACATTTTCACTTAAACCATACAATATTTCAATCCCAATTCAAATCAATATCATTCCATGTTCCAAAATGCTAATTTCATATAACAACTATCATATAATCATACACTTCCCATTTCATTCAAAATCAAATTACAAATAACATTTCAAGTACATTTGCACCATTTCACATTTCCATACAATTCCAGCCATGTCTTACATGCTTTACACTGCATTGATTTGGTTCCAAACTACATCCAAGCTATAGCCCACACATGCTTACAATGATTAACTCATATACAAATCCAAACATTCCATTCAATTACCAACTTCAAATTCAAAATTCAAGGTTCAAGTACATAATCATGTTGATACCTTACATATGAATCAAATTCAAAAATACAAGCTCATGACATAAGGTTCTAACATTTAATTCAAATTCCTAAGCATTAACATCCACCATCTTCATGCTTTCATATCATCATCTCCTTCTATCCCAAGTTACTTTTTCTTCCATGGAGGTTCCTACAAAACAAAGTAATCAAAAGGCCATGAATTTCACACACAAGAACCGCTTGCTTTCTTTTTCAACAAGCATCAGAGCATCATTGTGGTTTGTACTTACCACTGGTTCTTAACATGATCATTATGAATACCCTGCAAATAAACACAGGCCAGGATTTTTTGTCAACTTATATGTTAGAGATTGAGATTAGACTTTCTGATTTTAAGCCACTTGCATCCCATGGATCATCTTTGCTTCCTTTCTGGGTGCACTCTGACAGGAAGATTAAAGTACTTGAAAGTTTAATCAATGATGAATTGTTGCAAACTGATATATTAGAAGATGGTGAAATTGAGGACAAATATGTACCTGTAATTGGAGAATTGAGTGAGCAACATAATGGTGTAAGCAAGGAGTCTGAAGTAGGCCACAACGAAAACAAAGAAAGTTTTCTTACTTCTGAAGCTTCTAATGGATATCAGGCTGATGCTTCAGCTGTAGCATTAAAGGACATGAGTAATAAATTTTCCTGCGATATTCAGCACATTCCATTATCTATTTCTACTGATAGTCATATGGAAACAAGTCTACAAGATATCATGGAGAGCAACCTACAGCGTACCATGAGTAAGCCAAAACAGAATTGTAACAGAAAAACAGGAAGCCAAGCCATACAAGAATGACCCTGAGATATTGGCAATGACAAAACTCATAGCAGCCTATCAACGGAATGAAATATTGGAATTTGAGAAAATTCTGAAGAGTAACAGACGAACCATCAACATATATCCACATCACAGAAATTCACACAGCGCTCATATTGTGCATCAAACGGCTAAGGATATGGGACTTACCTGCCAGAGGAGAAGGTTGTGGTCTGAGTAAAACCGGCGTCTGAACAAATTCAGGATGGTTGTTACTTGTGAGAAGTGGTCGTTAGGTTGGTGACTCGTTTCATGGTGGATTCGAACTTCGGCCTGTTGTGAAAGCTTGAACCTTCAACAGTGAATTGACAAATCTACTTCAAATAACGATGCTGCAGAAAAAACAATGTATTGAAGAGTGCAAGACAACAAAGTGAAAGCAATGTATTGGCTTAAACGCACCTTTTCCAAGAGTTTCACAAATCCAAACACTTCAACAGAATCCAATTCCACACAACAATGGGATTACCGACGAACTCATAAACCACGTCAAATCATTCACCATTGACACCTTCAAAATTTCCCTCTCAAAGATGAAGATGAATTCAGTTATAGTGAGGAAGTACAATCTGATTCAACAAGAGTTCGAAAGGATATTTCTCAGTGGCAAGAGAGGCATATTCACTGCAGTAAAACAAAATAACTATCAAGCAGTAAAATCCCAAAAAATTTCCCAATTTGGAATTGAGACAAAAACGTAGAAGAAAGCAAAACCCAGTTTACCTGTTCCAACCCAAGCATCGATTAGGGCGACCGAACCCTGACCACCCAGAAGGGGGTTTTGCAGGATACTCTTTTGAGCTCCATATGCCATCCTGAAAACCCTAATTCGTAGAGGATAAATAGTGAAGGGATTAGTGAGGAGAGGGGGGCTACAATTCGAAAACGAAAAATTGAGGCGGAAAAGAATCTCAAAAAACCCTAAATCCCAAAATCAGACCTGGATTGAAGAAGCGGAGGAGTGAGTTTTAAACTTCATCGTCTCTGTCGTTTTCGCCGAAGGTGAGCCTCTTTCTTTTTGTTTCTCCTTAAAACCATGGATCCTTGCATTTTAGAGTGAGAGAGATTGTGTGGTACGCGAGAGCGATTGAGGACGGAGTGATTGAGGAAGGTTGAGGACGAGCGTATGATGGAGAGATTGAGAGAGCATTGTGAGATTGGGAACGGGATTGAGAGATTGAGAGAGGGAGAGTCTGTCCCTTCGTGAACGCCAATTCATTCATTTTCTTTTTTTTTATTATTTACTTTAAGTGTGTTTAAAAACCATTTAATCTCCACTAATTGAACGTTTAGAGTTCTCAATGGTCATTAACTATGATTTATTGGTTTAGGTTTTAGTTAAATGTTTTTTAATATTCCCAATTCCTAACCTCTAAAATCCAACAGCCAAGCGGCTGGGTTGTTTTTGGGGTAATCCAACCGTCTTTTTTATTATTATTATTATTTTGGTTTTATTTTCTTTAAATTTTTTGTTCCAATCTTTTCTTGATTTATAAAGCCCATTTGACATTGTAAATGATAACTAATTATAAGTGGCCTGGTGGAGAGGAGTGGTTTCTAGGTCTTTAGTGTAGTGGGTTCGATACCTCTATGTGTAGTTTTTTTTCTTTTAACATTTTCTTTTATGTTTATGCTTTATTACTCATAGTTTTTTTATTATTGTTTAATAACATAGATTTGTTTTCTTTTAATTGCATCATTCATTCAAAACCATTTTAAAATTATTAAAATCACATTTTTTCTCGATTCAATGTCGAGCCCATTTTCATACCCTTGTAAGTCGATTGCTTTTAAGCATCGCCATCAACCTCACATGGCTTACTCTTGGGCCTTCTTACAATGAGCTCGTAAGCAACATCAACTAAACTTTCAATAATTTCAAACCTCGGTACTTTAATTGTTTTAATTTAATATTCAAATCGTTTTCCAAATAAAACGTGAAGAAAAAGATTACCTGGATGGAATGTCCAGTCGTAATCCCGAATATTAGGCTCAAGCTGTAAGAGCTTGTAAGCCGTTAATATTCGTCTTCTCTTTAATATTCAAATCGTTTTCCAAATAAAACGTGAAGAAAAAGATTACCTGGATGGAATGTCCAGTCGTAATCCCGAATATTAGGCTTAAGCTGTAAGAGCTTGCAAGCCGTTAATATTCGTCTTCTCTTTCATATTCCAATATTCAAAATCATTTTCTAAATAAAAGTTGGAAGAAGAAGGTTACCTGGATGGAATGTCCAGTCGTAATCCCGAATATTAGGCTCAAGCTGTAAGAGCTTGCAAGCCATAAATATTCGTCTTCTCTCCAAAATAGTTATGAATATCTAAACCATTTTCTTAATAAAGTTGGAAGAAAAAGATTACCTGGATGGAATGTCCAATCGTAATCCCGAATATTAGGCTCAAGCTGTAAGAGCTTGCAAGCCATAAATATTCGTCTTCCCTCCAAAACATTCATAAATATTCGAATCATTAGCAATATTGGAAAGAAACAGACTGCCTGGGTGGAATGTCCAGACGTAGTCCCGAGTATTAGACCCAAGCTGTAAGAGCTTGTAGGTCACAAGTACTCGTCTTTCAAACTTCAAAATACCTAATTCATACCTTAATACTTTTTCAATAAAGATGGAAATGGAACATGGTGTATACCGTGCACTCCTGAGGCTAGGATTCGAGATGTATATCTCGCTCATCCAAGTTCTCGCCATCACTCAAAATACATCCAACCGATCAAACTCTTTTCTCGCCGTCGTGCGACTAATCAAAAACCTTTTAAAATGAAAGATATATTGTCTTAAGAGATACAAAACAATGTTTCGGCCACGATTGTTGAGTAGAGATAAATAACGCTTTTCCGAATGTAGATTTATAAATCCGTTCGATGTGTGGTATGCGTTCACTCCTCATCTGTTTTGGGTAAAACGATGTTTTCGTCGATTAATACAATATAGCTTTCGCTAAAATCGACCAACAAACAAACATTTTTCTACCCAGAACTACGTAAGCCTTGATTTCTCTTTTGAGATACGTAGGAGCAGGATTTTTAAATCTTGTCAGGCCCACTAATAAAAAACTTAGGTTTAGTCCTTCGTTAAAAAATCCAAAAACATCTCTTCTCATCCTTCCTTTCTTTCCCACCTAATAATTCGAAAAGCCTAACATTTCTAACTAACATTAACGCACACAACTGACCTAATGGTTCCCGTTGAGTACAACGGACGTGAGGGGTGCTAATACCTTCCCCTTGCGTAATCGACTCCCGAACCCTGATATTGGTTGCGATGACCATATCTTATCCTTTCATTTGTCTTGGGTTTTATCGATATTTCCCCTTTCCTTTTTAGGAATAAATAAAGTTCGGTGGCGACTCTGTTCAGTCCATCATTGCGAGCGTGCGATCGCGCTTCGCTTTGAAGTCGTATCCCCATTTTTTTCGAGGTGCGACAGATGGCGACTCTGCTGGGGACATGGCAAATCCCTAAGTGAGTCAAGCCTAGTTAGGACGTTTGTGTGCCTTTGTTTGTTTAATTTTTGTGGCTTTTCCCTTATTTGTTGCTTTTTATTATCTTTATTATATTGATATATTTGTTGTATTGATTCGATTATGGTTTGGTACTTGGATACTCTGATTGCAAACCATGTGGGAAAGACTTTTTACCCGAGTCTCGAGTAAAAACATAAGATAGGACGAGGTTGAGTAGTGCGGGTCCGCGAGATGTATTTCTCGTTGGGTCGGTACGAGAACCTCACTTAGAGTAGATTCTTGAGAGGATGTTGTCGCTCAGCAAGTAAGTTGCCGTAAGCTTCGATATTTTCTTTAGGATCCATGACTCTGAGAACCATTTGTAGAACCTTAGTTCTTTGCCCAACTAGGAAAGATGGTTGCGTAGTGTGGGTCTGCGAGATGTATTTCTCGTTGGATCGATGCGCGAACCTCACTTAGAGTAGATTCTTTAGATGGAGTTGATGCCCGGCAAGTAAGTTGCCGCAGGTAGCAAACAGTCTAATGGAACCATGACTCTAGGAACCTTTGTAACCCTAGATCATACCCGGTGAGAACCTATTCTTGGAGAGCAATCTGATTCATCAGTATCTCAGACTTTTGAACCCGTGTATTGAGAAAAAAAAACAAATATGCATGGCTTGCATTGCATTCATTCACATTTCATTGCATCTGCATCTCATCATAACGCATGTCATTTTCCAGACAAAATACAAAAAAACTCATCCATCCTTTGTCCGTGATAAGCAAAGTGATTCTCAACACGCGTTTAGAACAAAGAACCATGTCTCAGGAGATGATGGACGAGCTAAGGAAAAGCCAAGAAGCACTGAAGGAGGAACTTAATCTTTTGAAGAGTCAAATGAGGTGGGTTTTGGAAGACTGCAAGTCTTGTTGGGAAAAGAGGGTCACCCAATATACACTGCTGCAACAAAGAGAGCTACTACCCCGCATCCATCCGATGTTACCTCAAGTCAAGGGAAGTTCTATGTGGCAACTCCTCATTTACCAGTATATGGGCATCCCTCAAGACGTCATCATCAACATTCTCTGGCTATTGCTCCTCAAAGTCACCAAAGCCAGGTTCAGAACAAAAATCAGAATCAAAACAAGGGGAACAAGGATCACAATGACTCGATTCCGGTGCCATATAGCAAGCTCTACCCGCAACTAATCCAAAATGCTTTGGTGACCCCTCGAGCTCTCACACCTGTGTCACCAGACCTGCCATGGTACAATCCAAATGCAACATGTGAATTCCATAAAGGGGCATTAGGACATGACCTGGATTCTTGCTTAGCGCTAAAAGCCTTGGTACGAGAACTCATTAACAAAAAGAGCTTAGTCTTTGAAGAAGATCACCCGAAGATCAAGTGCGAATACCATACTGGGACAATGGGACACTCCATCGAGGAATGCAAGAGTTTTAAGCTCAAGTTGCAAGGATTGATTGACATAAGGTCACTAACACTCAAGGAGGAAGGCTCAGGTACATATACCTTGATTTCTGAGCCAGGTAATGAGAAAGGGAAAGGACCCTTGACACCCCTCAAGGTTTTGTACCACAAGGAAGATGTCAGGGATGTGGCTAATGAGCTATCATTGTTTCCTGGTAAGAGCATTGAGATACCACCTTGGATTTCCAATGTCACGACCCATACCAATGAAAGAAAAGGAGAAGTGAGTAGTGGATCCAAGAGGATTGCGTTCAACGATGAGAATGAAAGAAAAGAATTTGAAGATCATCATGCCAATGTCGAAAAGCTTGTTGATCCAAACCTTCAAGTTTGAAGAAGTCAATTCCCTAAAGCTGGCAATCATTTGGTTGTTTCAACATTTCTTTTGTAGTTTCTTTGCATGTTGGTTGTTATTTGCTTTTAAACATTGTTGTTTTATTTGAATTGGTAAGATTAATGAAATGTTTATGCATCTTTTGAATTGATCCATTCGTATTCACTCGTTTTTCATTTATGTTAAAAAACAAAAATACTCCTCTCATTCACTTTTGTTTATCAAACTGTTGTGTTAACAAAGATTGGAGGGAGGATGATGAAAACGAAACACCTGAAATTGTTGTGGTATGCTTTTGAGTAAACCTTGTCGATGATGTAAGGCATTGTTTCAAATCCCCAAACACTGAAGAGATAAGGAGTTAATCCCTAGTCAACCACTTTGAGCCTAGAAGTTGGTGTTTATTTCGGATCTAAAACCCTTAATCGTAACCTGGGGCAGGGTAGTTAGGTTCAGATAGTTTGATCATGCAGTCGATCTTTCAAAAATCGTCCATATATACACCCTCCAATTAGGTTCAACCACATGTTATCCTTCGCGCACATGTTGAAGTGTCGAAGAAGTTGAGAAAAGATAAAATTAGTATTGGTTGATCCTCATCCACCAATAATGTGGCAGTCAACACCTTTAAAAAATAAAAAAAAAAAGCCCACTAGGTCAAATACCACAAAATGACTTAGGCAAAAGTTAGGGCATCCCGATGGACCAAAAAAAATTCAGAGAAGCGGTCCAGGCAAAATTAGGGAATAAAGAAAATCAATCAAAAGAGGTCATTAAATCCTCGACAAAAAACAAAATAAGGTGACTGCCATTTCAAGAAAATTCGTCTTGAATCCTCATCACACCTTCGAACCCTCTTGGAAGTCGAATGCGTGTATTGAATTAACTGAAAATAGGAATTGGGGATCATCAAGAAGAAGGGGTGGGTAAAAATAAATTTTGAGCCTTATATCCTTTTGTTTCAAAAAACCGTGAACCAGACCACGTTACAACCCTTAAAAGACCTAATTGAGGCAGGGTTTATTTTGAAAGCATACTATAACAAGGTTGTGTTAACTTGACTCCAAACGATTTTTGTTAATCATGTGATGGCACCAACTTGCATACTGTGAATGACTTGATCACCATTGTGTTCTTATCAATGACTCGTTCACTGTATTTCACCCATTCATATCAATAAACTTTGATTTCAAATTGTTGCATAAGCATTGAATTAAAATTACCATTTTTGAATGAACAATCTTATTTGCGAGTCAACACTTAGCATCAAAGAAATTCAATACACAGTTGAGGAACTTGATGGAGTGAAAGAAGTCTAGTCAGGGGCAAATCATTTTGAGCATCGGTTAATTCGAGCTAGTCACCCTAAGGGTCATCTAGCCAAGAGTAATCTGCTTCAAGAATCAGACCGGGGCAAGCCACCTCAGAGCTCAGTAAGTCCAATCACTCCAAGGTTCAGTTAACTAAGAGTAATTTGCTTCAAGACTTAGACTGGGGCAAGCCACCTCAGAGCTCAATGAGTCCAACTATCCAAAAGACAGTCAACCAAGAGTCTGCCATTCCAACATTTGGTTAGTCAAGTTCAGACTACTGCAAGTTACAAACACTTGGGGCAAGCCATCTCGAGATAGTCTCATGGCAAGTCGTTTCTAAACTCACTTTCAAAGTGAACATCTCCAAGATCCCAACAAACTGGGGCAAGATAAGCCACAGAGGGGCAGAACCTATTTCTTCGTGCTTTCAAACTGTCCAAACAAATTCTGCCATACGTCAACAACTATTGAGTTTAAGACGAGTGCCCGAAAATTATGCTAGCACGATTCATTAATCCTCCAAAAGGATCCATTGGCTAAGTTGTGGCCATCAAACTGGATAGAATCCTCCCTTGACAACATCTATCATAAAATATTCGGTTGAGTTCTCGGTGTTGAGGAATCATGAGCTTCCATAAAAAGCCTTTACAAACTCCCAGTCTGCCCAGTGTCGGCATTCTCATAATCATGATCATTCATATATCATGCATAAAAGGAAATTCAAATCATGCATAGCCGAAATGTACTTCGTGCTCATTTTGCATTGACTCAGGTCTTGTTGTCGATCCTATGATCCTTTGACCTTTGATTCCAGTTTGTATTTGGTGCCCTTAAACCCACATCCGGTTTTCGCAGTCATTTTCAAATCCAATTTTTGTTCAATACCATTCAGGTCATATATGAACTTGTTGTTGAGCTTTTATTCCGGGGTCAGGTCATACTTGAATCTGCTCTGAAGAGTTTTTCCAATTTTTGTTCAATACTATTCAGGTCATATATGAACCTGTTGTTGAGCTTTTATTCCGGGGTCAGGTCATACTTGAATCTGCTCTGAAGAGTTTTTCCAATTTTTGTTCAATACTATTCAGGTCATATATGAACCTGTTGTTGAGCTTTTATTCCGGGGTCAGGTCATACTTGAACCTGCTCTGAAGAGTTTTTCCTTTTGTTCAATACCATTCAGGTCATATATGAACCTGTCATTGAACCCTTATTCCGGTGTCAGGTCATACTTGAACCTGCTCTAAAGAGTTTTTCCTTTTGTTCAATACCATTCAGGTCATATATGAACCTGTCATTGAACCCTTATTCCGGTGTCAGGTCATGCTTGAACCTGCTCTGAAGAGTTTTTTCTCTGTTTGTTCAATACTATTCAGGTCATATATGAACCTGCTGTTGAACCCTTATTCCGGTGTCAGGTCGTACTTGAACCTGTACTGAAGATTTTTCACTTTTGTTCAATACTATTCAGGTCATGTTTGAACCTGTTGTTGAGCTTTATTCCGGTGTCAGGTCATACTTGAACCTGTACTGAAGATTTTTCTCTGTTTGTTCAATCCTATTCAAGTCATATATGAACCTGTTATTGAACTTTTATCCATTGTCAGGTCATATATGAACCTGCCGTTCAATCCTATTCAGGTCATATATGAACCTGTTATTGAACTTTAATCTATTTGTCAGGTCATATCTGAACCTGTTATTGAACCCTTATTCCGGTGTCAGGTCATACTTGAACCTGCTCTGAAGATTTGTTTCTCTCTGTTTGTTCAATCCTATTCAGGTCATATATGAACCTGTTATTGAACTGTTATCCATTACCAGGTCATATATGAACCTATTGATACACTCTTTTTGAATTTTTTCTGAGTTCGTTAGGTCACATCTGGACCGGCTGTCAGAACTTCTTGATATTCCCCAGCATTGTCAGGTCATATATGAACCTGTTGTTGTGTTTTATTCCAGTATTGCCAGGTCATATCTGAACCTGCTGTTCCATTTTCTTTCTTATTTGGGTCTAGTAAGTCATATGTGAACTTACTACCGAAATCTCTTGTACTCTGAATGTCGTTTATCAAATTTCCCTTTGAGTACTCCCCAGTGGGTGCCTGATTCTCCAGCAGGATTTGTTTCCCCAGCAAGTTGTTTCTTACCATTTGTCTATCTCCCTTTGGATCATCAGTATTCCCCACATATTGGTCTGTCTAGTAGCATCTCCTGTCAAGGGTCCACCATATCCCTAGCAGGGAAGAAAATTAAAAAAAAAGAAAAAATCATGCATCCATGCATATCATATCATATCATATCATATCACATCATGTCATAGGGATTCAGGATCAAAATCCGGGTTTTCTTAATATTTAACCATCTCCCACTATGATCATATGAAGAGTGTCCTGCTTCATATTCTCTAGTAGAAGATACTTAAATAGGGGCAACTGTCATACCCCGATTTTGGTCCTGAATTTTTTATTTTTATTTGGCACTTGGCCTAAAATTCATTTGCATACATTCATTCCCAAATCCATTTTGTTTATTGATAGACATTGGTCATTATCTAGCTTCAAGATTCATGTTTAATTTCATCAATTCATTTCCATTCAAATCATGCTCATATGAGACCGTTCAAGGCAATTACATTTCCAAACCATAAACCATCCCCATTACAACATGGCCATGAATTACAAAGTCATCTTCCAAAGGACAAACATTTTAAAACCATAAACATGGACTTGGCGTTCACTTGATCCAACCTACACCAATTCACATTTTCACTTAAACCATACAATATTTCAATCCCAATTCAAATCAATATCATTCCATGTTCCAAAATGCTAATTTCATATAACAACTATCATATAATCATACACTTCCCATTTCATTCAAAATCAAATTACAAATAACATTTCAAGTACATTTGCACCATTTCACATTTCCATACAATTCCAGCCATGTCTTACATGCTTTACACTGCATTGATTTGGTTCCAAACTACATCCAAGCTATAGCCCACACATGCTTACAATGATTAACTCATATACAAATCCAAACATTCCATTCAATTACCAACTTCAAATTCAAAATTCAAGGTTCAAGTACATAATCATGTTGATACCTTACATATGAATCAAATTCAAAAATACAAGCTCATGACATAAGGTTCTAACATTTAATTCAAATTCCTAAGCATTAACATCCACCATCTTCATGCTTTCATATCATCATCTCCTTCTATCCCAAGTTACTTTTTCTTCCATGGAGGTTCCTACAAAACAAAGTAATCAAAAGGCCATGAATTTCACACACAAGAACCGCTTGCTTTCTTTTTCAACAAGCATCAGAGCATCATTGTGGTTTGTACTTACCACTGGTTCTTAACATGATCATTATGAATACCCTGCAAATAAACACAGGCCAGGATTTTTTGTCAACTTATATGTTAGAGATTGAGATTAGACTTTCTGATTTTAAGCCACTTGCATCCCATGGATCATCTTTGCTTCCTTTCTGGGTGCACTCTGACAGGAAGATTAAAGTACTTGAAAGTTTAATCAATGATGAATTGTTGCAAACTGATATATTAGAAGATGGTGAAATTGAGGACAAATATGTACCTGTAATTGGAGAATTGAGTGAGCAACATAATGGTGTAAGCAAGGAGTCTGAAGTAGGCCACAACGAAAACAAAGAAAGTTTTCTTACTTCTGAAGCTTCTAATGGATATCAGGCTGATGCTTCAGCTGTAGCATTAAAGGACATGAGTAATAAATTTTCCTGCGATATTCAGCACATTCCATTATCTATTTCTACTGATAGTCATATGGAAACAAGTCTACAAGATATCATGGAGAGCAACCTACAGCGTACCATGAGTAAGCCAAAACAGAATTGTAACAGAAAAACAGGAAGCCAAGCCATACAAGAATGACCCTGAGATATTGGCAATGACAAAACTCATAGCAGCCTATCAACGGAATGAAATATTGGAATTTGAGAAAATTCTGAAGAGTAACAGACGAACCATCAACATATATCCACATCACAGAAATTCACACAGCGCTCATATTGTGCATCAAACGGCTAAGGATATGGGACTTACCTGCCAGAGGAGAAGGTTGTGGTCTGAGTAAAACCGGCGTCTGAACAAATTCAGGATGGTTGTTACTTGTGAGAAGTGGTCGTTAGGTTGGTGACTCGTTTCATGGTGGATTCGAACTTCGGCCTGTTGTGAAAGCTTGAACCTTCAACAGTGAATTGACAAATCTACTTCAAATAACGTTGCTGCAGAAAAAACAATGTATTGAAGAGTGCAAGACAACAAAGTGAAAGCAATGTATTGGCTTAAACGCACCTTTTCCAAGAGTTTCACAAATCCAAACACTTCAACAGAATCCAATTCCACACAACAATGGGATTACCGACGAACTCATAAACCACGTCAAATCATTCACCATTGACACCTTCAAAAATTTCCCTCTCAAAGATGAAGATGAATTCAGTTATAGTGAGGAAGTACAATCTGATTCAACAAGAGTTCGAAAGGATATTTCTCAGTGGCAAGAGAGGCATATTCACTGCAGTAAAACAAAATAACTATCAAGCAGTAAAATCCCAAAAAATTTCCCAATTTGGAATTGAGACAAAAACGTAGAAGAAAGCAAAACCCAGTTTACCTGTTCCAACCCAAGCATCGATTAGGGCGACCGAACCCTGACCACCCAGAAGGGGGTTTTGCAGGATACTCTTTTGAGCTCCATATGCCATCCTGAAAACCCTAATTCGTAGAGGATAAATAGTGAAGGGATTAGTGAGGAGAGGGGTGCTACAATTCGAAAACGAAAAATTGAGGCGGAAAAGAATCTCAAAAAACCCTAAATCCCAAAATCAGACCTGGATTGAAGAAGCGGAGGAGTGAGTTTTAAACTTCATCGTCTCTGTCGTTTTCGCCGAAGGTGAGCCTCTTTCTTTTTGTTTCTCCTTAAAACCATGGATCCTTGCATTTTAGAGTGAGAGAGATTGTGTGGTACGCGAGAGCGATTGAGGACGGAGTGATTGAGGAAGGTTGAGGACGAGCGTATGATGGAGAGATTGAGAGAGCATTGTGAGATTGGGAACGGGATTGAGAGATTGAGAGAGGGAGAGTCTGTCCCTTCGTGAACGCCAATTCATTCATTTTCTTTTTTTTTATTATTTACTTTAAGTGTGTTTAAAAACCATTTAATCTCCACTAATTGAACGTTTAGAGTTCTCAATGGTCATTAACTATGATTTATTGGTTTAGGTTTTAGTTAAATGTTTTTTAATATTCCCAATTCCTAACCTCTAAAATCCAACAGCCAAGCGGCTGGGTTGTTTTTGGGGTAATCCAACCGTCTTTTTTATTATTATTATTATTTTGGTTTTATTTTCTTTAAATTTTTTGTTCCAATCTTTTCTTGATTTATAAAGCCCATTTGACATTGTAAATGATAACTAATTATAAGTGGCCTGGTGGAGAGGAGTGGTTTCTAGGTCTTTAGTGTAGTGGGTTCGATACCTCTATGTGTAGTTTTTTTTCTTTTAACATTTTCTTTTATGTTTATGCTTTATTACTCATAGTTTTTTATTATTGTTTAATAACATAGATTTGTTTTCTTTTAATTGCATCATTCATTCAAAACCATTTTAAAATTATTAAAATCACATTTTTTCTCGATTCAATGTCGAGCCCATTTTCATACCCTTGTAAGTCGATTGCTTTTAAGCATCGCCATCAACCTCACATGGCTTACTCTTGGGCCTTCTTACAATGAGCTCGTAAGCAACATCAACTAAACTTTCAATAATTTCAAACCTCGGTACTTTAATTGTTTTAATTTAATATTCAAATCGTTTTCCAAATAAAACGTGAAGAAAAAGATTACCTGGATGGAATGTCCAGTCGTAATCCCGAATATTAGGCTCAAGCTGTAAGAGCTTGTAAGCCGTTAATATTCGTCTTCTCTTTAATATTCAAATCGTTTTCCAAATAAAACGTGAAGAAAAAGATTACCTGGATGGAATGTCCAGTCGTAATCCCGAATATTAGGCTTAAGCTGTAAGAGCTTGCAAGCCGTTAATATTCGTCTTCTCTTTCATATTCCAATATTCAAAATCATTTTCTAAATAAAAGTTGGAAGAAGAAGGTTACCTGGATGGAATGTCCAGTCGTAATCCCGAATATTAGGCTCAAGCTGTAAGAGCTTGCAAGCCATAAATATTCGTCTTCTCTCCAAAATAGTTATGAATATCTAAACCATTTTCTTAATAAAGTTGGAAGAAAAAGATTACCTGGATGGAATGTCCAATCGTAATCCCGAATATTAGGCTCAAGCTGTAAGAGCTTGCAAGCCATAAATATTCGTCTTCCCTCCAAAACATTCATAAATATTCGAATCATTAGCAATATTGGAAAGAAACAGACTGCCTGGGTGGAATGTCCAGACGTAGTCCCGAGTATTAGACCCAAGCTGTAAGAGCTTGTAGGTCACAAGTACTCGTCTTTCAAACTTCAAAATACCTAATTCATACCTTAATACTTTTTCAATAAAGATGGAAATGGAACATGGTGTATACCGTGCACTCCTGAGGCTAGGATTCGAGATGTATATCTCGCTCATCCAAGTTCTCGCCATCACTCAAAATACATCCAACCGATCAAACTCTTTTCTCGCCGTCGTGCGACTAATCAAAAACCTTTTAAAATGAAAGATATATTGTCTTAAGAGATACAAAACAATGTTTCGGCCACGATTGTTGAGTAGAGATAAATAACGCTTTTCCGAATGTAGATTTATAAATCCGTTCGATGTGTGGTATGCGTTCACTCCTCATCTGTTTTGGGTAAAACGATGTTTTCGTCGATTAATACAATATAGCTTTCGCTAAAATCGACCAACAAACAAACATTTTTCTACCCAGAACTACGTAAGCCTTGATTTCTCTTTTGAGATACGTAGGAGCAGGATTTTTAAATCTTGTCAGGCCCACTAATAAAAAACTTAGGTTTAGTCCTTCGTTAAAAAATCCAAAAACATCTCTTCTCATCCTTCCTTTCTTTCCCACCTAATAATTCGAAAAGCCTAACATTTCTAACTAACATTAACGCACACAACTGACCTAATGGTTCCCGTTGAGTACAACGGACGTGAGGGGTGCTAATACCTTCCCCTTGCGTAATCGACTCCCGAACCCTGATATTGGTTGCGATGACCATATCTTATCCTTTCATTTGTCTTGGGTTTTATCGATATTTCCCCTTTCCTTTTTAGGAATAAATAAAGTTCGGTGGCGACTCTGTTCAGTCCATCATTGCGAGCGTGCGATCGCGCTTCGCTTTGAAGTCGTATCCCCATTTTTTTCGAGGTGCGACAGTGACCTTAATGAACAAAGTGATGATAGTGCATTAGGGTGAAGTTATGATGACTTTGATGATGAGGTATTAAGTTATGTAATTAATGAGGTCTTGGCAGGAGTAAGAGGCTTTGTTGCTAGTTAGAATGATCAACAAGTGGGTGAGCTAGATGTGGATGATTCAACTTAAGGAAAAAAAGGAAGGGTGGTAGACCAAAGAAAAAAATAGTCAAAGGAAGTTCCAACAAGAAAAGGGGAATACCTAAAAAACAAAGGGTAGATGATGCCATTTCTATTGATAATGACATCAAATGATGAAGATACACTTGATTTTGGGTTTGTTGAAAGGAGTAGAGGAAAAGTGATAGATATGGGTTTTTCATATTCAGATTATATATTTGAAGAGTTGGAAACTGATGAGGATATGAATAGTGACTATTCAAGTGAAGGTACTAAGGAAATTACCCATCATTTGTAATGTCTAAGAAGTTTGTGGATTATAAGTTGGTTTTGGGTACCATGTTCTCAACAAATGAGGAGTTTGAAGATGCAATAGAAAACTATGTTGTTAATAATGATTGAGATTTACACTTTATAAAGAATGATAAAACAAGGGTTAGAATGGGATGCAATAAAGGATGTGGATGTGTTGAATTATGTTACAAATTTCCAAATCAACACACCCTCAAGCATGGGAAAGGGAAATGAGAAAGGTTAATGAAGAGGCCTACAAATACTTGTTGAAGATTCCTTCTAGATTTTAGAGTATGTTTATGTTCAAGTATAACAATAAATGTGATGTCTTGGTTAACAATATGTCAGAAACATTCAATAGTGTTATAATTGAGCCAAGACAAAAGCCTATTGTAACAATGCTAAAGAATATAAGAGGGTACCTTATGGATAGATGGGCAACAAATAGAACCAAGATTGAGCTTATAATGAATGATTTTGTGCTTCCAAGAATTAAAAAGGTTTTGGAAAGACAAACTGAAATCTCAAGGTTCTTTATGGCTAGGTAATTATTGCACTTATTAAAATCTCACAATTATTGCACTTATTTTATCTCAGAATGTTAACTAACTCAGTGCATTTTTTATGTTAACAAGGCTTGCTGGTGATATGGTTTATGAAGTAAGGCACATAAATGTGACAGGAGACAAATTCACAATTGATCTCAAACAAAAGGAGTTCTCTTGTAAGAGTTGAATGCTCATTGGAATTCTATGCTACCATGCAACTATATGCATCCAAAGTAGAGTTTAAGACCTTGCATATTACAATCCTATCATGTATAGGAAATAGACTTATCAAGCTTGCTACAAACCGATCATATACCTAACCAATGGTGAAAACTTATGGGAAGACACCCCATACCTCCAACATACTGCCACCACCATCAAGAAGAGCACTGGGGAGGCCTAAGAGAAGAAGGAACAAAGATGTTGATCAGAAGAGAAAAGATACAACAACTGTTAGCATGAATGGGCTGCCAAATAAATGCTCAGTGTGTCTGGCCACAACAAATCCTCATGTCGAACTGCACCAGGACAACCTGCACAATCCCAAACACAACCATCCCAACTTGAACAATCCCAAACACAACAAACTCAATCAACACAAGTCCAAACACAACCAACTCAATCAACACAATCCTAAACTCAACGAACTCCAAGACTTCAAACTAGACTATAACCAAGAAAAATCCAACACATAAATTCACAATACCAACCCCAAGACTTCAAACTAGACTATCACCAAGAAGAACCCAAACTCAATTAACACAATCCTAAACAGAACCAATAACAAGACTTTAAACAAAGTTATCACCAAGAAGAAATCAAAACCATGTTGCACAAGGACAAACACAACCAACCCCTACTCCAAACAAGGGTATTACCAAGAAGAGGCATTGCAGCATTTCAGGGACCAACTCATGCACTCCAAAGAAGGGTACCAGTAAGAAGAGGCACTGCAGCATTTCAGAGACCAACAACAACTTTTCATCCACCAAGAAGGACCACATCTAAGTTTCCCATAAAAAGAAAAAACCATTAGAACGTCGGTTGTTGTATTTTGCTGAAATATAATCATGTATTTTGGATGGTGTTTTTGTTTTTAGGATGCTATGTGGCTGACTTAGAAATATAATCATGTATTTCGGATGATGATTATATGTTTTGGAGGATCTTAGAGGAAAAAATAACTATTTGGATGGATTTGTTAAGAGTCAAATATGGGAATTATGAGCATCAAATTTTGACAGGAGAAAACAACAACAACAATAATAGAAGGTCTGAATCAATATGGTGGGACAACTTATCAAAGGTAGAAAACAAAACCGACATACCTGTTTTTGATTTTGCAGGGAAAACTTCATTCAAACTTGGAGAGGGAAGTATTATACCATTTTGGTCCGTAAAATGTGTGGAGAATTTACTTTGAAATTCTTATTTCCTAATCTGTATGTGGCCAACAAGAAGTAGGGAGATCCGGCGGTAAAGATGGGGTCTTAGTGCAATGAAGAATGGAAGTGGGGTGACTTCGGGATACCCATGCAATTGTTGGAAATTTTACAAACCAAAATGCAGGAAGTTAATAATTTACTGCCGGATCTCATCTATTATTCAAATCAAAAATCATGTGTTTTATGTTTTCAAATAGAAGAAGATTTGGATCATCTATTCTTTCAGTGCAAGGTGATCAAAAGAATTTGGCTAGAATTGGAGTCTTGGCTTGGGTTAATAGTGAGCAACACAGGCCCTGTTTGGAGTAATTATCTCGATTGGAGGAGAAGCCTTAGAAGTAAAACAAAAGAAGGTAAGGATGGAGTAGCGTGGTTGACGGATCTCTCGTGCATTTGGAAACTTAGAAACGGCATTTTATTTAATAGATTAGTTTGTAATGTTCCGAATTTGATTTGGCCTATAAAAATGGTGCTAAATGGTCTATTATATAAGATATTCCTTATTGGAACTGTGATTTTTTAAAATTTTGGAATGAGAATCCTTGCTTAAAAATATTTTAAAAATATATTTAAAATATTTCAAGTAATTATTTGTTAATGAAAAGAAAGCCTCCATTTAAAATTTGTGTTAGGTCTATGTATGTTTGGCCGATCCTGTAATCAAGAATGAAGAAAAGGGATTATTCGTCTTCACGTTGAAAGTGTTGAATTGTAATTTTTGTGTCGAAGCAGGTTGTTCGACAGAAACAAGGAAGTGTCGAGTCATCTGTGTTGAGTTGTGTTAGTGTGTCGAAGCATGTTATTTCACACAAGATTTCGACTTAGGCATATTTTTAATAGTGTTAGCTATTTTTGACTTTTATAGTTTTGGATTTTTGTTTTGGGGTCTAAGTTAACTTAAATCTATAAATAGAGGGAGTGACCATTATTCCTTTAATGAAGTGAATGTTGTATTCATAACATTATATTTATAGAATTTTGCAGTTGTAAAGTGAATAAACAAGTTTTCCATAGATTATGGGTAAAGAGAAACTCCGCAGAATATTCTTCTTCTCCTTCATCGTTCTTTATTTTCTTTCTCCATTATTCTTTTCTTTTATTGTCATTATAGGGGTGATAATAATTTTTTTCTTTAAGATTGATTGAAATTCTCCATAAATTTTGATGGATTTCCAACCGAAAGCGAGTTCGAATTGTTACTGTACTTTGTTAGTTGATTTAAAAAATAACCATAAGAAAAACATTCAATTAGTGGGGCATTATCTTTGAATGTCTAATTAAATAAAATAGACTCAACTTCATTTCATACCTATAATACCATCCATATACAACATATAGGCTCCACAAAAGTTATTATCCAACAAACACGTTTTCTTTTTCATTAATTGTCTTATCATTATACTCACAATCATGTTATCCCTCAGCTACATATATTGTCTATTTAAAGAACACAAGTCCTCAACAATAATCATCAGTTAAGTTGCAAATTAATCATTTGTAAGAATGAAGATCTTTCTTTTCTTGTTTGTTACACTTTTAACAACATGTCATGGTGATGTTGTAAGCCATGAACATGGTTCAACCAACAAAATATTCCCACTCCGGATAAAAACTGGTCCAGGTGGACACTACATTCCAGAAGTGTCATGTTCTAGTTGGAGACTTGGTGTTGAAACACACAACGTTATTAACTGGAAAACAGTTCCACTAGAATGTGAAACATATGTTGGAAATTATATGTTAGGTGATCAATATAGAGCTGACTCCAAAACTGTTAACCGTGAAGGTTATTACTATGCTAAAACTCTTAATATAAGTGGAGATGGAAAAGATATATGGGTGTTTGATATTGATGAAACTTCACTATCTAATCTTCCATATTATGCTAAACATGGATTTGGGTATGTATACTCATGATCTATTTTTTTCATGTATTTTCTGACTATATATCAATTGATCATTTATATGTTTATTGATATAGGGTGAATCCATACAATGATACATTGTTTAATGAATGGGTTGACCTTGGAGAAGCACCAGCACTTCCAGAGTCACAGAAATTGTACAAAAAATTGTTGTCTCTTGGTGTGAAGATTGTGTTCTTAACCGGAAGACCACTTAAACAAACTGCTATAACTGCTACGAACTTGAAACTTGCTGGATATCAAACATGGGAAAAGCTTATTTTAAAGTAAGCTTTATTTGTAAATATTATATTAGGATAAAATATAAAGTGTAAGAAACACTGTTTATATGGTTGCAGGGATTTATCAATATATCATGGTAAAACAGCAGTAACATACAAATCAAGTGAGAGAAAGAAGCTGGAAAAGGAAGGATACAGAATAATTGGAAACATTGGTGATCAATGGAGTGATATACTTGGAACCAATACCGGCGATAGGACTTTCAAGCTCCCTGATCCTATCTACTACATCGCTTAAATAATTACTAGCTTTCCTTCCATGCTTTAATAAGTAGCTACTTGAAAATTGGATTTTATATTTCTATATCGATGTAATCCATTATGAGCTAGCTATAACTTTCTGTATTTTTCTCAAATAAAATTAACAGTGTGACATGAGAGATACTAGCTTTCTCTTAACTTTGTGGTTTTAATTATAAATTCATGATGTTTTGTTTTTTTTATAACCAAACAAACTTGAATTAATGAAAGGGGACAAGGAATACAATCCATAAAATTCCCTTAAACTTGAATATAATGGTTTTAATTATAATTTTTCTCAATTAGATTGGTCTAAAAATGTACACATGTGATATCATTAAAATTATAAAACTCTCATTCAAACAACACTACTTTTAATACTTATAAATCTACCACTATCATTAAGAATGTGAAAGTTCCCATAAGAATTCAATTCACCCTATCATTAAAATCAACATTGTACTCATTGATCATTCATACGTATTTCATTTAACGATAAAAATTAATAGTATATGTAGCAAAAATATTATTTTTATTTATTTATGTATTATAATTAACTATTTTTTTCAAAATACTAATAACATTCTTTTCAATATTAGTAATAAATTAGTAAAAAAAAAATTATAAGTTGAGCAAAGTTAATCTATATATAACTATTTTTTTTCTTAAGTACTATGTTCTTGAATAATTATAATTTAGTATTTTTCTATTGTTTTGACATATTTATTTTGTTGTTTTAAAATTTTAAATTTTAAAATAAAATAAAATAAAATATGTTTCTTAGAATTTTAATTACATACTAAATCAATATTTTAAAATTTTAATTGATGATTAATCTGATCAAGATATTGGATCATTGGATGTCAAGTCTTCCACCGGAAAAAGTCATTTTCAATAGACTCTTTCTTTCATTATAAGAACACTTCTAAAATTTTCAATATCGAATCTTTTAACATTGTGTAAAATTGAATAAGAAAAACAATTTTTTGAACTTCCAGAAGTCCGATATCACTTTTCTAAATTATAATTCAAAGGTCATCCATATAAAGGGTCCTTCTCAACAAACTTTTGTCTTCACTAGAATAATACCGACTAAAATTTTAAATTCAGACCGTCTACATCGTGTAAAATAGAGTATGAAACAAACAAATTTAAAAAATTTATTTATCAGACTCCCGAAGGTTCCCCATCACCTTTCCATCAGAATTCATAATCTATAATTATATATAAATGAGATCACCTTTCCCCATTACCCTTTATCTTTTTTATAAATAATTTGAATGATTAGTATCTTTTGTTGGTTACCAATTGATAAACTAACTTTCATCTCCGACAAAATAATATATAATATCTATAACTTCCATCATTTGTTGAAGCATGACACAAGTTAAAAATCTTCTTCTATTTTTCTTTTTTAATTTCATCTTTTTGGAGTGGCCTATTTTTAATTTCATTTTATTATATTTCTATCTTACTTTTGATTTTCTATTGTAACTTTCTAATATGCAGTTTTTTTACTTCCAATATAGTTTATTTTAATAACCTCTCACCACATTTTTAAAATTGACAATAGTTTCTTTTACCAACGATAATGACCGTTTTTTTCGTAACTTAAACACCTCATTGTTGTAAGATATGATCATATATTGTTGTTCTTAAAAAAGGATTTTTTTTTAAAACTTCACACAAAAAATTTAAAATAATTGAAAAACATAAACATAAAGATAAGTTTATTTTGCTTTTCTCCATTATCATAAAAATATAAGTGTATATTGGATATGATTTTCTTTTCCTAATTACACTTTAAATTGGTTTATTTATTCATTCTACTTACAAAATTGGTACCTCACTGTTGTGTAATAGATAATACATTAAATTTTTATAACCATGATTTATGCTTAACAAAATTGTAAAAGAAACCATCATTATTTTATTTTCTTATTCGTATTAATTTAGAATTTTATATGGAAGTAATGTTAAGCAATTGTCTATAATTTTATTTGTCTCTCTTCTTTATTATCTCTATTTTCTTTCATGTGTTGCAAATCTGGTTCGATATCATCTCTACTTTTATATATATATATATATATATATATATATATATATATATATATATATATATATATATATATATATATATATATATATATATATATATATATATAAGATAAAGGGGATACATAAAAATGGTATGACCTTTTTTTTCTTCCAATTTTATCCTTTATTCATTGTTACAATTACTATCAATTATTAAATTTAAAAAAAATACAAAAAAAAACTCATTTATTAAATATGTAACCTCCATGAACACATCAAATAACTTCCTCCAACACATCAAATATACTAAATAAGTTCCTCCAACACCACTATATATGATAACTGCATATGTAATAAGAAGATAAGAAAATACAGTTTTAGAATGGATCAAAGAGAGAGAATAATGGTTTCAAAACACAATTGCATAAATGATACATATATTTATATAAATAGAAGGAAACTATATATTTCAAAAATAAAAACATTTCTTTCTTTCTCTCTTTTTTTTCTCTCTCTCCACACGAAAGTTAGGAGAAAAATTCATAACCATATCAACCCCACCTTTGTCTCCTTCCTCTTTTACTATATCTCTCTTCCATAACCAAATCATTTTCTCAAATTCATCTTTTCTTCATTTCTTTTCTTCTTTGTCATAGTTAAGTAACATTCCCTTAATGTCTTAAATCGAGAGTGGATACACACTTCTCCTTTACATGAAAAGTTTTTTTTATAGATAATGTCAATTAAACTACATGAAACAAAGCAAATTGAAATTTGTGATCATCTACATTAAAAGAAAGATCAGTTCTTCATGTTAATAGATGGTTAATTCAAACTTATGTTTCATCATTTTTGTTTTTTTTTATGACAAGAGTATTAATATTATTTTGGATGGGATACTTGATGATAAATTTTTACAAATCAAACATTTCTAAATTTATCATTTGTAAACGTCTTCTTAACCACTTTTATGATAACTTCACTTTCAGTTTCCTTTCAAAGAGCAAAAATTATTTAGAAGAGCAAAAATTATTGTATGATTATATCAAAATAACTAACTTTTAATTTGTATTTATCTTTATATTTGTTTTCAGAGATCTTATATCAAAAAATACCGCATGATTAAAGACAACCACCACCTTATCAATTTGCAAGTCTTGAGAGACATCAGGAGTAAGATTAGATTACAAGTGAATTTGTGTTGGATTTTAATACTTACGCTTATTCATAGAAGGTAAATCCAACCACCTTATCAATTTGTATTTATCTTTATATTTGTGTTTTTGAATTTGTTGTTTGAAAATTTTAGAGTTTTGACTATCATACAATAAATGTGTAAATTTAATGTTTAGAATTTTTGTGCTTCTAATGAAAGTAAGTTGACTTATACTTTCCCACATTATCCATTGAGATAAAAAGAAATTCTATGATATAAGCAACCTCTAACTCAATAGATTTTTCATATTGTTTGATATGTTCTTCTTTATAGAAGTTTAAATCTTTGATAACTAAGATGATCAAACAAAATATTTTGTAAGATAAATATAATTAAAGAAAACTATTTCTTTATAATTAAAGAAAAACAATATTGAATTCAATGTTAAAATTCTAAAGTTTATAAATGCAGTAATTGTGTCAAAAAAAAGCACATTAATTAACCAATAATTTTTTTTCACCTGACGTTTAAAAATATTTTGTACTCATCGTTAAATAAGTATAGTTAGAATCAACTTAAAAGTCAATGTAGCAACCTTAATTTGAAACAACTTGAAAAGTATTGTAAAAACAAAAAAAAAATTAACCTGAAGTTTTAAAATATTTTTTAATCATCTAAATAAGTATAGTTATAGAATCAATAATTTTATTAATTTACTCTCTAGCAACCTTAAAAGTCTCCGTAGTAACCTTAATTTGAAACAACTTGAAAAATATTTTAAAAACAATTTTTTTTTCACGTGCAGTTTTAAAATATTTTGTAATCATCGTTAAATCTATAACTATATATACAGGGGATATAGAATTTTGGTATGACCTTAATTTATTCCTTAATTACCCCTCAACTTCTATTAATAGTAACTGTATTTTGTAATAGATTTTATTTAACTGAGAACATTAATTTCAAAATGGAACAAAGACACAATTCACTTTTTTTATAAAATAAGAGGCTTTAGTTTGTGGCAGTTTATATTTTTTTAAAAGCTTCAGTTTGTGGCCGTTTATATATCATATGAAAATAAGTATTGAAACATTACTGTAACATGGAATTATGGATGAAACATTAATGTCCGTCACTTTCAAACACATTCTGAATATGACTAATGTTTTTTTAATCTGTCAACATAAATGAATAGTATCAAGTAATTTGGTCTCTAGATGGAAGTCATCATCTATCCTTCACTTGGACATTTAAAACGGTAATTGTGTTTGTTAGGAAGAAAGATAGGTTTTTGTTGCTTTATAATTTATTCATGTATATTTTATTTTACCAAAATCATAATGGAAGAAATATAACTTCTTTTGCATTAAAAATGCAATTCACTCTCGCCCTATCTTTATATTTTATTTTCAAAAATGTTTCTATTAAATATTCTTTTTAATGTTTGAATAGGAAAAATGGACACAGTGTAATGAAAACAGAAATGGGAAGCCCATGTAGATATGGAAGGTGACATTACTTGGTGACTATGTTGTGAGTGGGATATGGAGGCTTCGTGAGGGCATGCAAACTGATTATCAAGATATTATTAATTTTCATAGTGAAAAATTCCAAACAACTGAATGCCTTAAATTTACAGTAAGTATTTTGTATTTAGCGAAGTATCTATTTTCATATGATATAGTTTTTGATAATTGAACTAAATTAAATATTTCCTGGTCTCTTAGAAGAAACAATGATTATTTTAGTTAAATTATCATGCTTAGTTTTCTAATTTATTCTTCAACTTTTTCATCCATAATTCTATGTTACCTGTAATGTTTATTCTTCCACAGATCTCAAATTTTTTCTTCCACAAATCTCAAAATTTGAATAAAAAGGCAAGGCTCTATGAAATTGACAACTTTTAATTTTGCACAACTTTTATACTAATCCACTTTATGTGCTTTTATATAGTTTGTCAAAGTAAATTTGGGAATTCTCTATACCATAGAAGCTAAATTTGAGAAGCAATTGTTGATCTCTTAAAGGTTAAGAACAAACTCAATCTCATGTCCATCTTCATCTCCACTTACTCTTTTCATGAGTATGCAACAAGGTTGTTTTGTATTATTGGGTTAAATACTCTTTGTTGAATTTTATAAGATAAAGATAACTATCATATTAAGTGTTTTCTGTTGAGATTAAGAGTTTTATTGAACCAGTATATTCTTTTTTAACTTTTATACCTCATCTTTTTTTAATAAATATTAGTTTGTAATGGAATGTCATAGTTTTCATTGATTCTTGATCTGATATATATATCTATAATCGATAATTTATTACAATATATAATAGGAATACACAAATTTGATATGGCTTTTTTTTTCTTTCCTTTTTATCCCTGCCATTTAATGACTAAACGACTATCACACTTAACAAACTACTATAAAACTCCTCAATTGAACACTTAAAACAATAAAAATAATACACGTCAGAAAAGAAAATATAACCGCAAAACCGAGCATACGACGAGAATTCTTGAGGATGAAAGGATTTTCTTCCCATCAACATTGCATAAGGGATGCAAGAAATCTTTAATGGGAATTGCCAGAAGGTATTTTTGCATTCCTCTGAAAATTATTTGGATTTATGAGTGAAATAGGAAGTCTTATCATGGGAAATTGGAATAAAAAATATTCTAAGAAATTAGTATTTGTTTAGTATAGAGTTTGGGGATGAATAATTAAAAAAAAAATAAAAAAAAATAAAAAGGAAGATGAATTTTGTTGTGTGTTGTTGTATTGGTCTTACGAATGTTTTTTAAAATTTATTTTATGTTTCAATTTCATGCTAACAAAAGTATCATTATGATTTGTAGGCTTATGAATAAATATTATAGGAACAAGACAACAGAGCATGGAAAAAAAGGCAATATTGTTTTGTTATTCAATTTGGGTGAATCTATAAAGTTCATGTAAATATTTGTTTTATAAATTAATTTGTAATTTTGAATATTGTTTTGTTATTCAATTAATGACCTATAAACTATTAATCAACTTGAGTGGTCCTATATATGTATGATATATCATCATTTTTAATTACTCCAAATGATGATATCAAAAATTTAGGGGAGAGAGAGAGAGAGAGAGAGAGAGAGAGAGAGAGAGATCAGCCATAATTTTTTTATCCTTTAGTCAGATAGACTCAAGAAGACAAAGATGATTTGTCTTTGTGGAGTTTGTAATCAAATTTTGATTATAGTGGATTGAGTCCTTAGAGAGAGAGAGAGAGAGACCATATCACAAAGTTTTTTACAAAAACAATTTATATTAAAATCAAAATAACATAAAAAAATATCAAGAGACAAGTCATAGTTGTTGAATGCATGAATTTAACTTCTATTAGTGGTTTATGTAAATAAAATCATATATATTTACTAAGTACATTGTTTTCCTTTTTTACCAGAAATCCAAGTAATTCATAAACAAGTCATAGTTGTTGTTCTACCAAATCTAGACTAAAACAAAGTATCTTCATTCTCCACGTATACATTTTTTTTGTCACAATAACCCATATTATATTCAAGCGAGTCAAATATTTTGAATGTATTTCTTTGATGATATGACATTCCGTCATGTATTTGTAGTTTTTTAAATCTCAATAGCGCATTGATAAAGGGATGTACGAAGAATTGATTCGAATCTTTATAAGGTAAAAAAAAATCTATATTACACTACTTACTATTAATTTTACTATCTTTTTCTCTAAAAAAAATCTAATTTGAGAATCTAACATTTTTTCTTTACTACGGAAAACAATTGCAGGGAAAAAGAAAATACTTCGAATAAAGATTTCATGTACAACATTCCTCTTAAAGAACGTCATTGATTACATAGTATCGATAGTATTTTGCATGCTTCGATATAATTTTGAATATCTTTGTTTACCATTTTCAAAATGTAATAATATTATTTTTAATGCGACCTACAATAGAAACCTCATAAAAAGAAAAACTGACACTTATTTTTCTCTGTTGTGCGCATTAAAAGAAGCAGGTAGACGAGCACGGGAGTGCCCGTCTGAACGCTAGGATTATATATATATATATATATATATATATATATATATATATATATATATATATATATATAAAGGGGATACAATGTTTTGGAGTGGCTATTTATTTACAAAATTTGTTTAGTTTATTTTTTTGTATTGTGTTCAGATTTTAACTGATTCGGTAAAATCTAAAATGGTTTGCCTATATCCCAATTCACTCTCCTTTTGATTTTTATCTCCCTCTGAGTTCTTCATATCACTTAAATCATCGTACTTGCTTTAAAGGTGATTTTAAGAAGGAAAGTTGAGAAATTTGGAAAATGATTTATCTATAATTGATAAGTGATTTAGCACTGAACTTTTACTTTCACCATTTAAGTTTTTTTTCTTTCTGTCTTTCTAATTATTAAATTTCATTTTACTTGACCGTAATTGTTATTAAAATATATGGAATTATTAGTTAATTTTTATGTTTTATACTAAAGTTGTGTTGTTATATGAGAAACTGATTTTTCCCTTTATGTGTTGTTTTATTGCACATGAACATATAAATAACTTTTTGAGATAAAAAGAGAAGTAGATGGAAAAAAGTGAAGGAAAAGAGAGAAGATTTTGGATTTTCAATGATATCAACATGGAAGCCATTATCAAGAGAAATGGAGAATATGGCTGTCAACCCCCAACACATTGATATTATCAGGAGAGATCTTTCATGTTTGTGGCATTAATGACCGTACGACATATATTTTTCTCAATTTCTCACAATGTTACCACAAAGATGCTAATGTTTTCACATTGATCAAATTTAACATTAGTATGATGATCAAGAATAAACAAACTCATTATGATGATAGCGACAGATATGCCCATGTTTTCTTTTTTGTTTTTATTTGAGATTCAGTGTAATGATCAACTATTGCATATTCTCATTGATGACTTATTTGTTTTTATTATATGATATTTTTAAATCTATGTTCACAATTTTCTTCTTTAAGTTCTACCATTAATTGTTTTAAAGAACAAATATAACATGCCTATAATTACCAAATTTGCTAAAATATATAGTCTATTATTTCCTTAAGTTTGTTGGTCCAATTTATTTTACATTATTATATTTCTGATTTTTAAAGCATATAGTATTACATAAGAGATGATTAATGATTACTATTTGTCATTTTAATGACATGTATCTTGAGATATTTTTTCTACTACAAATCCTTCTATCTATATTTGACTCTGACTCATACAATTTCCCATCTTTCTTTTCTATTTAGTTAAAAATCGAAATAGATTTATGGACAGAAAATTGTTTTGCGTGTGTGCATACTAAAAAGGCGGAGAGAGATTATAAATTAAGATAAATAATATGAGAGATATGATGCTAAGAAAAAGAATAGGAAACAATTTAAAACAATTTAGAATTTAACAACTTAGAAGTACAATATGATTTTTAATTATTATAATATGCCATTTGCATTATTAAATTGTTTCCTAGAATTTTACACTGAAGTATTTCAGAGAACCTATGACATCTTACTTTAAATTCTAATAAATTCTATTTAGTGTATCTATAACTATCTATAATGGGGATATGATATTTTGAAGTGACCTATTTTCATTCCAATTATATCTTTATTCCAACCAACCCATTATTCATGGATTACTGTTACTAATCAAAATATTCAACGTCCTCATATCATGAGTACCATCCACAACACACTCATCGAAAACAAAATAAAAATTAAAAATTTAGAGAGAGAATGAAAGGGAAAAAGAAGAAAAAATGCATGTTCTTAGAATTGGATTTAGTGCAGGTTTCCCAATTGAGACAAGTAGGATCGAGCAAGACGTGGAGCGTAGAAGTTTATTTGATCATTTCTTATTTTGACATGCTTTTCGAGATATGGTGGTGCATAAGATGAGTTTTTCAAGATATGGTGGTGCAGAAGATGATAGATTATTGATTTGTTGACTATCATGTGTTTTTCTTATAGCGTTGATTATGTACTATTTATTATTTTCATGATTATCAAAGCATTATGAAATTCTGGCGTAGTCAGAGTTCAGATGTTCTACTCCAAGTCATGACATCTGATCCAACATTGTTACTAATACAGCAAGACAGTTATACAAATTAAAACTCCGTACTAATCTGCACACATTCACCGATGTCACGACATCTGCTACTATATCACCATAGAATGGAAGAACACCCAGTTCTGTCCTTCTGGTACAAAGTCACAGCAGAGATCAATCATAGCACTTACTTCTGTTGAGCCTGCACAGTTCTCAGCATGATGTCTCAACATTGATTTGAACATCACCTGTTACAGCATAACAGTTTGCTGTACTGTGAAAGATCAACCATGCTATACTTCAGTATCAGCTGACAGAGATAACTGTCATAACATTCAATTAGACATTTAGACAATGGGCCATATGCCAGGTCTGTTATCCTCCTGAAAAACAGACTGAAATAAATACTGAACTTTTACATTGCAGCACTTGGGCCTTGTACTTGTATTTCCTAAAATTAAGGTTAAGCAAGTTAACCTAATTTCCACATATTAGGGTGCTAACAAACAGGCTATTTCTTAGTTTCATTCATTGTAGCTCAGTTGTTAGTTTCCTGGATTTTAGCTCAGCTATTGGATTCCTAAAGAATAGCCTGAGAAAAATGATGAAACAGAAAAACTAACCATCCTACAATTTAGCATATGCTGTCAGGAATGAATGTCACAACATTCAGTTTGACGTCCAGATTATAAACCATATGCTAGGTCTGTTATTCTCCTGAAAACAGACTGTACCAAATGTTGTACTGTAAAAGACCAACCAGTCTATTATTCAGTATATGCTGTCAATGATGAATGTCATAACATTCTGTTAGACATTCAGACAGTAGGCTATGTACCAGGTCTATTATTCTCTTAATAAACAGACTGAAATACATACTGAGTTATAACAGACAGGATTATAACGTGCAGAAGGTAAAAACACAAGTAATTGTTAACCCAGTTCGGTACAACATCACCTACTCTGGGGGCATACCAAGCCAGGAAGAAGATCCATTATCAGCAGTATTAATTCAGAGTTAAACTCCCCCGTTTACAACTCTTCACTTAATCCCTACCTAATGCAACCTATACCTAGGAACTCCTAGATAGAAACCACCAGTTTCCATTCCTATCACTACAATTACAATGTAATGCTAAATAACTTGAACTTGCTTCACAGCTTCGTTCAAGACCATAACAACTCTTACCTACAGGATTTGAGTTACAAATAATCTCATGCTTTGAGCACTGAGAAACACATGGTATCCTTCCCACAGGTTGGGAGGTTTACCTCACACACACACACCTAATTTTTCATTGTTTGAGGCTTATAAAACCTAGGTTACAATCTGTTATTTATAACCTAAACACCCAACTAGATTTGGGCCTTCAGAAACCGCAACAAACTTCTCCTTTGCTGTTACAAATCCAGCAGAAAACTTCTGCTACAATCAAGGTCTTCAACCTTTTAGTTCCTAAAATATCTCCATATTTAGAAACTGTATATTCACCAAATATTCTGATTGAGTCTTCAAGACCTCCACAAATAACGCCACATAGGATTCTAACTAATCCCAGAATATTGAATCAGTTAACACATAACAGAATTAACTAATTCAGTTTCATACACAGGCGCGATGTCACAGTCACGATGTTATGACATCCTACATGACATGTTGGTCCAGATGTTGAACTTCTTCAACCCAACATATTAAAACAACAGAGGTGATTACATTATTTGTTTTACAAAATTAATGCCAATCCTAAGGTACTAACAATCTCCCCTTTTGATAAATTTTAGCTAAAACAAATAAACATTACACTAGACACCACATCTCAATATGGGTTTGCACTTCCTCTTTGTCATTATCAGCACTATCATGAACACCAACTTTGGTGTACATGAAGAAGAAGCTGTACAGGAATCAGGTGCATCAGAACCCTTCCCCTCAACCCTAGAGCTTCCTGAAGAATATGTAATGCCGAGTACATAGATCATGTAACTCAGATCACAGGACACAACTATCCTCTTAACTCAGATCACAAGACACGAGTGATATACCCTGTTAGTGACTTTTGTGCCTGAACCCAACTTCTGCTCGCTACCATATTTTGCTTGCTTCTGGTACATCCTCAGGACAATGTTTCTCTCCCCCTTTTTAGCTAAACATTTATAAATGAAACCTTCACAAAACCAGATCCAGGCGCAGTATGCCCAAATCTTAACAAACCCCGTGGTTTAGAGGGAATGTAATGTCGCTCTTGTGAGAAGAGGAGTGCTGATGCATCCTTTAAATAGGCCAGACCATGCTTAGGAATTAACGGTAGGAGTAAATGCTTGGTCAAGATTCATAAATATTGGCTGAGAATCAGTCAGAGAATCACCAACAATATCTCAGACTATCTTTGAATACCTTTTATAGCTCTTGACTATTTCTTTTCAGATACAACAGTTCCAATGCATGTAGACTATTCCATATATGCAGTCAGACACGTTGCACGCGATGTCTTAACATTCAACGCGGCTTTTGCATGCTTTCTTCATGTATTCTCCCTATCATCATTTCCTAAGTCCGCTTTCGTACCTCCAGTGGTAGCTTGACACCTAGCACCACTACAACTATAACACTCAGTAGATGGTTACCCCCCCCCCCCCCAACTGTAACACTCAGGCTTATTATAATGAGACACACCACATCCATATTTCCTCCTGACTGTAAGTTTCATAAGGAAATAACAGTATTGTCTAAGGCAATGTCATGACATCCGGTCAGACATTCTTCTGCTCACTCAGCCTTGACACACGCCACATCATCCCAATAACTAACAGGGTGCCATACCTTGTTATCTGAGAACACATAGACCACAAGCTTGATGATTACTTGCAGCTCAAGGACAGAACTCCCCCTGACATGAGCAACCCATTCTCCTCTTGAGACATGGAGATCACACATGAACATATCCAACACCCCAAAGTTGGACCTTCACATACTTCCTGATTCAAAGAGAACTCCGACCACTTGATGAATGGAAAACATAAGATGCATCTTCATGTCTTCAAGAGCACTCCCTCTGTTCAACCTTCTTGGCTGAACACATCCACACTTTGTGTCAATCTCTCTTCTAACCAGAACAGAAAGCCACATCACAAAATGTTCTAACATAAGTTAGGACATCCTTCACAGTATAACAAAGAACCCCATCTGATAACCTTCAGATATCACTGAGTCACCAGCTTGATCTAAAAGAACCCAGACACGAATTGGGACATATACATTCTCATCTCATTACAAGAGATAATCTTCCATAGATAGCTCAGAACTCCTACCACAAGCTCCAAGAAATGAATAGAAAACACCTCCTTTTGTCTTCAACTTACTACTTTTCACCTCAAAAGTAATTTGTCTCAGACTTTCCTCAAGAATAATCAGCTGCCATATGTTGATTATCTTGATTCTTCGAACTCACTTCTGAGATAGACCAAATGCCACTGGTTGATTACCTCCTTTATGAATCCTCATATGAAAAAGTCAAATGCCACTTTTTGACCTCTCCAAGTTTATCAGACTTCTCCCAAAGATATTCTGACCTTCCAAGTGAGACTTGACCTTCAAGTTACATGTTAAACAAAACCTAGATTCTCCACGACATGAACATGTAACATCTTCTCCATCCAGTAACTCCAAAGAACTGCAATGAGAACGATCTTTTTGAAGTACCCAATCTACAACTCTGTAGATCCTTCTATCTTAAGTTGATGTGCCACTTCACCAACTAAGATTCTGATGTTGAACCAAATGTCACACATTGTGTTTTAACATCTAGCTGTTGAATTCAGCTCCTTCTTCTGCCACTTGAAAGAACTTCCTCCCTACACAGAACAAGAGTTCAACGCTCTCATAGACTTGATTGTGGAACCAAGTTTGAGTAAACAACCTTCATCCTGCAGGTTTGCAGTTAAGTCATCCAGGCTCACACCTTGATAAATCCCTGCTTCTTCTCCAAGGACATCAGACACTCTGATGCATGAGTCTTCAGAAGGACCAGTTAGAGACTAACCCTTCAGCGATACCAAGGATTCTACTTCCTAAAGCAAGGTTGTTTCCATGATGTCAAGAATGCTGCCACTTGTTCTTAACTCCACAGTGTGCATTAGCCAATGCACTTCCTTACCTAGATCAGAAATAAACTGATCCAAGTAACCACCATCAAGACTATGATGTCTTCTTCTTCTTGTACACACCAAGGCTGAACATGTTTCTTGCCAGGAAACCTTTTCAGAGATCATATGCTTTTGCTGCCACCAAAAGGATAGATCATGAACCAATGTACTATCCTTCCTGTGATTCTGCACAGGGTCTTGAAGAAGAGATGTTCCAACATCTTTAAGAACATCAGTTATCTTGAGCTCCAAGGATAGTCAATTAAATACTTGTACTTGGCACAAGTAGACATTGATTTTAAATCCTTTCCCAATTATCCTTTCAGATACTTCCACCATAAGAATACTTTGAAAATACTCTTCTTGTGTCAACATCTTCTGCTTGCAAGCACCTCAACCGTTTTGGGAATCTTTCCAGATTAGATTCACCCTTAGGAATGAGAGAGATGAATCCTTCCTTGCAAATGTGTTACACAACAGCTAGAACCCATGTGACACAGGTCAACACCCAACCAGAACCTAGGCTGACCAAACGTGAGGAGGTTAACCAAAACTCCCCCTCAAATTAACACTCATGGAAACTCCACACCAATATCCAGGCATTGTACACAAAGGTCTCAACATGACATACACCATCCCTACCAATGGCAACTAACTCTATGAGTTATACCTCTGAATCTTCACATTCTCACTCCTTGAAGGAACTGTCACTTCTGAGCGTGGTGTTTGAATAACAAGATTCATGATCCCAATCCTCTTAAATGAAATAGCAATCAGGTTACCCCATTATTGACTTCTAACATCCAGGAGACTTGTCTTCCAACACAACATAGTACTTCAGGGAACAATTATCCAACCCTGATCAATCTACAGGAATAAGACAAACAGCGGGAAATTGCACACTGTCACATCTCAACCAGCTCCACTTCTAGAGATCAGACGTCTAAAAGTGACCTTCTTGAGCACACACACAGTTGACCCTACCCTTGTCAACTTGGCACACACAGATGTCTCCTCTTCCAGGTCAGGAGTAGGTTCCAAACACAAGTATCCCTTTGTTTGACACCCAAAGACATCTGCTATTCAACCAGTAGCTACATACTTGTTGAACAACATGTTCTAACATCACATAGAACATTAGTTCCACCTCCTTGGAACAAACCCCCCTTGAAAGTCTTCAAGGTCTTCATATGCATTACCCAAGAGAGTAAGATAATCAGTGATCAGGTGATTCTTACCATCCTGAAGTGAGAACGTCATGATGAGTGGACTTTAGGAGACTCAAGTATCTTTGACATCTTCAGTAGATTATGATAAAATCTTGAATACAGCAGCCTTTCATCCACATGAGGGGAAACTACATCAGAGTTTGAGTTTTGCCAGGTATTATGCAGCGGAAGTCATACTACGACTCAACCTATGAACACACACTTCACCAGATCAGCCTCCAAGAACATACCTAGTGTGAATATGATTCAATACTAGCACAGCTGTCCCACACAAAGGCCAATTGCCAACCTCTAGAGACAGGTACACACAGTTCCTGTCATGAATAGTCCATCCACCAACTTCAAGGGACCATTCAGGGAAATCACAGAACCTTCCACAGGTTCTAACATCAGTACTACCATAACTCCTTGCAAGATACCAGAAAGTATCACCCATGGATCTCATCGAGAAACAGAACAGGATGCCAGCTCTGATACCAATTGAAATTCTGGCGTAGTCAGAGTTCAGATGTTCTACTCCAAGTCATGACATCTGATCCAACATTGTTACTAATACAGCAAGACATTTATACAAATTAAAACTCAGTACTAATCTGCACACATTCACCGATGTCACGACATCTGCTACTATATCACCATAGAATGGAAGAACACCCAGTTCTGTCCTTCTGGTACAAAGTCACAACAGAGATCAATCATAGCACTTACTTCTGTTGAGCCTGCACAGTTCTCAGCATGATATCTCAACATTGATTTGAACATCACCTGTTACAGCATTACAGTTTGTTGTACTGTGAAAGATCAACCAGGCTATACTTCAGTATCAGCTGACAGAGATAACTGTCATAACATTCAATTAGACATTTAGACAATGGGCCATATGTCAGGTCTGTTATCCTCCTGAAAAACAGACTGAAATAAATACTGAACTTTTACATTGCAGCACTTGGGCCTTGTACTTGTATTTCCTAAAATTAAGGTTAAGCAAGTTAACCTAATTTCCACATATTAGGGTGCTAACAAACAGGCTATTTCTTAGTTTCATTCATTGTAGCTCAGTTGTTAGTTTCCTGGATTTTAGCTCAGCTATTGGATTCCTAAAGAATAGCCTGAGAAAAATGATGAAACAGAAAAACTAACCATCCTACAATTTAGCATATGCTGTCAGGAATGAATGTCACAACATTCAGTTTGACGTCCAGATTATAAACCATATGCTAGGTCTGTTATTCTCCTGAAAACAGACTGTACCAAATGTTGTACTGTAAAAGACCAACCAGTCTATTATTCAGTATATGCTGTCAATGATGAATGTCATAACATTCTGTTAGACATTCAGACAGTAGGCTATGTACCAGGTCTATTATTCTCTTAATAAACATACTGAAATACATACTGAGTTATAACAGACAGGATTATAACGTGCAGAAGGTAAAAACACAAGTAATTGTTAACCCAGTTCGATACAACATCACCTACTCTGGGGGCATACCAAGCCAGGAAGAAGATCCACTATCAGCAGTATTAATTCAGAGTTAAACTCCCCCGTTTACAACTCTTCACTTAATCCCTACCTAATGCAATCTATACCTAGGAACTCCTAGATAGAAACCACCAGTTTCCATTCCTATCACTACAATTACAATGTAATGCTAAACAACTTGAACTTGCTTCACAGCTTCGTTCAAGACCATAACAACTCTTACCTACAGGCTTTGAGTTACAAATAATCTCATGCTTTGAGCACTGAGAAACACATGGTATCCTTCCCACAGGTTGGGAGGTTTACCTCACACACACCTAATTTTTCATTGTTTGAGGCTTATAAAACCTAGGTTACAATCTGCTATTTATAACCTAAACATCCAACTGGATTTGGGCCTTCAGAAACCGCAGCAAACTTCTCCTTTGCTGTTACAAATCCAACAGAAAACTTCTGCTACAATCAAGGTCTTCAACCTTTTAGTTCCTAAAATATCTCCATATTTAGAAATTGTATATTCACCAAATATTCTGATTGAGTCTTCAAGACCTCCACAAATAACGCCACATAGGATTCTAACTAATCCCAGAATATTGAATCAGTTAACACATAACAGAATTAACTAATTCAGTTTTATACACAGACGCGATGTCACAGTCACGATGTTATGACATCCTACATGACATGTTGGTCCAGATGTTGAACTTCTTCAACCCAACATATTAAAACAACAAAGGTGATTACATTATTTATTTTATAAAATTAATGTCAATCCTAAGGTACTAACACATTATATGCAAATACTTTCTTTTTTAATGATGTTTCATAGATTTATTGGTCATTATTAGCATCCGACACTCTATTGCAAGTGAATTAAATACCGATTATATTTGCAACATTTTTGTTGTTATTCTTTATAATGTTGGTCAATAGTGTGAAATGAAAGGAAAATAATAGATTTAGAAAAAAATAAGAAAATAAAAATAGATATTCAAATGAAAATAGGGAGAAATTTAATAATACAAAAGATAAAATTGGTTGAAAAAGATAGGAATATTTATTTATTTATATATAATTAAGATGATAAATATTCACTTTCAATATGTTGGGGTAAATTATTACTTAAATATGAGAGAGAGAGAGAGAGAGAGAGAGAGAGAGGGGGGGTGTTCCGCCTTTTTTAATGTTGATTTCTCAAATTTAAGTCATAATTTACTAAAACATGTTAAAAGTGAATATATATCATCTTAATTTTATTTTTATGAAATGCGTTCAAGTAATATTTTTTTAACATGACATATGTGAAAAACATCATAAAAGATATACACATGTAAGCGCAATAAAAAAAATGGACAGACGGGCACGGGAGTAAAAACAAAAACTCGATGTAGCGCAATAAGGAGACTTGAAAATGGCCACAGACTCAAATTAGATTTTCTTGATCCCACATTGCTTAGCTGAGATATATTTTGAATGTATTATTTGATGATATGACATTTCTTCATGTATTTGTAGTTTTTTAAATCTCAACGCATTAATAAAATAGTGTATGAAGAATTGATTTGAATCTTTATAAGGTAAAAAAGCTATATTACACTACTTACTATTAATTTTACTATCTTTTTCTCTAAAAAAATCTAATTTGAGAGTCTTACATTTTTTGTTTACTATGAAAAATAATTGCAATGAAAAAGAAAATACTTCGAATAAAGATTTCATGTTCGGCATTCATTTTAAAGAACGTCATTGATTACACAATATCAATAGTACATGCTTCAATATAATTTTGAATATCTTTGTCTACCATTTTCAAAGTGTAATAATATTATTTTTGATATGACGTACAATACAAACCTCATAAAAAGAAAAATAAACATTTGTTTTTCTCTGTTGTGCGCATTAAAAAGAGCAGGCAGACGGGCACGGGAGTGCCCGTCTGAACGCTAGTTTTGTTATAAAAAAGAAGTTGCTATCTTAATTTTGCAATGTTACAAATTCATCATAGAAAGAAACTGTTTTTTTTATTTTTCAATTCATCGATCATTGTTCTGCATCCAATTTTTTTCACGAGAATTTTTTTTACAATTATGATTATTTTGCCTCTCCATACTTCACGATTTCATACTGTCAGTCGTTATTCATCACGCTCATTCCCTTTGGAAATTGTTCAACTCGTTCAATAATTCTCATCCTTTCAGAAATTGTTCAATCGCTCTTCATCCTCTTGGCAGTTTTTCAATGTGCTTTTAAATCTTAACCACTTTCTATTTTCATCATACACAATGAAGATTCAAATGGAATAGACTCTTTTGTACTTATAATCGTGTTTTTCAGAGATGAAACCGTCAATGTTCTCACCTTTATTGTCTTCCTATTCATAAATTTTTTTATAGTCATTTTTTAAACAATTTCTATAATATTGTTTTTGTTTTACATTATGAAAAACTAAGTAGTCTAAAAATAGTGTAGAAATGAATGGTTGATTTTTTACAACAGACTTGCAATCATATTGATGAGATTCTTTCACGTTGAAGAAAGCAAGCACAATAAACTGTTCTTTTTTCTACTTTCTATTATACATTTAAATTGTACATTTAATTTTCTTTTTTGGTATTATGTAACTAAAAATTGCTTCATGAGGACTCCATTGATTAATCTATACTGATTTCTTTTTTATTTGATTCATGCATTATTACAAGTAATATATCTATACCTATATATAAAGGGGAAACAATATTTTGGAGTGACTTTTATTTTTTCTAAAATTACCCTTATTTAATCTTTTAATTTTTTAATAAATAATAAAACAAAATTGTGCGATAATAACTTTTTGGTAGTTACCACTTGAATTTACAACAATATAACCTCCATGTTCTTCCATTTAGCAGTTACAAATAATGCATCAATATAACTTCTTGTTAGTTACCACTTGAATCTACAAAATTACTATTTATTTGTAAAATTTGTTCAGTTTATTTTTTTTTTGTATTGTATTCAGATTTTAACTGATTCTGTAAAATCTAAAATTGTTTGCCTATATCCCAATTCACTCTCCTTTTGATTTTTATCTTCCTTTGAGTTCTTCGTATTACTTAAACCATCGTACTTGCTTTAAAGTTGATTTTAAGGAGGAAAGTTGAGAAATTTGGGAAATGATTTATCTATAATTGATAAGTGATTTAGCACTGAACTTTTACTTTCACCATTTATGTTTTTTTCTTTCTGTCTTTCTAATTATTATATTTCATTTTACTTGACTATAATTGTTATTAAAATATATGGAATTGTTAGTTAATTTTTATGTTTTATACTAAAGTTGTGTTGTTATATGAGAAACTGATTTTCCCCTTTATGTGTTGTTTTATTGCACATGAACATATAAATAACTTTTTGAGATAAAAAAGAGAAGGATATGGAAAAAAGAGAAGGAAAATAGGGAAGATTTTGGATTTTCAGTGACATCAACATGGAGGCTATTATCAAGAGAAATGTAGAATATGGCTGCCAACCCCCAACACATTGATATTACCAGGAGAGATCTTTCATGTTGGTGGCATTAATGACCGTACGACATATATTTTTCTTATTTTCTCACAATGTTACCACAAAGATGCCTATGTTTTCACATTGATCAAATTTAACATTAGTATGATGATCAAGAAGAAACAAATTCATTATGATGATAGCAACAAATATGCCCATGTTTTCTTTTTTATTTTTATTTGAGATTCAGTGTAATGATCAACTATTGCATATTCTCATTGATGATTTATTTGTTTGTATTATATGATGTTTTTAAATCTATGTTCACAATTTTCTTCTTTAAGTTCCACCATTAATTGTTTTAAAGAACAAATATAACATGCCTATAATTATCAAATTTGCTAAAACATATAATCTATTATTTCATTAAGTTTGTGGATTCAATTTATTTTACATTATTATATTTCTGATTTTTAAGGCATATAGTATTACATAATAGATGGTTAATGATTATTATTTGTCATTTTAATGACATTTATCTTGAGATATTTATTCTACTACAAATCCTTTTATCTATATTTGACTCTGATTCATACAATTTTCCGTCTTTCTTTTCTATTTAGTTAAATATCGAAATAGATTTATGGGCAGAAAATTATTTTACGTGTGTGCATACTAAAAAGGCGGAGAGAGATTATAAATTAAGATAAATAATATGAGAGATATGATGCTAAGAAAAAGAATAAGAAACAATTTATAACAATTTAGAATTTAACAACTTAGAAGTATAATATGATTTTTAATTATTATAATATGCCACTTGCATTATTAAATTGGTTCCTTGAATTTAGCAATGAAGTATTTCAGAGAACCTATGACATCTTATTTTAAATTCTAATAAATTCTAATTAGTGTATCTATAACTATCTATGATGGGGATATGATATTTTGAATTGACCTATTTTCATTCTAATTATATCTTTATTCCAACCAACCCATTATTCATGGATTACTGTTACTAATCAAAATATTCAACTTCCTCATTTAATTTAATAAAAACAAATAGTATTATCATGAGTACCATACACAACACACTCATCAAAAACAAAATAAAAATTAAAAATTTAGAGAGAGAATGAAAAGGAAAAAGAAGAAAAAAATGCATGTTCTTAGTATTGGATTTAGTGATTTAGAAATTTATTACCGTCTTTCAAAACTTGAATGGAGGCTTCCCAATTGAGACAAGTAGGATCGAGCAAGACATGAGGCGTAGAAGTTTATTTGATCATTTCTTATTTCGACATGCTTTTCGAGATATGGTGGTGCATAAGATGAGTTTTTCGAGATATTGTGGTGCAGAAGATGATAGATTATGGATTTATTGACTATCAGGTGTTTTTCTTATAGCGCTGATTATGTACTATTTATTATTTTCATGATTATCAAAATATTATATGCAAATACTTTCTTTTTTAATGATATTTCATAGATTTATTGGTCACCGTAGCATCCGACACTCTATTGCAAGTGAATTAAATACCGATTATATTTGCAACGTTTTTGCTGTTGTTCTTTATAATGTTGGTCAATAGTGTGAAATGAAATGAAAATAATAGATTTAGAAAAAAAATAAGAAAAAAAAATAGATTTTAATAATACAAAAGATAAAATTGATTAGAAAAGATAGGAATATTTATTTATTTATTTATATTTATTTATATATAATTAAGGTGATAAATATTCACTTTCAATGTATTTCAGTAAATTATTACTTAAATATGAGAGAGAGAGAGAGAGAGAGAGAGAGAGAGAGAGAGAGAGAGAGAGAGAGAGAGAGAGAGAGAGAGAGGAGAGAGAGAGAGAGAGAGAGAGAGAGAGAGAGAGAGAGAGAGAGAGAGAGAGAGAGAGAGAGAGAGAGGTTTTCCGCCTTTTTTAATGTTGATTTCTCAAATTTAAGTCATAATTTACTAAAACATGTTGAAAGGGAATATATATCATCTTAATTTTATTTTTATGAAATGTGTCCAAGTAATATTCTTTTTAACATGATATATTTGAAAAACATCATAAAAGATATACACACGTAAGCATAATAAAAAAAAAAGCGGACAGACGGGCACGGGAGTAAAAACAAAAACTCAGTGTAGCGCAATAAGGACACTTGAAAATGACCACGAGCTCAAATTAGATTTTCTTGATCCCACATTGCTTAGCTGAGATATATTTTGAATGTATTCTTTGATGATATGATATTTCTTCATGTATTTGTAGTTTTTTAAATCTCAAGAGCGCATTAATAAAAGGGTGTATGAAGAATTGATTTGAATCTTTATAAGGTAAAAAAAGCTACATTACACTACTTACTATTAATTTTATTATCTTTTTCTCTAAAAAAAAATTCTAATTTGAGAGTCTTACATTTTTTGTTTACTATGGAAAATAATTGCAACGAAAAAGAAAATACTTCAAATAAAGATTTCACGTTCGGCATTCCTTTTAAAGAACGTCATTGATTACACAATATCAATAGTACTTTGCATGCTTCAATATAATTTTGAATATCTTTATTTACCATTTTCAAAGTGTAATAATATTATTTTTAATATGATGTATAATACAAACCCGATAAAAAGAAAAACAAACATTTATTTGTCTCTGCTGTGCGGATTAAAAAAACGGACAGACGGGCACGGGAGTGCCCGTCTGAACGCTAGTTCTTCCATAATGGTCATTCTCAACTAACTATTTCCTTCATTGGAAGAACACCGACTAAAAAATAAACATATTCAGAATTTCCATTGATCAGACAACCGGAGGTCCACCATAAACTTCTCAGATCACAATTCATAGGTCTTCCACTAGAAATTGTCTTTCTTAACTGACTCTTTTTTTCACTAAAAGAACAACGACTATAATTTTCATTATTGGACCGTGTACATCGTGTAAAATGGACTAACAAACCAAAAAATTTAAGAATTTCATCAATCGGATTCCTGGAGTTTCGTCATCACCTTCCCTAATCACAATTCACAAGTCTTCCACTATGAAGGGTCCTTCTCAACTGACTTTTTCCTTCACTAAAAAAACACTGACACAAATTCAAAAAATTTATCAATCAGACTTTTAGGGATCCACTATCACCTTTCGTGATCACAATTCACAAGTTTTCTATTAGAAATGGGTCTTTCTCAAGTAAATATTTCCTTCACTAGAAGAACACCGACTAAAATTTTCAATATTGGACTATCCACATTGTGTAAAATGGACTAATAAACAAATAAATTCAAATTTTTCATCAATATGACTCTAGGAGGTCCACCATCACCATTATAGATCGTAATTAACAAGTCTTCCAATATAAGTGTGCTTCTCAACTGACTTTTTTCTTCACTAAAAAAACACCAACTAGAATTTTCAATGTTGGTCCATCTAAATCGTGTAGAATAGACTAACAATCAAATTCCAAAATTTCATCAATCAAACTCCCAGAGGTCCTCCATCACCTTACCATATCAAAATTCACAAGTCTTCCACTAGAAAATGTCCTTTTAACTTACTGTTTGTTCACATCAAAATTCAAAATTTTAAACAATCGAACTCCTGAAAGTCTACCATCACCTTCCTAGGTCACAATTCATAATTATCACACTATAAAAGATACTTCTCAATTGACTATTTCCAACCTACATGAACACTGACTCAAATTTTAAACAATGGACCGTCAACAACATGTTAAACTTACTAGCTTACATAGAAATTAAAAAAAAAATCGGACTTGGAGGTCCACCATCACCTTCCCAAATCACAATTCATAAGTGTCACACTAGAAAAGGTCCTTCTTAACCGTCTCTTTCAAACCTTGGATGAACACCTACTCATATTTTCAACATCGGACAATCCACAATGTGTAAAACGGACTAACAAACATAGAAGCTAAAAAAATTTAAACAATCAGACTCCCGGAGGTCAACCATTACCTTCCCAAATCAAAATTCAAAACTATCACACTATGAAATGTCCTTCTCAACTAACTATTTCCTTTACTGAAAGAACATCTACTAGAATATTCAATATTAAACCGTCCATATTGTTTAAAATGGACCAAGAAAAAATCAAATTGAAAAATGTCATCACTTTCAAATGGCATAGACACACCTCACAACCCACTTTAGTAACATTTGACATTATGTGAGGCATGGATAGATTTTTCCTGATCGACAATCTATCCTATAACAACTACCAAGAAAAGTCTACCATTTTTAAATGCCCCCAGGACTTTCAGACCTGAGCCAACCCTTGGATCATCCGAGAAGATCTCACTTCCTCACCCACAACCAAACCAAAAATGTCTAACATAGGAAGACCTCATCGAGAACCCCTCAAAAGATTTGTGACCCACTCACATGCATCCCCACACCCTGTTGAACCACCCTGCAATTAAACTAAGGAACTCTTCCAACAACTCTGCCTCCCAAACAAGAAAAGGACGTCTCCAACAAAAATCCCAAACCCAATTTCCTCCTACCCAACTCCCCATCAAACCCATTTTCAAAGACTTGTACTCATTGATAAGGAAAAACCTCTCAAAAGAAACACAAACCAGGGATGACCCGACCCAGACATCATGCCGGAACTTGATTTTTATACCGTCTCTGCCACCTTCTTACAAGACGCAACAAACCATGTTATTTTGAAAATGCATATAATATTAAAAGTGGTTATATGTAAAACTATGTTATTTCGTAGATCCATATCTATTAAACTCATAAAACAAATTAATTTTTGAAATATATAACAAATTTATTAATTTTTACTAGTTTGTATATATACATTACGAATTAGTACGCGATATGTGGTTCAATTAAGGGTGTTGTGCACATAAATAGTTACGTATATAGTGACATGAAAATTAAGTAATGGATGGAGAGGGGGACCGTAGCCCATGTTTGTCCCCTCATAAATTTGTCCTTGAATGTAACCTAACCCCCTTGTCATTGAGTGAGGAACTTTGACGGATAATTTAATTATAGCTAGAAGGATAATTTAATGACATGTTGGTCGTTGAAAATGATTTAATAGTTATGATTTGTATTATTTTTTACAAAACCTAATAATTATAGCTATAATTGTTCTTATGGGCTTAGGAGTTTCCCCAATCCCGATCTTGTTTGAGTTGTCTAAAGAAAAATTGAGTAAAACATTATTGACTTCATTTCCAATCCTAATTTAGATTTGATATGATATTATTAAAATATTAAAATAGAATCGTTGATTCATGAGAGTGACTTAAGAATCATATTTAATTTCAAGCTGGTTTGTATATTGTCTTGCATATGTAAATTTGAAACGCATATGAATATTTTTCGTCAATAACTCCCTCCCCCTAAAAAAAATCTCAAAATATTCTACATTCCAAAAAAGAAATCTTAAAATGCCATTTAATATTAAATTTAAGGGAATTGCTTATTAAATCAGTCTCATAAAAAAACTTAAATGGTGAAAAAGTATCATATAAAAATTCAAAAATGTATTTTCGAAAATGTATTTTCGAAAAGCATCATGGGTCTCACTAAAACACGCTTCCAATTGAGTCCCGCCAATTTTATTTTTAAATTTTGTCCGGAGATACAATTTAATTCTAATATAAGAACTCAATGACAAATGTAGAAGTGCATTTCCGGAATTGTGAAGCATGAATTTGAAAGTCGGTCACATTTGCATATTCATTTCAATCTATTTTTGAATATTTTATGTTATTGTTTGCATTAGATATGGTGCACCTAGATATTTTCCTCAAACATATTGTGTTTACGGATGTCAAACGTGTTGATATGAAAGAGGTACAGGTTGGCAGCCAATTTACAAATGAACAAGAGTTTGAGTTTCATCATCATATGCTTCAATGGAATCGCATTGAGGCATTCAAATTTGGGTTTGATGTTGTAATCGGAAGGTCCGATAATGGTTCAGATAACAATTATAACAATTATGGGTTTGGTGTTGTAAAACTTAAATGCAACAACTGTTGAAACTTTTGGATGATAAAAATGATGTATCTAGGTACCGAACATGCGAGGATGAAGTAACTTTTCGAGATATAGTTTGGACTCATCTTGATTTGATAAAGTTGTTCAACACGTTTTCTATTGTACTCATCATTGATTCAACATATAAGACCAACAAGTGTAGGCTTCCACTATTGGAAATTATTGGTGTTACCTCTAACGAGAAGACTTATTATGTTGGGTTTGCATTTCTGGAGAGCGGAAAATAGGGAAAAGTTATTTGGGCTTTATAAGTGTGTCGGACAATGTTGAATGACAGAGAAGACACGCCAAAAGTCATTGTTACCGACCGCGATACCGTCTTGATGAATTCGGTTGCAAATGTGTTTCCAACTTCATACACATTACTTTGTAGGTATCACATCACAAACAATCTGTTAAGTCGAGTTAAACTTATGGTAAGGACCAAACAAATTAAGGGAGAAGATTGAATAATTGTCAAAGCTAGTGTGATACTGAAAAGAATAATATATGTACGGAATGCTATAATAAATTCTTCTACGAAAGAATTATATGTCGATATTGTTATACATTTCAGGAAGGTGTGAGAGAAATATCCAGATTTACTGAAATATGTTGAGAGTACAATTTTGGACCAGGTGAAGGAGAATATTGATTGTGCTTGGACCGATCAGGTTCGACACCTTGGAAATACAACAACTAACTGAGTTAAGTTTTCCTGTGCTACACCGAAGAATGGGTTGGGAAATAGTAAGGGTGATTTGTGTAGAGATTGGGACTCTGTGAATCAAATGATCCAAAATCAGCATAATGAGATACATACATCATTTGGTTGCAGCATCACAATGTTGGAACACGGATTCAAAGACTATGGTCTTTATTCTCAGTTGGTCGATAACATATCTCGAGCAGGACTGAATTTTATTTTTCACGAAGCCAAACAAGCAGAGAATGTAGGTTCTGATAGCTTAAAGTATGGTTGCACATTTAGAAAAACGTATGGTCTCACATGTGTTTATCTAATTTCGAATAAGGTGAAACTTTATAGCTCAATATGAATGGATGGTGTTTCCACTCACTGGAAAAGGTTCTGGTATGATGAAGGACGGTAAATCGAATATCTCTATCTTGACTTAATGGGAAGTGATACAAGAGAGATTTTTGAAAGTCAATGACAATATTAAATTCCACATCAAAGAGAAAATGAGGAAGATTACTTATCCAGAAACCACATATTTGAAACCATCATCACACTAGTAAAAATAAATGGTGCTTCTAAGAATGTCAAATCAACACCGAGTGACAATTCAACGATGTGGTCTCCTTCGTATTTTGAACATGTTGACAAACTTTCAAAGGAACTTCAAAATATCAACAAAAAAAGGTCATTTCAAAGGAGCTTGAATTACCAAACCACCTATTTCACCGCCTTTACCAAAAAAGGTGACAGAAACTGTCGTTTTCGAGATGTTTTTGCTTTGCTCGATAAAGGAAAGGAGGATCATTCATTTGTCTGCATTCAAATTATCAAAGATTTGAAGGCCCGTAAAGAATCATACACACGACTATACGGGAAAAAAGAAAATATTGATGAAATTTATGAATCTCTTGTTCCTTACATTAGTGGACCAACACCAAGGGAAAATGGATGTGCTTCCATTACGCATTGTCCAACCTCAAAATCTAAATGATTGTATTATGTGTATTGGATGGCTTTCAAAAACGTGGCACTTTGTTCAAGTTTATTTTAAATCCGGGTGCCCTATACTACTAACATCACTCAAGTTGACAGGTTATTCAACAAGGGAAGTTGAAACTTGATCAGATCCTTATTTGAATAGGATGCAAGAATTCACCAAATTTAGCAAGATTGAAAGAGAAACAAATAAACAAAAGTCAAAGGCACAATCACCCATAGATACCGATTTAAATGGTGAAACATGTTTCAATTCATTTTAGTTTTTATTCAAAGGTGTATTTGTGTGGTTAGACATGTTTTGTGTGTAATCGTGTCTTAAGAATAATGATGTCAAATATATACATTTTCAAATACTTTAATATATGTTTAAGTTTCCAAAATATTTCTCCATTTTTCATTCAAAAATAGGTTATGTTTCTGAAATTGATTACGTGTTGGATTGTTCCGAAAATGCATTTCTAAATGCACCCCAAATATTTAGAAAACAAACAAAAGTTTCTTTGGAAATGCATTTTCGGATGCACCCTAATTTCACACAACAAAATAGGGTTTATCCCGAAATGAATATCCGAAATTTCCCCTAGTACATAATAGAATTTCTAAGGTTCATATTTCCTTAGAAGTATAAATGTGAGTCTTTCTTCTCATATTTTTTACAAAATCACATTACACCAAAATGAATATAATTTAGCATGTCGTATATGTCCACTTTAATGACATGGAGTCCTCAATTGCATTTAAGCTCACATAGTACACCTCTCTTGTATATCTAAAACTCATACTAGAGAATCTCCTGCAATACTCAGACAATCAAAGAATTGTGAAGTTTGAATACCGTTCACCCTAGATTGACAACAAATGGAAGATTCAGTTCAACAACTTTGAGCTAAAGATTGATGCACATTTAAGTGTTATGTGGAATACATCTACCTGTTGTGAAATAAAATGTCTGACTGAGTTATATGCAACAATTGCGAGATCGATCGAAGATATTATAAAGATGTTGAAACGTCCATCTGGATGTTGAAATGAATGTTTGATTTATGTTGACGATTATATATGTAATGTTTCATTTTTTATGTTATCAATGTTAATTTATCTTTGTTTCTGCATCTATTTCGCTTTTGCATTTGTTATAAATGTTAATTTACTGAGATGCATATCCGAATTCAATTTAGTCAAATAATTTGGGTGTGACTCAAAAATGGATCGTTTGTGTGTATTTGGGATGCGTCCGGAGATGCATTTCTGAATTCTATGGATAGTTTTGGTTTTTCACGAAGGTGTGAAATAATCCTTAAGATGAGTTAAGCAATCCCCTTATTTAATATATATGATTTCGTCAATCCAATTGGGGTCCCGTTAGGTTGCATAACGCAAACGACAACTACATTGGCGAGCTTTCCCTGGCATGTGTGTATGTGTCTTAGTGTGTATTAAATCATTTTATTATTTAAATTATTAATAAAATAGTATATTAATTATGAAATAATTATTTTAATAATTAAAATATATGTTAATTATTTAACAATTATTTATTAATTTAATAATCTTAAATAATTATTAGATAAAAAATTTCAAAGAAATTGATTATAAAATTAAGGGGGAATTTATTATTATCGTTGGTTGATCCTTGCAGGTGATCGATGATTCCACATAGACGAGGTACTCTTCGTCGCACTCCCATACAAAATACTCATTGGTCGTCTTCTGTTTGTGGTTGTAGAGAAGAACTGCATCCTTCATTAAATGCATTAAGTGTGTAATTTACATATAGTGAAGATTTTAGCATAAACGGTGTAAACTCTTCACTTTAAAAATCTAATTTATTGTCCAATCTGAATTGATTTTGTGATTGTGTTGTTGGCGGGTTAAGTGTTTCAATGGTTGGGTATTAGAAGTTTGTTTTTGGGATCTATTTGTTATTGTTTCATAGTTAATTTGTTGTCCAATCTGAATTGATTTATCAAGATCACCAAGGTCACCAAAACTCCAAAAGAAATTCCAAATTTTTGCCTTTACCATTGAATCAAACCCTAGTCAAGTTAGTTGATGGGAAAAAACTTGACCACTAACTCACTTCACTTTTTTTTAATTTTAATTTACAAATTAAATATATGAACAGTCAAACGATAATGAGTACAATGGGAAAGCAGATTTCATTCACACTCAACTAATTAAGGAACAACTTCAGCATAAATGTTATAGTACAATTTCCATATGTGATATGGATATAAAAATAGAACTTTGAATTATTAAACCTTTGATCTTCCACTTTCATGGGAAAAAGTTCCCGTCAAGCTTTATCTTAAATATTGTAAAGAACCAAAATTAAATCAGAACTTTGCAATTATTAAACCTTTGATCTTCCATTTTCATGAACATAACATAAATTATTAAATATCATCAATGTTGAGAATGTATCAAGTCTTAGTAGTGTTGATAATAATCTCACATTAGTTGAAAATGTAGAGATTTGAGCATTTATAAGTGAGAGAATTCACTCACCTATGGATGAATATGTGGTGTGTCTCTCACAAAAGTGTTGCTCTAAAAGAAGTCTCACAATGTTCAATGCTCCCTAATAAAAAACTCTCCCAACAAATGGTATCATGAGCCTTTTGTTCGAGAAGGGACCGACTTACTTATATCGTAAGTCAACGATGTCACTGTGGTGAATAAGAAACGTTCTATTGAAGAGTGTTAACGGTGCCAGTGTGGTGAATAAGAAACGTTTTGTGCGGTACAAGGATTTGTGGAAGTAAGAAAAACTTTCACTTGAGGGGGAGCATTGTGGACTCACACTTGAGGGGCAGTGTTGATAATGTATCAAGTGTGAGTAGTGTGAATAATAGTCTCACATTGGTTGGTAATGTGGAGACTTGAGCATTTATAAGTGAAAGAACCCACTCACTTATCACCTTAATGTTTTAGGTGAATATATAGTGTGTCTTTCAAAAAGATGTTGCTCTAAAATAAGAAATCCCACAATTATTCTAACAAAAACACTGAAAAAATATACAACACAATAACAGCAGTCAATTGTTCTAACAAGCATCAACACATTATGTTTTTTCAATCAGTCACAAAATCAGACAAATTACCTATTCAAAGAGAAAGAACAGATATCAAAGAACCTTAACAATGAAATTGATAGGATAAAAAGGAGAATTACAGCATTTGGACAATCATCCTCTAAAGATATATAAATTACCTTGTTATTTTATGAAATTATAAATCAAATAAATATGAGAAGCATTATTTTTTCTCTATTTGATCAATAAGTGGTCGATACGCTGAAACCTTATGTGACTGTGTTTTATCATATTGCATCCCGTGTGTCACCTGATATATACAATTTAAAATATAAGTAAGTTGTTGTGAAACATTATTAAAAAAAAATTAAGAAATTTATAAAATGTAATAACTGATATAATTACTGGGTAGCAAAATAGATAAACATGTAGATTTGAATTTAATGGTACTACAAGAGTCAATCGTCACCCAGCACATTCAATAGTGTTATCGCAACAAACAAACATATATCTCCATCTATACCTATCTATTTTATCTTTATCCCTTAATAGTATTAATCAATTTATATTAATACTGTTACCATAACTACCTGAAAATAAAAAATTACCTACAAAGATGTATCTCCTTCCTTTTATGATTTTTCCTCTTCCAAAATTACTCTCCTAATTGAAGATTGTTGTGTAGTGATTTAAGTGACCCCTCCTATTAGTGGATTTCAATGTTTCTCCCAATAGCTCTTGGGAGAGGTGATATTATTGATTTGTTTGGCCATTCTACATCTTACCATCCATACATAACCCCAATAACATGTAAACACCTTCAAAAGTAATTTTGCATTCTTCTATTGGAGATGAAATATGTGTGTCTTTGGTCTTTATTCTTGGACTCTTCAATAGCAACCACTATATTATCAAATTTTGACGTCAATGATCGTGTGATTCTTGTTGTAAATTCGTTAATGGTTTCATTGTCCTCCATTTGAATTAATTTCAGTTGTCTTTTGTGAGTTTGTTACTTCACCACCTTTACCTTATCAGATCATGTATAACTTTTCTCCAAAATTTCCTAAATTTCCTTGAGGATGTACAATCACCAACATTCTCAAAGTTGTCAACATCAACATATTGATGAATGAGATACAGAGTTTTGAAGTTTTGAAGTCTTTCATCTTCTCTTCTTTGTGCCAATCTTTTGTGCAACTGTTGCATCTTCTACAAATGGATTAACATCATTCTTGATCCCTTCAAACATATCTTAATAGCCAAACAACACTTTCATCTATCTGCCTCATTGTCATAATTCTTCGCGTTAAATACGGGATATATTTATTGGAGATGAATTTTTTTTTACTAATTATGTATTCTATTGAAGAACCTTACTCTTAATGTTCAGTGGAGATGAAAAACATTATATATATATATATATATATATATATATATATATATATATATATATATATATATATATATATATATATTATATATATATATATATATATATAAAAGGAGGGATCAAATCATAAAATAAAATAAATTTTTCACACTTTTGTAACAATTAAATAATTCTTCATAGATAAACATGATTCTAAATATTTATTTAAAAAATTATGATTTAAAGTTTAAAATAATCTCTTCTTATTTTTAAACAAATTTCACCTTTTTTTTCTTTAAATTAAAACATATTTTATTCATTTAATGTGAATACGTGATTTTTAATATTTGTTAGTAACAAATTTTATTTTTCATAAAATGATATTTACTCTCAATTTTAAACAAATTACATTTTTTCATAAAATAAAATTATATCAATTCACTTTTTCTTATTAATATTTCTTTAAAATATGTGATTTTTAATTTTTATAAATAACAAAAATTATGTTTAAATAAAAAAAAAGTCTGACCTCTAAACAAATTTACTATTTTTTATTTAAATAAAATTATATTATATTTACTTAAAATACACTATAAAATTGATATATTTTTAAATAGCATACAAAATCATATAAAACAGTATATAAAGAAAATAATGAGTAATAACTAACCCTAAATATATATCTATAACAATATATAAAGGCAAAATATTTTTTTTGGTATTTCAAAAGTTGAGTGGTTAGATCATATTCTACAATAAATTTGGTCTTTTCAGTACATAGATTCTATACATTATAAACATTATAATCTATACATTATAAACATGCAGTTACTTCCTGTGATGTGGTCATAAATATTTGTTTTAGAAAAAAGAAAAACAATATTTCACATTAAATAATGGTAAAAATAATTGAAAGATACTAGATAAGTTTATCTTGCCAATACATTTATATTTATTTCAGTTTTCTTTTTTTACTTATTATTCTATTTACATCCTATTTCTCCTTACTATATTCTTTTTTACTATTTTCTTTTGATTTTATATTTTTATTTTCTTTGTAATTAATGATTAATTTTCTACTTAAAATATGTTAAATCATCTTCTGATGATATATAGGTTTTCAATTAATTATTTCTGCAGAGGATTTGGTATAGTTTTCAGTTGGAAGTGATTGAAGAACAAATTAATTTATGTCAAATCATCGTCCGGTGATATATCGGTTTTCAATCTAATTTTTTTGTAGAGAATTCGGTATAGTTTTCAATTTGCGTTATTTCGATATATTCGGCTTGAAGATTACGGGTATGTACATTTTGTTTTTCTCTTTACATAATTCTTTGATGTTTTTCTGACATTATAGATTTTGTTTCAATACTTTGTATATATTTCAATTCTTCTTATAATTTGAACAGTGCTTGAAAAGAATATTGCATCGCATTTGTACGTTGTATGTTACATCAATAGAATTTATTATTTTGGAAAATTGTCATGTAGTTTTCTTTGATATGTTATGGTTCTTCATTGCTTATCTGGTTTTATTACATGCAACTGAAAATGAGAAGGTTGCATACTAGAATGACAATTATTTTACCATGATCAAATAGATTTATAATTACTTCTCTAATTGTGCAGTGGGCTTTTAAATAGATTTATAATTATAATTAATTTTAAAAAGTTTTTTAGTTTATAAAAACTTTCTTAGATTATTCTTTTAATAGTAATGATAGAGACTAAAAATAAAGACCAAGTTAATAGTGAGTGACTGAAATATATGTGTATGTGTGTCATTTCATTTATTTTCTCATCTACCATTTTTCTACTGTCTACTATTTCAATTTTTTAGTTTACTTTTGTTTTAAATTAATGATTATGAGACATAAATAATATATATAGGAGTTACAATTGAAGGAAGTTATTAATAATTGATGCTTCAATAAAACTACAAACTAAAAATTGAGAACCAATGCATAATCAGAGAAAAAAATCAAAGTTGGGGCAAGAAAGGATAAAGGTGAGATATATCCATGAAAATTGGAGAAGAGAAAATAACATGTATATAAGAGAATACTTGTGACGGCAGCGAAAAATAGGTGACAATTTTCATTTCAGATTTTTTTTTTTGCCTGGTTTTTCATTCTATGTACATCTATTTTATCATATTATGGTCACATACTCAATCATTTTACTATATTTAATAGAGTATTATTATCTTATTTGTTTATATGTAAATTCAAAGCAGTGTGATTTCTAGCAACCTAATGATCATATAAGTCATTGATATTGAAGATAATATAAATTAAAAAATATAATACAATAATATAATGGAAAATATAATATAAAATGAAGCATAAAGACCCATATATTTTCAAAGTTTTGATATTTTTAAATACTACAATTAATTTTACAGATAAAATGATATAATGGAAAATATCTGAAGTCAAGATACAAGAGAACATCAAAGAGAAAGACAAACACAAAATGCACGACATCGAAGACAACGGATGAGTGTTGAGTAAAGACAACAAGAATTGACTAAAAGGCGTTTGAATTACAGACAAAATAAAGACAAAGGAAAACAAGTTCAAGCATATGATCTTTCTGATATGAAAACCATGATGTCATTCCAATACTTGACAAATGTCAATCTTACTTCTCGATTTTATCAAAGAGCACATGACAGTGAAGTTGAACTGAGTACCACATATGTCAGTCACGTTCCATCCGCGGGTTAGAAACTTTAAATTATTGTATAGATTATACTTTAATACTTTATGTTTACAAAATATCAATTAATTATGCAAAAATAATTGGCTAATATGTTAATTCAATACTAATTTACAGATCGAAATTTTACATACCCGATTTTCCAACAAAATGATAACCACGAAGCAAGACCATTTATAAAAAATATTGATGACAATAATTGTGGTAAGTATAATTATGTCTATACTCAAATTGATAGTAACACATATTTAAATTTATATATTGTTGCTATTTTTCAACTATAACTCTATATTGAAGTCAATACTTTCTTTTATAGAATCACATTCGCAAAATATGAATTCACATGTTGAAACTCACGAAACACAAACAGTTTTTGATCGAGGTACAATTATGTATTTTTAATCCATAACATATATTGTATGTTTGTATTTAAATATTATTTCATGTTAGTTACCATGTATATACTAAGTATATTTTTTTAATACATGTTTTGTATGTAATAAAACACAGAATCACGATATATTTTTCAAACAAGACATAACATTGCTAGAAATTTTTGAAATAATGTTATGACAATCAAATCCCTACTACCTACTTCGAGTGAGTGTAGACGATGCAATGCAAAATTGTTCTATAGAGAATCTCAAGATATGTGTTGCAAAGGTGGAAAGGTGACAATTTCACAAGTGTCTGCTCCTGACAAGTTGTTACAATTATTTTTAGACAGTTCTACTGAAGACATACATTTTAGACAACATATTAGAAGTTACAACCATGTAATGTAGTTTACTTTACTAGGTGTTCATGTCGACAAAAGTTTGGTTGCAACTGGTCGTGGTATTTACACATTTCATGCTCAAGGCGCAATTTTTCACAAAATAGGAGGTTTTCATCTGAATCAAGGTTCAACGTCACGTTACTTGCAGTTATACATTTATGATACCGATCATGAACTTCAAAATAGGATGAGGGAAAACTCAATACTTAACCAAGTCATAGTGTATGAATTGCAAAAAATACTCCACCAACGCAACTTCTTTGTCATTGTGTTTAGGCAGCTTGCACTAGAGCCAAATATTGAAGAATGTAGGTTACTCATTAAAGAACGTTTGTCGAATCAACCACAATATAGTTTCCCTTCAGCTTCCCAAGTTGCAACAATTGTTATAGGCGGTGGTGATGAAGATACAATAGAACGTGGAAAAGATATAAATGGCATCAACTATGATGGAAAGCTAACAAAAGTTCAAGAAACAATGGGGTATTATGATCCTTTACAATATCCTATATTGTTACCGTTCGGAACATACGGTTGGGACATAGAAACAAAAACTAATGTTGGAAAAAATGTTACATGCCGAGAGTACTACGGTTATGTGCTTCAGGTACATGCTAAACTATTTTTCTAAGAAATATACTTCTAATTGTGTGAAAAAATAATTCAAGACTGATTATTTTATTCAATGTAGATTCGTCGTAATGATCAATTTGTATTGTTAAAATCGGGTCGACTTTTAGAATAGTATGTTATAGACAATTATGTAAAGGTTGAAACAGGAAGGTTGAGATGGATCCGAAGAAATCAAAATAATATTCGGTCTGAGGTATATCAGGGGTTACAAGATGCATTGCACGATGGGGAGAATAATGTAGGTATTTAATATAACATGTTATATTTCTACATGAAGAGCGTCTACTTTATGTTTACCAATATCGACACATTTAATTTTTATACTTTTCATATATTTCTATAGATAATGTCGGATAAAGAACAATATTGTCATCATCATTTATTGACAGTAAGCGAGATATGACACAGAGGTACCAAGATGGTATGGCCATTATTCTTAACAATGGTAAACCAGATATATTCCTTACAATTACATGCAATCCTTCTTGGATTGAGATAACTTTCGAACTAGGCCTCCATCAAACCCCACAAGATCGACCTGATTTGCTAACAAGAATTTTTCGATCAAAATTTGAGCAGTTGAAGAATGATGTCATTAACAAAAGATTCTTAGGGAGGGTTAAAAGTTATATGTATGTAACAAAATTTCATAAACGTTGACTATCACATGTGCATATACTACTCATCTTGGATACTGGTGACAAATTACGAGAACCTGAAGAGTATGATAGTGTGGTGAAAGCAGAAATACTACGACATGAATCTGAACCAGAATTGTATGAAGTTGTGTTAAAACACATTGTCATACTGATCTTGAAGAAACAAAGGCCCAGCTCACGGATGGCCCAATCCAGAAAATGGCCCAAACTGGCCTGTTCGCTACGCGCTCGCCTAGCGAAGCTGACAGACAACAAAAATTTCGGGCTTCATTCTGAGCCCAAAAAAAAAAAAAAAAAAAAAAAAAAAAAAAAAAAAAGAGAGAAATTTTTTTTTTAATAATTAATTAATAATTAATTAATTAATTAATTAATTAATTAATTAATTAAATAATTAAAATAAATAAATAAATAAAATATAACAAATTATTTTGGACTTGGGTCTCCCTCATTCCAAGCCCATTACCCACGAAATTAGTCTATAAATACTGAAGTTTCAGTAGGGGAGTTACACTTGGAGTTACACTGGGAGATTCACTGGAAGAAAAAAAAGAGGAGGAGAACAGAGAAGAACGAATAGAAGTTTTGGCATAGGAACCCTGCCTACCCGGAGAATTCAGAGTAAAGAAACCCTGAAGGCAGCCCATCTGCACCGAAGCCATCGCCGTCCAATTCCCGCTGCCTAACTTATTCCGATACTACAAGTGGTCAATCCCTTCAACCTTGAATTGGCAAACAGGTTTGCGTATCTCTATTGTTTATACTTTCAATTGGCCATATCTACATATATAATGCATCATGATTAAATGTTGATAAATAATTTGCTTTCGTATGGGAATTTAAATATGCCTGAATACCCTGAATGTTTGATCATGTTATTCCTGTGATAAAATGCCATAAAATTCAAAGTTCCTAACGTGGGGCTGTTTTCAAATTCAAAATCCGTGGCCGCTCGCTAGCACCTCGCTAGGCGAGCCTGGGGCGAGTATTCGCCTGGCCTTCGCTAGGCGAGGCAGAGGCGAACGAGACAGTAGCTGACTTTTCTATTCTTTTTTTTTATGTTTTATCATAGCCATGCATTATTCATCCTATCCTATTTATTGTTGTGATATTTCTCCGGTGTAATCTTCGATTGCACCCTGATTTGGTGTTCTGACATGTTTTTTTTTTTTTTGAGTTTCGTAAAGGTTCACATATCCCAGGAAAAGGTTATTGGCTAGGTATTCCACTTTATTTGTGGGATACCCTTGTGGAGTTTCACCCTAAATTAATTTTTCAATGTATTAATTTCTAATGTATTAATTTTTTAATATATTATTTTTAATAATTTTAATGTGGAGTTTCATCCTAATTATATAATTAATTGTAAAACTTTGCCTTTGAATAAGTGATCTTGGACCTCTCTTTGTTGCCTTACGATTACGATATTACGGTCATGTCCCGCGAACGTGGGGATACCCTTAGCAAAGACCCTTCGGTTAAATCATCATAAAATAAATTATAGTCCCTCGGATGTTGCCTTCGAATATACAACTTTGTCCCTCGATGACCCTCCGATGTTGCCTACGGTTAAAAGATGATAGTCCCTTCGAATGCTAAGGTATCCTCGTAACTGTTGCCTTCAATGACCAATCGATGACCCTACGATGACCCTTTTACATCCAAAGGATAAAACTACTTATTTCTCAATAATAGGGACAGTTTTACCCTCATAAGGATAGGAAATACTCATAAAGACCTTGGGTCGGTATAACTCTTAATTGCTGGCTCACAACCTAAAACATTTTTTCACACCTCACACCTTTCAAAATACCTTCAGAAAATCACCACTTGGTATACATTCATACTAGAATCATTACCGAGTTATATTTTTCTAAACAATTTTCAAAACTAAACGAGATAATCACTTTGTATACATTCATACAAGAATCATTACAAAGTTAAATTCTCTTTTCAAAACAATTTTTCTAAACAATTCACAAACACTTTTTTTTCAGACAAAAATAATATAAGTGATCGAGCAATTAAGAGCCCATGGATAACCATGGATACAAAGGGTGCTAACACCTTCCCTTTGTATAATGTACCTCCCGAACCCAAAATCTAAATTAAGGTCTTTCCTGTTCTTTTCCACCTTTCCTTATTGGATAAAAGAAAAGTCGGTGGCGACTCTTGCTAACCGCGACATTGCGATAAAAAACACAAAAAGTCCAGTTCACCGTATGACAGAACTGGCGACTCTGCTGGGGACCCTAAATATTTAAAAAGAGAGGTTACCTTAAAAACAAGATCACTTATTCAATTTGTCTGATTTATTTTTAAGGGATTGCTTGGGTATGTTATGCTTGAGTGAAAGATCCTACACCCGGATCTAGTGTACCTTAGGTAAGTAGCAAGAGATCATCGCGACTGTCCGGCGTATACTGGAATGGTCAAAATGATGGCTACGGTTAATGTGGCACTTTGGATGTCCTGATGTTCCTCATGTTAGTTGAGGAAATATTTGGCATTCGCGTGGTGTCATAAAAGCATTAACCAGACCTTTAGAACCCTAATTGACTCATCCTGGCCATTAGAAAGTAGTGAGATAACTGGCTTCGGTTCCGACTGGAGTTGGTTGAGACTCGATACTACACTCTTTGAGATTGGACTTTAGGGAAGCTTCGGTCAACCACTTGGTGTTGCACTGAAGTGGACTTAAGGAAAGGTCAATGATTTGAGATCCTTCTAGAACCCGGTTACTATTCTAAGACAGGTTGAACCAACCAAACTTCAGTGGGGAGGGTATTTACCTATGGAACTCACGCAAGCCTTAAAACCTAGGAATGATTGTTGTGTGACTTGCTTGTGCTTGTTATTTATCATGACATCATAACAACATGACATCATAACAACATAACATCATAACATCATGGCATTGTACTAACCATTTCAAGGATTTAGGGATTTAACTCTGCTAAAAAAAAAAAACAGAAAAAACAAAAACAAAAGCAAAAACAAAAGAGAAAAGAAAAAAAAAAGCTCTTTTTGTTAGTTTATGCAAAGTTAAATCCCGAAAGTCCTTGAAAACATTTCATACATTGCATTGCATCGCATAACAGGTATTCTAAAGGATCAGTGTTCTCACGATTTTCCTATCAAACAGATTCCAGCAGATTCAAACAGATTGAACAATGGCTCTCGAACAAACTGTCAAAGATCTCCAGGCCCAGAATGCTCAATTCCAGGAAATGATGCTGAGCTTATCTAAGGGGCAGGAAGAACTGAAAGCTCTTTTGATGGAGAAGAAGAAGGACCAGAAACCTGTGGGTTACATCAACCCGGGGAGAAGGCTTAAGGGACAGGTTACAGGAGTCAAGATTAGAATTCCGAAGGATTCAGAAGAAGAGACCGAGAATGATTCGGAAGATGAGAATCCTAATCTCGTCAATTCTGAGGACGACGATGAAGATTATGAACATGAACAGTACTCTCCGAAGGATGATAAGTACAAGTTGCTGGAAGAACGTATGCTAGCTATGGAGGGGCAGAAAGTGCCCGGTCTGGATTTCGAAAACTTGGGTCTGGTCTCTGATGTGGTCATTCCCCGCAAATTCAAGGTTCCCATTTTCACTAAGTATGATGGTGCCTCTTGTCCTCAGATGCATCTAAGGGCTTATGTGAGAAAGATTCAGCCGCACACTACTGATAAGAAACTGTGGATCCATTTCTTCCAAGAGAGTCTGTCTGGCACACAGTTAGAGTGGTATTATCAGCTTGAGAGCTCTAACATCCGCACATGGACTGATTTAGCAACAGCTTTCTACAAGCACTACCAGTATAATTCTGAGTTAGCGCCTACTCGGCTACAGCTACAAAATATGACTATGGGCTCTAAAGAAAGTTTCAAAGAATATGCTCAAAAGTGGAGAGATTTGGCTGGCAGAGTCAAACCCCTATGACTGATCGAGAGTTAGTGGACATGTTCATGGGTACACTGACTGGCCCATTCTACAGCCATCTACTGGGAAGTTCCTCGTCAGGTTTCACTGAACTTATCTTGACAGGTGAACGGGTTGAAAGCGGCATTCGAAGTGGAAAGATACAGGCAGCTACTTCTGCAAGCACCAAAAAGTCCTATCAGGGAAAGAATGAATCAAATGCTGTGTACAGTGAGAGGAAGCATAACAAGAAGAATCGTGACCATACTGTTGGGGCAGTTACAATTGCCGCACCGCCATCTCAGAACTTCCAACACAGACAAGACAGGTCGAGAAGACAGTTTACCAAGATCAATATGACTTTAACCCAAGCACTGCAGAGTATGTTAAAGGCCAATTTGATTACCCTCAGAGGCCCTCCTGCAAATCCCAACACTACTTCTCCTCGTTATAATCCCAACGCCAGGTGTGCCTATCACTCCGATAGCCCCGGGCATGATACGAATGATTGCTGGTTGTTGAAGAACAAGATTCAGGATATGATCGACGCTGGAGAAATTGAATTTGATCCTCCGGCGACCCCCAATGTCATCACAGCACCTATGCCTAATCATGACCAGAATGTTAATGTTGTGGACGACAATTCTCACGTTACTGACGTTGCTGATTTAGCATCTCCTCTCCTGATCGTTAAGAAGAATTTATTGCAAGCTGGTTTATTTCCAGGTTGTGCTGAAGATTGCGATCTCTGTGTACTCCGACCCAATGATTGTTTGAAGTTGAAGAACGGCATTCAACGGCTGATGGATGATCGTACAATTCTATTTGAAAGGGTTCCTAAGGTGGACAACTCTATTGAAGAGGTATCTGTGATTGCTAGGTCCAAAGCTCCAGTGAAGATTACCGCTACTAGAGTGCCTGTGAAGATTACCGCTGAGCCCAAAGTGGCTCCCCTGATTATTACCGCACCTGGCCCCGTGCCATATTCCTCCAGCAAAGCTATTCCGTGGAACTATGGAGGCGACGTTTACATCCATGGCATAAAGCAAGTTGGTAGTTCTGCTAATCCTAATGATATTGTGGGGACTAGTAAAGTTACTCGAAGTGGAAGGATCTACTCCCCAGAAATCTCACCTCCCGCTCCCGAAATTCGAGGAAAAAGACCAGTCAATCCTCCTCAGTCAGAGACATCGGTCGAAGTTACTTCTGAAGATGTTGCCAAACAGGAAATGGAAGAGATGCTGAAAATCATCCGTAAGAGCGATTTTGATGTAGTGGAACAATTGGGGCATACTCCGTCTAAAATCTCAATGTTGTCCTTGTTATTATCCTCTGAATCCCATGCCAATGCATTGATGAAATTCTTGAAGACCGCTCATGTGCCTCAAGAAACATCCGTCGATCAATTCGAACATTATGTTGCTAATTTGACTGTTGACAATGGCCTAGGCTTTTCCGATGCTGACCTGACGCCAGCAGGAAAGAATCACAATAAAGCTCTGCATATCTCCATCGAGTGTGAGGGGATCACCCTGGCTCACGTGTTGATCGACAACGGCTCTTCCTTGAATGTGCTCCCGAAAGCTGTACTCGATAAATTTGACTACAAAGGCATTGAACTGAAACCTAGTGATGTTGTGGTGCGTGCTTACGATGGTGCGAAGAGTGTTGTCTATGGTGAAGTGGTTCTCCCTATCAAGATAGGACCTCAAGTCTTCAACACTACCTTTCACGTGATGGACATTCGTCCCGCCTACTCCTGCTTGTTGGGGCGCCCTTGGATCCATGGGGCAGGTGCGGTAGCTTCGTCGCTTCATCAAAAGCTGAAGTATCCAATAGCAGGCATGGTTGTCACTGTATGTGGAGAAGAAGAGTATATTGTCAGTAGTGTGCAAGCCTTCAAATACGTCGAGATGGATGGTGAATTCTTTGAGACTCCTTCTCAGTCATTTGAAGTGGTTCCTCCACCCAGTCCTGTCCTTAAGCCAACTCCCCTTGTGCCCAAGGTTGTTCGTGCTCCCCCTGTCATGATCTCTCTGAAAGATGCTCAAGCCGCGATTGAAAATGGTGATCGTGCTGGTTGGGGTCAACTGATCAATGTACCGTACAAGTCTGATAAAGCTGGCCTGGGGTTTAACTCTGGAAAGATAGTCAAAAATCAGATTAATGCTATGGAAGATGCTGATAGTGATTGCGACTTGGATAGCTGGATTTTCCCAACAATTGGTGACGGACTCAACAATTGGAAGACTGAAGACATTATCCCGATTTCCTTTAGTCAGGAGTAATTGTTATTGTTTATTCTAGAATTGCAAATTTTAATTTTCTTTTACAATCAAACTTCTTAAAGCATTGTGTCTATGCCCGAGGCACAATAGCTAATTTGTTAAGGGTTTTGTCATTTTCATAAGCATATTTATATTCAATAAATCAATGGACGTTTTGCATTCAAATATTGCGCTCTTTGTCTTTCCTATTATCTTTCAAACGAGCTATGTTTCTTACACACACGCACGTAACGAATTGCAGATCCCTATCCACTCTGGATCCTGTTGATAATAGTTCTACTACTGTTCATTATGACTTTGAAAATCCGATCTACCGAGCCGAAGATGGAAGTGAGGAAGATTGTGAAGTACCTGAAGAACTTGCCAGAATGTTACTACAAGAAGAAAGGACTATACAGCCGCATGAGGAGTCAGTTGAGACTGTAAATCTGGGTACCGAGGTGGACAAGAGAGAAGTCAAAATAGGAGCAGGCTTGGAAATCAGTGTCAAAAGAAGATTGATTCAAATGCTACATGACTATGTGGAGATTTTTGCTTGGTCTTACGAAGACATGCCAGGGCTGGATACCGATATAGTAGTGCATCGTTTGCCGACGAAGGAAGATTGTCGTCCTGTTAAGCAAAAGGTTCGTCGCATGCGTCCTGAAATGTCCGAGAAAATCAAGGCCGAAGTCATGAAACAATTCGATGCTGGTTTTCTGGCGGTTACTTCTTATCCTCAATGGGTTGCTAATGTGGTACCAGTGCCAAAGAAGGATGGTAAGGTGCGAATGTGTGTGGATTACAGAGATTTGAATAGAGCGAGTCCCAAGGATGATTTCCCACTGCCACACATTGATGTTCTGGTAGACAACACCGCTCAACACAAGGTATTCTCCTTCATGGATGGATTCTCGGGTTATAACCAGATCAAAATGGCACCTGAGGACATGGAGAAGACTACGTTTGTGACGCAATGGGGCACCTTCTGTTATAAAGTAATGCCGTTTGGTTTAAAGAACGCAGGAGCAACGTACCAGCGTGCTATGGTGGTTTTGTTCCATGACATGATCCATCATGAAATAGAAGTATATGTGGACGATATGATAGCCAGGTCTCATACTGAAGAAGAACATCTCGATCATTTATACAAACTGTTTGAGAGGCTGAAGAAATACAAGTTGAGATTGAACCCGAACAAATGCACCTTTGGAGTAAGATCTGGTAAACTCTTGGGCTTTATTGTCAGTGGTAAAGGTATTGAGGTCGACCCAGCCAAGGTGAGAGCTATTCAAGAGATGCCAGTTCCCCGTACGGATAAAGAAGTCAGAGGTTTCTTGGGACGTTTGAATTACATTGCCCGATTTATTTCCCATTTGACCGCTACTTGCAAACCCATCTTCAAGTTACTGAGAAAAAATCAAGAGATGATATGGAATGATGAATGTCAAGAAGCTTTCGACAAAATCAAGAAGTACCTCCAAGAACCTCCAATTCTGGTGCCACCAGTTGAGGGAAGACCTCTAATCATGTATTTAACCGTTTTAGAAAACTCAATGGGGTGCGTGTTGGGACAACATGACGAGTCCGGTCGAAAAGAGTATGCCATATACTACCTTAGCAAAAAGTTTACCGACTGTGAAACAAGATACTCACTGCTCGAGAAAACTTGCTGTGCTTTGGCCTGGGCTGCTCGCCGACTAAGACAGTATATGTTGAATCACACCACTTTGTTGATTTCTAAGATGGATCCTATCAAATACATATTTGAGAAACCCGCCCTCTCCGGAAGAATAGCAAGATGGCAGATGATTTTAACAGAGTATGATATCCAGTATACCACCCAAAAAGCAATCAAAGGAAGCGTGCTAGCTGATCATTTGGCTCATCAGGCCGTGAATGATTATCAGTCTATGAATTTTGAGTTCCCAGATGAGGATGTCATGCTTGTTACTGATTATGAAGAACCTGGACCGAATGAAGGACCCGAAGTGGGATCCCGATGGACTATGGTTTTTGATGGATCGTCTAACGCATTGGGCAACGGTATTGGCGTCGTGATCATTTCCCCCAAGGGTGGCCATACGCCTTTCACCGCTAGACTATGTTTTGAGTGTACCAACAATATGGCTGAGTATGAAGCATGTATTTTGGGACTCAGAGCTGCTATAGACCTGAGAATCAAGTTTTTGAGGGTGTATGGAGACTCAGCCTTAGTAATCAGTCAGGTCAAAGGAGAATGGGACACTAAACATCCGAACCTCATCCCCTATCGAGAGCAGGTGTTGACATTAATCCCATACTTTGAAGAGATCACATTCGAACATATTCCCCGAGAGGAGAACCAGTTGGCAGACGCATTGGCTACCATGTCATCTATGTTCAGAGTCAGATGGGACAATGAAGCTCCCCGGATTACCATTGAACGACTAGACGAACCAGCATATTGTTATGAACTTAACGCTGATGAAGTAGAAGAGAAGCCTTGGTTCCACGAGATAAAAAGATATTTAGAAGCTCAGGAATACCCTGAAGGGACATCCATCAATGACAGGAAATTTCTGAGGAAGTTCTCCGCTAAATTCTTTTTGAGTAATGGAATATTGTACAAACGTAACCATGATTCGACTTTGCTTCGCTGTGTGGATAGAAAGGAATCAGAGAAGATTATGGAAGACATGCACGACGGTATCTTTGGGACTCATTCTAGTGGACATACAATGGCCAAGAAGATTCTGAGGTCAGGGTATTATTGGTCTACCATGGAAACTGATTGCCACCATCACTCCAGAACTTGTCATAAGTGCCAGATCTATGCGGATAAAGTACATGTGCCTCCTGCTCCATTAAACGTGTTGACCGCGCCGTGGCCCTTTGCAATGTGGGGCATTGATATGATTGGCGAGATTAAACCTACCGCCTCTAATGGACATCGTTTCATCCTTGTTGCTATTGATTACTTCACAAAGTGGGTGGAGGCAGCCTCATTTGCTTCTGTTACTAAGAATGTGGTGGCACGATTCATCAAGAACAGCCTCATCTGCCGATACGGCGTCCCTGAGAGAATTATCACTGACAATGGCACTAATTTGAACAACAAGATGATTACTGAACTCTGCACGCAGTTCAAAATAAAACACCATAACTCTTCTCCGTACCGGCCAAAGATGAACGGCGCTGTAGAAGCGGCTAATAAGAATATTAAGAAGATTATACAAAAGATGACGGTAACATACAAAGACTGGCATGAGATGTTACCATTTGCTCTTCATGGTTATCGTACTTCCGTGCGAACTTCGACAGGGGCAACTCCTTTCTCTTTAGTCTACGGAATGGAAGCCGTTTTACCAGTGGAAGTTCAGATTCCCTCTCTAAGGATCATGAAAGAGGCGGGCTTAGACGAGGACGAATGGATTCAGACTCGACTCGATCAGATAAATTTGATGGATGAGAAGAGACTTGCGGCTGTATGTCACGGGCAGATATATCAGAAGCGCATGACCAGGGCATTCAACAAAAAGGTCAAGAGACAAGTGTATCAAATTGGCGACTTGGTAATCAAACGCATCATCCTACCACAAACTGACCCCAGAGGCAAATGGACTCCCACATACGAAGGGCCATTTGTAGTTAAGAAGGTATTCTCAGGTGGAGCCATGATACTCGCTACAATGGATGGTGAAGACTTCCCACATCCCGTGAACGCGGACATAGTTAAAAAATACTACGCATAAAAGAGACCCGCTAGATCGACGTATCTAGGCAAAAGTAAGGGCATCCCGGCGAACCAAAAGGGTTCGGGCAAAAATTAGGGATATATAAAAAAAAATGTACACCCGGCAAGTCGAAAACCTGAAAAGGCGGCTTGGGCAAAAAAGGGTATCCTGGTGGACTGAAAACCTGAAAAGGCGGTCCAGGCAAAAATTAGGGATTAAAGCGTTATGACTATGTCCCGTTCTCAGTCAACTTTCATCCAAGTTCGAGGGACTGACCAAGCCAATCACTTCTATCCGACAGCAAGGGATGAGATGCTCGAAGACATAACGACAGTAGTAGGCTTAAAATCAATAGGACTTCTTCCACATAGCTTTCTCTTTGTTTTCGACAATTTCCTCTTACTAGGATTTCTGTCTCCTTGTACACAAATTGCCTGTTTATAGGCCTCCTTTCAAATCAATACAACCCTCTTTCAAAAAAAGATGCTTTGGTTTTTACTTTTCTGTTTTGGTTGCGTAAATGTCCATTGATTTAATTTGAATTAATATGTGCATTTGAATATGACTGATGTTTACCAAAAATACATGCATAGAATAGCAATAGCAATTACTACCCGACTTCAGGATCAAGGAAAAGGTCTAATCATGCTTCCAATGAATCCGCTACCAATTCTCTTCCCCAGCAAGCCTGTTTTTTTCCTCAGAAAATGGCAGTATCCCCAGGCACAGCCAGTTACTCCCCAACAGAGGTCGGCGTCACCAGACAGATTGATCATCTCATCCATCCCCAGCCAGGCTCTGTTGAATATTTCCACCGTCAGACAGAAATCAAGCATCCCCAGCCGAGAAAGGGTCATCGACACAAATGTCTCAAATCAGTAGATGGGGATTTATTTTCCCCAGTAGAGTCCCCAAGCAGAACTTCTCATACGCATAACTCATTCATTACATCCTTTCACAGCATACGCATGCATACAACATTCACATTTATTTTAGCATAACACGAAACATCTCATGCATCATGACATAGCATGAAGCTAACTTTTTCTTTGCAGGTTAATTATCCTCCTGATATAGTCAAAGTAGAAGGTTCATTCAGACAGACACCTTTATCAATCACATTCAAGATTCAGATACATATTTCAAATACAGTTCATGGGAACATTCATTCTGACAACACTTCGATATCCTCCTAACGATGGCATCTCTAAGCCCATCCCAGACATTTATTGCAAGTACAACATATACAGGTTATCAGATACAGCCTAACGTACGGTTCATTCTGATTCAGCCCAACATATGACTTCTTCAGCAACCCCAATGCGGTCTAACGTACGACCCATTTGGACCTTCAAATCCTCAGATGCTGCCTAGCGTACGGTACATTCAGGGGTGTAGTCTAGCGTACGACTACTTTCTTCTTCAGATACAGCCTAACGTACGGCTCATTCTGCAACTCAGATACGATCTAGCGTACGATCCATTCTGAACTCCAGCAACTCCAACGCGGTCTAACGTACGACCCGTTTGGATCTTACAACCCTCAGATGCTACCTAACGTACGGTACATTTCTGAAGTGTAGTCTGGCGTACGACTACCGCTTTCATCATCAGATGCGGCCTAACAGACGACTCATTCTGCGACGGTCTAACGTACGACCCGTTCGGATGTCCATCCCCTCAGATGCTACCTAACATACGGTACATTTCTGAAGTGTAGTCTAACGTACGACTACCCCTTTCGTCATCAGATTCAGCCTAACGTACGGCTCATTCTGCAACTCAGATACGATCTAGCGTATGGTCCATTCTGATCCTTTATCCCCAACAGCATATGACACACTCCGACTCCCCAGCGAAGTCGGCAGCCTAATGGATGACTCATTATACGGTCTAACGTACGACCCAGTGTGGCACCCATGTCTTCAAATTGGCCTAATATACGGCGCGATCTGAAGCTTTCGTCATCAAACCTCCCGGATGGCATCTTTAAGCCCATCTCCATCAAGACCAACTGTCGATTCTCAAGTGCAAATTTTTGGGCATTCTAGTGTTCAATAATCTTCCACCTCCAGACCACGAATGGCGTATACACCATTCTAACTCTCTCGGTCCAAGAATATTGAACAGGGGCAGCTGTCATACCCCAAAATTTGCCCATTAATATTTCAAGACATTTTGCAAGGCATTCCGACTCATATATAACACTGATCTTGAAGAAACAAAGGCCCAGCTCACGGATGGCCCAATCCAGAAAATGGCCCAAACTGGCCTGTTCGCTACGCGCTCGCCTAGCGAAGCTGACAGACAACAAAATTTCGGGCTTCATTCTGAGCCCAAAAAAAAAAAAAAAAAAAAAAAAAAAAAAAAAAAAAGAGAGAAATTTTTTTAATTAATTAATTAATTAATAATTAATAATTAATAATTAATTAATTAAATAATTAAAATAAATAAATAAATAAAATATAACAAATTATTTTGGACTTGGGTCTCCCTCATTCCAAGCCCATTACCCACGAAATTAGTCTATAAATACTGAAGTTTCAGTAGGGGAGTTACACTTGGAGTTACACTGGGAGATTCACTGGAAAAAAAAAAGAGGAGGAGAACAGAGAAGAACGAATAGAAGTTTTGGCATAGGAACCCTGCCTACCCGGAGAATTCAGAGTAAAGAAACCCTGAAGGCAGCCCATCTGCACCGAAGCCATCGCCGTCCAATTCCCGCTGCCTAACTTATTCCGATACTACAAGTGGTCAATCCCTTCAACCTTGAATTGGCAAACAGGTTTGCGTATCTCTATTGTTTATACTTTCAATTGGCCATAGCTACATATATAATGCATCATGATTAAATGTTGATAAATAATTTGCTTTCGTATGGGAATTTAAATATGCCTGAATACCCTGAATGTTTGATCATGTTATTCCTGTGATAAAATGCCATAAAATTCAAAGTTCCTAACGTGGGGCTGTTTTCAAATTCAAAATCCGTGGCCGCTCGCTAGCACCTCGCTAGGCGAGCCTGGGGCGAGTATTCGCCTGGCCTTCGCTAGGCGAGGCAGAGGCGAACGAGATAGTAGCTGACTTTTCTATTCTTTTTTTTTATGTTTTATCATAGCCATGCATTATTCATCCTATCCTATTTATTGTTGTGATATTTCTCCGGTGTAATCTTCGATTGCACCCTGATTTGGTGTTCTGACATGTTTCTTTTTTTTTTTTTGAGTTTCGTAAAGGTTCACATATCCCAGGAAAAGGTTATTGGCTAGGTATTCCACTTTATTTGTGGGATACCCTTGTGGAGTTTCACCCTAAATTAATTTTTAATGTATTAATTTCTAATGTATTAATTTTTTAATATATTATTTTTAATAATTTTAATGTGGAGTTTCATCCTAATTATATAATTAATTGTAAAACTTTGCCTTTGAATAAGTGATCTTGGACCTCTCTTTGTTGCCTTACGATTACGATATTACGGTCATGTCCCGCGAACGTGGGGATACCCTTAGCAAAGACCCTTCGGTTAAATCATCATAAAATAAATTATAGTCCCTCGGATGTTGCCTTCGAATATACAACTTTGTCCCTCGATGACCCTCCGATGTTGCCTACGGTTAAAAGATGATAGTCCCTTCGAATGCTAAGGTATCCTCGTAACTGTTGCCTTCAATGACCAATCGATGACCCTACGATGACCCTTTTACATCCAAAGGATAAAACTACTTATTTCTCAATAATAAGGACAGTTTTACCCTCATAAGGATAGGAAATACTCATAAAGACCTTGGGTCGGTATAACTCTTAATTGCTGGCTCACAACCTAAAACATTTTTTCACACCTCACACCTTTCAAAATACCTTCAGAAAATCACCACTTGGTATACATTCATACTAGAATCATTACCGAGTTATATTTTTCTAAACAATTTTCAAAACTAAACGAGATAATCACTTTGTATACATTCATACAAGAATCATTACAAAGTTAAATTCTCTTTTCAAAACAATTTTTCTAAACAATTCACAAACACTTTTTTTTCAGACAAAAATAATATAAGTGATCGAGCAATTAAGAGCCCATGGATAACCATGGATACAAAGGGTGCTAACACCTTCCCTTTGTATAATGTACCTCCCGAACCCAAAATCTAAATTAAGGTCTTTCCTGTTCTTTTCCACCTTTCCTTATTGGATAAAAGAAAAGTCGGTGGCGACTCTTGCTAACCGCGACATTGCGATAAAAAACACAAAAAGTCCAGTTCACCGTATGACACACATGATCCACGGTCCATGTGGAATATTGAATCAAAGCTCTCCATGTATGAAAAATGGTCATTGTAAAAAAAGATTCCCAAAAGACTTTTGTGAAGAGACGCGTCAGGGAAATGACTCATATCCCGAGTACAGGAGAAGGTTTAGTGATCTCGTTTTTTTAAATAGAAATAAGTTTGTTGATAATAGATGGGTGGTTCCTTATAATCCATGGTTGTTGTTGAAGTACGGTTGTCACATTAATGTTGAGATTTGCAGCAGCATCAAAAGTATTAAATATTTGTATAAATATGTTTACAAAGGTGCTAATCGAGTTGCAATAGAGGTTCACAGAGGTACAGGTATGGATGAGATTCAACAATATGTTGATGCAAGATGGATTTGTGCTCCAGAGGCATTGTGGAAAATATTTAAATTCACATTTTACAAGTTATATCCCTCTGTTGAAAGACTACAAATCCACTTGCCAAATCGTCATCAAGTATGGTTCTATAAGCATCAAAGAATCACAGATGTACTAAATGATAACCAAAATGCAGTAATCATGCTCACTGAATTCTTTGCACTAAACCAAATGGATCCACATGCTAGGAATTATTTGTTCATAGAGATTCCAGAGCATTATTGTTGGCTAAAAGGGGTCAAAAAATGGAAGCGAAGACGGACAAAACGAAAAGTTATTGGTCGAATCTATACAGTATCTCCTTCAAAAGGTGAGAAAATTTATTTACGTGTTTTGTTGTCTCATTTAAGAGGTCCAACAAGTTGGGAATACCTTATTACACATAATGGTGCATGTTTTTTTGCGTTCAAAAAAGCAGCCGAGGATTGGGGGTTATTAGAGAGTGACAATAGTATCCGTCAATGTATGCTTAAAGCATCAAAAATGTGTACGCCATATGCTTTACGAAGGTTGTTTGTGACTATATTAATTTTTTGTGAACCAACTGATGTTAGAGGCCTATTTAATGAGTTTTATCTCTGCATGGTGGAGGATTATCAAATGAAAAATATTATTATGGGAGATAACTTTGAAAATATGTTATTGAGAGAATTGAGAGATCTTTTGTTGCTACATGGAAAACTAATCAAAAACTATGATCTTCCATGTTGACAATGGAAACAAATGAAGTCGGGGGAGTGCCAACAATTATTCAAGAAGAGTTGTCGGTCCAAATTCCAAATGAAGACATCCAATCTATTGAGAAGTTAAATAATGATCAGATGAGTGCTTAAAATACAATTATGAACACCGTCCACCAAAAACAAAGTCAAATTTTTGTTGTTGATGGTCTTGGAGGGACAGGTAAAACTTTCCTTTATCGAACTATAATGGAAAATTTAAGACGTAATAGTGAAATTGTCTTAGCAACTGCTTCCTCAGACATAGCTGCTACATTACTACCTGGTGGTAGAACTGCACACTCTCGATTTGGAATCCCCATTGATATAGAGCCCCTTCCTATTTGCAAAATAACAAAGAATTGTGACCTTGCAAAACTCATTAGAATAACCTATGCAATCATTTGGGATGAAGCACCCATGATAAATAGATATTGTGTGGAAGCATTAGATTGATCACTACAAGATATTATGAATATCAATGCTCAATTTGGTGGAAAAATAATGATCATGGAAGGAAATTTTCGCCAGGTGCTTCCTGTTATTGAAAAAGGAAGTGGAGGACAAATGATTTCAGCGTGTATTGTTAGGTCTCAATTATGGGCCACCACAAAGATCCTACATTTGCGCCAAAATATGCGATCAATTCATGACCACAACTTTGCATAGTTTCTGATGAGGATTAGAGATGGCAATGAACCTGCTAAAGAGGATGACATGGTCAGGATGTCTGTTGAAATTGTAATACCATGGGAAGGAGAAAGCTTCATAAAAAATCTTATACAACATACATTTCCCCAATTAGAAAACCATGGATGGGATGCTTCATATATGGTGGAGAGAGCCATACTTACTCCCAAAAATTGTGATATATATATATATATATATATATATATATATATATATATAATATATATATATATATATATATATATATATATATATATATTATATATATATATATATATATATATATATATAATATATATATATATAATATATATATATATATATATATATATATATATATGTTGAATGACATGATTATTAATAAGTTCGCTGGAGACGGACATATTTTTTTATCTTTTGATGAGGTTGAGGGTGATACTCATAATCTATATCAACAGGAATACTTACACACAGTTGCTCCTGGTACTTTACCACCAAATATTTTAAAGATAAAAATAGGGGCTCCGTTGATGTTGTTGCGAAACATAGACCCTAAATTTGGTTGTGTAATGGGACAAGATTGTTATGTCATGGTTTTTTTTTATGAATTTGCTTAATGTTGAGATACTTACAGGCCACAACGCTGGAAAAAGAGCTTTCTTGCCAAGAATTAAGCTCAAAACCACTGATGGTGCGGGACTTCCTTTTGTGTTTATTAGAAAACAGTTTCCTATCAAACTAAGTTTTGCAATCACTATAAATAAATCACAAGGACAAACAATTCCAAATGTCAGAATTCATTCTCAAGAGTGAAGAGAGAGACCGAGAGGAGCAAATGGCTCTCTCTCTCTCTCTCTCTCTTCTCTTCTCTCTCTCTCTCTCTCTCTCAATTTTTTGTTTTTATATACAAATGAGAGTGGCTGCATGGGCGCCACATGGCCCTTTCAGCTAGCGCCACATGGTTGGTTGACTCCTGAGTCAATCAGGGGATCCTGTATAGATCCCCCCACCATATGATGGTGCACCCTCACAAGCCTCCCTTTGGATTTGTTGACAAGGTCGAGGTATTCCATTCCAATGGCCTAGACACCTCCATAGGAGGTCAACATTTAACCAAGCCATTCAGGGCCTTGGTGATTCCGTTTTGGGCCAACTCAGGTTGGGCCCAAAGACTTTTTTTATTTAAACCCCCTGTTTGGTTCAGTAGCGTCCAGAGTTGGGCCTTCCTCTTGATATAGCCCATTTCACTCATTTTTTTTATTTGTTCTTTTTCTCTTATTTTATATATATATATATATATATATATAATATATTATATATATATATATATATTGAATAATGAAATTGATAAGTTTACTATCATTTTAAACATTTTAAAACAAATTTCAATTTTTTTTTATTCTCACCTACATTTTTATGTTCTCATTATTCAATATTTATTTATTTTATACACATTTTGAACATTATTTTGTATTCTACTTAAAATTGAAACAATTTCATTATTCATTTTAAATAATAGAATATGACTTTATTTAAAGAAAATAAATAAGTGAAATTTGTTTTAAAATAAGAAGTTTTTTTAACTAAGAATCTTGATTTTGAGATATTTAATTTTTACTCTCAACTACATATTTATGTTCTCATTATTCAATATTTAATTTTTTTATACACATTTTGAACATTATTTTGTATTCTATTTAAAATTGAAACAATTTCATTATTTATTTTAAATAATAGAATATGACTTCATTTAAAGAAAATAAATAAGTGAAATTTGTTTTAAAATAAGAAGTTTTTTTAACTAAGAATGAATTTTTTACAAAAATAATCCATTTTTCAAGGAAATTCCCAAAATACCCCTGGTTTCAAAAAAAATCTCAAACTATCCCACATTTAGGAGGAGGCACCAATTCAATTGGCGACTCCTCTTAAAAATTGAATGCAGACGCCAATTGGATTGACTAGGGCATGTGTCATAGCCAATCCAATTGGTGCCCCTGTGTATAACTTGAGAGGAGACGCCAATTGGATTGACGCCTCAGTGTAAAATGCATTTTTTGTTATAAATAGATGTGTTATGTGAGTCATTGTTTCACATCTCATTTAATCATTTGGCAATCATGTTTGGTGTTCGTCGCCGATACGGAAAGGTGATTTATGCGAGAGACAAACCTCAGATGTTGATGTTGTTCTGGAACATCACTATGTTCGATCAACTGAAGAGGGAGTTGGTTCGTTGGTTAGATGGGAAAATATCAGAAGGGAAAAAAATTAGAAATATTGAAAGACTCGATAGTATCTTTGGTTGGGTGCGAATGAAGACTGATAAGGATGCTAGGGAAATGATGTTCGGTCGAGATGACATCAATTTGATTGTTGTAATCAATTAGAAATATTTCTGTTTTCAGATAGCTTATTTTGTACTAATGTTTGTTGTGAACCTCGTTGTAACAAAAACTTAATGATATATAATGATTGAAAGTTACAGAAATACAATGTTACAAAAAGCTTAAGATCTAGATGATGCTCCTCGATTGGGACAGTTGTTCTTGTTGTGTCCTGGTTGACGACAGATACTACATAATCTTATCATTTTATCTATGGAATCCATTTATGTCCTGATACGTGTGTTGTTTGGCCTTCCTTTTTCTTTCTACGTATCTCATCGTTGTGCCAAGAAGCTTTAATTATATACATTTATGACGGTGACGGCCTTGTACACATTAGATAAATGGATGTAAGCGTCTTGATGAGTATAAGCGCATGCTGCGATGACATGGGAGCAAGGAATGCGGAAGGCCTGGAATTTTCCACAATCGCACCAACTTCTCTTTAGTCTAACAGCATAGGCTAAATTTGGTATCCCCTCGTTGTGGTCCATTGTTTCCTGGACGCTGAAATTTTGCCTATGACGGTCAAAGACTGTTACAACGTGTGTGCTAGCTTTGATGTTCTCCTCTTTTATGACTTTCATGCAACACTCACTGAATACTTGCTCGGACATTAACACCGCACTCCATCTTTCACCTCTGGTTGCGAACGTAGAAGTCAACCTATAATAGGTCGATCTTACCAAGGCGGATATTGACAGATTTCTAATTCCTTTGAATACCTCGTTCATGCATTCCACAAGGTTTGTTGTCATGTGTCCCCATCGACAACCTCTGTCAAATTCCCTTGTCCATTGCTCTACTGGTATGTTATTTATCCATCTCAATGTGTCTTCATTAGACAGTCTAATTTCATCACGATAATATTGAAATGACGACTGAGTTAGAGCATACCCAACATTCACCACCTTCTTGCGAAGATTCTTATCTTTTATTGCACGCATGAAGTTTTGTGCAATATTTTTGATGCAATAGACATGGGTAGAAAGAGGATCATGCCATCCGTTGTCATGGTTGTTGTAGGCACTCTCAACGGCAGCATGTCTATCAGAAATCAAACAGAGATTGGCTTGTGGAGCCACATGCGTTCTGAGATGTCGAAGAAAGAATCCCCATCCACCATCTGTTTCACCTTCAACCAGAGCAAAGGCAATGGGAAAGACATTGTTGTTATCGTCTTGTGCAACCACCATAAGCAAAGTACCCTTGTATTTGCCATATAACCAAGTGCCATCAATTTGAATAATAGGTTTGCAGAATGTGAAACCTTTGATGCATGGGTCAAACGCCGAAAAGAGACGGTGAAAGATTCTATTACCTATAACACAGGTTCCGTCTGGCATCATTGTTGGCAATGTCTCCGTAATTGCCACAGTTCTTGGGACATATGTTTTAAGGCCCATAAAAATTGTGGCAATTCTTTGTATGAATCCTCCCAGTTGTCGAATACCTGTTCAACATCCTTTGTCCTCGTAATCCAGGCTTTCTTGTAAGATGGAGTATAATTATATGTTGTTCTGATATGGAATATAATTATACTCACCTTCACTGATGGGTCTTTATTAACCAATGGCAGAATGTCTTGACATATCAATGCAACGCTTAGTTTACGGTGATCTTGTTCAACGTTAGTTGCAATGCAACTGTGAGGTGGGTCTACTGAAGCGATCTCCCAAGATTCGTTTTTCTTTTTGTAAGACGCAGTCAACCGAAACTTACAAAGGATGTTACGACATTCAATAACATACCTTCTTGAATCAGTGTGTTTCACTGTAAAATCAGCAGAGTTTTTCATGTGGAATTTTTTGATAGCTCGCACACATTCTTCTTTGGTACGAAACATGTCTCCCACCTTTAATTCGCCTTCTGATCGTGGATACGAGTTATAGAAAACATTGTTGGATGTATCATCGTCGTGCAGATCCAAATTTGTCATATGTTTAGGCGGATTGTAGACATGACTATGAGGTATTGGTGGTGGTTGATCATCATCTTCAATGTCGTTGTTCAGTATCTGATCAACCTGTATCTCGGTCTCCTCTTCTTCTTCATCAACGACGTCAACTTCTGCTTCTGCTTCTGGGTTGACGTCATCTGACCATTGTGGATGAAATTCACCAGATCCATCCTGACTGGTTATTTGAGACTGCTGAGACGGTATACATGGTTGAAGAGTAATGTACAACTCAATACAGTTGCAGCCTGAATGATCATGACTAATAAACATGTATTCAACATCTTCATCGTCTCGTACCTTAAGCGGGAAAAAGTTGCATTGACTATTCTAAAAAAATATTGGATTTTGATACGTGACCTTTGACACAATACCCGATCCTATACAAGATTGTATTCTTTTTTTCAAATGCAAGAATGTTGCATTTCTCTTGATCGTAAGTCTAATGGTATCAGTGTTTCGAAAACAAAAATCATATAACTCAGACTCGTATGTTTCACCGTTGCAGTGAACGTTAACAATGTATTTTGGTGCAGATGACATTGTGCAGATGAAAACTATTTTCTTGCTGCATATGAATGTGAGTGATGTGTCTTGGATGTTGATAGTAAGACACTCAAATAGGGAAATGATGTGTCTCACATGCTAGCTAGTTCGAAGTGATGTGTCGCACATGTAAGTTAGTCTGAAATGATGTGTCAATCATGCAAGCTACTAAGAAGTGACATGTTCAGCATGCAAGAGAGAGGACAGCCATGTGTCAGACATGCAGACACACACTCTAATTGAATTGGTGCCCCCATTCATTCCTTGCACATGGGCGCCAATCCATTTGGTGACACCTTGTCAAAGCATGCATGCAGACCTCGAAACTAAGCAATCAGACCTAGATCTTGCATGCATGTCCCTATGGAGGTGCCAATTTGAATGGCGACACCATGCAAGCACAATTTTTCATGCTCTCATTCATTTGCCTATAAATACATCCACACCATCAACACTTCTTCCACACCATCACTCTTACTACTTCTTCTACAATACTTCTTCTACAATTTCATCTGCAATAACTTCTTGTGGTTTCATCTGCACCAACCACTTTCTTCCCCGACAAAATGTATATCCTCACAATGGGCGAAACTCATAGAGGAACGGTTGCGAACATAGCAACTTATGTAAGTTTTTTTCTTTTGTTATTTGTTTTAATAGAGGTCCCTTTTATTTTAACATACCAACTTAGTCAAGTTTTTTGTTCTTTCTTTTATAGGATGTTTCAAGGTTCCAGACTCGGGTCCACGAACATGTCCATATTGACCCGATGATTCAACCTTATGTTGAACTCGCCGGTTTTGGTCACATAAGCAAGATTTTGTCTTGGTCCGTAGATAACAAATTCATTCTTGCTTTATGCGAAAGATGGCGTCCAGAGACACACACATTTTGGTTCCCAATCGGTGAGTGTACCGTGACGTTAGAAGACGTCTATATGCTTTTGGGACTACCCATTGAAGGTAAGGTTGTTAATGGTAAAACCAACTATGCAAATTCAATTTGCATGGACCTCTTAGAGGCTGATTTGTTAGATGATAACGCAAGAGGTCAAGGTATACTACTTTCACGCCTTAAGTCATACTATAATAGTTTATATTTAGATGAGCATTCTATCGAAGATGCTCGAATAATAAAAACTAGATGTTACATTTTGCTGTTAATTGGTTCGTTTTTATTTCCCGAAGGTAGTGGTTCTAGCATGCATATTATGTATTTACCTTTACTTAGACATGTAGATAGAATAGGGAGTTACAGTTAGGGATCTGCTTGTCTAGCCTATCTCTATAGCTCCTTGTGCAAAAACTCACACAAAGACACATCTACATTTTCGGGATGTGTTGTTTTGCTACAAGCATGGGGTTGGTCAAGACTACCATCCCTAGCACCCGTCAACAACAATCCTTTCACATTCCCTTATGCACAAAAGTAAGTTGTTTAAATTGTTATATCTTTACTTACTTCTTTAAAGATCATTATCTCTAACTAATATTCCTACCTTTTTGGTGTAGATGGTCTGCATGTGGTATAAGTTATAACAGATGTCCTAGACATTGTATTACTCAGTATCGCAATCTGTTGGATCACCTTCGACCGACAGACGTAAGGATAATAGCTTCATTCATTTCGTTATAATTTGTTAACTTCTTCTACCTAGATTATAATCATATCTTCTTTCACATTTCAGTTCATTTGGCGTCCATACCTTAATTTGGATCATGACCATGAGGTCAACGCTGAAGACGCGGCCGTATGGACTGCATGCACACCGATAATACGATTCACAACTGTGGAGATGCACAACAGTGATCGTGTGAAGTTGCAGTTCGGTATGCCCCAAAATATCCCAGATCCCCCAGCAAGCCTAAGAGAGTGGCATCTGCGCAAAGTTAACGACCAATGGAACTTCAATCCATGGCAAAGCTTCGCAAGATCGGAGTGTCGCAAATGGAAGCACCTCCATGACCATTCTTAACTGACACAATCATGCCATATGAAGAAAAACCAAGTCGTACTTATATGGCTTGGTACAGATCAGTTGGTTTTCAGTTCATCGTCGAGGATATGTACCTCTACGACCCATGCCAGGTGACTTACACACCTGACACCTCAATATCAAACCCCCAACAACAGGGTCAAACCGGATACACACAACCCCCCGCCCGTCAAACGTTTCGTTCAACCAACACACAAACATACAACCAAAACATGTCATACACCTAACCCCAATACCAAGAGCATACCCCATACCACCACCAACAAATTGACCATCAACCTGAGACCCAACATCGCTTCGCACCCACCCCATCACCCTACCAAAGTTGCCTTAGCCAGAGCACCCAACGATCATTCAACACCAACCGCCCCTCCTCCTACCATAGCCAAGAAGCTTAAACCTCACAAAACCAAAACATCCAACAACCCTGTCTCTACCAAACACCCCAACAACCTTTCCAACTTTTCCTCGACGCATCATTCACACCCATGTCTCCCTTCAACCGTCTCGGTCGCCCACCAATGAGTCAACCACAACCCAACTACTCTGGCATGGGTCATGAACTCAGCTACGGCGGTACACCCTCGATGCATACTGAAGACTATGCCGACTTGTCTGACTACCTCAATAGACCATCTCTTGTAGTTGGTAGTGACGCTCCTGGACCCTCAGATGCTCAAACACCAGTGGTGAATCATCAACGTGGGTTAGGATCACAGGTTAGGGTAGCTAGGGGATGTGGGACCGGAGGTCGGTTAGGTGATCTCGGTCATCACCATTAGGCCTTTTTATGTAAACGGAAAATTTTATTAATATCAATTTGTCCTATTTCAAATTTATGTATCACGTAGATCATTTACTAAAAAAAATGCATTTTACACTGAGGTGTCAATCCAATTGACGCCTCCTATCAAGTAATACACATGGACGTCAATTGGATTGGCTATGGCACATGTCCTAACCAATTCAATTGGCGCCTCCATTCAATTTTTAAGAGGAGTCGCCAATTCAATTGGCGACTCTTCCTAAAAATGGGATAGTTTGGGATTTTTTTTGAAACCAAGAGTATTTTGAAAAATTCAATGAAAAAGTGGGTTATTTTTGTAAAAAATTCACTAAGAATCTTGATTTTGAAATATTTAGAATTAAGTTTTTTTAAATGAAGATTTATTTAATTGTTAGAAAAAGTAGAAGAGGTCTATTTAATTGTATGAGAAGAATAAAGTATGATTTGATAAAAGAAAAATCATTTATTACCAAAATTAGGAAGGAACCATTTTAAATAACAATCATGAATCACTAAATTTCTATCCATTAGATTAAAATAATATAAAGGTTTAAAATGAGTGTAACTCTTGGTTAATTCAATCACTCATCATATATAATGATTTTAAATATAAATATAAAATATAAGTCCTATAATTTAAAAGGGAAGAATATATTGCAATTAATATATTGAAAAAAGAAAAAGTTAATATTTCATTTCTATATTGATGTGTTTGATTATTGATTAATAAGATTAAAAATAGTAAGCGGTCAACCCATCATCTAATAGAATTATAACGTTCAACCATGTCATATCAATATTTTAAAATTAAACGTGTGATTAGACGGGATACACGTCTCTAATTGATTGACAGTATAAAAATATTTTACATTGTCAGTATATACTCTTTTTTCTCTAAACTGAAACAAAAAAAACAATATTTTAACCGAATATAATAGTTGAATTGCATTGTGTATTTATTTCAACATATTTAATATGAATTAGAACACATGAACAATTTTCAAAAATTAAATCCCGAGTATTAGCCGAGATACTGATTAGTAAATGAGAGATTATCAAAAACAGATAAAAATTATATTTAACTGCTTTTGTGATCTTCTAAGCAAAGAAATGAGAGAAAAATTCACTCATAAACAAACAAAATTTGGAATAATCGAACAAGAGATGAGACCATTCACCTAAGACAAACACAGAACCTTAATAATGGGTCCTATAATCCGCACAAAAAATTTCTGGATTTATTTTCTGCACTGCTCTTGAAAAATGGAAGTATGCATGTATATGATTCAGAAAACTCGTCATGTTGTTCATTTTGCATGGAACATGCGATTCACAGTTTCGTAACTTGGCACGTTAATAACTGTCGCAAAAAAAGCCAAACGATGTCTCGTTAATCAGCGTTCAAGATTAAGCATTGATTATAAGTAAAGAAATATTTAGTTAAAAGGTAAAAATTACCATCTCCATATGATGCCATAGTCAAAGGTGAGGAAATAATCTTTTGAGATATTTTAGTGATATCATTCAAAGTGATTTCATCTACAGCCTTCAGGAACTGTTCCACAGACTTTCTGAAAATGGATCACAGATTCTTGCATTAACATAAAATTATACTTCCATTCAACATTTTGAAGTAACATTATTTGAAACAATTAATCACTTTTGAGCTGTGAACAGATAATTTTACCTTTCGCCGTATGTCAAAATCTGCCTTCCAATATCTTCTGACGCAATCATCTGAAAAAGAATGAAGAATGTTAGTACATAAGAACCACAACTGAAACATATTTTACCCTTCTTCCACAGTAATTTAAACGAGTATATATGCCATAAAGAAGGTGAGTGCTTACTCTAGATTCCAGATTCATAAGAACGGCAGATTTTGTGGATTTTTTGGCACGGTCGAGCTGTACCTGTGAAACTGTTGATGAAATAAGAGTTAGTTTAATGTCACAGAAATTAAAATTAATACTGTCGAAACAAAAGAGGGGTGGAAATAAAACCTTGTCCAGGCGATGCAATTGCTATGAGTTCTTTGGCTGCTAAGTCTACAGCTTTTGCTACAAACTCAGGGCCCTACATCCACAAATTAGAAAACGTGTCAACTATATTAAATTATCCATGTAACTGAATGCCTCAACTGCAAAAGGTTATTCTTACAGTGCTCGCATAAATGCCGAATAATCCTGTGTTGTTGAAGATACTGTTGAATGCAGAAAAAGATTGAATCTGTTGATATTCATTCAACACGCGAAGATCTGGGTTCAAAAAAGTCAAAATTGTTAGAGATCAGGACCAAACTTAAAAGGACAAAAGAAGGCATAGGCAAAACTTACATAGCCTTGAGTGCATCCCTTTACCGGGGCCCCCAGCGGAGAATGAACCACCTCCTCCCATAAGCATCTACATGACTCAAAATTATTAATTATTTTCAAACATTCATTTCTTCCTTCAGAAAGGATGCAAAAACCAAGAGCAAAGTTTTACTTGTAATGAGAAAATGAAACACAAGATGAATACCTGTAGAACAGTCAAAACGATAGCATCTCTCTCCTGTTGCCAGCCACCGGGCACTTCAAAAGCAATAGCAACATGTGCGGCCTGCTCTTGCAATATAACTTAGCAGGTAAATAATAGCAATTTTCAAGGGAACAAAATTAAAATAATGTGATGCGAGAAATATCTTATCGGTATTATGTAAAAAAGTAATACACACCCCTTCTTCACCGTGACGGCGGAAATCACCTCCAACATAGGTAGACTTTGGTTCTTCCGGGCGGGGAACACTTGGTAGGTCAGTAAGAAGTGGCTCAGCAACTGATAGAAGCTCTTCATGCTCAACCCCAGATGCAGCTAGTACCATTCTAGGAGCTGTGTAATTTTCCTGATTTTTCATACCTAGAAAATTAGATTCTCAAATAGATTGTAAGTATAAAAAAAAAGCCGAAAGAAGGACTGCAAGCTTGGCATAAAATGATACCAGTAGTATTCATGCAGTATCAGAAAGGATAACGGATCTTACAGCAACAAATTCCTCTAAACTGGGGCCATCCAATCTGTTCAATGCTTCTTCAGGAGCCAAAAGAGGATAAGCCAATGCACCAGAATAACCTGCAGAATGAATTGCTTCCAAAAGCAAGCCCTGGGGATTGTTTGAGAGTTCTCCAAGCTCTGCTTTCACCTTTCGAAGCTGTAACAACAGAGGATTTAACAGGTTCAGAAGGATCGCCAAATAGCAATATATAGGACTCGAGTCTAGCGATGGAAAAGGTAGGATGCTCTCGGGGTTTACACTTAACATGAACTTGGACTATATCACCACAACAGCTAGAGTTCACAGTTCATTAGCAGATTTCCCGAGGTTCGTCATGTCAATTGCTATCAAGGCTTTCAAACCCTGAGTGAGCATCAGGGATGTGGAGGTAGGGGACAAGAGTCCCATGTCGGAAAATCAGAAGTATAGGATTTAATGTGCATTTTATATGGCCTTGAGCCCTCACATCAGAATGGCTGGTTTTTCTGTTATTGTGATCCCTAGGTTCATATCGGCTCCTCAATACAGTGTTTAAAATCAACATTACGTAATATTTAATCTTGCACTCAGCATGAGTTGGTGTCTGAACTTAGAAGGCTGCATTATGCATTTAATAAAATAAATAATAGCTTTTTCTTTTCATTTACAGACAGATTATTTAACTATATTGCTATACATGTCAGAAAGGAATATCCTATGTAATGAAACACTTTCGATGTTTCATTTTCCATAAGTTTTTACAGCAACAAAGCATTTTGGGGCCCATAGTATTATTTTTCTATTAAAGTTCCCCGTACTACAAAGAAAATAAATGTTCATTTAGAGCAGAAAATGATGCATGAGCTTTAGAACATAAGAGAATAATAGTTATAAATACCTCTTCATTCACCTCCCAATCCAAGAAGGCTGGGTTCCTTACACAGTCAACCAGTAACTCAACCATTTGTGGAACGTAAGTCTTTAAAGCATCAAATGTGTAGCCCATTTGTTCTCGAGAGGCCGAGGCTCCTATATTACCACCAATTGCTTCTACTTCCCTTACAATACGAAAATGACTACGGTTAACCGTGCTCTTGAACGCCATTCTCTCTAGCAAGTGCGAAGCCCCACTTGACAACGGTGTCTCATAGATGGAACCACAATCGAGATATAACCCAATTGAGGCTGCAGGGTTCTAATAAACAACCACAACAAAAGAAAAATCAATAAATGCTACCCAACCAAATCAAAACGAAGAATGCTAGAAAAACACACATACCGACGAGGTCTCTGACGCGATTTTCAGTCCATTAGAAAGAGTTGTGATCTTGGTCGTGCTTGGTTCAACATAATCAGGTAAAGTATCAGGAAGAACAACAGAACTAAGCGGCGTATCAAGAGGGGGAAGTGAACTCGAACGCTCCCCGGTAAGCCAGCTAAACAAACCACCAGAGGAAACCTTTGCAGCTACAGCACTTGAAGTATTAAACCTAGTAGCTCCCAAGTTGCCACCACGGCCCTAAATAACACAGATTCATTACACAACATTAATACAAACAGCCTACAAAGCCTTGATACATACAAAAACACACGATACGACATTGACACATCAACACTTGCAATAATACAAGACAGTTATGTAATCAATGCCAGACACATTTCAATCTGAAATGCGGTTTCTACATATCAAGCAGCAGCAGAATTCACCACAACATGAATAAAACAAAAGCCAATAGGAATAACAATAATTTGAGAAACGTTAATTGGGAATTAATTTCATATAATGAACAATAAATGATGCAGAAATAATAGGTTCAGTGTTCTAATTCTTAATCCATCCACTAAACTGATTCCCCAGAAAACCAAAAAAGAAACAATTTTTCCGTATTGAAATTGAAATCTGCTATCTGGGTAGGTTCCAAAATAATAATAAATTATTTACTGGTCCTAAACATGAAGAAAAGGGTTAGGATGAAAAAGATGATACCTTGAGATGCCTTTTGAGAGATGAAGCTGTGGCTCTATACATGACGAGTGAAGAAGAAAATGAAACCCTAAATCAAAATGAGGTAGTTGTTGGATTTGATTGAAGTTTAATCTGTGTGTGGCGAGAAACCTATGATTCTGTGAAGCAGGACAACACAACCGAGAGAGAAGCACCTTTCCTTTGGAAATGGTCAATTTTATATTTATTTTTTAATTAAAAAAATAACCAGAAACTTGGGCCGGTTTGAGTATAATGTTACTAGACTTTAACTTGCCACCCCACTTATATTTGGCAACCCACATATTTTTTAAATTTTCAAAATTATTCTTAGTTAAAATTTTATGAAAATCTCTTAATTAAATTTTTGGTAGTGTAATTTAAATTTTTGGTAGGTATTATGTACCGGAAATTTTAATATGTTTGATATGTGATATGTTACTTGTATTTTTGTAATTTGTTAAGTCATACTGGAAATTTGTCGATTGTGATTGCATCGACCATTTTGTGTGATTGATAATAATTACAAAGTTGTATAAATAGTAGGTCATATGTTCTTAACTTGTATAACAGCATACAATGTCTCTTCCTCAATTTCTGTTCAAGGTAGAAGTGTGCTACAACAGGAAGAAACCTTTTGTATAGTTTTAGATACATGAGACTTATCCACAAAGATAGTACATGCTACAAGATATAGCATATACATCCTTGCGGATGCCTCATACATGTGTCACCCACCAGCTCAACATACCTCTCTCGTATCCAGGACATCTGAAGGTGAGCTTCCTGTTAAAGTCAAACTCCTGAAACACACACTTTTGAGTAACTCATAAGTCTCGTGTAGCCTGTATACACGCAAGATCCTGGTTAATAATAGGAGCGGTGAAGAGTCTACCGCCAATGAGGAGATGGAACAATGAGGAGACATCATCAAGAGTGATGGTCATCTCCCCAAATGAAAGATGAAAGGAAGATGTCTCCTTGTGTCATCGCTTAACAAAAGCAGTCAGGAGTGCAACATCAAGCATCGTGACCAAGCAGTCGATCAACAGTAGGAGCCCGAAATCATCAACAATTTGCCTAGCTTGCACAGGCGTCAAAAGCTTGGCGAAGTCCTTCATTCTGGACCTATGTGATGTAACATTTAGCACATGATGGTTTTGTAATAAATAAAGTTTAAAAAAATGATCAGTTAATTCCATCGCATCAAGTGTCAATAATAAATAAATTAAAGTTAAACTATATAATATATATATATATATATATATATATATATATTATATATATATATATATATATATATATATATATATATATATATATATATATATATATATATATACCTCTCCATGCCATAATCGATATGTCACATGGTCGACATACTATGTAAGCATTGATCGGTCTTTGGGTCCTTCAAGGAACTCTGGCTCCATGTGCACAGATGGCTAAGTCGAAGTAGTAGCAGTAGTAATAGCAGTAGGCTTTGTAACCTCTACATCAATAGTAGTAGGCTCAGCCTCAGTAATGGGGTTGCATTTGTCTCAAACACCACATATGGGTCAGTAATAGCCTACACCTCCTTAGCAACCTGAATATCCTTAGCATGAACTCGCTCAACAACAGACACATTTGCAGGTTGCTCAGCAACTTGCACATCTGTGGGCTGCTCAACAACAACTACTTGGCGTATGATGGTATGTAGTGCATGGAACTGTTCATCCATCTATTTTCGACGAAAACTGGTCGAGCTGGCCTCCCTGCCCGCTTTGCCTCCTCCTCGGCTGCCCTAACACTGGCCATAGTTGTGTCTCTATCAGTGGCCCTGCCTAAGATGGTGTTGTCCATTCCTCTGGTCTGCGCTAAAAGATTGGGAAAAATATCATAAATTGAACTAACTACCGAAAAACTCAAAATTTCAAAAAACAAATGGATTTCTTCCAGGAATTTCAACATTTCTGGTAATATATGTAAAAAAAAATTCAACTATCGGGAATTCCAAAATTCTCGGTACATATGTACCGAAAATGTTAGAATTCCCAATATAAATTGTATAAATATACCATGAATTATGAAATCCATTGTATAAATATACCATAAATTTTAGAATTCCTTGTAAAAACTCATACAATTTATGATTTTTTACTAGAAATTTCAACATTGTCGTTAAAAACGCATGAAAAACGATAATGAAAACTCAATTTTTAGAAATTTCTAATACACTTCTCGTGATATCCGACATGGCTTGGGAGGTTTCAAGATCTACGCAAAAAAAATTAGTGAATTTGATAATATGATTTTAAAGTTGTGTCAAGGATAATATGGTAATTTCACTCAATGTGTGGGGTGCTAGGTATAACTGGAGGTGACAAGTTAAATCCTCAATGTGTATATTTAAGTTGCGCTGAACACGACCCATGATTTGAACAAGATATCGTATCTTGAGGAATCGGTAAAGAAAAATAAAATTGGAGCATTGTTCAATTACACCACATGTCTTACTCATCCACCGTAGTGAAATTTCAGAAGTGGGATCCAAATGCATTAAAATACACGCCAAATACAAGTAAAAAACATGTCTGATTTTTAAAATCTGAACGCACCATTTAAGTGGCGTGGACACATACACAGAATGCACAAACAATATTGTTCAAAAATTTGTCTGGATATTTAAGTTCTTATTCACTCATGTTATCACTTACACATAAAACACAATCAATATTATTCAAGGGTTTGTTTAAATATTTAAATTCGGATTCTACCATGTTATCACAAATACATAACACATAATCAATAATGTTCAAGGATTTAACCGGATTTTGAAATTCATATTCTACCCTATTACCACAAACACATAACACATAATCAATAATGTTCAAGGATTTAACCGGATTTTGAAATTCATATTCTACCCTATTACCACAAACACAAAAGAAATTTTAAAGAAAGAATAAAAAATAACATTACTTAACATAAATCTTTGTTATCACATGCACAAAATATATAACATAACATATATCTTTGTTAACCTAAGTCTAACATGATATTTCATCATCAACATATGATTAGGGATGTTTCAACATATTTAGAATATCATTGGTCGATCTTACAAGTGTTGCATCCCCTTTTGATTAGACCTTTAGTTGTGTAATAGTGAAATGTAATCCACATGACGTTCTGCACCCGCCTTTAGCTTAAACTTATTTAGTTTCATATTTCATTGATCATCAACCGAGAGTGAACGATACTCTATATTAAACACCCTTCCACTAACTAGGTAATACAAGAGATTCTCTAATTAGAATTTCAGATCTACAAGAGGAGTGTCATATGTTACCCTAAATTCAAAAAAAGGTTGCATGTTGTTAAAGTAAACAAATGCGATATACCAATATTAATAATTTTTTGTGTATTTTTGCTAACAGCATATGAAGCATATTTATATAACTTTTAGAACAATATGGATCATACAAAAACAATCATGTCTCAAGGGTTAGTGTAACACCCCGAATTTAATTAATTAATTAATTTGAATTAGTTAGATTTTTATATGATTAATAGGTGTTTTAAATTAATTATGTATGATTGTCGGGGTAGGTATCCTTGAAATAGAAGTATGGAGGGAGTAAGAGTTTGGTATAGTTGTTGATAATTAATTAGAATTTCAATTAATGGTTGAAATAAATAGTATTTTATTCGAATTAATTAAATAAATAATAAAATAACTAGAATATGAACATCTTAATTAAATAATGAAATTTAGTTATTTTACTTATTTAATGGGGATAATGAGAATTTTTAATAATTAGCCTATAACTATTTTATTTAATTGGTTGGAATAAAATAGAAGAGTAGAAATAGTAGGGAGAAAAATAAGAATATTATTAGTATTATTTTATTAAAAGAAAATTAGAGCCAAGAGGGATATGGTGGTAAATAAGATGATAAGTGAGGGCAATGGTGGAAGTTCCTAATTGAGGGGATTAGATTAATGATAAAAAGGTTAGTAAGAGAGTTTGTAGGGTTTTACTTAAAATGGAATTTTGTGGTGAGAAGAGGTAAGGGTTAAGGTTAAAGGAAAACTCAATTGTTAGAGCTTGAAGTGTGCATCTTATTGGAAAATCTAAGGTAAGGGTGAGAACTTGTTCCAATAGTAAATGGTATGATAGAATGATAGAATGGAGGAACCCTTAACCTCCTTAGGGTTGAGTGTTTTGATTCATAATTTTGAATTTGGATGTTATGATGATTATTATATGATGAATTTCGTGTGCCTTATTTGTGTGTAGTTTTCTGTTTTGATGATTGAACTTATATTCATAATTGTTACAATTTCGAAAGTTTTAGGCATAATCTTAAAACTGTGATTAAATGATTTAATTGTGTTAAAATTGTAAATTAACTTTAGATAACTAGAGTATTGCATGAGATGTAATTTTCTGAGCGTTTGGCTTTTTACGGAATCTAAATCGAAGGTCCGGAATGCCTCCAACGATGAAAAACGCAGAAAATTATGCATTCTGTCCGTCACAATCGCGAGCCTTTTTTATGTTTTTCGGTCGAAATCGTTTTGGTCATAACTTTTGATTCGTAAGTCCAAATTGAGTGTCGTTTGAAGCGTTGAATATTTGAAATAAAGGGTTATAACTTTGTTTCAGGGATACAATAATTTTGGTGATTATTTAATGGACGTTTTAGGGGTTGAAGAAGATGAAAATTGTGTTGGAAATTTTAGAAAACAACAACTTTTTAGTAACGCCTTCGTGCACGTTCTTGAAGTATTAGAAAGATGACTCTAAGAGATATAATGTGATGGTGATAAGTGAATTGTTTGAGTATTATTCTTATGCCTATTGTATTGGTGAACTTTTATTCATACGTTCGGTTAATAAATTGTTGACATATCACGACGATTTTGGTCATAACTTTTATTCCGTAAGTCCGATTTTGATGTCGTTTGAAGTGTTAATAAGATAACACTCAGACCTATAACATAGTAGTGATTGTTGATATGTTTTAATAATATTAACATGCCTAGTATGTTAATAAATATATTGGTTTATACGTTTGGTTGATGAACCGTTGCATTGTTGTAATATCGTGGTGTGATGATTATGTTGTTATGTCGATGATGTTAAAATGTTGACGAGTTGTTGTTTTTTTGTTGATATTAATCATGTGGAAATATGAATTGGTTGTTGCATGATGAATGATGTGATGAATAAATGATGAGATGTATGTGTGGGGATCCTTTAGGTGAACCTTGTTGTGTTAATGCATGTTATTTGAGAGTCATGCATCTTGTGTACGGGCTTCGATCCAATTTTGGTGAGCCTCGATTCTATGGTGATGGATCGGGTGTGAGTAGCTAATTCTTATTATGAGGGATTAGTGAATCATTATCTATGTTGATGATAACGAGTTTTGGTGAGCCTCGACCTCATTGTTATGGATCGGGTGCGAGTAGCTAATTCCTATTATGGGGGATTAGTGAAGCGTTACCTATGGTGATGGTAGCGATTTTGGTGTGCTCCGATTCCAAGAGGGAATCGATCCTATGGTGGAGATCATGGAGTGAGATGAACTTGAGTGTTCATATTTGGTACCATGTGCATGTCGAGTCGGTGTTGAGTATATTGCATAAGTGTTGCATTTGTATTGGTTGTTATTGATGTGTTGTTGGATGAGATGTTGTTGTATATGATGTTAATGATAATTGAGATGCGGTTTTATATGATGTTGATGACAATTGAGATGTTGTCGTGTATGATGTTGATTATTATTTGGATGTAAGAATGTGATATATTGTTGTGCATGATTGTGTAGATGTTGTACTATATTCTTCATTCTATATCGTTATTATTGAAATGAATTCTCACCCCTTCTGTTTAAATGTTGCCTTTACATGTGCATCGTGCAGATACTCAAGAGTAGTATTGCTGAGCAAGTGAAAGGTAACTCTTGGATTACTTCTTTATTTTGTCGATTTTACTAGTGGTACCTTGCTTTGATCATGTAACATCGGGTTGGGTTAAACGCTTATTTTATTCCTTATGTTTGATTATGTTGAAGTCATAAGACTAATTTTTGTTGAGAATTCTTAAGATGTTGAGTTGATTGATTACAACTCTCTTATTTTGTTATTACAATTGAAGCTGAGACTAGATGTTATTACTTGTTTTATCTTCCATAATTGTGATGATAATTCCGCTGCGATGATACTTTAAAATGGAAGTGAGCATGCGATGATAAGTTATGAATGTCTTATTATGTGAATATGTAATACCGATCAGATGAGATGAATGTCGTGTAAACATCCCAGGTATGATTCAGATAAGTGGGATGTCGTGTAAACATCCTTATTACAAATGTCTGTATTGAAATTTACTGTTGAAATCCATGTTACAGAGCAGGTCATGTGTGTTATGAAGGTGTAACACCTTACGTGGTTTTATTTTATATTTAATTTAAGCGATAAATTATGTACGGGGTTTAGGGTGTTATAGTTAGCCTAGAGACTAAAATCTGAATTCAACCCCTTTTTCTCACTGATAGACAAGGGTGTGTTTGGAAATTGAAATTCGATTTGAACCCTTTTTTTTTTATCATGTACAGACAAGGGTTTGTCCGGAGATTTATAGTCGGATTCACCCTATTATGTATGAAACAACACACTAGGGATTTGTCTAGATATTTAAATTCGGATGCACCCTTTTTTTTAAGAATACATAAGAGGTTTTTCTGGATGTTGAAATCGAAATTCACCCTATTATGTATAAAAGAACACAATAAGGATTTGTCCCAGATATTTAAATTCAGATGCACCCTTTTTTTAAGAATACATAAGGGATTTGTCTGGATATTGAAATCGAAATTCATCCTTACAAACTTGTTTTAACCAAAAGACATAACTTTTTTTATGACATGCAAACACATCAAAACATCAATTCCAATATTTATACAAGTAATGTCAAGAAAATTTTACCTTGTACCCCTACAGTTAGCCTCATACCCCTACAATTTTTTAAAAATTCTCATTCTATCCTTTTTGGCATTTTAAAAAAATTATTAAAAATTATAAAAAAAAAAAAAATACGCACCGGAACACTTTAAAGAAGAGTTCCGGTGAATTAAAAAAAAAGGATGACTACCGGAACACTTTTTAAAAGAGTTCCGATTTAGACCATCCAAACCGGAAGTCTTTAAGAAAGACTTCCGGTATACAACAAACCAAACCGGAAGACTTTCTAAAAGACATCCGGTTCAGTGCTCCCAAAAGGCAATAAACCGGAACTCTTTAGACATGTGTTCCGGTATACATTACGTGAACCGGAAGACTTACTCTGAGTGTTCCGGTTTACAATGTCAAAAAGTGAAAATTTTGATTTCCGGAAGTCTTCAGACGAAAATGGTAAAAAAATTTAGAAATGAAAAATATACCCTATTTATATGAGGGTATTTTGGTCAAAAAAAATTAAATGTAGGGGTGTGGGTACAATTATAGGGGTACGGGGTAAAGTTTTCTAATGTCAAATATACATTAAAATTTACATGAAAATAACAAACTAACGTTACATTCAAAAAATATGTCACCACCTAAATTCATTGTAAGATAAAAACTAAAATGCATCAAAAAAAGATGTCACCATCTAAATCTATATCTATGGGTGGTTTTGCATTTGATTTTTCTTGATTTGATTATCTTTCAATATCGCTCAACTTGATAAACTCTTATATCATATCCAAAAAATTATTATGTTAGGTTTTAGTTTCTTCTATGGAATGAGACGTTCACTAAGAGGATGTTTGTGATATAGAACATCCCAGTTTCAAATAAATTTGAACAAAATATTGTGATTCTAAAAGTCACTCAATACACATAATGGGTCAGACTAGATTTTGTGTTAGACCACTTTGAAGTGGAAAAATGTTTCTAAGAAACCGTAATTTGTCATATTGATACACACTCTATTATATGAACTTGCTATAAGATGACCAATTTTAGGGAAACGCATTCATTTTTCCTCCAGTGTTAGATCGTTAACACAAGGAATCAGAGCAACGTGAATTGCATCGTATTGTTCTTTTTTCCTGTATAACCTTTTGTAACTTTTCTTATGGGTCTTCAACTCTTTGATAAGATGTTTACGAACAAGTGTATGATTCTCCTCTCCCTTGCCCAACAAAGTTAAAATAGTGTGATAAGCGCAGTTACCCACCTTTAACATGTACAATTTGGTCAATGTAATTGTACATAAAAAAGTGTCATATCTTCAATGTCCGGACAAACCCCTTTATTACCGACCAACTTTGAATACAAATTTTTGTCTTTGAATTTATGTTATAAAATATATAGTTGCATGTTCGTAATACATTCGAGGAGAGTATCCCAATCCAGTGGTTTTATTGTTGGTCTTATCGTTTTCATTTGCATTTACTTTCGTTTATTGAGTCTCTTTTATAATTGCACATCCTCTCTGAATCAAGTCTTTGAAATGATTCGTTTTAACATGCATAAATCAATTGTTATATTTGAGTTTTGATCGTGATGGTTTAAGTCAAATGCGTGAGTTAGTGAAAGAAGAACCATAGGTGATATCAATTCTAAGTCATGTGGTAACTGAAATCTCAAACTATTTTGAAACACTTGAAAAATTCAGATTTCTTGTGTGTGATTCAAATCACTCACAATCCATGATTCGAATCAAGCAGAACAGATAAAACAGATAAATTTAAGTGTATGTGATTTGAATCAAATATTTCAGCTGATTTGAATTACAAGCTTCCTAGTAGCAACTAACCTATATATATAGGGATCACATTATACACACCCAGTGTGACAATTCAGTTGTTTCTTCTCATGAGATTGGGAAATATAGTGTTGATAACATCTTTGAGATTCCTGCAACCAACAACTTTGATATTTTCTAAACCTTCACTTCCCAAAACCTTTTCAGCTGCCTTTGGTACTATACACATTCTGTAACCCAATTTCGCCACTGTGTGTACCCTTTTTTCCATTCTAGTAACCTGTATCATCATCAATAACAATGCAACATTAATACTAAACAAAAAAAATAGTAAGCTAAACTATGAATATCATAGTAGAAACATTGACATTATGTAGAATATCCTCACCATGCGAAGCTCACCACCAAGACCTATTTCACCAATGAATGCAATGTCATTTGGAATAGGGAGCTCCAGGCAACTAGAAAAAAGGGGGAAAGACAATATGATCATATCGGACTTTTAAAAAGGACAAACCATACCTAAACAAGTCTTTGTCAGATAAAAGGCTAGACTTCGGATTTGAGATTTTAGAAAATGCTAACGGTCTAACCTACTTCCACCCTCTTCCCAATCATCGCAAGAAATTGATCAAGTCAGATCAGCAATATTTTACATCAATTGAAAAACACTTTTAACACAAACCTGCTGCAAATTGCAGCTGCTATTGCAAGATCTCCTGCAGTCTCGCTCAGTGTCAATCCACTAACAACATTTAAAAACACAGCCTGTTCAACAAAGGCACAAGAAAATAGAATACAATCAGTATAAATATCAGCATGAACAAAAATTTGCTGGTTACATTATGAGCACCGAACATGCAATAGACATCATGACTATTTAAACAATAAGTTGATGCGTTAGAAGAATAGTGTTTTAAATTGACAAGTTAATTCAGATGAAGTTAATTCAGTCACAAACTTTAAGTAGAGAGTCTAAAGCAACAAACTAAAAAGGATAAAAAGAATTTATAATCGTATTACATGTTCTTGGAGACGGAGTCCTGCTTGCTTGATAAGAACCTACAGTTCAAGGGACAGAAAGATGATCAAGTAACAACTTCACATGTTTCATTTCAATGTGATGAAGTATTTTTTCAATAAAAAAGTTTTACACCCACTTAAGATCCCTTTTCATTTTTCCATTAAGAAGAAACTATAAAAATATGAGCATATGGTATTAGAGCATGGATAAGAATATTAATGAAAATCTTTGATAATAACTCACAGATATGATCATATCAGCTCTATTTGCTTGGATACCATTAAATTGCCTCGATCCTGTCGAACCAGAAAGACAAAGCGCCTACCACATACAGTCCCAAAAATATAGACAATTGTTCAGTTCAAGAGTCTCTTATCTCCTTGTTAGCAAGTAAAATTAATACAAATTTTTTAAGAAAGTAAAACGGCTGCAAGACTGAAGCATAGTTGCATTTCTTTATTTGATAATTGAAGAACTTAAAAAGAAAAGTGAAACGACTGCAGGACACTGAAAAGATGGCAACAGTGAAAGTGTAGTTGGAGATTTCCAACATAGATATATACTCATGTCGTACTGAGATTAGAGATCCAACCCAATATAAGTTCAAACAGTACTAACTGAGATGATAATTGAAGCAAAAGAAAAATATTCAAATTCAATAAAAGTACAGAAGAAAAATCACCTGAATTTCAATAAGAAATGTTCTGGACCCATCCATTATTACAGCTACAGCTAATCCAGCTAAAATATCTGAATCTAGGTCTTGCTCACTAAGAAACATTTCGCTGGCATTTGAAACAGCCTCAAGTCCTGAATGTGACATCTCAAAAACTCCAAGCTGGATGCATGAGGAAAAAAATACATATCAAACATTAAATTTCCCTAGATCACAATAGTAGACACAAGGTATGATTATTGTGGCATACCTCATCGGTGGATCCAAAACGATTTTTCACAGCTCTAAGCATACGATGAGAAGTGTACTTCTCGCCCTGAGCATTAATGTGAAGAATCAGCAGAGAGAAAATGTGGTGATTTCAAAAAGGCAGCTATAAGTGAGAAATAAATGCAAGGAGTTACAAACAAAACTTCCAGATTTAAATTTAAAAGGAAATGGTAACACTGATTTTTAAAATGGGATGGGGAGAATCATGTCGTGAAATCAAACCAAATAGTTTAATATAATAAATGAAGTTATAGTGAAAAACGATCTCTTTAATACTTGTTTTGATCACTAAGAAGAATTGAGCACTCATGTAATTTAATGTCATTGTCGTTCCAGTTTTTATCGGACAGGTGTAAGACTGGCAATATTGTACACGACTGAATATTGGGTTGTGAAGAACCAACACGAAAATAAATTAAGTGTGGCAGAGATGAGGGTATTATGTTGGATGTGGTAAAGACTAGACAAGATAGGATTAGAAATGAAAACATTAGAGAGAGAGTTGAGGTGCACCTATTGGCTATGGAAGAAAAAATGGTGGAAACTAGGCTCAAGTGGTTTGGGCATGTAACGTAGAGAGAAGACATGCGGATTGTGTAGTAACGAGAGTAGTTCAGATGGAGGGTATCAAACCACTAGATGTAGAGAAAGACCTAGAAAAACTATAAGAGAAACTATTAAGAAAAATCTCAAGACTACTGAGTTGGATAGAAATAGAAGCATGTATTTTTATAGAACATTATGGAGTAGTTTGATCAATGTACCTAACCCCACTTAGTGGGATAAGGCTGAGTTATTATAGAACATTTCTTTACGGTGTTTTTTGACGTTTTGTTCTCATTCTCCAAATGCATGCAAAAGCATGAAGAATAAACAAGGTTTACTATGAAAATAACTTTTGGGCAATACTAGGAATACTATTAAGCTTCGTGACAGCAAGTAGGATTTACAACACCTAATCCACCAAATGCCACAAGGACATCTATTTTCTTCCAGAAATCGGTAATATTTCCTTTCCTCTAGCAAACACTCAATTGTATGTTGTGCTATGCCATGCTATAATGCATTCAAGATATAGAACCTACGTACATTCAGAAATGCGCTTGATGTAAGAGCACTTGTATTATATATAAAAGGGGTAAAGGATACCAAAAAACATGCTAAATAGTAGATGGTAGAAAATGCAACGATAAGCACAAATCAGCTTTACCAACTAGAAAGAAAGATGTAAGAAGGTACGAACTTCCATATACAAAACAACATCAACTATATGCTCCAAGACACGTGGTCCTGCTATGTCTCCAGATTTTGTCACATGTCCAATCTGAAATAAAGAAGGAAAAAAACAAATTATGGTCAAGAATGTGAAAAGCCATTTTAACAAAAATGTACATAAATTGTCCATAAATCAAATGCATACAGGTAACACCAATAATGTATTAAATAATACACATGGGCGGTGCTGTATAAAGCCCATATAGAGAATAGAAAGGTTTACAATAACAGTGAAGGTAAAATAGTTGTTGTGATCCACTGCTACAACTCATTAATTATGGTTTTAAAAAAGGTATATTCACAAAATTGATAGACATATTATTGCTCACCAATAGAACCGGTATGTTTGTTGTCTTTGCAAATCGCAGTAAAGCCGAAGTGCACTCCTTCACCTGTTTCACACCTATTACATGTCATAAACCATGAAACCAACAGTTCTTTTCACCATAAAAAAAAAAAGGTAAAGCATAGGCATTTTTTATAGATTAGGTAGAGGAGGCAACAAAACCTAACTAATTCATGGCTTAAAATATGAACGCGAAGTTGTGACATAAGATAGTGACTAAAATAACAAATTAAATAAAGACCAAGGACTTTTTGTAATGGCTATGATCATTATTAGGATGGTGCAAATCAATATGGAAACTGAGCATGATAGATTCCCTCCCACCTGCATAATCCCTCCAGGACTCCCCATTATTCCTTTCAAATAAACAGTTTGTACAGAATCAACAACTAGTGCCCGAGGAGAGAGATGATGAACTTTCTTCAATATGTCCTGATACCATAAAAAAAACTGCAACTATTTAGACTTCATTAAGATTGTCTATTCAAGCCAATCAAGAATTTAAGTCAACCCAACTTCTTGGTAGTATAAATCAATGAAATTCATGTAAATGAAGTAATAACGTAGGAAAATGCCAGAACCTCAATATCATTACTTGAATATAAATAAATATCTGATCCAATTGTTAGGCGGTCAGCTCTGTTACCAATTTGCTCAATGCTCTGTCACATGAAAGAGATAAAAAAAATTGACATAAATGAAAGCTACATGAAAACATATAAAATAATAGGCCTAAATAATAAGTATAAATCAAATAAAAGCAACTCAATATCATATATGAAAACCAACTCAATAAAAGCAAACCTCTTCGCCAGAGACATACACAACTGGAGATGCTTCACCATCTCTTTGCCCTTCCGCAATTAATGCAGCAATCTTCCAATTCATATGTATAAAATTAAAGCAAGTATGAATGGGTAGTTGACCAAGTCCACAAGAGAAAGTTAATCGTGTAACTTTTATCCAGTTTTACAATAAAAAATATTTCATACCTGCAACAACAGAGTACTCTTCCCAACACCAGGATCCCCGCCAACTAAAGTCAATGAGCCTTCAAACCCAAATTATAAATTAAGTTGCCATTGATACTCGATACACTTTGTCGTAAGGCTTTTAGTGAACTTGAATTAAGACATGATAATTAGTAGATGGAAGCATTTATATGTAGGATCATGGGAAAAATTGGGCTAAACTAGAAGCACCAGAAATAATATATAGGAGCACTAGAAATAATATAAAAATCAAACATGAAATGTTGTTAGACTAAGACACCTAACTGCATCATGCATCTGATAAACTTGAGTTGTGAAATCAATCATATACAAACAAAAAGCAAAAACAACCTCAAAGTAAATGGTTTCTGGCATATTAATATAGATAAGAAACTGGATTAAACCTGGTACAAGGCCACCACCAAGCACTCTAGAAACTTCATTTCCAAAAAGACCAGACCTGAGTTGAAGCAAAAAGTACACAGCATAAATAGAAAGGCACCAAACTCAGCGTGTGTTTAGTTCAGAGGGGAGGACAATTCATTTTGAGTAAATTGATTCTGTAAAGTTGATTCCGACTAAAAGTGAGTTGAAGATAAAATGATTTAAGTTTGGATAAATGCTTGCAAAAATGAGTTGAACAGTAAATCTCAGTGTAGATATCACGTCTAAACTCAAAAGCTACAAATTCTAACTTCAAGTAGAATCAATTCTGAAAAGCATAATCAATTCTACTCAAGAGCAACCAAACGTGTCAAAATCAATTTTGTGTGCTCCAAGCGTGAAACCAAGTCACACTCAACAAAACTTCAATATTAGTAAGCAATTCTAAGCAACCATTCAGTTAAACTACCAAACAAGGCTAGAAAAAGACATGGCAGAAATATATAACAAAGACCACTTACAAAGGAATTCTCCAATGCAGATGATCAAGTCCTCTATTAACCTCAGACAATCTCAAAGGACGCAGCTCACCATTCTGCTGTGGAAGCCAAGACCCCAAACCATCCTCCATAACCGAAAACCCACTAACCTTACCATTACTCTCACTAGTTTTCGCTTCATGAAACTCTTTCATAGTACCAGAAACACTGCATGATCGACACACACCCCACCATTGTCCAGTAGTGTACCCACAATCACTACAAACCCAGTAAACTTTCTCCTTACCCTTTTTCTTCTTTCTTCCAAATAGAACTCTTTCATCACTGCCCTCAATTGGGTTTACTCTACTATTAGCATTTTGTCTTGGAAAATCTTCAGCTTTATCATTGTCCCTAGAACTAGAAGAAGCGCTCTGTTGGAAATTGAATCGGTGATTAGTGTTGGGGTGTTGGGGTGGGTTAAAGCAAAGAGTTGGATTTGTAGTTGGTGATGAAGGGAAACGAGAGAGTGAAAACGAGAGCATTTGTAGTTAGTGTTTGCATGAATGACTATGAACACATAACTCAAGGGTTTTACAAATTGGAACTTATATTGAATAGGTATAGGCAAATGCATCAGTTATTTATGAAAATTTCTAGTAATTAAATTTCAAATTTTAGGAAGAAAATGGAGGAGATACCATCAAAATCTCTCAAAATATATTTTTAGTTTAATTTTAATATTTGTGAGAGTTTTTCACTATGGAGCATTAAACTTTGTGGGACTTCCTTTTCTAGAGCAATACATTTGTGAGAGACACGTCACATATTCATCCAAAACCTTAAGGTGATAGGTGAGTGGGTTCTCTCACTTATAAATACTCAAGTCTCCATATTACCGATCAATGTGAGACTATTATCCACATTACTCACATTTGATATATTCTCAACACTCCCCCTCAAGTTAGAAGAGCACCAGCATATTTGAATGATTTTGTCTCTGGTGATGGTCTTTCAGATGAAGGGGAAGAGGTACAAACTCACTTAGCCTTGTTTGCTAGTGTTGTTCATTCTGATCCAATTTCGTTTGACGAAGCATTAAAGGAAGAGAAATGGAGAACAACCATGGATGCCGAAATGAGATCAATTGGGAAGAATGAAACATATGATCTTATTGAGCTGCCTAAATGAGCTAAAAGGATAGGAGTCAAATGGGTGTACAAAACAAAATTGAATGAACTCGGAGAAGTGGATAAACACAAGGCTCGCTTGGTCGCAAAAGGGTATCCTCAGAAATATGGAGTTGATTATGAAGAAGTATATGCTTCTGTAGCTCGCATGGACACAGTTCGAATGATTTTAGCACTTGCAGCACAAAGAAGATGGTGTGTGTTTCAGCTGGACATGAAATCAACTTTCCTTCACGGGAAGTTAACTGAGAATGTGTACGTGGAGCAACCGAGAGGTTATGAAATAAAGAATGAGGAACATAAGGTGTACAAGCTCAACAAAGCTCTGTACGGACTCAAGCAGGCACCACGAGCATAGTTCAGCCGGATTGAATCATATTTTAGAAAGGAAGGTTTGGGGAAGGAGGACAGCGAGCAAACTTTGTTTACCAAAGTCAACAAACAAGGTAAACATTTAATCATTAGCTTGTATGTTGATGATTTAATTTATACCGGAGATTATGAGAATATGATGGTTGAATTCAAAGAGTCTATGATGAAGGAATTTGATATGACGGATTTGGGTAAGATGAAGTATTTTCTTGGTATTGAGGTAGTTCAGTTTGATGGTGGTATATTCATCAGTCAGGCGAAGTACGTGATGGAAGTGTTGAGGCGTTTTGGAATGGAGCATAGCAATTCCGTTGAAAATCCAATGGTTCCAGGATATAAAATCTCCAAAGATGAAAATGGTATTGAGATGGATGGTTCATTCTTCAAGCAGCTGATTGGGAGCATGATGTACTTGATCGCTACGAGACTGGATATAATGTATGCAGTAAGCTTATTAAGCAGGTATATGTCAAGGCCTACAAAAGTTCATCATTCGGCAGTCAAGAGAATTCTACGTTACTTGCAAGGTACAACAACGTTTGGCATTCTTTACAGAAGGGGAGGAAGTCATGAGTTGATTGGTTTTACTGACAGGGATTATGCCGGATCAGTGGAAGATAGAAGAAGCACCTCAGGTTATGTTTTTATGCTAAGTGGAGCAGCTGTGACTTGGTCTTCTCGAAAGCAACCAATCATAACACTAAGCACAACCGAAGTTGAATTCGTTGCAGTTGCGGGAAGTAGTTGTCAAGCAATATGGATGCAACGGATGCTAAAGAAGATTGGCTACATGGGCATTGAGAGTACTGTCATCTTTTGTGACAATAATTCAAGAATTAAGTTGGCGAGGAATCCAGTGATGCACGACAGGAGCATGACTTTGTAACCCTGCCAATTATGGATTTAAGGGTGACATTATCATTATCAAACGTCGAAGTGTGACTTTGTAACCCTGCCATCATGGCAGTTAGCATGTCATACGAGTAATCCCTAATAACTAAGGGTATGGTAAAACTTTGGACATAAGGGGGGTTATGGTCCCTTGCAACAATCAAAGTAGGCATGGGTTTAGTTGAGATGCTTGTTACTAACGGTAAAGAAACCATTACTCCTGGTATTGATGTCCAAGTCGCTATTAGAGTTAAGATTAGGTATGTGAGTCCGACAAAGTTTGATGTCCATGTTGTACCAATCGTCAAAGTGGTTGTTGGTTAAAGGTCTAGAGCATAATTTCGAACACGAGATGTATTTTTTGGATTAACCATTTTTGCTAAAGCCATACCATTTCTCAGACGCATATGACTCTGGACATTGAGAATATTTCATGTGAAACAAAGATGAATAAATAATACAATAATTTCTTATAAAAGAAAAGATTTTTTTTGCATAAAATGTCCTACTGGGCGTGCCAATTTGTTCGTAGGTGTTTTTAGCAAACAGTCATGAGTTTAAATAGTCTGTGAGATTAACTCAAAAAATATCAGAAGTAATTTTGTGCAAACATGTGTACAAAAAAATACGTATGTGAAGTGACTATGAATGGTTGTATGTAGACAGAATAAAGACAAACTCTAACGACGAAAAAGCTTGAATTGAAGTAAAAGATAATTTCAATTAATGGCATTAATATAAACACAATAGATGACAAAAATAGTAAAATGTTTCGATTCAGGAAACATAAAGAGACTAAAGAAAAGGGACGCATGCTCACACGTTACTCACAAACTGTTTTGCACTTTGACTTGGATATTCTAGTTCTATAGAAAAAGTATATGAACTTTGAGACCTTAATTACAACATATGAATATGCTATATATACTAAACTAAAGATAACCGTCTCTGGCAGTCTATTCCTATAAAATAGACACATCTTCAAGAACATGCAACTTGGTCTTCTGATGCACTGCCACATTGTCAGTACTTGCAAACTGTTGATAACCATTACCCCACGTTCGCAACTCCTCTTAGCGACTAGTAATCGCCTGCTCATCAAAGGTGATTGCTGGAAGCGCTAAGACCCATGTTAAGTATTTGGTTTCCAAAATATTCTAAGTCTTTGCAGTCAGTCGAACGCTTCAACTTTGACACGGTGTCGAGAGATCAATTAGATTTATTCTTGAGACTCCTCCAAACCATGTTTCAAGATCCACTTTTTAGATTCTTCCAAACCATGTTTGAATATCTACTCTTGAGATTCTTACAAACCATAGTTCAAGATGTAAGTCGAAACGTTCCAGTTGACATATTCGTTAAGGTCGACTTGTGTCAATTAATGCTAACACTTAACTTTTTCTCAATGCAACATTCAACTGACTCTTTTCCAAATAGATATTCCAGGATAACAAGTAGAAGACTCATTCTCCCTTAATTTGCGTGGAGACGTTACTTTGTTTACTAAACTATTTAGTCAGTTATTGTTTGGACATGTCATCTCCTACATTTGTAATAGTTAAGTATTAGAGTTTGTTCGGGTGACTTGCATGAGCATTTCGGACGACCCTTTGGTTCTTGGGGGGCTCACCCATTACTGATGCACTTAACTTGTCTTACTTTCTAATGGATCAACCTTTCTTAGGTCCCCTAAAAAGTGATTAATTAGAGCGCTCATAGCCTTGAGAGTCCTTTGTCTGGATCTAACCCAAATGGATTTTTCAGATGAGGGTTTGCAGTGTGTCCCTCAAGCCTAGCTTGGAGTGAGCCTCTCAAGCATAGCTTAATACGAGTCCCTTAAGAGAGACTTAAAGTTTAGTCTTTCAGAAAAGATTTTAAGTTGAGTCCCTTAGACGAGACTTTAATTTGAGTCCCTCAGGTGAGACTTAAAGTTGAGTTTCTTAGGCGAGACTTAAAGTTGAGTCCATTAGGCAAGACTTAAAGTTGAGTCCTTTAGAATACACTTAAAGTTGAGTTTCTCAGGCAATATTTAAAGTTAAATCCCTTAGGAGAGAGCTTGAGTTGATTCCCCCATACAAGGTTTATAAAAGGTCGGTTTGTAACCACACCCTTAAGGGGTTTTCTTTAATGAATGTGTTAGTGCCTTTTAGAGATTTGTATATGAATTTCTTAGTGTTGTGATTTTTCTGTTATTTAGGGCTTATGTGAGATCACCTACCAAAATGGAAATGATTCCTTGTTTTACGTCAAATAAGTAGCATATCAAGGCGACAAGGATCTTTCAGTGAAGGTCCAATGATGTATTACCACGTAGGGCGGAAAAGGACCTTTCAGTGGAAGTATAATATTGTATTACTCTATAGGATGTCAAAGATCTTTCAATGAAAGTCCAACATTGTATTACACAGAGGGAGACAAGGATCTTCCTGTGAAAGTCGAACATCTTCAATAGCATAAGGGTTCCTCTAACCTTTAACGTGCATCCTGCAAAATCTATACAACTTAAAAAGAGAGAAGCTCCTCATTTAGAACCCATATCCATGTAGGGGAACAATGTGCTAGCACATTATTCAGAGCGAGTTTACAGAGTTCTTAAAGAAATTACAAATGACAAAGACATTAACTCACCTTATTCAATAAAAAAATTTAATTAGAGCATAAACTTACATCTGTCTATCTGTCCATCCTCCCAATTTTGTTGGCGATCTCGCTTGATAAATCTATGCTTCAAAGATTAGCCTGTATGCATAATGTTGTGTGGCGTATCTCGCCACTTTAGGGAGGTATTGAATATCACCAATTTTATAGTGACGACTTCAATCAACTCGACAACCCTTAAGATCATAGAGTATTCCTTCTTGCTCATACTTGTTGTCATTTTCAAAATATTTTTCATTGAAGAAAAGAATAAAATCAAATGCATAATGTGTGTTTCCTTTAGAACACTGGCAACACAAATTATAATTAGCAAAATGGTGGGGTGCAACATAGGATGCCTCAAATTGGTGGGGTGCACCATAACATGTGAGCAAAAAGAGTTCCACCAAGGGTATTGGAAATTAATGGGACATGTGCTTGCAACATGGTGGGTGCACCATAAGATGCCTCAAATTGCTAGCATAGTGGAATCAACATAATCTAAAACAATGAAAAATGTTATGGACACTTGTTCCCTTGACAGGATAATTTAAAATTAGGATGTGTTTGCTTTGGACGCATGAGATATATTTTGCACCCCTCATATGTTGGCAAAGCAAGAAGAATAAGGACTTGCAATTTGGTTAGACTATCAACACCTTGACATTAGTTTCACTTTATTCAACAATCTTTAGAAATCATAAATGAAGACTATAACCAGCTCATGCTTATCAAGCATCTCCCATGCCATCAAACTAACCTTCAAATCCAAAATATAACATCATTCAACACTAACCAAATCCAACATGGGTTATTGAATTATTGGAGAACTAACTATTAGAAAAATTTGAAATAGATCCAATATAAAGGGCGTTCAATGTTAGGAGTGGATGCAAAGTACTACAACAGTCACCATCAATGGTATGCGCTAAAGGTTCAAATTCGAAGTTTACATAACCATAATGCATACTGTGAGTGCTATATCAAAATTGTATAATATATAACTAAACTCAATATACCTAACTCGACTAAGGAAAACCATTTCCAAAGAAGATAATAAACTATGAGAGCGAGATGATTCTGACTAGAGCATTTACATGTAACAAGGTAGATATTATTGAGGCTTACCAAGGTAGGTGTTATAATTCTCATAACATAAGAGTTTGGACACCATTCTTTGATCTTTCTTTGACTTAGATAAAATATGTCACCCACTATAGAAAAATGCTCTCGAGCGACGTGATTTAGTGACGTGAAATCCACGTGGTTAAAAAGCAGCGTTGCGATGTGAAAAATACGCCACTAACTATTTAAAATAATAAAATCATAAACGTCAGCTTTTCACATGGGGAAATTTTGAAATTTTCAAAAAATTCGTCGTGACGTAAATATCACGTTGCTATTCAAATTTAAAAAAAAATTGAGTGGGAAAATTTATCCGGTAGAATGCATTTGAGTGACATTTGTAAGGTAGTCTCATAGTTTCTACGTCACTAATAGCCACATGAAATTCATGTCACAATCCCTAATGATTAAAAAATTAGTGACGTGAGTTTCATGACGCAATAAGCTCTATTTATTAGGCTTCAACGCTTCCCCACACATGTTTCCGATGTCATTTCTTCTCCCTATTTTCCCAATCCTCTCATCTCTTCCTTACACTCCTTTTCCTCCCCATTTTCTTCTTCCTCTTACTTTTTTCTCTTCTCCACCATTTTCCTCCATTAAAAATCAGTGTCTTCATTCTCATTTTCCTTCATTCCACCATTTGTTGCAAAACTTAATCTTATATAAATTTCACTCAAATGTATTATTTTTTAATTTTGTTTAGGTTAAACTCTACTTTTATGTTTTTCTATTATTTGATTTTTCATTTATTTGTTGACAAAGACTCAAAAAATTGATCAAGACTTAAGCTTTATTGATTGATTAAAGCTTCTCTATTTTTTTTTTATTTCTTCACTAAAAGATATGTATTATTTTTTATATATATTTAAAATCAAAATAAATAATATATACTATAATAGATCTAATAATTCTTTATTTTTAAAAATTCAAAAATATTTATTTATATATATACAATTTAAAATCAGAATAAATAATATATACTATTTGTTTATATTAATTTTTATATATATTTAAAATCCGAAAACATAGATATATTATTTATATAGTTAAAAGTAGAATATATATTATTTTTTTATTATTTTTATAGTTAAAGTCTGGAAATAATAGTTTTTATTTATATAGTTAAACAATATATATATTATTTTTTATTATTTGTATAGTTAAAAGCAGAATATATATAATTTATATATTTAAAAACAAAATATATAAAAACATACAATTTGAAAACAAAATATTATTTTTATAATTTTTTTATAATTAAAACACAATACAAAAATATAATATGTATTAAAAACATAATATATTTTCAAAACATAATTTATAATTTATTTTTTAATATTTTCATATATATATATATATATATATATATATATATAATATATATATATATATATTATATATATATATATATATATATATATATAATATTAGTGGTAATCTGGTCTACTATGATCGTGTATACGTGAATTTTATGTGGCAACCTGGCCTACTATGATCGTGCATACGTGAATTTCATGTCACATATTAGCGATATGTTTTTCACATGGGAACATGTCACAATTAATTTTATATGTAGCGACATGAATATCATGCCACAAATTAATGACATGATTTTCACGTGAGAAAAAGTCTTGTTAATAACTACAATGTTAATTTAGGTTTGAGACGTGATTTTTATATTTGTGTTGTGAAAATTACGTCGCAAATAGTTTTTTTTACAATGACCGATTGTTGGGCAAACTATACAATCATAATGGATCGAGAAAGCAATTTAAAAGGTTAACTCACTTTCAGTCACACTAATCTAATGCATAAATTGATTTAAAGAGTTAGAGTTCAAACTTTACAAAGCTAAGAATATCATTGAAAAAAAGATTTTCAACATATTCCTAAATTTCCAAATACTAAAACTTTGAATTCCTTCCAAGTATTACTTGGGACTTCTACATTGTGATTATGCTACCAATAAGACATATTTATAGTCACAATAAAAAACAGTAAACAATATTGGTAAAAAAAACATTCAAAACCTGGTTTATTTTTCTATTATATCCCTAATTTAACCCTTTTAGGTATTAGTATTATGACAGTAACAACAATTTAAGAGTAATATTAAAAAATTCTGAATCTACCAAGAGCAGGCCTAAAAATTGAAGCATGAATACCAATACATTGACAAATGTGTCGTCAGCTTCAAGCATACCAAGCTTTCTTTGGCTTCAAATAGGAAGAATCATTTGCAAATCGATGTTAATACATTTGGATACTCTAAGAGCATACCTCATTCAACTAATCACTTTAAACATGAACTACTCTAAAATGTAAATGATTCTCCATTACAAATGGCAACTATGCAAATGAACCTCAAAATTCAGGTGAACAATCTATTTAGTATCCTTTATCCATGTCAATAGATATTAATGCATGCAAACATACTAGTCATACTGTAAGTCCATGTTCATAATTTTGGAATCCTAATGCATGCAAATATTTCATTACTTAAAGTTTGTTCAAGACGATACCCGCAGAAAAATAAAGGATATGTATGCAACATTCAATTATTTTATCAAAGAATCAAACCGTGTATTGTAGTTTAAAATAGGGTAAGATGATAGAAAATTCAAAATTTAGTTACCGAGAGAAGAGTTACATCTTACCACATTCTAGTGAAATCGAAGTTACGGTGGATAAGAGTGTTTTAAAAACCTGCAGTTTCATCAGGTCATCACTAAAATCGCCTGCCCTTTTATTGCAGATGCGTTTGTCGGCTAAATCCTATATGTTTCGCCTAAGCAAAGCATTGTTCTCTTTGCCGCTTTGTCGTTGTGCGACGACTTCTCTCAAATGTTTGACATTGTTCACTTTGTCGCTTTTCCGCTTCCCCGCCATTAGGGGAATGTTAGAATAATAAGTGTGAGGAGTATGTGGGAGTACCACATTGATTAGGAATATGGAGAGTTAAGCATTTATAACTGAGATAACCCACACACCTATCACCTTAAGATCTTGGGTGAGTATGTGGTGTGTCTCTCACAAATACGTGTTTCTCTTAAAGAAAAACCCCAAAGTAAGTACCAAAATTTTCGTAGGAGGTGCCCCGTTGAAAAATGTCAACGACGGTACTAGTGTATATGGATAACAATTCTCTGCCATAAGGCGACTTCTCACGAATATTCGATAATGTTTTCCTCCCGCTTCTCAAGACTGAATTCTATTTTGATTCATAAAGAAAAACATTATATTCACTTCACTCAAGACTGAATTCTTTTAATATCATCATGTGGTTTTCTCATTCGCATCTTTTATCGGTCTCAACGTCATGAGATTAGTGCATTACCTAATAGTTGATATCTCGGTCTTTTAAACAACACAAAGCATTAAGTTCCAATAGTTATAAAGCAACAAGACTTCATACCGATCCTAATACAATATGTGTGGATATTGAGTCTAATCATATGTTTAGGCATTAATATCTAAAAGATGATAATTTTGGATATAGTCGAGACAAACACCTTTCGAATGTCAATTCACACCATGAAAATAAGTTTTATGTAGAAAATCTAAAATAGGCATTAAGATTAAATAGTCATCAATATTAAAGCTTGAATAGACTTACATAAAGCATCATGACCTATTTAATACATGATTATAATGCTTGTATTTATCCCCCAACAAATAGATTTCACTTACTCATCGTAGTTGTACCGATGATTCCGTGAAGTTGAGCTTGACACTTTATCTGCCATGCCACTTAAGTAGCGCTCCCGCCTTCAAGATTCATCTCTTATTCTTATGTTGAATACGCAGGTGAACCTACTCAAATTCTATACTATATCACTCCACCAAAACCTATTTTTGCAATGAAATAGAGATCCCTATTTATAGTTTAGATCATGACCTTCACAGGGCGCACCGTTTCTTCGACCAACGAGCCAAATTTCTTCTAAGTTAAGTAATACCGGCTCATCCAAGTAGATTTTGGTCGCCTTAGCTCGTTGGGCGCACTGGCCCATCGCTTAGCGTGTCTACTTTATTATATGTTAAGAAATGTCAGCCATCCAAGTGCACTTTGGTCACCTTAGCTCGTTGAATGCACTGCCATCCTCATCTATCGCGCAAACCCTAATCTCACCTTTAAGTAATTTAGCCTTTAAGTCTTCTTGGTTGTCTGTGCTCGCTAGATGCAAAATACATAAGGATTTATCGCTGAAGAACTTTGTGCTTGTTTCTCGCTTAGCCCTAAATCCTCATGAATTTCTCCCTCTGCACACTTTGTGCCTGTTTCTGGCTTAAGCCATATTTTCTACTCATTTTTGGCTTAGCTAGTCTTGTGCCATCTTAGTTGATTTAATGATGCATTTTGGTGTTTATTGATTCATTTTGTATGTTCTTAATAAATTCATAGTTGAAAAGTTCATACAGATGTTTTATCATATTTTCTTGATAAATTGAATTTTTTTTCATTGTTTGCTTTTAAAATAAGTCAATAAACAGATATGTATTTTGCATATTTTTGGCATTTATCATCGTCGTTTTCAGAACCCTTACTCTTAAATACAATTCTATTTTTCCTTCTTTGTTACTAGAAGAATCAATGAATATGAACCAAATAATGTGCCGCTTAAATATTCAAAGAGGACTATGTCATGTTTGGTTTCCACCATGATAGCACAAGGTCCTCAATCTTCGTCTTCTCCACCATCATATTCACGGATAATAGACATGCAACGTTGTCACCATCAATGATAGTTTTGCATGGATCACTACTACAAAAAGCATCTAACGTAACATGCTATTATCTCAAATATTATACCTACCTAAGTAATAGCTCATAATTAGGTGCCTTTAAATTTTTATTCATTAAAATATATTTGACTATGGTCTGTAATAACAACCGTAGTGATATGTTAAGTGTTACGGGTTTCGAATCCCAACACTAGTAGTTTTTCTTTTTTTCTTACAAAATAGGTGTGTCACTTATAATCTTAATATTTATATTAAATTTAAAATACCTTTCACCACGGTCTGTAGTAGCAACCATTGTGAAATGTATTTACATTTAATGACTGTCATTTTATTCAACTGCGGTGAAAAATATAACTTATATTTAAGCAAAATTTTGCTCTTTCAAGCCAGATAGTCATATCTCTCTTATCAAACCCTAACATTATCTCACACCTTACTCCATGAACGGTTGCGTACCAAGGAAAGGTGTTAAACAAAACATGTTTCTTTCACTTCCTCTTCAAATTTCAGGTACGTGGACATTTTCACCTTTCACTTTCTATTCACGTTTTTGTTGATAAAAGTTGTAAGTTGTTTAAGTTAAGTTATTGATGATAAAAGTTCTATTTTGTTTAGGGTATTTTGTTGATGATAAAAGTTATATGTTGATGATTTTGTTTTTGTTGAGCTATGTTGTATATTATTTATAGTATTTTGTTGTTGATAAAAGTTGTATGTTGTTGATGATTTTATTTTTGTTGAGCTATGTTGTATGTTGTTGTTGATAAAAGTTCTATGTTGTTGATGATTTTGTTTTTGTTGAGCTATGTTGTATGTTGTTTAAAGTATGTCGTTGTTGATAAAATTTCTATGTTGTTAATGATTTTATTTTTGTTGAGCTATGTTATATGTTGTTTAAAGTATGTTATTGTTGATAAAAGTTTTATGTTGTTGATGATTTTGTTTTTGTTGAGCTATATTGTATGTTGTTTAAAGTATATTTTTGTTGATAAAATTTCTATGTTATTAGTGATTTTGTTTTTGTTGAACTATGTTGTATGTTGTTTAAAGTACGTTATTGTTGATAAATTTTCTATGTTGTTGATGATTTTATTTTTGTTGAGCTATGTTGTATGTTGTTTAAAGTATGTTGTTGTTGATAAAAGTTGCATGGTGTTAATGATTTTGTTTTTGTTGAGATATGTTGTATGCTGTTTAAAGTATGTTGTTGTTGATAAAAGATCTATGTTGTTGATGATTTTGTTTTTGTTGAGTTATGTTGTATGATGCTTAAAGTATGTTGTTGTTGATAAAAGATCTATGTTGTTGATGATTTTGTTTTTGTTGAGTTATTTTGTATGTTGTTATTGATAAAAGTTCTATGTTTTTTTTTATAAAAGTTGTATGTTGTTTAATGTATGTTATTGTTTATGATATTGATAATGTTATTACTTGGACATTGCACTTATCACATTGTTCGTTCAACATGTCATATAAGATGATTTTATTATATCGTATGTGGTTTGAGTATTTTTCCAACCCCTTACATAATATATAACCTTTCGAATTGAATTAGAAAATATAATACGAGAAATTAAGTTAAATTAAAAAACAACTTATACTTATCATTATTTTACAAGTTTTTTGCAGTCCATTATACGCATCTTGCTATTTGACGGTTAAAACTTGGTTCAATGTTTCTAATTTTTCCACTACCCCTTCACCAACTCTAATTTTGTCTCCAAATTAAATAATATTTTGCAAAATTAACTAGAGGCGAATGAAATGGTAGTTAAAGAACTATAAGCATTGAAATAAGTTCTAACTGTTAACGATCAAAATGTGGATAATGAGTTGCAGAAAGCTCGTAGAATAATGATAATGTAAGTTATTGTCTAATTTAACTTAATTTGTCATATTATTGATTTTTAAATCAGATTGAAAACTTATATGTTTAGTGAGTAGTTAGTATAATAAACATTCTACATAAGTTATAATAAACTCGGGTAAGCATATCACCGCAACTGGAATCAAGAACTATGGTGAAAAGTTATGCGCTAAGTCTTTCACTACGGTTAGACTCTATAAACGTGGTGAAATATATTAAAATATGCAAAAATTCAGGTGTTGGATATCAAACCCCTGACATCAACCTTTTACTATGGTTGGTTTAAATAACTGTTGTGGTATATTACGCGCTATTGTATTTTTACCATAGCCACTAGACCACTTATAACCACACGCTAATTTATGTTCATCAATCATGATTATATATCTTTCTCATTCATAGTGAAATGTGTTATTCGTAGTAGTGGATTTAACTTGAGGCTCATGTGAGTTTTAGTAGGGCCCATTGTGAGTGCCAATTGTAATTGTTAAAAGTATAATGAGGGTGAGAGCATGTTTTCTTAGGGTTACAAAAGACTTTGTGTACATATTTTGTGTGGAATAAGTGAATGTCCTCCCTCAATAATGGAATTGATATATTTTTAGAAGATCCATTGGACCTGGGCTAGAAAGTCAATATGTCGTCTCCCTCATTCCATGATCAGAATCATGAGAGTAGTGAAAGAATCATTATCCGTTAAGTTGTGGGAACATGATTTCTTTGTTGACTGACCTCTTTAGTCAGTTATGATTTGGACACGTCGTCACCCACATTTTTGTAACAAATGGGTATTGGAGTTAGTCCGAGCGACCTGAATTGTGCGTTTGAGCGACCTCTTAACCCTTTGGACAATCCTTTGGTTTTTAGGGCGCTCGACCATCACCAACATGCGTGACTTGTCTTACTTTCTTGTGGATCAGCATTTTTTTAGTCCCCATAAAATTATACCAGAACAAACTCATATATACCACTTTATGTGTCATATCATAAGCAAGATTGCCACATTAGTGAAATTAAATTAGACTAAAAGAGTCTCATAAATTGTTAAATAAAGAGAATGAAATATTGAGTTTTAAAATCAAGGACCAAAACATTACAAAAATAACTAAATTGAAAGACCAAAAATAAATTTATAATGAATGATTAATAAATTAATTATTAATAAAAATAAGGTTAATAGCTATTAACAATTGTCTCCTACGAGTGTTTTACTCCGTATACAAAAAGTTAAAATTCTAACTTTAAAACACAAAAGGTTAGTGTTTTAGACTTTCTAGAAATCTCAGTCACCTAAAACGCCTACATAGCGTACTGACTAGGTACTTATTTATTTTTTAAAAATTATTTTAAAGTTCATATTTTATTTTTTTTTCATTTTTTCATTATTTAAAATATTAAACCTAAAATAGTTAATAGATTATGTAAAATTATGGTCTTAACAAAATTTAAACTGTAGATCAGTGGTGGATATGACACAGGACTTCAACAATTGAACTACGGTACTTTTGTTTATATATATATATATATATATATATATATATATATATAATATATATATATATATATATATATATATATATATATAATATATATTTTTTTTTTTCTTTCTTTTTTTCTTTTTTAATAGTATTTTAAGTGTGTGAATTAAAATGATGGTTTTCAGAAATGTTGATATAGTTGAGATGTATGCATATTTCTTGATGTTTATATATCTCTTGCTTAAAAAGAATCATATGTCATATTCTCCTATATTCCGTGTCTAAAGTTTTGTCTAAGATCATAATTTTATTTTATCTATTAATTCTTTTAATATTTATATGAATTAAAAATTTAAATAAAATAATATGTTAAATTTAGAATAGTTGAAAAAAGTCGCGCCAACTTAACTGATCTTAAAAAAATAAGACAAATAAACACTCAGTCAACATGCCATTTAAGTATTTTTAAAGTTAGAATATAAAGATATAATAAATGAGGTGGCCAAATCAGTAATATTAAATGACAGTAGAAATATTTTATAAATTGTTGAATAAGGGGAACAAAATAATGAGACATTGCTATATATTACAAAGCACATGCCAACGAAACACAAGAACACATACGTGTTATTTTTATAATAAAAATTAATAAATTTTAAGTTGAATTTGTTAAAAAAAGAAATTTATGTGAGGTAGTGAGTTAAATAAGCAATGGAAACTATTCTTGGCTTTCGTTAAAAAATTGTTCATAAATAATAGCATTTTCCTTTTTTTAAACAACCAAAGAATGAGTTTTCAGTTATCAGAAAAAGAAAAGAATGAGTTTTCAGTTATCAGAAAGAGAAAAGAATGAGTTTTCAGTTATCAGAAAGAGAAAAGAATGAGTTTTCATGATTAAAACAATATATTAAATAGAAAGACTAAAAATAAACTAAAACTTAAATCAAATTATAGCAAATAACTTTAGAGTGAATGACTAATAAACTAACTAGTGATAAAAAAATATTCTCTTAAAATAATTTGATAAATAAATTGAAAATTTTATTATGTTATGATTTAAAAAAATTGATTATTTAAAAAAAAATCAATTATTTAAAAAAAAAATCTCTATTAATACTTATTAATTCGATATTGATTGATTAGGTAGAGTTGAAGTTGGATTTACCTAGAAAGTAAAAGCAAAACGAGTGGAGCAATGAAAGCTTCGTCATCTTTACAAAAGAGAAAAGAAAGGCACTTTAATGCTACATTTAATACATTCATCTAACTCTTATAGACATTATGATTTGTGTCCATTGGTTCATTGACATTACTTCTGCTATCGTGTCCCTAACATATTCGTGTATTGTCACTTTGGCTGCCGGCCTGACTTGAATGGAAATTCTGGTATGTTTGTGCAAGAGGTGGCAAGAGTGGCAACGTTAGTTTAATGAGAAACTTTTGGTTAAGTGATATAAAAAATAATAATATAGTGAATTGATGATGAATATAAGTTAATTTTAAATATTATAAGCAATGTGTTAAAAATTAGATCGGTTGTTGATTCGATAAAGTCATGACTTCATTTTTTCCATATCTTTTCATAGCATAATTGTATCTTAAGTCGATGAGATTGACTTCATGATTTTTTTCCATCTCTTCTCTTTCCGAGAAGGTTAACTTCGGGACCCTTTTCCTTTTCTCTTTCTGATAAGGTTAACTTCGGAACCCCTTTTTCGTCTTTTCTCTTCTCAATAAGATTAGCTTCGAGATCCCTTTCCATCTCTTCTTTTTCAGATAAGGTTAACTTCGGGACCCTTTTTCGTTTCTTCTCTGATAAGTTTAACTTCAAAACCCCTTTTTTCGTCTTTTCTCTTCCCGATAAGGTTAACTTCGAGACCCTTTTCCATCTCTTCTCTTCCCGATAAGGTTAACGTCGGGACCCTTTTCTTCTCTTTCCGATAAGGTTAACTTTGGAGCCCCATTCTCAGTGAGATATCCATCTCTTATCTTCTCGATGAGGTTAACTTTGAGACCATTTTCTTCTCTTTCCGATAAGGTTAACTTCAGAGCCCTATCCTCAGTGAGTTCGTCATCTCTTCTCTTCCCGATAAGGTTAACTTTGAGATCATTTCCCTCTCTTTCCGATAAGGTTAACTTCGGAGCCCTGCCCTTTATCATTTTCTTCTCTCTTCGATAAGGTTAACTTCGGAACCCATCCCTCAACAAAGCTAATTTGTGTTTGGCCTCCTTCCCCTTTTTCTTTCCAGTTATAAATAAATAAATAAAATATAAATCCCCTATGAGAATCCAGTGCCCGATGGGTCAGTCCACACCTTTTTTCCCCAGCTATCACCTCAAAGTCTATGTTCCACTTGGCAAACCATTTTTCACATATCTTCCACACTTTCTCCCCAACGATTTTTTTTTTCTCAGTGCTTTCCAGAGAGTTTTGAAAAAGAAAAAGAAAAAGAAAAAGTCTGTTAATAAAAGACAGAGAGCTTGTTGAAAAAAAAAGTTCAATCATTTTGCATTAACAGCTTGCATACGTCATGCATATCTAACCTTCCCATAATTACTCATTTTCACAAATAACCTTTAAATCTCCATCAGCTGCCATGCACAAAAGCTAGTTTGTTCATCCTATATCTCAGTGAATAATTTCTTGGTGACATATCTTCACATTTCATTTATTCTTGGTGGAATAATTTTTCGATATTTTAGTATTTAATTCCATCCTACCTTGAATGTCCGGAAGCTGTTACTATCCATACATCCAGGTTTGAGAAGATTAAATAGGGGCCACTGTCATACCCCAAAATTCACCCTACCTTTCACAAAGTTCTTCTAGGCCACTAACCCTAATCATATGCATATCCTTGTGATCATTCATTTCATCTGCATAGCCATGATCCAATACAAGAGGACAAGTATCATGGATTCCAAGCTTTGTGCTTGCACTTAGTGGAAGCTAAGGTTTCTCTGCAACCAAAGGTGGCTCAACAATCAAACACTAATCTGAGGGTATCTTTTGACGCTTGTGTATGTGCCCATCATTGGTGATTCATTTGTGACTTCTTGATGAAGCAAAACCCTAATTTGGGGTCCTCATTTGATCATGGTTTCCACTAGGGGTGGCAAAACGGGCCCGGCCCGCGGGCCATGCCCGTTTTACCCGTCATTTTTGGCGGACCGGGCCAAGGATTTAGGCCCTCACCCTCAAATGTGTCCGCCCCGCCCCGCCCCGTTTTTTTCGCGGGCTTTTGCGGGCACGTGTATTTACATAAATTTTTGTATTTTTAGGCTTAAAGAGTGCAGTGCCCGCGGGCTTTCCCCGCCCCGCCCTCACTTTTTTGCGGGGCGGGTCTAAGTTTTAGGCCCACATCCTCAACTATGACCGCCCCGCCCCGCCCCGTTTTTTTGCGGACTTTTGCGGGGCGGGGCTAAACGGGGCGAGCATGCCCGTTTGCCACCCCTAGTTTCCACAAACCCTAATTAAGTCTCATGCCCTTTGTGTGGCCTCCTAACCCTAACTTCATCTGATTCTCATCCATTGTGCTTGACGCACTTGCTTGGTCAAGCTTCACCCAACATTCCTTTGTTCATGACCATTTATGTCGATTTCTTGGTGTTAATTCCTTTCATCTTGTGCTTTTGTCCATTGGTTTGAGCCCAAATACATGCCTTGCTTTTTCATCTGGTCATCCTCATGCCCATTCCAAGATCATGTCTTACCTAGTGCCATTTCATCTGATTCATTTGGCCCATTATGGATGACTCATTTTCTTGATAAAGATTCATGATCCTGATTCATTGATTAGGGTTCATTCAAAACTTCACATGTTCTTGACTTTTTATTTGATTAGTGTTCATCTGGTTTGATTCATAACATGGCATAAGTCATTTGATTCAGGGGCATCGTGGTCCACATTCATTTGTAAAACCTTGATTCAAGATTCAATTTCCAAATTCATTTTTAATACAACCATAAATAATCCTACATTCCATATGCAATTCCAATGCTAATTTCCAAATTTCATTCAATTTCCAAATATGTAACATTTTCCATTCAAATTCAACACTTTCATACATTTATTTAACTAGCAATTACATTACATTACAATACATTTCAACATTCAATACATTCCAAAACTAAACCAATTACAAAGCATTCCATCAAGCATATCTCATGTCCAAGATCACCATGCCATATCCAAAGCATCGAAACAAATCCAATAAGCCCATAGCAAACCCGAGTCAGCTCAAAATAATTCCAAAACGGTTCAAGCTTCATAGCTCCAATTCAATGGCCCATAACTCCAAAATCACATCTTAGAAATGACATAACATTGCAAGACATATTAGACATACAAACAACAACGCAAACATACTTCAAGCATTACCATTAACAACCAAGCATTCATCAATGACCATACATAACTAGCAACCATAGCCAACTCATGCTAAACATTAACAGTCAAGATTCATCATGCATTCACTTCACAATTCACATATCAACATAGCATTCCCAAGCATTCATTATAATAGCTTATTCACATTACTAGCAATGCATATTAAAACAGTAACAAAATCTCAGGTAGATTTTTTTGGGACCTAGCGTGTTTCACCCCATCCAATCCATGCCACTCCCAGGTGCTGGCCCATTATTTTTTTTCTTCTTAATTCTTCCTTAATCCATGATTAGGTTCTTAATTTATTTTGATTTCATTTAATTTCATTGATAAATCTTGATGCTGATTAGTTTAATCTTGTTAGATTTAGGTATATTTTTCTTTGATTTTAGATTTTAGATATTAGGATTAATTCTTTTCTTTGATTGATTAGTTAATTAGATTTAATTAGGTGGTTAGTTAGAGATTATGTTTTAATCAAATATTGTTAATTAGGTTTTTTTTCTCTTAATTTTTCAGAATTAATTCATTTGGTTAACCTTGCCATGATTAGAATTTTAGCCTTTAGAGTTTGGTTATTTCGTTTTGTGGATTTTGTTTGGATTAATATGGTTAATGTTTGATTTTACCATGATTAGACATTAGGTTAATTTTCCACTCAATTTGACTTTTGTATGATGATTTCCACGATCATATTAATTATGTTTCAAGTTGTAATTTGGATTGTGAATTTTCCATGTTAGTTGGATCCTAATTCATGTTTAGGTAGATTTTCATCTTTAGAGGTAATATTCATTTTTTAATTGACTCTTAATTGATTCATTTGGTTTGTGATCATATTGATAAATTGAAAATCCCATTTCAATTTAGATGATGAATGCTTTGTGTGATCACATGATAGATCTTTGATTACTTGTCATTGATTAATCCATTTCCATTTGAATTGATTTAAACCATTGAATATGCTTACATTTGTTGCATCATTCTCATTCATTTGACTTGATCTCATGCTAACCTCGTTTGTTGCTTTGTGTTTCCACATGTGCATTGAGATTCAAGCATACCTCTAGCTAACCATGCTTCTAACCAACTCATACCTATCTTAGTCTTGTATTGATTGAAGTACCATGCCACTTGTATGTTTTAGGCATGATATATGGTTTGTAATTTGTATAATTCATTTTCATTTCCATTTATGTTACATTGTATGGATCCATCCCCCTACTATGGGTCATATGTCCCTCCACCCCATGAACATGTAATATCTTAGGTTTATTTTTTTTATTATTAGTTCATCATGCATGCCAATTAAAAAGATAAAAATAAAACGATAAATAAAACATTTCAAAAGAAACAAAAGGTACTTGATCCAACGTCAAGTTGTTTTACGAATAAAACTCACACCAATGCAACCCAACTACTTGATCAAACATCAAGTATTTCCCATCCATTCCATGATCCATGATCCTATCATCTCTTCTCCATTCACTTCTCAATCTCATTCTATCATCTCTTCTCCATTCTCTTCTCAATCTCAAGCTATATCTCACCTTCATTCTTCAGACACTCTTTCATAATAAATCCAAACACTTGATCCAACGCCAAATGTATTTTTCAAAATCATTTTCATAACAAATTGGAATGCAAAAATGGGGATGTACATGCTTGTACACAACATTCAAGTACTTGGGTTGTCGACCGTACCTAGCTTAAGGACCCAACACTTGACTTCCCCCTTAAAATATCTAATGATTCAAACAAGTTAGATCTAGGTGCTATAGGGGAGAAAAAGGGTAGTTAGGACTCCATTGTCCTCTCGACTCCCAAGTATTCTGATTGTTGGTCGTACTTAGTCAAGGGTCAGATACTTGTCTCCCTATAAGTTCCAATGATTAGACTTGCCAAACTCTTTTCACAATTAAAATCTCTTTTTTTGGATGAAAAAGAGTGGTTAGGATAATATTGTCCTCTTAACTCTCGAGTTTTTGGACTGTTGACTGTATCTAGTCAAGGGTTTGATGCTTGTCTCCGTACATAAAATCAACCCCAACACATCAAATCATCTTTTGCCTTAGTGCACTCTTCAAAACCCTTTAAAAAATGACGTGTTACTTCCGTTCTACCGTGAACAACGCTTAAGTCTCCATGTGTGAGCAAGTAATGTTTAACTACTAGAGTGTGATCCAAACGCATCCACTTTACTAGAAACAAGTAAATACTTCCCGCTCCCATGATAAAGTATACAAGAAAGTGAATAGTAGCACGCGAACGCCAATACTATTCGGTAAAAACAACCAAACAAATATTCCATTTGTGAGTCGAACTACAGAGCTTTGACTTCCTCATTGCACGTATGAGGATACGTAGGCACAAGGGCCCAAATCTTTGGCGAACACACTAATTTAAAACTTATTCTCTCCCCATGTCATTCTCGATAGCAAGCAACATACAGATAAACAACATCCATACACATTGATACAAGCAAGTGGTTCCCATGGAATACCATGGATGTGAGGGGTGCTAATACCTTCCCCTTGCATAACCGACTTCCGAATCCGCTCTTGGTTGCGAGTTCATTCTTCATTTGGGGTTTTATCACTATTTTCCCTTTCCTTTAGAATAAATAAAATCCGGTGGTGACTCTGTATTTTTCGCGGCGCGACAGTAACGAAAATCCCTATTTCATGTTTACCTGATTATAAAAATAATTAAAACATTAAGTCATATATTTAATAAAGAAATCTAAGTAAAGTAAGTTATATATTAAATAAAATAAACTAAGTACCTGAACCCAATGATTTTGGTTTACAAAACCAATGCAATAAATGAAGACATTTGGTGAATGTGAACTTGTCATAGGAAAGAAAGTCATGCACAAATTTCCTAAACAGACAAGTACAACATTATAACGATTCGCTATCAAGTAACCCATATCTGGTAGAGTCAACCATTTATGTGGTGACTACAGACCAAATGATTCTATCATCAAAGATTCTCTTACTTCTGCTAATCGATTACAAAATAACCTATCATACAAACTTAATCTTTCCTTGTCTATTATTTCCAACTCCAAGTCTCGGCGAACCATTGACTTACCATCCTCATCATATCCATGCAATGATGCAATTACTCCATAATTACCATTTGATACAACATTAACTACATCTTCAATATATAATCTAATATGATTAGGAAATTGAAGAGTGAAATGCTTATTTGATTGTGGATGCTTCTTTGATAATTTCAACTTCTTCGAAGTCTGTGATGATTGATATTGCCTATGTGAAGATTGAGATGCTGAATCAATATACTCATGAGATAAACATCACATCCTACTAGTTTTTTCCCTTTCTTCTTCACTCCTCATTTGGTTTTTAATTTCTCACATGATGGACACAATGAAGTCACTATGGGGTAGGCAAGTTCACAAACCCTACTTTTTATTGCCCTTTTTCCAACAACATCTAATAAACTAAACCGTTTCCATAATTCATCTATTGTACAACTCATATCCACCTCTGATCCATCATCTACATCTACCTCCAACTAAACTTCCATACTTAGTTTCCTCCAATGAACATGAACAACATCTATTGGTATCGGTATACCACCAAGTGTGTATCTTCCTAACTCACAAGCACAAGTTAACCTATAGGATATTCTAAGAGTACAACCACATATTTGCCAGTTAGTTCCAATATAATCAACTCTCAATAACTCTTCAACAATACGTCTCAAAGCAGCTCGAGACACTGAACCACACAAATTACCATAAAATGAACTTATATGCACATGCTCAACTTCATAAAAACCTTTTTGAAAAGAAGATCTAATGTTGTCCAATTTTAACCTCAAGTTGTTATTCATAGCTTCCCAATATTTGACCATGTCACATATACTGTTCCCCAACATCTACTTTAACTTCCAATGAGCATATTCAAACCTAAAAATAATACATATTAAAAAAATACATAGTAAAAACTATTAAAAAAACATATCGATTAGTCGTCGTGTTACCAAATGTAGAACGCGATTAATCCATGCTCCAACAAATCTCTGTGTATGTGGAGTCAACCATGTCTCTTTCACATAATAAATAAACCCACTAAAATCAACACATGTCTGCTCAAGTTGTTGCAACCATTGATCATACTCAACCTCATCACTAGTCCAAACAACTTCCACCCATAATGTGTCGATCGTTTTTTGCATGTCATTCACCACATGTTACTTGCATTTTGCACCAACATTTTTGTTAATGTGAAATCTATATAGCAAATTAATCGACACAGGAAACACAACTTTAGTTGCTTTCATCAAAGCAAGATCTCTATCTATCACAACCAAATATTAATTTGTTACTTCTCCCTCTCTTGTCAGTTTCAGTTTCTGAACGAGTGATAATAACAATTACTTTATTTCGTATTTCAACCTCTTTAATCCACCTTGTCACCTCTTCTTGTGTACCAAATCTTGGAGTAGTTGAAAAAGTATCAGAAGTATCTACACATATTTGGAGAAAAAATTTCATACCTACACAATAAAAAATTGTCAAAAATAAATAAATTAACATCACAAACCGAAAGTCTTCATAAAAGAGTTCTGGTACACAAAATTAACAAATCAGAAATCTTTAAGAAAAAGTTCCGGTATATATGAGAGTGTTAACTGAAACACATTTGTTAAGTGTTTTAGAAAGATACATTTTTTACACTCAACATGAATTCTTCTAGACAATGTTCCAGAACACGTTTTACAATAAACCAAATATCTTTAACAAAATGTTCCATTAAAGAAAAAATACATATCAGAAGTCTTTTTTTAAAGTGTTCCGATACAAATTTGAAAGAGTATAATTTCAAAAATCTCAAATGAATGGTAAAAAATAAAATGATAAATTGATTAAAAACAAGATTTTAAACCAAATATAAGAATATAAATATAACTATAACTACAGCTAAAATTTTCAAATACATCGAAGACAAATTAAAACCTCGTAAATGAGTCCAACAAGCTATTTCATTATAAGAACAAGGATGTAAAATCAATCTAATAAAAATTGTATGGATATTATTCAAAAATAGTTAAATCTTTGTTTTGATTAAAAAAAATTACTAACTTAATTTAGCTCCATATTTAAACACCTAACATATACTATTTATTTTGAATCAACACCTAAGATGAATAAATAAGAATTGCAGGCTATGTCCAATTTTACAAATTATTTACATAAACTAAAATCTTCTTTCCTGTTATTACTTTTTGTAACTTACCCATTTTTAGTTTTCTTCCTTCTCAATTTCACCTTTGATATGTTTTCCTTTTAACATGATCCATTTTCAACATCATAATCTCACCATTTACCTAACACAAAATATTATTAACAGATTTTAATTTGTTGTTAACCACATAATTACGTTTTTTAATCTCTTAAGTTGCGTTTAAACACAATTGTTCATTTTGTTCCATGAAAGCGACATTCATAAACGCTCATTGAAACCGTTGCCAAAAACAACACCATAACACAATGGTCCTTTTCAGTTCTTTGAAATTACGGTACAATGAACATTTATTTGATCATGTCCCTATAAATGTAAAGTTTCATATTATATATATATCTTTTTGAGAAAGTATTATTTTTTTTTATCTTCATCATCATGAAATAGAGTGATTTTTTTTAATTTGCTTCATTTTTTGCATATGTTAATCTGTGTTGGATTTTAAGGTATTTTACTTCTTTATCATTTTTTGATTATGCATAATTTGATTTGTTTGATTCTTCATAGTTTTCTGACGTTGGGTGCAGAGAATACCTGATTTATGTTGTCTTGTGTGATATGATCTAACATGGTGCATGTATGTAGGTTTAATGGTTTCTGATGAACTTTAGGGATTTGTTGTGATGTGTTTATAGGTATGGACTAGAAATTGGTCTTGTGTTTTGTTGTAGAGATGATGGAAGATGATGCTAATGAAAAGATTTTGATTGCGATTTCGGAGTATGATAATGGAGAAAAGTATATTTAGAAAGTTTTTTAGTTTGATTTTGGTGAGAGAGGAGAAAAGTATGAAGCCTATTCTACTTAAATGTGGTTTGGCTTTTGCTCTTACCTTTGCGGGTTTTATCTATTCGAATTTTAGAACTAGACGGATCAAGTCTTCCCCCAAAGACCACCACCCTTCAGGTTTGTTTCTTTTCGTAAGTTATCTTGGAGAGTTTATGAAAATAAGCTGAAAACAACTTATGAACGTTATCATAAGCTGTTTTTATAAGTTCTTCCAAATGGTTTCGTAATTATTTATGCTGCTAGATAAGCTCGGTTGAGCCAAATTTGAATGAATCTTGCGTGATATTTTGTATGTATGATGTTTTTCTCAGGTCATAGGAGTGAAGTTAGTTTAGGAGGTATTAGAGCATCGTCGAGTTCTTGCAATATTCATTCAGAAGGAAGCAATTTCGATGCAGTAAGTTACTTGAGAAAAAAGTATCTTTCTGAATTCTGACTGATTTTGTATAAGCTATCTTGAAGGGCTTAAGAAATAAGCTTAAAACAGCTTATATAGTTATAGTATTTATTGGTTATTTTATTTAACAGGAAGAAAAATGCATCAACAAGGTTGTATGTAGAAGTTCTTCAACTGGTGTCTCTCCAAGAACTAAACATAATGGAGAGAAAGACGAGTTTCTCGTCCCCGAACTCAACGATTCTTCTGCGTCGGCACATTCAAGTAACGAGAAAGATGCTTATGAGCAAGAAATCAGAAAACTGAGGAACAATATCATAATGCTTCAAGAGAGGGAGAGAACTCTCGAGGTTCAACTTCTTGATTACTGCGGTCTAAGGGAGCAAGAAACAGCAGTAATGGAGCTTCAAAACCGATTGAAATTAAGTAACATGGAGTCGAAAATGTTTAATCTAAAAGTCGAGACGTTACAGTCCGAGAATAAGAGATTAGAGCTACAGGTTGCAGGTCATGCGAAACTGCTTGCTGAACTCGAGGCTTCAAAAACAAAACTGAAATTTTTGAAGAAGAAAATTAGGAATGAAGCTGAACAGAATAAGGAGCATATCGTAAATCTTAAACAAAAAGTTACAAAGTTGCAGGAGCTTGAATCCAAAGCTGTTGCGAATGATCAAGAAATTCAAATGAAGCTGGAAAAGCTAAATGGTCTTGAGGTTGAGGCAGAAAAGTGGAGGAAATCTTGTTTGAGATTGCAGAAGGAAAATTCTGACTTAGCTCAAAGATTGGAGTCTACTCAAATCCTTGCGAATTCCGTTCTTGAAGATCCAGAAGTAAGTTTGTGTTTGGTTTTACAGTGAAGAAAATTGTTTCTAGTTAAATATGAGCTTAAGATGAAATGATTTATGTTTGGATACACTCCCAAGAAAGTGAGTTGAACGATAAATTTGAGTGAAAAATTCATGTTTGAAGTAAAACGTTACAAATCTTAGCTTAAAGTTAAAATCAATTGTAGATGCAAAATTAATTCTATAGCACGTTTTGTTTTTGCGGCGGGTGATCATTCAAACGCACGTGAAATGCGAAACTACAGTTTGTAGCTTCTAATAAACCACGAAAACTTGCATCGGGAGAAGCAGTGTAGAATTGTATCAAAACACAGGCCTAATCTATAATCTTCAAATATATCAAAATCAATTTTAAGTCTTCAGAATCACTTCCGAGTATCCCAAAAGTGAAAAATAAAACGCGAAGTAAATAGATTCGAATCAGTAATATCCAAATATACCACTCAATTTTAAGTCTTCAGAATCACTTTTGAGTCTCCCAAAAGTGAATTTGAACCTGCAAGAAATCAGTCTAATCACTTTTCATCTTCTTTTCCTGGATGCAGGCAGATGCTCTAAGGGAAGAAAGCGACCGTCTGAGGCGAGAGAACGAGGGATTAACGAAAGAAGTTGTGCAACTAAAAGCTGATAGATGCACCGATGTTGAAGAATTAGTTTATTTAAGGTGGCTAAATGCTTGCTTAAGACATGAATTAAGAAACTATCAACCTCCACCTGGTAAAACAGTTGCAAGGGACTTAAGTAAAAGCTTAAGTCCAGCTTCTGAGAAGAAAGCTAAACAGCTTATACTCGAATATGCAAATGCCGAAGGAAGAGTTAGCATTTCTGATTTGGATTCTGATCAATGGTCCTCTTCACAAGCTTCTTACAGTGAGTATGAAGAGTTTTCTTCTCACGATAATTCATTCAATCCACGAGTCAGCAACGCCACAAACAAGTCGAAGATCTTTGGAAAACTTATGAAGCTAATGAGAGGAAAGGATAGTAGCAGCAATCTCAGTAGTAGAAGTACGTCTTTAGAAAAATCTAGATCGTTAGGATGTGGCCTTGATATTGGAGCTGATGGTCTTAAGAGCGAGTACGAATCTCTTATCGGGACGTCTCGAAATTCTATGGATTTAGAACAAACATTGAGTTTGAAGGAAGAGACTAGGAGAAATTCATCTGTTGAAAGATCAAAGAGTTTCTATCCAAGGAAAAGCGGTTCGGGAGATTTGAAAATTACCAGTGACTCTTTCTCAGAATCTTATAGCACAGTGAGATCTAATTTGATCAAATATGCTGAAGCTTTAAAAGATTCTAGTACTAGCGAAACTCCGAAACATGAAATATGTAGAAGATCAGCATCATATAGTTCATTTTAACTTAATATCTAGCAACATAGAACAATGAGTATACTATCTTTATCCACTACGAATATTGCAGTGTATAATAAATAAGGATGTATTGAAATCAGTTGTAAGCATTCATCAATAAAATTAAGTTCTGAGTTTTGTAATACTTAATCGGATGCAAAATGCATCACGTGGTTCTTAAGTTACATTACGTGAACATAATGACCTGTTTTCACACATTCTGTTATGTTACTGACGTGGCAGGTACATGGTTTGCGATAATCTGGTACAAATATTACGCGGTGGAGAAGAGAAATAGGATGTGCAATTCCAGAGGTATTTGTCGCTGAATATACGAAAGATATTACGATGCATTCATAAATAATAAGCAGACACTTGTGTATTATAATATGTTCTACAAACAGTTTAATCTGAAATTTGCGACATAAGATACATAGAATAACGATTCTTTTAAAACTATAGAATCTAGACTCTTACTAGTCAAATTTATGAATCCTTTGACGAGTTGACAAAATCGTGAAGTTACATTCAATTTAGTAGCCTTTTCATCATAACCAGATCTGACTGAAGCAAAGTTTAATGGTACGTCTCCTTTAAGTGACATTATTATCTTACAACTATTCTTGGAAAAAAACTTAAACTACGAGATCTATAGGATGTAGCCGTAACACTGAGTACAAATCTCTTAATGGTACGTCTCAAAATTCTATTTATTTAGAACGAACGTCGAGCTTGAAGGACGAGACTAGGAGAAACTCATTTGTTGAACGGTCGAAGAGTTTCTGTCCAAGGAAAAGTGGTTCAGGAGAGTTGAAAATTACCAGTCACTCTTTCTCAGAATCTTTTAGTACAGTGAAATCTAATTTGATCAAATATGCGGAAGCTTTGAAAGATTCTAGTACTAGCGAAACTCCGAAACATGATACACGTAGAAGATCGGCATCATATAGTTCATTTTAACTTAATATCTAGCAACGTAGAATAATGAGTTTAGTAATACTTAAACGGATATTAAGTATTACAAAACTCATTGTTCTATGTATGCAGTGGGCAATTCTGATATACCATATAGCAGCGTGTAATAAATAAGGATGTATTGAAATCAGTTGTAAGCATTCGTCAATATAATTCGGTTCTGAGTTTTGTAATACTTAATCAGATGCAGAATGCATCACGTGGTCTTTAAGTTATATAATTGTATTCGATAAGTTCATGGTTTATTTTAGTCCCATGTAGGTCATTTAAGTTACATTATGCGAACAAAGTAACCTATTTTCACACATTCGGTTATGTTACTGACATGGCAGGTACGTGGTTTGCCACAATATGGGACAAATATTGCGGGAGGGAGAATAGAAATTCGGCTGTGCAGTCCCAGAGGTATTTGTTGTTCAATATACGAAAGATGTTACAATGCATTTATAAATAATAAGCAGAAACTTGTGTATTATAATATGTTTTACAAACAACTTAATCTGAAATTCGCAACATATAAGATACATAGAATAGAGATTCTTGTAGCATAATCCTGAAAAACAGGAAACTTTTGAATGACTTTAATAGAAGTGTGTAGTTGTACTTGTTGTACACAATAATATTTAGCTTAGATGAACAATCATGTCACGAGTCCTTCCTTATGTGATGAGAGATATGCCTTGTACGAGTAAAGAATCGGCCAAAACTTGATTAGCAGCTTCTGAAGGATGAACACTGTCCCAGAACACATACTGAGTTGCATTAGAACAAGTTCCTGGTGATTTTGTATTGCACAATAGTGATGTTAATTCGATCGTTCCTGTACCACAGCATCCTCTCCCCGCCTCAGCGAAACCTATATAGAACATCATAAGAAAGGTTAGAGAAATTTGAAGATTCTATATGTTGAATGTGTTTTGGTGAAAAGTGTTGCGTACCGAAATTTGAAGGGCTCTGAACAAGGTCATAGAGAGGCTTGTAAATATCAAAAATCACAACCTTAAGACCAGGAAGTTGCTTTTGAAGATTTGATGCAGCTGAGTTAATTTTCTTGTTAAATCCTTGTGCGTCAGTGTTGATTCTTGAGACACAACCGTTCTCATGGTGACCAAATAAAGTCCTTGCAGCTGGTAGGCACCCCAATGGTGGAAGTGAAGTCACTCCAATTTTCCTTGCCCCTAATCCATACAAGCCCTGCATGCCAACAAAAAAACCACTATTAAGGTCTATTAACCGGAAAATCTAAGTCCAAATTACGAGTGATAAGCACTTATATGATAAGGTACCTTAATGAAGGTGTTGAATGAGTCTAGTAGGTAAGAAGAATACTGATCAACAGTGATTGCTTTGTTGATCCAAGGATTAACATAATAATTTTGCACAAAATCACTGCTTCCAGCACTCAATAAGTACAATGAACCTTTGATAATTGATGCAGCTTTTCTGCTGCCAGCAACCTGTGCCAACTTGCCTTGATATTCCTTGAAATAACTTAACTGTTGGGATAATGTAAGTGCATGCTGCCAATAGGAAGAAAAGAAGAAACAAGTTCAAAACAAAACATCTTTATTCTAAACAGAAATAAGTTCAAGCATATACTCCCTCTATTTTTTAATACTTTTGAGTTTTTTTAACTTGTACCGATAATAGATGATACTATTATAAACTTACATTCAAGGTAGCAGCCTTTTCGTCATAACCAGATGCAGCTGAAGCAAAGTTTACACCAGTAAGGAGGTTATTTCCTGATGCCTGTGGACTGAGATATGCAGGTGCAAAATTCTTAAAACCAAGTGTTTCAGCTGCAAAAAAACACTCAAACATCAATGAAACTTAAATGCATGAGTACACGTGCAACACTTCAATCCAAGTTTTCGAAATAAATAATCATAAACTCCTCCAACCAAATCTTAGTCTTTAGATTATTTTTTTAGAAATTTGTTATCCGTTCCTAGGACTAACTAATTCGGGAGATCAATCCCGAATTAGTAATATATTGAAATCTAAAGACAAAGCTTTTGTATGGATTGACTGAACACAAGAGTTGTTAGCACCAGCGAGACTCAATTATGAAATCTTAGGTCTCAAGCCTTTAGATTTATCCGACAGTTTAGAATCCATTAGTTTCATATAAGAAAATCTATAATACAGTTCTGCAAGATTGAGCTTTTCCATCCCTTCAAACAATCTCAATCATTAGATTAATCTAACAGGTGCAAGTATCGATCTATTAACCGTTAGATTAATCTAACATTGAGATTTCATCTGTACAAAAACAAGCTGGTTTCCGAGGGATAAAAGCCCTCAGAAACGGCTAAATCCCTCGGAAACATAGCATTTCCAACAAACATGGAACAGTCGGAAAAACATTAGCAGAAAACTATTTTCAGCAGAACTTACCCTAGAAAACATAAAGCACAAAACAAAACCTAAAACTACACATAATCTAAGTTTGATGCAAAAGTTACCTGTAATATCAGTAGCTAATTTGCCATTACAAAACCTTCCAGTAGCCTGTTTGTTAACAAAATCTCTCCCATAAGGAGGATAGTTAGCCTTATAAATAGTAGGAAGGTAGTCATTATTCCCTACATCCACAGCAGAATCACCAAATGTGATGATAGCTGGTACAATAGTATCTTGTGCATAGCCACAAGATAGGAACAAGAAAGATGCAAAGAGTAAAACAAGTGTTTCTTTGGTATTCATTTTCACCATTTTTCTGCTTTTGGAGACTCAAAACTTTCTTCTGTTTATATATGGAAACCGAAAATGGTACCGTATTGAAGAAGGATGGTAGAAGTTACTCAAGTTAGGCATGCCATTAAATGAGAACGTGCTGAGTGGTTACATACGCTTGTAACACTCCTAAATTTTTTTGGTAGTTGTCTCCTTTAAATGACATTATTATCATCAGTACTCATTTTACAACTGTTCTCGAGAAAATTTAAACTACGATAGTTGATATTGCATGTTATATTCTTATCACCGAACTAACACCTTGCGACAAAGTCGCATCAGTATGAAAAAATGTACATAACAGTGACACAACAAACTCTTGTCTTAAACGAATTCAAAAAAGGTTTGTATATTAGTTAGTGAATTATCCTCATGTAATAGTAGTGTAGGTTATGACTTTTTCTTTCATTTATTATGGTGAAGATAGGTGGTTGAAAATGTGTGTGGAGGGGTGGCATATAGGTGTTAGCAATTGGATTGTTATATGAGTACTAGTGAGTAGCGATGGAGGAGCATGTGCATGAGTTATTGCGGTTGTTGCAGAGAAAAGTCCTGTAACGTACTAGTTCATGTTTGCGAGATGGAATTAGTTAAGATAAGGAGATAGTGTTCAAAATTTGCCGGATTCACGCATTCGACATATTTTGTTATAGTTTGATTGATGATATAAATGTCTAAATTTTAAGTTTGGAATTTTCTATTTTAAATATAAAAATGTATTAAAATTTAGACATATCTGATTTTGATATAGATGTGTCGAATGCTTACATCAAATTTTTGAATGGATGGTTTTGGGCCAGTTTGTTTTAGCTTTAAAAAAATATTTTTTGTTTGTATTTTTGAAAATGGATTCTATAAAAATATTTTTTAAAATATTATAAATTTTTTTAAATTTGTTTTTTATAAATTAAAAGATTGAATTATTCATTCTATAACATAAATTCTATAACATAAATATACATTATTGAAGATCAAAACATAGTTAAAATCACAATTTTTTAAAAAAATTATATCCTAAAAATGATTTTTATGAAAAACTATTTAAAATAGCTTTAAAATTAAGTGATTTTTTGAAAATTTGATATCCAAAAAGAAGTTTCAATGAAACGATGAAATACCTAAAATAACTATTCAAACAGAATTTTTATTTGAAACTTTTATGAAAAAGTTTTTTGTAAATTATTTTTACACAAAAATATGTAATACTATAAAAATCATTTAAAAAAAAAGCCAAAACAAACGGACCATTTATATTTGAGATTTATGGATTTTCATATTAAAGTTTGAATTTTGGTTTTATTTTGATAAATGAGTAATCTTCTTTAAGTCTGAAATGCATGTTTCAAGAAAATTTTAATTTCAATCAAATAATTTTATAATTAAATCAATTGTAATTTGACAGCTCTAGACAACTGTGAAAAAAAAAAAATTAATTTAACTTGGATAAATGTAATGAATAATTGAAAGTAATATTCGGGAAAGATATTAAGTGTTGAAGATTGAGTTATAGTATTGAATGTCTTTGAGCAGTTAAATTGAGTCGCATTTTATAAAATTATTTGTCTTAAAATAAATGTCATATTTTAATTCTCAATACAATTCTAATATTTATCTTCATTTTATAATTAATATTTTTAATTTATTATTTTTTTACTATATATTTATGATAATTCATATATATCAATACTTTGGTAAAAATACTATTCTCCCTCCTTCATCTTTTATATTTTTTAATCGATATGAAATGATAAACCATGACAATTATTTTGTGATGGATGGAGTAAATTTTTTATCACACATTCGCGAAAGTAAAAATTAGCTGGAATTTTTAATATAAAAATAATTAGAAATAAATTTTATTTGATTTCATTTCTAAATTAATAACACAATATTATTTATTTTCCATTTTGTTTTTTATTTATTTAAATTTCACACTTTACACACTCTATAGATGTATCAAAAGTATTAGAAGAAGTAGAAAGAAAATTTTGAAGAAAATTTTGAATTAAAATAGATTGTTTATTTCTAAGATGGTGTATTTTCTAAAATTAATATTTCATTTTCTATTTTTGAGAAAGAATGTAATTGTTTTAGATATGAAATTTTTTAATTTACTTGACTCACAGTTTAAACTTTTATGGATGAGGAAGATTTCAAAATTTATAAATTGAGAAGTTCATTTATCTTGTCTTCTTCGTGATTAGTCATGAGATATATGTCGGTATCTTCAGAGGATTTCGTATCGTTTCGTCTCATGCTATGTAATTCTATTTTGATTCTATTTGAGGTCTTCTATATCTTTTGGTTTTGAGTTCAATTTGGTTTTATGCGACATTTCTTTCCGCATTGAAAGCATGTAGGCACAAATATGATCTTTCTTCATTTTTATATTGGAAATTTTGAGATTGCTTTTCATGCCTTATGAAATTTTTGAACTTGCAGGCTAAGAAATTCAGATCTTCATCACTTTCTGATTCATTGGTTTCTTCAAACTTGATTGCAAGACTTTTATTTTCTTATCTCCTTCTTCATTTTCAACAAATCTTTTTTAGCTCAATCCCATTTTCCTCCAATTTACTAAATAAAGTAGTCAAAATCACATAAGACAAGTATTTACACTACAACAAAAAACTCCTTTTACCTCGGTTGAAAAAGAGATTTTATCTCGATTTTATAGGCGAGATAATGAAGAGCGTTATGAAAAGTGCACACTAATCGAAGGGTATTGCGTAAAGGTCATGAATTCGATCCCCGTGGAGACCTTTTTGGAATTCTGAAATGACGAAAATACATATCCAATCGGTTTTGACATTTCACATATAGGTATACCACTTTTCACTTCGATTTTCTCATATAAAACTGATGGATAAAACAATTTTGAGTTTATTAAATCTAATGTGAATTGCTTATTTCACTAAACCATATAATGAACATATAACTTTTCAAAATTGGTTAGGAAAGTAATTATATGAACAATTTTGTTATATTTGAAGAATAATTTATATTGATTAATGATATCGAAGCATCTTATAACTCATCACCCATCTCACGTTCTTTCATGGTTAAAATCTCTTTAATATTTCAAGTTTTTTATTCAACACTTACTTTTCTACTAATTCATTCTTGAAAGCATAAAATTTGATGATTTGAAAAATGAACAAATATGGAAGAAAGTTGAACAAAAATTAGAAGTATTGAAAATATTTTAACCATAAAAGAGTATGAGATAAACGATGAGTTGCAGAATGTTAGAAAAATATTAATTAGTGTAAGATATGTTTCTAATACAACATAAATTTTCATATGATTATTTCCAAAATCAATTTAAAAGGTTATATGTTTAAAGAGGGGTTAGGGAAAAAAACAATCGACATTAGATATAATAAACTCAACTCGACGAAACAAGATGAGAGTTGCACAAAAAATCACAAAAAACATAATCTCGATATCAATATCAATCTCAATCTCAAACACAATAACAAAAACTAAACTACAACATATAAATTTAATTAATTAAACTAAAAAATAACAACTTACATTTAACAACAAAAAAAATTTCAATAACATCAAGAACAAAAACATCAATAAACAACCTATAGGATTTAAGGTCTCAACAACAAGAACAACAACATCAACAAAACCAACATCAATAAACCTATAACATGAATGTGTTTAATTAGCAACAATAACAACAACAACAAGAGTAAGCCTCCGGGATTTAGAGTCACAACAACGAGTCTCAATAACAAGAATAACAATATCAATAAATTTGTTTAAATAGCAAAAACAACAAGAGAAAACCTCTAGGGCTTCAGATCTCAACAACTCAACAACAACAACAATATGAATGATGATGTTTGACGTACCAAATCTCTGATGAAGAAGTAAAAGAAAATGATTTGGATCTTTGAAGAAGAAATGAGAGCTTTAAACATATAACATCTCTGTATTGAAAATGATATGTGTTTATGGATCTTGTTGTTTATGACTCTTTTGTAAACGACTATTCGTTAGGAAATGATGTCGGATTTCTACGTATTTAGTTTGAGAATGCATGATTGGATTTTTTTGTCAAATTGATAGCACTTGTGTTATCACATTTTAAGGGAATGCATCCTAGATTCAAGTAATAATCATATAGTTGTTTCTTTAACCATAATATATGAGCACAAAAACTTCCAACTGTAATGTATTTTGCTTATGGAATACTAAGAGCAATACAAGCTTTCTTTTTACATGACCATGAAACTAGATCATTACCAAGAATGTGAGTGAGTAAGGGAGTTACTCTTTCTTAAGTCATGTGATAAGATAGAGAGCCAGAGAGTAGCTTACCTTAGCTTCACCTCCTCAGACAAGGTTCATCCTAAGGTCTTGCCTAAGGGACTTGACCAAATTATGGCCCAAGAGGCCTAACTTAAAAATCTTGCTTAAGGGTCTCGACCAAAGTATTTCCCGAGAGACTTAATGCCTCGCCTAAGGGACTTAAAGTCTCATTAGACAGACTCAATGTTAGGGGTGTAAGCGGATCATAAAAAACGATTAAACCAACAATCCAAACAAAAAAACAGAAAAAAATGATTTTTGTTGGTTCAGTTCAAAAACCGAACCAAACCGATATGGTTTTGTTCGGTTCTCAATTTTAGTTTTTAGGAACCACCAAACCGATGAACCGAATTGATGAATACAATTAGCTACTTAATCTTTTCTTTAGTCCAAATTTTGCACCGGCCCAACCCTTTTCTATTTATGTTTACACTTTCTTTCAGAAAAACATGCAGCTAACAATCAAAGTTCAAACATAAAAAGTAGAAACCTTAAGTCAAGAAAACTTGTTCTCATCAAACTTGATTCTCTCACAACCGTCGATGTGATATGTTACAGTCGTCTTCTTTTTGTTTCAAGTTCTCTTGGTTAATCTTCACCTTTTTATTAATTTATTTAAACCTTTTTTTGCCTCTTATTCTTCAATGAAATTCTTTCTAGTCTTGTTGCAAATGATTTTGATGTGTGAAACATTTTAATTCCGTGTATTGCAACCCTTTGTTGTTGTTATTGTATTTTATTTGTTACTGGTATATATGGATTAACTACAACTTGTAAGTTGTTTGAAAATTAGAGCATGAAATAAATTATACGAAATATGTTATTAGAAAAAATAATAGTAGAAAATACACCGAAAAATATGATAGAGGAGAATACACAGATGGATATAATGATTGAAAAAAGCATTGTAAACCAAGCACTTGAATCAAACCTAACCAAAACAAACCAAACTGATTAGTTTGGTTATGTTCCATTTTTGAAAAACACTAAAAACCGAACCAAACAAAACCGATAGAGATATCATCGTTTCAAACATTTTTGTGACCAAAACCCAGTACAAACCGAACCGATTACACTCTTACTCAATGTATTATCTTGCATAAGGACTTAGAGTTTTAATGGTTATATAAAACGTAACCAATAAACTTTTTCCTAAGGGACTTGACCAAAGTCTTACATGAGAGACTTAACGATCGATGTCTTGCCTGAGGGTCTCGACCGAAGTCTTTCCCGAGAGACTCAACGCCTCTCCTGAGGGACTTAGAGTCTAACCAGACATACTTAATGTGTTATCACACACGAAGGACTTAAAATCTCCTCAAACAAGGTTCAACCTAAGGTCTCGCCTAAGGGACTTGACCAAAGTCTGGCCCGAGACACTTAATTTAAAAGTATTTCCTAAGAGACTCAATGTCTCGCATGAGGGACTTAGATTCTCATTATATAAGCTCAATGTGGTATTTCGTATAAGGGACTAAGAGTTTCATCAGACACGCTCAATGTGTTATCTCGCTTGAGGTATTGAGATTCCTATCGAACAAACTCATCTAAACACCTCGCCTGAGGGACTTAGAATCTCCCCAGACAAGGTTCAGCCAAAGGTATTTCCTAAGGGACTTGACCAAATTCTGCCCCAAGAGATTTAACTTAAAAGTCTTTCCTGAGGGTCTTGACCGAAGTCTTACCCGAGAGACTCAATACTTCGTTTCAAGGACTTAGAGTCTCATCAGATATGCTCAGTGTGTTATCACGTTTGAAGGATTTATAATGTCATCATACATGCTCAACATGTTACCACCCATGAGAGACAATAAACAATTAAATCATTTTACCCTTTATTAAAGCTCTTGTACTTGAGGGACTGTACAATGATATATTTGTAAAGACCTGTTAAGATCGGGGAGAATTATACCTCCATTAAGGAAGACACCCTTATATAGCCCACATTTGTGGGCAACCTCGCCTTAACTTCTCCCTACTCTCTCCGTCATGGGAAACATGGAAAAAGACGCGTCTCGGTTAGAGAGAGTTCAGGGTCAATAGGTTAATCTATGTCTCCCTAAGAAGTAGGGATTCAATAGTATACTACTATGACTAAGTGGGCGATTATCATTCCTAAAAAACCATAACTCCAGCATCACGAGCCTCTATAAAAACCCCAACCCTAGGGTTGAGAAGGACAAATGATAACATACACGATATACTCCAAAAGCTACAAAGTTTCTCACCTCACGTGAGCTTACTTTTCCATCACCACAAATGCCATTGAACATGATTTCTCACCACCGTAAAAAAGCCCTAAACCACATAAAATATTGGATTCGTAGGAGTATTGTTTCTTTAATCTTGATCCACTAGATAATATACCTTATTGATTGATGGTAAGGCTTCCATCAACAGAGCTTGTGTCTTTAGAACAGAAAATGACTCATTCAAACTAGTTAGAAACTGAATTATTTCATCCTTAAGAATATAATTTCTTGTAGATCCCATTGCTTCACATCTGCAAGAGTGAAGACAAATACAAGATGTAATTGGTCTATATGCATTTACTTAATCCGAAAGAGTAATAATTTTAATGAAGTACTCAAGAATTATTTTAGATCTTTGTTTAAGACTATTGAGTTGGAATCTAAGGAATCTAAGTGTTGCAACACAAACATGATTAATTTTAGAAAATATCTCTTTAAGATCGTCCCACACATCAATTGAATTTTTATGAAAAATTATAGTTTGAGAAATTGAGTCAGAAACAAAATTAATGAACCAAAAGTGTTTCAAATGATTATATCTTTCCCATGTTTCTCAATGGAGATCTTCAAACTTTAGAATTTGCATGAATCCTTCAATGATAGGTTGATTGTTCTGCGGTCCAAGTGCTCTCCGCATGGAACTGCTCCAAGCTACATACTTATTGACATTTAATTTTTGTGTGATAGTTACTGAATTCGGACCAACATTTAGATGAACATAAAACACTGAATCTATCTATGGTGAACATGTTAGATTGGATTAGTTCTTGACGCCATTGATGATAGAAAACAAAGAATTGAGAAACTAATTAATAAACACAATTGCATGATAGAACAAAAAGCTTTGGTTCATGATATAAACGAATATCAATCTGACTTCAGAATATTTTGAATCGGACACATAATTTAGTAAAATAAATGTAAGAAACTAACAATTTATTTATGTTTCATACACATTATTCTTCCTTATATATTAGGAGGAAAATATTGCTTTTAATTAAGCATCAGTCACACAATAGTAGTTGGTAAACAACCTCTTTGTTCTCTCTTATCAAACTTTCAAAATAAAAACTATCATACTAGAAAATCCAAACTCACACTGAATATAGAATAAACACATCATCATAGAGTGGTTACCTAGCTAAAGGAGAAGATTGAAGTCCCATATTTACAGAAGGAAATTCAACTATACCTCTTTCTCTTCCTTTATTTATTTGAACCATTTCCATAGATAAACATTCATTTAGCCCTGCCAATATTTGGCTTATGTCTGGCCTTTCATTTGCAGCTTCCAAAATGCATGACATTGCAATCTCTACCACTTTCCATGCCGAATTCATGTTGAATTTCCCCTCCAATCTTGGATCAACGATATTTTTAATATCTCCTCTATCGATTATATGAGTAACCCATTCAAGTATGTGAATGCTTTTTCCAGCGACTCTTTCTATCGCTTGACGACCCGTAATCAACACAAATAAAATTATCCCAAAGCTATACACATCATTTCGTTTACTTATGTTTCCCGTTCTCTGACATCTATTAAAACACAAACAAATAAATTGCATGACTGATCCTTAAACTTATATTTTTTTCATTCTTTTCAATCTATTCTTGGATTAAATAAATGGTTGAATATGGTTATTCTAATTTAATTTTCACGTAGATACTTACTCAGGATCAAGATAACCAAATGTACCAGCCGGACGCGTTGATATATGTGAATCAATGTCATTAAAAAAAACTCTACTTAGACCAAAATCTGCAATCTTGGCATGCATTTTATCATCCAATAATATGTTGGAAGGCTTCAAATCTCTATGCACAATAGGGGGTTTAATTCCATTATGCATATAATCAATTCCTAAATAACCATCACCAATTAAATACAGTTTAAAGCTATATATATAACACAAAAAAGAAAGACGTTGTTATAAATAGCACGCTACCGTATGCCGCATCAATTGCAATGTTAAGTCTATCATTCCATTTTAAGATATTTGAATTTCCCCCTGAAATCAAATAAACATTTGTCTTGAAACTTTAAGCAATCCTTTAAAACGAAGGCATGTAGGAAAAAATATTCTTCACTTGTTAGCCTTTAAGATATTGCTGATATAATACAAATTACCTAACAAGTGTTGTAGATTTCCATTGGCCATGTACTCATAAATCAATGCTTTCATATCACCTTCATCACAATATCCAATGAGAGAGACCAAATTTTTATGATGAACAATCGTTAGAAGTTGTGCCTGCATTGAAAATTTTATCTCAATCAATGTAACCTAACTAAAATCAAAACTTGATACGGTTATTTTAAACTTGAACATAATTTCTAACCTCGGATTGAAATTCCTTATAACCTTGTATCGATGATCTTGAAAGCATTTTAACAGCGACATGAGTTTGATCTTGTAGAATGCCAATGTACACTTTTCCAAATCCTCCTTCTCCAATAATAGTTTTGAAGTTTTCAGTAATATTTATAATGTCTCCATAGCTGAATACTTGTTGTTTTGAATTCTTTGAATCTTCTTTCTTAGAATTTGAAGACGTAACTACTTGGGATGTGGAAAAAAGTTTAGAAATGTATTATTACTACACCATTTATAGAATAAAAAAGACCTCCAAGAAATACCTTTATGTCTTCTGAATATCCAAAATCCAAGCAAAATCAAAAGGATTACACCTAATGCCGAAAATGATGCAGTAAGCGGTACAGACAAATTCTTGTTTTTGCCTGATTTTGTTGGGGGAATACTATCACTATCACTATTACTATCACCATCTACACTGAAAGAAGTAAAAGTAAAATGTGTTAGATAAAAACATGCTATTATTGAATATAACTATTATAGAGAAAATATTTATTGCAAATATGTGCCTTTCTTAAATATAATGTGAATTAATATAGTTTGGAGTATGTGACATATATACCTTAGTGACAAAGAACCTGTTTTTGATCTTTCAAGGAGTTCACTTGGAATTAATCCTGTAAAATTGTTATATCTCACATTTCTGCAAACACGTGACAAAGTAAATATGACACAATTGTTTTTTATTTTAAAATAATAATCAATGAAATTAATTTTCATGAGACTTACAGTACTTTTAGTGACCTTAGTTCCACCAAGAAATAAGGTAAGGAACCATTTAAGCTATTATTGGATAAATCCCTGAAAGGAAACGATAGAACATGCAATTCAATTTAAATAGATACTTTATAAATTTAAGTTAGTTAGAGAATATCTATTGATTGAGATTTTATTTTAATTTTTTCTGGTTTTTTGTTTTTATTATCACAAAGCTGAACCGAAGATAGTTTTTCTGATTTTATTGGGAGATGGAAAGTGATGAAGACAGTGGATTTTTTTATTCTGGTTTGATATTGTTTTTTGGTTTTTCTGGATTTGGCAAAGAAGATGAAAAATGGGTGACAAAAAGTTGTATATTACATAGTTAGTCTTTTTTTAAAGTTAAAAGACGTGTGTGTATATATATCCTAAAAAACATGCTACCTGCTCTTTGGTGGTGTTAGATAATATGTTATGTAACTTTTCTTTTATAATTGGAATAAATGTAGTTTAGTGAATTTATTTTGATTATATTTTCACTTTGTAACCACTATTTTTATAAACTATAATATTTACATTGTCCTCTTCCTTCGTCTCTTCTTTGTTATTCACATTATTAAAATCATGTCCTATTTCTTATTCTTTACTTTGTTATTCATATTATTTCAAGCCATCATGCCCTCTAGATATATTCTCACTTTTTATTTCAAGCCATCAACTTTTATGAAAGACATCGATTCTATCACGTTTACTAAGGTTTCATTTATTCCGTGTGAGAAACTAACCAGGACATCCAACTACAATATATGGACCGGTGCTGTCAAAATATGGTTTCATGGTCAAGCATATGAAGATCGTCTAACCACACAATCAAATAATATTCTCGCCACCAAATGCGATAAGTAGAAACACACTGATGCTTTTCTATGCACCATGTTATGGTTTTTGCATAACAACTAATCTCCAAGCAAAATACCAAGCCTTTACTACTTACTATGAGGTTTGGAAAAAGGCTAAGAAAGTCTTCTCAAACGATGTCCATTATCTTTAAAGTGTCATCCTCTAACTCAACTCTTTGAAATTGGAGAATATGGATATCCAAGCATATATGAGTAAGCTTGATGCGTTGAAGGAAAATTTCACAATCCTAATGCCTTTTAAAAAAGATGCAATAACTCATGTTGAACAACACAATAGTTTTTCATGATCATGACACTTGTCGGACTACCGCTAGAACTTGATTTCGTTCGTAACCAAATTTTAGCAGGATCCACTGTTCCTAACTCTGAAGCCGTTAGTGAACAACTGTTGCGCTTGGGTACACCTCATGCTTTTATACCAGTTCCTACTTCATCTCCCACTTAATCATTTACTCCTGCTTCCCATTATCATGGTCGTGATGGATGAACCGGAGGATGCGGTGGTCAATACCATAATATTAGCTGCAACTATTGAAGTTGGATGTCGTATAAAGACAAGAGAAAAACAACGATAACCACGAGTTGCTGAATTTACTCAACCAACTATCATCAAAGACAATATTATTCTTACCGTTGATTATAATGAGTTCATTCAAGTTAAAGTAGCCCATCAACCATCATCATTTGCCACTGTTGCTCAGTCTGATAATCTTGTAGCCTTTGTCTCTACATCCTCTCTTGATCATTGAATCATTGACTTTGGTGCCTCTGATCATATTTGATAATAAATATCTTTTATCTCAATTGCCTTATTCTAATTTTTTGCCTTCTATCACTGTGGCAGATGACTCTAAAATCAAAGTTCAAGGCATTGGTCCGGCACACCCACTTCCAAACTTTTCTTTAGACTTTGTCCTTTATATTATTTATTGTCCTTTTAATTTAATATTTGTTAACAAGCTCACTCGTACTCTTTATGGTTCGGTCCTTTTTAATAATAATTATGTTTATGTCCATGATCGACGTATAAGACGGAAGATTGAAGCAGAGACTGAGTTTGGAGGATTATATCATCTATCTCCACAGGCGGCATGTGCTTCTATTGCTTATCAAGACCTTACACATTAACATTTGAGTCACCTTAGCCTTAATAAAATGCATATTTTAGTTCCTATTTTTTCTAAGCTTTCATCATTTGAGTGTCAATCGTGTCAATTCGGCAAACATACTCGTAACACTTATTGTCAACGCGTACATAAAAGTGTTGCATCACCTTTTGCTTTAGTTCATTATTATATTTGGGGTCATAGTCATGTCAATTCAACTTTATGATATTATTACTTTGTAACTTTCGTCGATGATTTCTCATGATATACTTGGTTGTTTCTAATAAAAGATTGTTCAAATGTTTTTCATATATTCCAAGAGTTTTATGCTAAAATTAAAAATCAGTTTGACACTTCCATTAAAATTTTGTGCACTGATAATGCTCGTGAATATATGTTATCCCCGTTTCAATCTTTTTTTAACACCACTAGAAATTATTCACCAATCATCATATGCTCATACACCACAACAAAACGGTGTCGCTGAACGGAAGAATCGTCATTTACTTAAAACCACACATACTCTTTTACTTCATCACAATGTATACCTTCTCATTTTTGGGTGATGCTCTCCTCATACCCTGTCACCTTACCAACCGAATGGCTTCATAAGTCCTTCAAGACGTCGATATCATAAGTCCTTTAAGATAATCGAAGGACTTATAAAACCATTTGATTGTAAGGTGACAGGATGTGAGGAGATCATCACCCAAAAATGATAAGGTACACAGTGATGAAATAAAAGAGTATGTGTGGTTTTAACTAAATGACGATTCTTCCGTTCAGCAACACCGTTTTGTTGTGGTGTATGAGCATATGATGATTGGTGAATAAGTTCCCGTTCAGCAACACCGTTTTGTCCTCCAAGCTTCTTCAGGGTCAGGGAGAGCTATTGAAAGACCCGAGAAGATATAGACGTCTAGTGGGTAGACTCAATTATCTTACTGTCACCAAATCAGATATTACATTTGCAGTGGGCATTGTGAGCCAAATTCTGAATGCTCCTTGTGATAGTCATTGGGACGCAGTTAATCGGATTCTCATATATATAAAGAATGGACTAGGAAGAGGGCTATTATATGAAGAAAATGGTGATGCTAAAATCACTTGTTACTCAGATGCAGACTAGGCCTGATCACCGTCAGATATGAGATCCACTTTTGGATATTGTGTTTTTATTTAAGGAAATATGATCTCATGAAGGAGCAAGAAACAAAACACGTTTGCACTATCCAGTGTTGAAGCTGAATATGTTATGACAACAACCTCAAAGGAACATGCATGGCTTAATAATTTTCTCTCAGAGCTTGGGTTGGGAGACCTTCAAGCCACACAACTCATATGCGGCAATCAAGCGACACTTCACATTGCATCCAATCCAATTTTTCATGAACGGACCAAACACATAGAAATAGACTGTCACTATGTTAGAGACAAGATACTGTCCAGAGAAATAACCACATAGTTCGTCAAGTCTGAAGATTAATGTTTTGATCTTCCTTGAACTATTTGTCACTTGTCCTTGAACTATTTTATTTTGATGATTGGTGTTATCCAAGGAAAATATATGTTTGTTTAATCATTAATTTATATCGGCATATCGTCTCTTACTGTGTATGCTCAAAGATGGAGATTGGATTGTATACGATTTCAATGTATTCTCTTAGTGTTGATTCTGATTTTGGTCATGTATATCCTTTAGTTTCTTCTGTTGTATTATGGATATCTTATTGGTTTGGTTATGTTTAATTTGGTTTGGATTGGTCTCATTTAGTTTGATTTGATTTGATTTGATTCAATTTTGACCGGTGTGATTCAATCTTGTTTGGTTCTTCTATCAGAAAGTATCTTCCTTTGGTCTGTACTCATATCCGGTACAAAATTGAATCAGACCAAATCAAATCAAACTAAATTCAATACTTTCTGATACTTTCTAATAACCAAACAAATTTTCAAACCAAATCAAATCAAACCAAATTTTCAATTTTGACCGGTATAGAAAATTTGTTTTGAAAAAATAAATAAAATTATTAATTATAAATTTTTAACAAATTCAATACACAATTTCCAAGAATTTGTTTCTATATTTATCTCTTAACTTATGCCCTTGGGGCACAAGTTAGCATTACCTTATAACTTAAATTTGAAGTCTTCCTTCAATTCTAAAAGAATTCATCCACAAATACTATGCAGTTAGTAGTTTATTTAATCAAATGAGATTAAGAACTCACAAATACTGCAACATGGTGAGCTTTGATATAGAAGATGCTATCTGCCCTGTCAATCCACTTGAAGACAAATTCCTAATCACAATTTCAAATATAATTTCAGAGGACAATTAATGTTTTTGAATTATTTATGCATATATTTTATTTAAGGGATTGCAAACTTACAAAGATGTGATTCTTGGAGGGTCAAGGCCATCATTCATAGTGCAGTTTAGACCTTCCCACATATACTTCACAGGACCACATGGATCTCCTTCCCAATTTCTAGTCACCCCATAAGTCTTCTTGATGTTTGTGATAGCATCAACTAGTGCAAGGTATTCAAAATAATATTTAAAGAGATTTCAAGCCAATTTGCACAAAGTTTACAACACAAATTACACTAAAAATCAAATATTATTTTTGTCTTTAAATATAAGTCAGTGTTAAATAAATCACATGAAATTGAACAAGGTTGATATATTAAATTTTGTTGACTAATTCTATTGTTTTACAAATTTATTCTTTAAAAGAATGAAATGGTTTATATTTATTATAGAAAAAATATGTAAGATAATCATGAGTATATTAATAAATATATTTTTAGTGCAGAACAAACATACCATCATCCTGTTGAGTTTCTGATAGTGAGAAGTCTATTAGTTTATAAAACTCCATGGCATTGAGGATGGGTGGAAGGGTTGAATTTTCTGTCTTCTCAAGGGAAAATGTATACCTTTTGGCTCCAGTCAAAGCTGATGTACTAATTATGGGATCAACTGATCGGTATGGAGGTATCTCAGGTCCATACATAAGTTCTCCATTCATCATGATATTGAATTCTCTAGTTTCATTTTCAGCCAGCTTCTCAACCTCATTAAAGTACATGTAGAAGTAGTATTGGTCATTTACATCATCTGAATCCCAAAACAATTGTATTGGGGCACTGGCATTAAATGGTGTAACGGCAGTGCTCATAACAATTGATGGTGGCTCAAAACTATCCGAATTTAAAACATCCTCATCGGTGCTTAGTTTTTTCATCGCATCCCATTTAAAAGGAAACCAGACCCGGTCATAAACATCATCCTTGTATCTGTCCGTTGTACCCATGACCAAAAAAAACTGAGTTATTTGTTCGTATCTGTGAAGCCATGTCAGATAAGTTATATAAAATCTTACCTGTATTCTAAATTTGTGATGGAAGCCATATCATATCGAAAAAGGACTGATAGTACTGATTTAGGGGAATATATGACATAAGCTTTATTGTTCAAAGTTCTCAATTCTATAACTGAAATGAAAGGAGTTCCTTTGCCTGTGTTAACAAGACATGGTTGTATGTAATCTAGTGATGGAGTGTAAATGATCTCACTGGATGTGATGCGTGATAAGTTGATGAACTTCACTGTATCCCACGCATTAGGTCCAAAATGAATATCAAATTCTGGTGGCTCATTTAGATTATCATAGTTTCCATAATAAAAAGAAGCTCTGATTAAATACTTAGTACCATTTGTTACATTTATTCTGTAACAATTTCTCACTCCACTAGGAAAACTTCTCACATATTGTAGTTGCTGTAGAATAGTGTTGCCTAGAGGGGGTGGTATTATTTTAGTTACACCTGTATCTATGAATTTAGCATCTGAAATGTAATTTATGCCTGTGCTTGTCGAAGCATAGCTCGAATGTTCAGGTAGACCACAGTCTATGCTTATGAATCCTGAGATATATATATAAATGAATAAATTACGATAACTTTAACTATAATAGTGACTAGTAGTAAGAGATATGTGATGAAGAAAATAAACCTGATTGATCCTGAGCTTGTATCAAAACCAAAATAGGAAGGACACCAAGGAGTAGTGAAAGAAAATGCATCAACATTCCCACCATTGTTTGCTTCATTAGGCATACAACTAATGAATGATGAGTGCTATATAGAGATTTATTTATACTGCAAGAGAGTCGTCTTCCGCTGTCAATTTTAATGGTGTCATCTTGTAGTATATTATCTATTTTATAATGATATATGAATGAATGTATATGGTCGCTTTTATTGTCTTTAGGTTTCCAAGCAATATTATCAACATGTGTAGGAGTTCATAACATGTCCTACTCTAAAAAAAAATAATTTGAATTAAATTCTTGGAATAATTTATTAAAGAGATAGCTAATCCCATATTATATATATATATATATATATATATATATATATAGATATATATATATATATATATATATATATATATATATATATATATATATATATATATATATATATAATATATATATATATATATATATATATAGTTAACAAAGCTCCAGTTTTCTACACCTATGCCTTGTTTACGCATGACAATGGGGCGGGGCGGGGACAGTTTTTACCTCCCCAAACCCAAACCCGAATCCCCAAACAATCACCGCTTCCAGTCCCAAACCCAAACGGGGATGGAGAATCAAAATCCAAACCCGTCCCAAACGGGTTCGGGTTTGGTTCGGGTATCCCCGCCTCGCCACCATTCATTTAATGAAATCAATTTTTATAATAGAAATATTTATTTTTTCCAAAATAAAATTACATTACAAATAATAAAATAAAACAATCTAAAAAAATTTCATACATACATTTCAAATATTTTAAATAATAAATTAAAATTAAAATATCAAAATATTGACCACATATTTAATATTCTAAATTATCAAAAATAAATAATAATGTACATAATGAAATAAACGGGGCGGGTTCGGGGTGGGTACTAGTATCCTCATTATCCGACCCGTTCCAATATTTTATAATCGGGGAAAACCCAAACCCAAACCCAGTCAAAGCGGGTTTTTCCTGTCAACTTCGAGACGGGTTCGGGTGGGTACCAGCGAGTACGAGTTATATTGCCATGCCTAGCCTTGTTATACCTCAACTTCCCCTTTTCCTTTGGCGATTATGGTTGTTACAATATTTATGTTAGTTAATGCTAGTGCCTCCCTCTTCTATGCATAACGACCATTAATGGACGTTTTCTTGTCTAAACTTAACGCCACAAAAGGTTATTAATATTGTTGCCTATATATATATATACCAAATGATTATGTACGACTGCATATGATATTGAGCATGCATCTCGCCGTTAACTTAAATTGACCACGAGATTGTGTGAGCTTATTTATGGGTATGACTCCTTGATGCTTAATTGGCATCTGACCCCTAACTTAAGCTGATCACGAGACCGGGAGAGATTTCCACCTATTCCAAAAAGAGAGCTCTTGTGGTTCTCTCGACTATTTTCCTATATTTCTTCTATGGGTTTAGTGTTGAGAGTGCAAAGGTTTGTATAGGCCCATATCGGTACAAAGTCCCCCAAGCACGAGGCATGTAGGGACACAATTCTTTGACATATAAGGAAACCAATCATACATAGGTTTCTATAGGCACAACAATACACATTTTCCAAGTACAGTGCGTATATTGCGAAGTGCTTTGATTTATAAGGAAACCAGACATACAAAGGTCATTATAGACATATCGACACATAGTCCCCCAAACACGAGATATATAGGGGACAAATGTTTTGCCTTTTCTTCTAATTGGTTTCAATCCTTCTCATACTCTTTATGAACTTCATATCTTCATTTTTAAACTAGCATAATGATTATGACCTTTGGAACTTACGACCTATACGACTAGGGTTTTAATCTTTAGTATTTAAAGCCTTAAATTAAATGCAACACCATGTCGGCCATATTTTTCTTAACTTGGAGGATCAAAGTTCATCAATCATAGATGTAATACTATCAATGGGTTTTGTAAAAAGAACAAGAGTAAAGAATTAGGGATGAAGCTTTTAGAAACTATAACAGAGAAAACATGGTTTGAGGTGGATTTTCCTATTATGGGTACTAGTAGTCACTACTACAAATAAGATATTTTTATGACGAAACTTTCAACTCGAACATTCAAAAATCGAGGGAATATATCCTGAGAGCACTATGTTTTATTTTACTAAAAACATTTTCTCTCAGTTTTACTTAAACACCGCGGTAATATATATATATATATATATATATATATATATATATATATATATATATATATATATATATATATATATATATATATATATATATATATATATATATATATATATATATATATATATATATATATATATATATATATATATACATCGCTTAAAATCCCAGGTACTGACTTTTATGTTATTTTTATTTTCTATGATTTTTTTAGTATTTCTTACTTGAGGCATTTTCAGCTACTCTTTTTTTCATTGTTAATTTTTTATTTTTTATATTTTTATTAACCTCGGTTACATGTACCAGGTAATATATTGTGTAAATATTAATTAATTATTTTTTTTCAAAAGCTTCTTTTATTTTTTATTTTATGAACTCATATATCTCATTTTTTTTAAAACCGATGTGAAAGATCTTTTAATTGAGTTCCCAGAATATGACGCTATATCACTTTTACTTTTTATTTTATTTTTAATTAATTAATACACGCCGATTTTCTCTAAAAAAACGACATGAGATTGTTTTGCATGAAATACTTCAAATAACTAGTCTCTAACTTTTTCGTTTAACAACACTCTAACTTCATCATCATTCTTCGCGCAGAAATCCTAGGCGATTTTCATCGTCACTCTCTCATCAAAACTCTTCCAACTTTTGGCGATTTTCACCGTCTCTCTCATCAAAACACGAACATCATCTCTATTTCCAACCTTAACTGAATCTTCATAATCACGTTTGAGGTACTTATTTATCACATTTTTGTTTATATCACTGAAATGGTTTTAGTTCATATCACCGAAATGCTTTAGTATCATTGAAATGGTTTAGTATCACTAAAATGGTTTCTCTTGATCATAATTTTTTCATTTTGTTTATATCTCACCAGTCATGGCCTAACTTCATTAGTTTTTCACTTGCATTATTGTTAGTATCACTGAAATAGCCAATACGACAAATAACTCCCATACAACATCAACGACTCACCCGAAAGATGTTGGTGTCTCGCTGAATGAAACCTCCACGACTCATACAACTACCTCTACAAATACAAAACATAAAATAAAAACTAGAGGTGCCACGATGTATACCAAGGTAAAAAAATCCCACAAAAAAGGTATTTGCTACCTGATTGGAGTTGATGTTGTAACTGACAAGGCTTATGGTAAACATGCTGAGGATTTTACGGGTTACGTTGCATTAAAAGGTAGAAGTAAAGTGAGTATTTTGTTGGATAATTGACACGATGTTGATAATGATTTAAAAGATAGCTTATGGACTGATATTACGGTATTTATATCGAGTTTTATGATTTTTTTACAAGTATGTATGATCATTTAATTTTTTATTTAATACTAATAAAAACTATATTGTGTAAACATAGGAGGTGTTTGATGTTAGTCCATATGATAGTAAGGTGAAAAAGAAGGTGCTTACATATGCTGGTGAGCGTTGGAAAGGCTTTAAAACACAACTCACCTATGATTGTATCACTCATCTAACAGCTAAAAGTATAGAAAAGTCTCCATACACAATGTATTCATTTATTAATTAGGATTGTTTGGAGAAATTTGTAAAGTCCCTTACCACTCCCGAATTCTTGGCTAAGAGCAAAAAAGGAAAGTTTATAGATCTAGAAATGTCTATCCACATAGATTGTCTCGTGGAGGATATGACAAACTTGAAAAGACGGTGATTTAAGAAAAAAGAAAACAAAGGGCACAAGAGATGGGTGATTCTATAATCCTTGATCACACTCCATCTCCACCATTACGCCATGAGAAATAGAAGAGGGCACGTTAAAGAAAAGACGGTGAGTTCACATCAGAGGCTACACGTAAAATGGCTGAAAAGATTGTAAGTAGATTTTTTTCAACAATATTATTTATTTTGGTTAAATCAACTTGGTAAAGATGAAATTTTATATGTGTTTAGGATTTATTGGTCGAACAATCCAAAGCCGACCTTTTCGTTCCAGAAGATCGTCATGACATCTTGGTTGAAGTGATTAGAACCGAGGAGCATCCTAGGCGTGTTTGTGGTCTTGGAAGAGGCATTGACTTCAAGATTTTTCTGGATGTTCTCAATCAACTATAATAGTACATAGTAAGGAAGAGATTGAAGAGATAGTTACTGATATGTTGGTGGATGAAAGAGAGAAGTGGAATCAGGAGGAACTTTGGAAGCTGCAGGAAAAGGAGCGGGATAGGATGTTGCAGGAGGTGGAAGAGAGGTTGTTGCAGAAGGTGCGGGAGCAGGTCCAGAAGGAGCAAGAGGAGCGAGAGAGGTTGGTTGAGATGGAGCAAAAGAATGCGAATGATGAGGAGTATGGGAGGTTATTCGTGAAATGTATCCGTGATGTGCTTGAGGTATAAGTATAAGTTAAAAAAATTGTGTTGTATGTTGTTGTTATTATTGTATGCGTTTTGATTTTCGTATTATATTTATGTTGTTTTTATGATGCACAGAATGAGTTCATTGGGTTTACTCAACCAAACGAATTCAGACCAGTTGGACATTCAAGAGAAAGTAATGGATGGTACAAGCAAAAAAGAAAGTTGATATGCCTACCAGGACAATATTGAAACCACACCATAATAAGTAGATAAAACTCAAAGATTAAAAATGATAGTAGAGAGTCTTCCAGATATCTGCGAGAATATTCAATTAAGTCATGTTCCAGATCAATATTACATACTTCTTAAGTCTACTATTAAGTATTTTTTAAAGGGGGATGAATGGATAGATGTTAACATATTACAATTGTAGTGCTCGTAAGTATAATTTTCACGTTGATCGTTTCTATTTATATTCATGTGTTCTCGTACTTTAACAATAAATATTTGACTCTTGCAGGTACTTGCATGATATGTGTTTGAAAGAGGTTTAAGAAAGTATTTTATCATAAATCCAAATTCCATTAGCCTTCATGGTGGTATGGTGGCAAACAATATCAAAGTTTACTTACAAGACACGTTGATAGAAAAGAACAAAGAATGTTATTTGACCTCGTTTTTCATGCGTAAGTATATATTAATTTATGTTTTCATTTATAAATAAATTGTACACATATTATTAATTATTCTGAAAGTTTATGCAGTAATCATTGACAACTAATTATTATATGCCCGAGGAAAAATACTATAGTTATGCTTTGCTCTATGAACAATCTCCTTAATGAAGTTATGTTAAACGCTATATGTGGGTAAGTGGTATTAGTTTTTATTCAAATTTGACCTTTAGTTTTGAATAGTTTTTATGCGTGGTTAATTTTTGCTGACATATGTACATAGAACGATGGAGGTATACAATGCAATGAAGTATAATTTAATTTGTAAAAGACCAAGGATCCTTACCCCAAAAGTAAGTATTCTTTGTGATTTTTGATATTTTTTTATTTTTGTGTATTACATATTAACTCTATGAATATTATTTGTAGTCGAGAAGACAATCTGACAACTATTTTTATGGATACTATGTTATCAAACATATGCATGATATTGTCACCGAAGACATTACAAATAGATGGAGCAAGCGTAAGGTATTAGCTTAATCCATATACATGTAATTTATGTATATTTCTTAAGTTAATATTGTTGTTGTTAGCTTACTATAATTTAAACTTTGTTCTAATTATAGGAGTTTAACGATAATACACCATTCTCATAAGAAGAGATAGATGATATCAGATCAATTTGGGTTGATGTCTTCTTATCATCTTGTCATGAAATTCAACAACAATAGTTTTTATTTTGTTATAAGCTGAATTTGTACATATAAAGGTTTTGATATTTTCATGTGTTGATGACAACAATTTAAATTTGTAGATTTGGTTTTTCCACCGTGTAAATTTATAATTATGTATAAAAAGGAATACTAACTTTGTTATTTGTTTTTGATTTGGTATTATGTGTTAATTTGGTATTCTGTAACAATTTAATAGTTTATGCATCTGTACAAAATGATACAGGCCTTCCAGTAAAATAAGAATCAAAACATATTTATGTAGCATTAAAATTGATTAAGCCCCTCCGTTGAAGTAAAAAATCCACGTACAAACATATCTTATTATCTCAATTATTTAATAAAACCGAGAGATATATTGCGCACACTAGTTAGTTTTGAAAATAAAAATATGTTGTTGCTAAGGATCGAACTCTTGATCTTTTGTATTTAAACCTCGGCTTTATAAACATCGAGGGGTAAAGTTCCCACTTTTCATGTCACCCTTCTTTGCCTCGGTATTGTAACCGAGGTGAATCCATTTCTCATCGGATATGACATGTATCATTTGTAATAGTGAGTAGTGAGGAAATGATTACAGAAGCCTTTAATCATCAATTGACCCGTGATAAGGTAAGGAAAGAGATTATATCATCTCAGAGGGAGGATTGTGTTGGCCTTGAGTGTTTTGCTTTGAATATGAATGAAGGGTTGTAAAACTCAGAAATATGGACCTTTAGAGAGGCATTTGAAAGCAATAAAAGTCAAAGATTATTGAAGAACCATGGTTGTGGTCTTGTTAGACTACAGAAACATGAAAAAGTGGTTGGAAGCAAGTGTAAGTTCAAGGTTATAGGGCGGCTTGAACTTAATCCAGGTTGTTGAATAATGATTCAACATGGTAGAGAATATCAAGGTGATTGATGGGTTTTACATCATCACAATTTTAAGTCAAGGTGGAGATTATTGAAGTATGTCTTAAAATCTCAAATGATGAAGAGAGGAAAAATACATTTTCTGGTAGGGTTGACTTTTAATTAAAAAATCAATAATCGGTCAACGGTCAATGTTTGATTTGGTCAAATGTTGACTTGGTCCTCACACATAAAATTTCTTGATGTGTTTGAACTCTGATAATTCTACCAATTGCTTTGAATTATTTTATCAGTTTTTCATAACACTTAGCGAGATCGAGAAAGATGCAGGTTTACTACTTAGAGCAATTATGACATGTAAGTGTAAAGCATTTGTTGAGGTATGAGGGAGAATTTCCTTCACTCATGGTTTTTTTTTTGGGTAAGTGATGCCTTTTTTAACTCTATTTTTTAATTTAAGTCACCTCTTTTAAGAAAAGGAAGACGGTAGTCGAATGGAAAATCGTTCAGGATATTCCTCTAATCATTCAACAACCCCTAACTAATCTTGATGTGAAGTTATCTTCCCTGCCCAAGAAGCAGAAGGTGGATCTTGTAATATTTTGCACTACTTTAGAGACTTTCTATTCCCTTAAATCATAAAAGGGACCATTCCAAGGTTGTGGAAGTAATGGTTCTTCATAAAGAGGTTCCTTTGAGTTCCATTTTTGGGAAAACTACTTTAGTGGGATGGTTTTCTCTATGACTAGCTGAATGTGTCTAGTGATGTCAGAAATGAAAATAATACATGTCTCTAGAAAATCATCCAACTAATAGGGATATATTTAATGAGAAGTGATGCAATGGAAAGAGAGGTGTTTGAAGTCACAAGCTTCTCAAAACAAAGGGAGACATTTAAAATCTGACATGAAGAAGATAAAAGAGAAAAATTACATGGATAATGCATTTCTTGTCTTTGCTAATGAGAGATTGAAAACTTTTGAGAAGGGTTAAAAAGATGCCCGAACCGTTATGGAAGAAGCATGTAAATAGATAAAATAAATTGTTGGAGGATAAAAAACTCTTGGAGGACACCTTTCGAAACCAAAGTGAAAATATTACTCAGGTTGAGACTAGACTCAATGGTTTGAAGACGGTGATCAACAATGAAAACTCTATGTGCAAAAGTTTAAAATTGAGATGGAGGAAACTTGCATGGATTCCCTTATATCGCTGACCAATGCTTTGAGAAGGCTAAACAAAAAGTTAGTTTTGTATATCCAAACCTATATTTGGGAGAGTTAGGTTATTTTAAAACAATTGTAAATTATCAACTGTTGGATGAGATGGATCCTGAGGATGAAACTGAAGTGGTCAATGATACTGAAAAAGGAGATAAGGATATTTCCCTCCCTTTTTTGAACCAATCTGTATGTAGACAACCCTGACTTGGTGGTGGTGACAAATTCAGATGTATACTTTCAGCCAGGCGAATTTGCTCTAAATGCTGAAATTTTACGTGTACTTCTTTTTGTTACAAGTTTTTTGTATTTTATTTCCTAGCTCTAAAATTTTAAGTATTTTGTTATGTCTTTTGAAATAATTGACTTCATCAAATATTTTAATATGAACATTCTTCATTGGAAAAATACATAAATTTAAATTTGGAAATATCACACTCCAAATGGCACATGGTGATCCCAGAGGATGCGAACCCCGAAGGGCACATGGTGAATCTAGATGGGAGAACCCTAGAGGGGACATGGTGAACCCGAAGGACACAAACACCAGAGAGCATATTGTGACCTTAAAAGGTGCAAACTGCATAGGAAACATGGTGAACCTGAAGGGCGTAAACCCCTAAGGGTCACGGTGACACCATAAAGCATATTGTGACCTCAAAAGGTGCAAACCACATAGGGAACATGGTGAGCCCGAAGGGCACAAACCCCTAAGGGAGCATATACGTTTTATTAATGTATTTTTTGACGTGTTACTTTGTGATGGCACTTTATAACCCTATCACATTTTTAAACTATAATAATGTCTTAACTTCACAACGTTGCAACATTTGGAAACTTCCTCACCACTTAAGCTCTCCAACTTGTAAACTCCTCGTGATCGTTTTTGGCATATTGAGTATTCTCCCCCCAACTAGGAAGCAACTTGTTAAGCTTAGTGGGTCTCTCTATCTGCTTTAGTACTAAGTTTCCCTCCCTTAAATCTTTGGGAACTACTCGAGTTTTGTAATGACTTGCTGCCTGTTTCTTTGTAGTGAATTCTTGAATATGGGTTATTTTTATGAATTCATCAACAAGACCAGTTGCACAATCAAGTCCTTTCTTGTTTTATTCGTCATTGAAATGTTATCTCATCCATATTGATGTCTTGATTTCAATGGGAAGCATAACATTAACTCCATACACCATATTTAAGAGAGTCTCATTTGTATTTGAATGTTGAGTTGTTTGGTACGACCATAACACCTATGATTCTTGAAGGAATCCTTAATGTTCACGTTAACATATGTGGCAAGAATATGACAAATATAAGTATTGAAAAACTGGATGGCTTAAAATCGAATACCTCATGTAACTGTTCTATCCAAAGACCCATTGGTTCATCTAACTTCCTCTTGGTCATCTGTAGGATGACCTTGTTAATAGACCCAACATGTTCGTTAGCCAACGAGTCTTCTAATGAGATGAACTCTATAAGTATACCAAGGTGCTAATAGAACTCTAATCCTATTGAGCCGGTGAATTGAGTCCTTTATTAGAGACAATATATCTTGATCCCCAAACCTACTTATCATCTGTCTCCAATAAAAATGCTTAACCATTTCTAATACAATCAAGGGTATTGTCCCAACCTTTATCCATATTGTGAAGTAATCTACTCCTACAATTGAAAATATTAGTCACGTGGAAGAAAAAGGAAAAAGATTAAAGATATAAACCCCTTATTGAAAAAATGGTCAAGGTGAGGTGATTGATTGCAATATCTCATATGAGGCATGATGTAAGCTTGATAAAAATTGGCCTTTATCGTACTTTCCGACATATGAGTTTTTATCCTTCAACATGTTTGGTCAATTGTAACTTGCTTGCAATAGTTTATTTTCTAATGCTCTTCCTTTATGTGCTACCACACACACATTTATACACCTCTAGCATGACCGAATCAACCTCATCTTCAGCCAAGCATCTTAGCATACACGTAGATCTTCCAACTTTATATATATCGTCCACCATTATAATGTATTTGGTTGGCAATCTTCTCAACCATTTGCCTATGATTCATCCTTGAGTAATTTCTCATTTTTCAAATATTTGATTATGGGTGACCTCCACTCTTATGTCTGTCTTATCTCCATGAAAAGTATGGTTTCAATTATTGTGCTAGGAGCCAACAATGTATATTTATTCACCGTCTTGTTATGACTTGTCTTTCGGTGTTGGCCAGCTTTGAGAGAAAGTCTGCCCTAGATTTTTCCTCTCTTGGAATATAGATCATTTCAAATTGTTTGAAACATTTGGCCATGTCTTAGTCCTTCTCTAAATATCTTAAAAATGTACTTCTTTGGTCAAATACTCACCTAACACTAGGTTTCTTGACCAATTGAGAGTCATTCTGAGCACAAAGGTTTATGACCCCCATTTCTTTTGCTAAACTCATTCCAACATTAAGGCCTTATATTCTCTCTAGTTGTTGTTAGTTTTGAATTCTAATTGTATAGACAACTTGATCAAGATGCTGCATAGTTCCTCAAACACTACTCTTATTTCCTTCTAATTGGAAGATCCATCCACATACAATATCTATGTGTAAGGATCTTCTTCCTTTAGAGCTGAGCTTAACTCCACAAGAAAGATCAATAGCTTGGGATTTAATTTTATTTCTTTCCACAAAAGTTATATCATAATCAGATAATTCAATCACCCATGTGACTTGTTATTACATATGTATTTGCTTATTTTATCGACAAAATTTTAAGCAAGAAGTCATGTAAATGTTTGATACATCTTGGCTCCATTATCCACTTGTGAGTTTTTTTTTCAAAATATTTTGTTTGATTATGTATAGATAAAATCATAGTTTGAAAATATTTTTGAAACATGGTTAAGATTAAGTAGCAGAGAAATAAAATTGCAAAATCTAAAGTGCAGAAATTAAAGAGTTAAGGGAAAAGAGAAGACACAAGAAGTTATAGAGGATTGGTCAAACAAAGAAAAAGATATATTCTTCTTCCCAAGAATTGATCTTGAGAGTATCTAATAAACTTTAGAGCTTTTATTAGGTTAAACTCTTGAACCCCCCCTTATATAAGGAAAAATGAATTTTATAGCTAACTTCGAACTAAACATCAAACACGAGAGATAAGCGGTGAGTCTGCCTTCCATACGGGGGATCAAAATGGTTAGTCTCCTTTCCACAAGAATATTAGAGCGATTACTCTTTAAGATTCAAACAAACTTTGAGACCTTTTAACACTCGGATGAGCTCTCGAGCCTAAACCTTGGTTTTATACTAGACTAACCAATAACCTGTGAGATTTTACCACGAGGTTGATCTCGAACCATAACAAGCTTTTAATACTGGGTTTAGACTTAACCTAGTCTTGGTTTTATAATAGTCTAACCAATAACCTATGATATTTTACCACAAGCTAATCTCAAACCTAAACAGAAGACTTGATCACATAAATCTCAAACCAAAGATTTTTATTGGTTTAACTTCGAGCACAAACAAACAATTCTTAAGTGGAGAAAATGTTCAACCAAGGTATAAACAAAAGTTCCTTAGTTAACTTACAAATCTACCCTTCTAGAATTAAAGTTTCCTCAATTGCAAAAACATTTTCTCAAAAAGCACTACAGCTAAATTCTTAGAGATAGAAAGTAAACAAAAGAGATTATTTAGAGAGAGAGAAGTGTGAAATAAAACATGTAGCGGTATGGGAGTACGAGTGTTACCGGTATGGGAGTACGAGTATAGTTGGTGGTGAAGGCAATGATAATCTATGAAGTATTTTGTCCAATTTTAATTTTAATGATTTTGAAATAAAACATAGAATCAAAGAATTTGAAATTCCTTCCATAACATGTAATGTCAATTAATTTTTATATTTTGCAAGTTGGTCCTCATGTTTTCCGAAATTTTAAAATTGATCCCCAAAATATTTCCAAAATTTACAAATTAATTCTTATTAGTTTTAAATTTTATAAACTGTTCCTTTAAATTTTTTAAAATTGCAAATTAGTCTCTATTTCTCAAATTTTAAATTTGGCAAAAAAAATTTAAATTTTGTAAAAATGACCCCAAAAATTTAACAAATAAAATTTTAATACGGATTTTAAATTTCTTAAGTAATTCCAATTATATCATCCAAACACATTTTAGTAGTTACTTCATTAAAACTGGAAAAATATTGTCTCAAGAATTCAATATTTTTTTGACAAACATTAAACAAACTAGTTGTCGAGACCCTTCTATGGTTACTTGTTGAGAACAGATGAATCGGTTTTCTAGCAAGGTCTCGGTAGCTAGTTATGGAGAACCTTGACAAGTTCATATACTATCTTAATACTGCCTCCTGAAGCATTCCTGCCAATAACTTGTATTTAAGAGAACCCCATGCACCAGTTATGGTCTTTTGGGAATTGAGGGAGGTAAGGTCTTCCTGAGAATTTTTGTCATTAAAAGATACTAATAGAGGCGATTTGAATCCTTCAGGGACAAGAGCATCACAAACTTTCGTGGAAAGACGTTAGAGATCAAGAAACACCTCGTTTTCCTCCAAAACGAATGATTGTTGTTGTCTTTGTTGTAAGTTTTTCACATTGCCCTTCAAAACTCCATTTTGCTATGGTGGCCATCATTTTTGTTATGGTATGCCGATCATCATTGTTATTGTTTGGCGGTATTTCTTATCATTGGAAAACATTGATTTTGTTATGAACTCGTTGATTGCATAGTCAACAAAGCCTTAATTTTTTGTATGATTATGGTTCTATCCCTTTGTTCGGCTAGCCCTATGACTTTTTATACCTCAACCTCCCCATTCATCCTCTAGCGATTACAACTATTTAGTTACAACTATTTAGTGTACTTATGTTAGTTTATGTTATTCTCCCCTCATACGAGCGTAACAACCATTAATTGATGGTCCCTTGTCTTGTCTGAGCTCAATGATCATATGGGTTAATATTGTTTAGTCTCTATATATCAAACACACATATGATTAACTCTTATCGGACTTACACCCCACCCTTAACTTAAGCGGACCACATCCAGTCCCTAACTTAAGCTATCACGTTCCGGACAAGCTCGACACCTATATAATACTAATTGTTATAGTATATTTTACTTTAATATGGTATTTGTTTATCCACATTAAATTGTCATTCCTGTTACTCGTTAACAATCTAGTGGTTAATCTGTACTAACATATTATATAAAATTATGAATTAAAATTTGGATCAACATATTATTTCTTTTCACAGTTGTTTATTTCAATATATGTGTTGACATTTAAAACAATAATAACACAAAAAATCTAAGTCATTATCATCCGTCATGCTTTTGTTTCAATAGTTAAAATTCAATATACTATAATTAAAATAATTTTGTAAAATTGTTAAACAACCAACCATTGGATAATCATCAACTATCTTGTGACTTTCGCAAAAATATATATCCTATGTAAATAATTCATTCATATTTTACTAATTCAATGGTTTAATTTCTAAGTCATATCGCAATTCATTCTTATTTTACTAATACAACAGTGTATTTAAATTTTTATTTTCTAGTTGATTAACAACAAATTCTTTTATTTCCTTTCCGATGCAACAGTTATATAAAAAAGACGTTGTTTAAGAATAAAGAACTCAACCTGTCACACATTCACACGTATATGATCTCAAATAAAAATAATAAAAAGGAATTGTAACTGTACTTTTCATATTTCTTCTCATTTGGAAAAGGTAGGCATCGTGGAAATAAGACAGTGTTGATTTGTTTATATCCTCTTTGCATATGTTTATGTAATATACAATATTATCTCTCATAAAAAAAAATTATCTTGAAATTTTTAACAAAATAAAGAGCAATCATCAACTATAAGCGAATTATATAAATGATGCAAAGGTGAGTAATGTTGATTGCTTCAGAAGAAGCAGGGAGAAATGGAGAAATGGAGAGTTGAAATTGACTCAGGCAAACAAGTCAATGAATGAAATCAATTAATTTTGAAAATTTTATAGTGTTTAAAATATTTTAGATTTAAATATTATTTAATTATTATATTTTATATATATATATTATATATATATAATATATATATATATATATATATATATATATATATATATATTAATTATTTATTAAATTAAGAGTTATAATAGATTAAATGATCAAATAAAACTAAAAAGATTAATTAATTTTTTATTTAGTAATTAATTAATTAAATAATTAAATATGAGTTTCAAATATGAAAGGATGTCAGAATGATCAATTTCAGAATAATAAGAATCCTAATTAGTCATCAACTTATATATAGTTTATGATCTTCAATATACTGGACAACAAATATATGATCTCTTCTCCATATCTGATGAATATTCAATGTATGAAGATAATTGGTTGAGGAAGATTTACAAACCAACAAATTGATGGATCATCGTGAGGGGGAAACATTCATATTGGATCAAAAACTCAAACAAGTGAAAGAGACACCACATATTCACGCAAAATTTTCAGGTGATAGATGTATAAGTCCTCTTATTTATAAAATGCTCAATGTCCACTTTTCTAAGCAATGTAGGACTTAAAACTCACACTTGTTTCTCAACATAACTCACACTTATTTTCTCAACAATCTCCCCCTCAAGTGAGTTAATCCATTATGCTTTCCCTCAAGCGGAAGTTCTTTAATCCACATGTTTGTACCACTCTCGACAGACACCCTTACTCGTCATGAATACTCCAACGGGCACACCTGTCTGACCACCATTTCAGGAAGACTTTCGACACAAGAAGTTGGTTCCTTACTCGTACCGGGCTCAGACACCACTGATTGATCATCATGAAGGGGAAACATTCATATTGAGTCAAAGACTCACTCAAACAAATGAAAGAGACACCACATATTCATCCAAAACCTTAAGGTGATAGATATATGGGTCATCTTACTTATAAAGTACCCAACTTCCACTTTTCTAAGCAATATGAGATTTACAACTCATACTTATTTCTCAACCCAACTCACACTTGTTTTCTCAACAGAAATATCAATCATTTGTCTCTGCACTTTTGCGATTTAGAATTACCGTTGTCACTAACTAAAAAGTTTTCTTCTTGAATCTCTCTGGATATTCCTATAATTCTTATCAATATGTTGTAAATCCTAAAATTATGTGTCTGCATGTTTATATTTATTTTGTTTCGGCTTTAAATTATTATTATAATTTTAATCTTTATATTTATATTTTGCATGCATTAGTTACATTAATTATAAAATTAATTCCAACATCAAGAAAACTGTTTTTTATTTGTAATTTCATCTTTCCCATTTTTCTTCCAAGGACAAGTGTTTCGGTAAAAGCAGAAATGTGACACTTTGTCATGAAATTTGTATTATTCTTATGATTTTTCAATAATTTTTTTATAAAAAAAAATTATAGAGAAAAAGTTAAGGACATAAAGAGAGAGTGGTTTTTAGGATCACTATAAATAAAATAACAGTAACTTTTTGTTACTAATACAATAAAATCCCATCACAAATTAATTTTGTGACGTATCAATATATGTATAAAAATTTAAAGTCGTAAAATATTAATGAAATATTTATAATTCCGTCATAAATAGATTAAAAAAATTAGTATATAATTAACATTAATGTTCTGTCATAAAGTATTGAAAAGAAATTCATTTTAACACATGTATTTTCATCAGTAATTAATATGAGAATAATAAATATCTTGTTAATTATGAGAGATTTATTATATTACTAAATTACAAGACAATGATTTAGTGACGTTTATATTATGTCACTAAATAGACTTTTGAACTATTTACATAATTATTGATTTTATATTGGTTCCAATATCTAAGTTAAGAGATCGATGATCTAATTAAGCCTAAACTTTTATTGTTAATTTCTAACCTTATTTAATTCATGATATAAATTGTACAAATGAATTTATTATATTTAACAAAATTAAAATAAATAATATATAATAGAAAACACTTTAAATTGTGTTAGTGAATATCTTTTTTAATGAAAAAAATAATATATTAATAAAGAAGTAAAAACTAATAAAGTAGATAACGCAAGAAGTGTTAAACGCATTAAAAAACAAAACAAAGATCCAACACAAAAAAGCAAAAACAAAGAAGAACTAAACAACTAAAAAGTCATGATAAACCATACAAAAAGAAATTGAAGCAACTAAAAACCTCATCCCTTATGGTTCAAACTAGATCTTAGACCGCAACAACCATTATCAATGGACGAGAACTCATCAAGATAGAACAAAAAATCAAATACCACATCAGTATCAAAATCAAGACAAACACTCGTTTCGCTATTGATTAAGGCAAATGATAGGGTTCTGAATACAGTTAGAAAAAGTACATGAATTCATCTCTAATCTACCTAGAAACCATTTTCATGCCAAAAAAACACTATTCTCCTCCACTTCTTTCGCTTATGATATATTTGTTGTCGTTTACTATTCGTTTACATGCGCAACAAGTTAAGCATAAATCGTCAAAATTGGTATGATCGTTCCAACCTCCCACATTCTTCTCGCAGCACGCTTACTTATGATTACTTTTATGTTTTAAATGTGATATTTGTGTGAAATGTGTGTGTGCAATTTATGTTTCATTCATTTGAGCGCATTGTGTATTTATTTATTATTTCTTCTAAACAATTATTGCTTATTCATGCATTATTAATTTTTTTCTCATGTATCATTACAGATTTATTTTGCATTACATTAAATTTGCATCTCATTAATTTTGCACTACATTAATCTTGTATTTAATTAATTCACATATCATCAATGTTTTGGTTGATTAAATTTTGTTTTTCATTAAATTTCATTTTTTCATTTTAAACATTTTTCAAAAAATTTATTCTTGATTTGACTCAAGTTAAAGCATATGATTCGAATTACAAGTGCTAAAATTCCAAAGGAAAACACACTTTTTAAGATTAATTCGAATCACACTTCCTTCTGATTTGAATCAAGGCCATTTTAATTCAAAACTTTTGTATTTGATTCGTCTCATGCCTTACACATGATTCAAATCATAACTTTTGAAATCCTTTTCTAAATGCGTGACCATTCAGTAACCTTTTTTTCAAATTAAAACTATTGCATTTCAAATCATTACCTCTCGTCATTCTACTCCATTTACCCACTATCATTTTTGACTAACATCTAATTATCAGCATTCATCTCACTTCATAACCATTATCATATCATTTCATCTCATTTAATTCTCTTAAAACCTTCAATCACCATCATCACCATGGGTTCAAATCAATAAGTAGATCTCCTAGAGAAGAAAAAAGGGAAAAGAAAAGAGTCATCACCAAATCGTCTTCCTCTTATTCCTAAGAAGCAAAGGTCCGGAGTGCAAGCAAGAAATGAAACCTCTGGTGCTCGTTTGCTTGGTTCTCAAAGCAAAAGTTCAAGTGGTCAAGCATTTGATCAAGGTCAAGACTTATCTTTCATCTGCAAAAAGGTCATTCATCTAATTTTGGATGGCAAGTTGATGACTTCTCAGAAAGTGTATCGATACTATCAAAGTAATAAAAAGATTGAATTCACAGGGACTGCCTCCAAGCAAGACAAAATATGTGCAATTTGGAAAAACTAGTAGGGATGGTGTTCAAGTTTTAGTGCGAAAAGTAATAAACGCATAAATAATGTCACGAAAGCGGCCAGATTATGTTGTAGAATCCCATATTCTTCTCTTGTTGATGTTTGATGCCCTGCATGAATTATCTAATCACTATAACCTTACGACAAACAAACAAAATCTTTATAGCCAGTCCCTCATGAAATAACTCATTAAGCACTACCAGGAGCTTTCTATTCCTAGTCCGCCAAAGCAAGTAAGGTTAGGTGATGTATAGACCGTTAATTCTCTATGCCACTATTCGGGGTCTCCTATCCCTATTCAACCAACGTAAGTACAATAATTGTCCTAGTTTCAACATATAGACTAATGGCCAATATTCTTTATATGCCTAAAATTAGATTAAAAGAGTATCTCACATTACAAAAATCATTACGAGCAAGAAGCAATTGAATAACATTATAGATCAACAGGTTCATACAATGGTCAAATCAACATTTGTTCTAACAATTGAGAAACAGGTTCATCATAACACAACCTAACCTAGAAAAATTTAGCTACTCGTAGTGTAATTAAAAATATCACAATTGATAAACAATGATAACATAAGAAGTCCCATGAAGAGATGGCCTCCAATGGCTTCAAATGCTCCAAAAATTACCACTTGTGCTCTCTAATTCATGTTTTAATCTCCCAAAATCGTAACCCTTGTGAGAGTGCTAAAAAAACCTCTTTTAAAGGCGTCAGAATGGACCAGAATGCGTTAGAAAAAAGCCCAGAAAAGTGACCATCGCGCGTACAATATCCTGTATCGCACGTGCGATGCAGCTTTTAATGTCGTATCCCGTGCGCGATGGTGGATGTGATTATTTACGAAGCTTCAATCTTTTTTGCTCATTTTTCACTCAAATTTTCACTAAGTTCACAATTTGCATACTTAGTTATTTTCCCCTCATTCTTTGGTCATTCTTCCTCAAATTTGCTCGTCTTTCACTTGTTTTGCTCTGATTCTTCGACTAAATATATGCAACGATGGACTGTCATCACAATCCCAAACTTGAATTGTTGCTTGTCTTCAAGTAACTCGCCTGCAACTGCACATTTCAATAGATAATAAGTCGTATAATAACAATCGAACGTCACCAAATTAAATATTTATTTCACTTGACCATTGTTCTAGCTCCCAACTTCTATCCGCCGAATTCGGAAAACATCCTCAACATTGACGAGTACTCAACTTGTCTCTCATTTCACTATAACTCACTCAATAGATAAGGTGATCTCTCAATCAACATACAAAACTAATTAAACTTAGCTTGATCATGTTCTAATAGAGTCAATCATAGAAATTATAACACACATATTAAAGGACTTTTCAGGTTGTAACTTGCCTTATGTTAGGGTAGGATATTTTTAGGAAAATAGAGTTAAACCTTGGAGTTAGGTTCCTAGTTATCCTTCTATCATCATACCTCTTTGTTCCTTTTTGCTAGTACTAGATAGCCTTGATCTTTCTTATAATATCATTTTTTATTTTCTCATTCATTTTTTCAAAGAAATGTCTTTTTTCACTTCTTTTCAACAATTTTATTTTCAAGTTTTGGATCATATTCTCTAGTACCCCAACCCCAAACTTAAAACTTTGCTCACTTTCAAGAGCAACCACAAACTTAATCTTTTTCATATACTTTAAGACTATACTACTAGATAACTCCAAAGAGAGGGTGGAAAGAGAAGATCTTTCAAGTAATATGGATAAGAATTCAAGGCTATGTCACTAAAAGAAAAGTTTCGGCTCAAAGTGTTTAGCAATGGATAAACCTATTACTAAATGGTGGTTTATAAAGGCTCAAAGTTATAAACAAAAAAATGCCTCAATGTGTGTTGGTCAAACCAGATAACTTAATCAGAAATAGATTAAATTAGATAAAATAATAATGCATGGATACACTCATAAAGAAAGAAAAGTGAACAACGAAAATATTTGGCACAAACCTTACTAGATGAGGTATTTGTAGGTTGAGTACAAGTCTGTTGATTCTTTTCTCGTCCTCTGCCTTCTAGTTTTTAGTTGTTATTGTGATGATCAAATTTCTTTTGGATCATCTGTTCAATACTAAAGTGTTAAACTTGCATTTGAAAGAACAGAAATAGCTACAAACTTGTTTATTAAGCAATGATTTGGATAATGCAATGGAAGAGGAAGAACACTAATGATAACTATTGCTCTTCTCTAGGTTACTCTTAAAAATAAAAAATAAAAAAATCAAAGTCTTCTAAAAATAAAAACAAACTACATGTCTATTCACATGTTATTATTGCAGAAAATATCACGTATATCGTTCATTGTGTTGTTGAATTCATTACTCTACCTTGTCTATTGCATGTGATCTCTTCTCCTTGCTGTCATACCCTGATTTTGACCATGAAAATTTTTCCCGTCAATCATTCGTTTGCATTCTTTTCTTTTCACGACCAGACCATATTTGTCCTTTGGGCCTTGCTTTTTATTTTTAAAATGATTAATCTCCCTAGCCATGCAAGGTTGAAAACCTATTTCATTTGTTAGGATCAAGTGAACCTCATGTTTCATCTTTCGTTCCAATTTCATCGAAGTGATTATTCATCTCTCTTTGTCACATTTCTAGTTCTCACTTTCTTTCAAAGAAATTATGTGTCAAGTGCAAAAAGTTTTATTTTTGGTCATCATCCATATTCATTTCCCATTCATTCTTAATTCAAAGAAATTCACCATATTTCTCCATTCATATTCATTTTCCCATTCATTCATGATTCAAAGAAATTTCACTCATATTTCTTCATTCACATTCATATCCTCCATTTCATATTCAAAATTCTACATTTCGTATTCAAAATTTTCATTCATGTTTCTTCATTCACATTGAGAAATTTTTCATTTATATTCAAGAATTCCCGCCTAATCATTCATGTTTCGATTACTTCATTCATATTCAAGAAGTTTCTCCCATTTATTCAATCAAATCCTCCATTTACATGGCAAGTGATTAATGTAATCTTAAAGTATCTCACATGAATACTTGGAAGTTCTAAAGCAGAGACCAATTTTGTTTTGTCACAAGGCCACCCATTTTTCATTTACATCAAATATTACAATTATTACAAGTCATATATCTTACAAACTTACAAAAAAAGGGTGTTTGGACCAAATCAAACTCACCCCAAAACCCCAAGGATCCTAGTCCTTGCTTTTTCTCTTTCTCTCTATGTATATACATTGGAGTTTAGGATGAAGTATCGGAAAAAAACATAATATATTCAAGAGCTACCACGGTTACTAGACAAAGAAGGGACTACTTTCTGGATCCATTCATTACAGTTTCCCAAGTAATTCCCGTCTGCAGTCGGGTCGTTAAAAACACCAAGTTGCGTAGTGTTAGATGCCCAAAAGTGCTTATTTGAGCTATCAAATATGGGCATTTTTCACTCCTTGTTGTTGCTAAAGCGTTCGAAACCGCCTTTGTTTTAGATGAATCGCAATACAATGTTAAACGATCTTGGTACCTTTGATTTGTGCGTTATTGTGCAGGAATTAGGCATGAAATAATAGAAAATGAAGGCACAAGAAAATGGCAAGGGACCAAGAAAAAGAATGCATTCATTAGCTTGCTCGCTAGGCGAGTGCTGTGGCGAAGTGCTCGCTAGGCGAGCACCCAGCGAAGGTGGTAGCGAACACGTCCAGACTTGGTCAAAAGAGCAGTCAGCACTCACTCGCTAGGCGAGCCATTAGCGAGCTCCCAGCGAGCAATTCTAGTAGCAAAACCTCCTAAGCTCGCTGGAGCGAAGGTTGAAGCGTGGGCTTCGCCTAGCGAAGGTTTTGATCGCCTAGCGAACATGTGAAGTCTGAAGTTAGATATTTCTGGGCGCAGGTGCCTTTGGTGCCTCATTTGGGGGCTCGCTAGGCGAGCCATTCTGCTCGCCTAGCGAGCATGACAGCTCAGACCATAGTACTATAAGTAGCAAGGGCTACTTTTTGGACAACAACTTAGATTTTCCTAGATATTTTCCTGCATTGCTTTTTGGATCATTTTGTGACCTAGAAACCCATTTTATCATTTCTCTTCATCTCTTAACAATCTTTCACAAAAAGAAGGTGGATTCCCATCCAATCTCGATTATTCGACTCGGATGTTGATCAACCTTCTTCCGAAACTTGTTGACCAAGTTACCATGAAAATGAGTAGCTAAGTTCTTTATTTTGTCAAGGTTAGATGTAGATAATCATTAGCTTTGTATGTAAATAGGATGATCTTCATTTGTAAACTCTTTAATGATGAATATATGGTGAAAAATTTGTTTTATCGATAACTCTTTGTGTTGGTTTATGATCGAGAGATGTTTACCAACTCTTTACCTAGGTTTTCATCCAACCTTGTTTGTTAGCTAGAGATAGTAATGAATGATTTTGTTCACCATAAAGTTGAACCAAAAAGTTGTCATTTTGATAGATTGTGTTAGAGATAAACAATGGATCAAAATGGGAAAACCCACAATGTGTGTTAGAGATAAACACATTGGGAGGACTTTGTGAAATAATTTATCATCTAAAGGAGTTTATAAGTCTTGTTGATCGAACATATGCATGCAAAGTGATTGTCGAACCCTAACTTTGGCAATATTTCTCAAATATTAAAACCAAATCTTTTACCGCATTTTCTTACACTTTTATGCAAGGTGCCGTGACTAAAACCAAAAACCATTGTTACCTTAAGTTAAGAATTAAAACAACTGTCGAAAGGCGGCGATATCTCACAATCCCTGTGGAGACGATAACAAAAACCCGACACTTAAAATTACAATCAACACGCAGCAGCATACTCAGGTGTCCTCGTGTACTGAAGACACATCGGGTCAACATAAGAAGCCCGACCACCACCTGGTTTCCCGATAACAAAGCTTGACACTACAGAGGCACCTGTTCCGCAAAGTACCAGTACCTTTGTGAATATTGATAATAGACCAAGTGAGGTCGAGAGGTTGAGAAATAATTCCCTGCATAAAGTGGAATCTACCAAACTTGTCACAAAAGGTCTTAGGAAAAAATGTAGCTATTCCTGAAGAAGGTCTTGTCAAATTTTCTACTCGGGTATCCATTCAGGTTGAAGTTGTTAAATCCTTTAATGACTCAGAAGGAGCATAATGGGAACACTCACTTTCTGAAAATCCCAATGATCCAGACACTTTTAGACGAAGGTCTCAAATTGCAGAAGTTCTTGTTGAGAAGAACTTTGATTTGGCATTCCAAGTGATCTATGAATTCAATCTTCCTGTTGTCGATATATATGCTAGTGTTGCTGCTTCTCTTGCTGAGAGAAAAGGAGGCAGCCAATTGACAAAATTCTTTAGGAACATCAAGGGCACAGTAGATGATGATGACTGGGACCAGGTTTTGGGTGCCGCAATAAATGTATATGCCAATAAGCATAAAGAACGCCCAGACCATCTAATAGACATGTTAACTAGCAGCCACGGGAAAGCTCTTGCTTGTGTAGTTTGTGGCCGCTTAAAAAATGCATTTCAGATTGCTTCTCGAAGTGGAAGTGTGGCTGATGTTCAATATGTTGCGCATTAGGCACTGCATGCAAATGCGCTTTTTGTGCTTGATATGTGTAAACAATGGTTGGCACAGTACATGTAATCCATTGCTGGTAGAATTTGTGGGCTATCTAATGTGCATGTTTTAGTGTATTGTTGCACCAGATGTCTTGAAAGCAGGAGTTAGATCACGGTCAATACTCAGAGAATCCCACTCGCTTCTCAACCGTGTCTCAATGAGGAAATCAAACACCCTTTGGCGTGACACCGACTTCCAAACAGAATCCTGCAACAAATCCAAAACTCTGCAACTATCGTCGCCCACGGCAAGTTTCATCATGCGACTATCATAGCCTTGCATTAAACGCAACCAAAGCCCTGCAAAAATCAAACCAAACCACACAACAGTCAACACCCAAAAACCAAAAAAAATCAAAAGGAAATTTTGCAGGTGGTTCACAAAAGGTTGCAGTTTTGGTTTCCAAAGCAGCATTTCATTTTATCCAAGGCGCGAAACCAAGTGATTATAGAGTGCCGGTTATGTTTAAGATGCAGGACTTCAAATCTGTGGTGATGAACCAGGGTCTATTGTTGGAGGACATGATGTAAAGAAGTTGAAATATCATGGTAAGATTGATGGCTTTGCAGACAAGCTTTGTACATCAAGCATCAAGGGGATTAATAATAAAACTGATCTACCGGATAAAAAACAACAGATAGATCCGTTTTGCAACTGAATTTGACTACTACACAATCAAACCAAACACTGAGAAGCGATTAGTGTCTGCATAATGGAATTTGGATTAGGTTTTGATGAAAACGATTACTTATCATGCTGTGGAAGCACCCAATTCGCCAAAGAAATGGCTTCCGTTTCTCCTTTCCCTTCCTACAACCATGCTTTTTCTGTTGCCGGACACATTTGGCCCAACACGCTGATGTCAATGGTTGGCTACAAGCTTTCTCTTCTCACCCTTCCATTGGTCAAACCCGACATGTCCTCCTGCAAGCATCAAACAACACATATTATATTCAAGTGAATTCGCAGCAGTGAATAGCCTTTTACCGGCGGTAAAAGTCCACAAGCAACAAAAGGGAATCGAAACATTTTCAGAAGAAGGTACAAGGTACAAGTTACCTTTTTTAGAATAAGCATCAAAATGGGGTAGACAACAGAGCGGCGCAAGGGAGCGTCATCCCAGACCGATACCCCTTTGATCTCAGTGGCCAATTCCAAACCCTAGAAGGATGAATAAAAAGGAGAACTTTCTCCTCATTGAGCGGAGGATACTGTTGATAAGACAAAAAGATCAGATAGCGGTGAGAAGAACATAAAAACCCTAACAAAAAATCAAAGAAAGAGGAGAGAAAAATCTGGAAAAAACAAGAAGACGCACACTAAGAGCTGACACAACAATCACTCGGATTAATCTTTGGAGAACCTAAGCAAAGCTGTGAAAGGCGTTGGTTCCAAAGGAGAAAGAGGAGTAAGGAATCCCATACCTATTCATCTGCCTCCGAAGAATCTCGATTTGGTAGTTGTTTTTCTTCTCTCTTCTTCATTATGTCGTACTTGGATTCATGTTGATACCACCGAATGTATGCGTCGCTCACTTTTTTCCATGCGTGATTCACATCTCTGCATTTGATTTCTTTTGTCTTTCGTTTGGTGTTTGAGATTTGGTTTGTGATTTGGGTTAATGAATTTGTGAATATTGAGGGCAGATATGTTCCCTTAATGTTGAAGTTTGGTTTGTGTTAGGAGATTTGGATTCAGTCTCTCTGTGAACCATTTTTGTTTGTTATGAGTGAGAGAAGAGGGATAAATGTTTCAAGCAAAGAGGAGAGAGAATATATGGATTCGAGAGTTTTCTTTTTCATTTTCTCTTTGTGCTGGCTTTTCAGCTACCTCACGGCTTGTTCTAAGTGTTTAAATGGATTTTGTTTTCTCCATTCTTGTTTATTATTTTTCGGATCCATCGATATAATATTTTGGACTTTGTTTGATTTTATCTTATTCTATCATGATATCCTAGAAGCCAGTGCATGAGGGAGAAATGACATTGTTACTTTAGTCATTTTCGATGCAATTAATGATGGTGGTTGGTTGTTTTCCTAGGTACTGTAATTAGCCACTCTTTTTTTATGGAGATAGGGTGACCCTTAAGGTCAGATACTTGCGTTTTCCCTAGGATTTGCTTTGGTCAAACTACATTTTCGGTTGTGACCATTAAGATTCATCTCCTTGCCCTTTTTTGGTTGTTGTTGGAGCGGGTTTTGTTGACCCGAATCTCCACGGTTCAAGGACCGTTGGGTTCTCTTTCAGCCCAAACTCGTATGGCCCTTGTTGGCCTTTATTAGTTTTTTTGTTTTTCTATTTATTCTTTTTGTTTCTTTGTTTATGTACTTGGGTCGCTATTAAGGTAACAGCTGGCTGTCCATGGCTGGGTGGAGGGAGAGTTGTCTCATCTCCCTTTGTGTGGTGGGTTCGATACCCGTGTGTGGTATTTTGGTTGTTTAGCATTTAATTTTTTATGTTATTTTTAATTCTCATGTTATGTTTTAATTTAATTTCTTCTATACTCATTATTATTTTAATATTTACCCCTTTTATTTATTTTAATTGACAAAGCATCGATTTTAATTTATGGATTCAACCGTTCTTATGTTGTTTACCCATGATTATTTTATCGAGATAACAATAGAATTTCGCCGCGTTTCGATTGGTTGCACATGATCATTCAATGTTGACATGATGCATAAACCAGTTTTGAGCACAGTACTTAGTTGTAATTTCCCCATCTTCACACCCTTGTAAGTCGATTGCCTTTAAGCATCGCCGTCCACCTCACACATCTTACTCTTAGGCTTTCTTACAATGAGACGTTTCTCTTGCACTTACATTCATGCATTGCTCGTTGATTGTTTTGTTCCATTTTAATTACTCCATTACTTTGAATCCCCATTTGACAAAATGTACACTACTCCCATGACGTGTAATAATTTTACTGTTTTATTTCTTTATTTGCTTGACTATTTAGTTAGCTACTAACACAAGAATAAAATCAACCATTTCCAAAAGATCAAAAATAAAAACTCGATCCAACGTTGAGTATTTTTCTCAATAAATAAATCCATCCATTTCTATCAACCCATTTCTATCCATTCCATTTCTCTTAAACCTCCATCAATGCTTGATCCAACGTCAAGTCATTTTCATAATAAACTAAAAAAAAATACTTAATCCCTATTAAACATTTTTTCAATAAAGATGGAAATGGAACATGGTGGATGCCATGCACTCCTGAGATTAAGATTTGAGGTGGATGCCTTTCCTATCTTAGCTCTCGCCATCATTTAAAATTGTCAATGCGGTTTCTTCAAACCCTTTCTCAATCAATTTCAAAACACTTAACTCTTATTAAATACCTTTGCAAATAAGATGGAAATGGAACGTGGTGGATACCACGCCCTCCTGAGACTAGGATTCGAGATGGATATCTCGCCCATCCAAGTTCTCGCCATTACTCAAAACACATCAAACCAATCAATTTCTTTTCTCACCGTCGTGTGATTGACTCTTAAACCTTTTCTTGCCGCCGTGCGATTGACCCTTCAAACCCTTTCTCAAACGAAAGGTACTTTGTTTCAAAACAATGCAAGGCAATGTTTCTCCACCTGTTTTGGGTAGTCCAACAATGTTTTCGTCGATTGACACAAAGTAGCTTTCGCTAAAATCGACCAACAAACAAACATTTTTCTACCCAGAACTACGTAAGCCTTGATTTCTCTATTGAGATACGTAGGAGCAGGATTTGTAAATCTTGTCAGGCCCATTAATAAAAAACTTAGGTTTAGTCCTTTGTCGAAAATCCAAAAACATTCTTCTCTCTTCTATTCTTTCTTTCCCACCTAATAACTTGAAAAGCCTAACATTTCAAACTAACACTAATGCGCACAACTAACCTAACGATTCCCGTTGAGTACAACGGACATGAGGGGTGTTAATACCTTCCCCTTGCGTAATCGACTCCCGAACCCTGATTTGGTTGGGACGTAATCATTGTCGTTCTTTCTTGGGTTTTGTCGATATTTCCCCTTTCCATTTAGGAATAAATAAAATTCGGTGGCGACTCTGTTCAGTCCATCATTGCAAACGTGCGATTGCGCTTCGCTAGGTCGTATTCCCGTTTTCCGAGGTACGACTGATGGCGACTCTGCTGGGGAGTAGCCGTTCCCTAAGTGAGTCAAGCCTAGTTAGGACGTTTATGTACCTTTGTTGTTTAATTGTGTGGCTTTTCCTTATTTATCGATTTTATTATCTTTATTGTTATATTGATATGTTTGTTGTATATTGGTTCCACTGTGTTGGGTACTTGGATATTTGATTGGAAACCATGTTGGAAAGACTCTACACCCGAGTCTATAGTGAAAATACATAAGATAGGATGATGGTTGAGTAGTACAGCCTCCCGAGGTGAATACTTCGTAAGAGTCGGTACGAGAACCTCACTTAGAGTATATCCTTTTGTAAATATTTTCGCTCGAGGTGGATACCTCGTAAGCTTCAATATTTCAGAGGGGTCAATGACTCTAAGAACCTTTTAGAACATTGAACCTTTGGCCAACTAGAAATTATGGTTGCGTAGTATGGATTCCCGAGGTGAATACTTCGTAAGAATCGGTACGAGAACCTCGCTTAGAATAGATTCTCTAGATCGAGTTGACGATCGGAAATTATTTTCCGTAAGCGCCAAACATTCTTTTGAATCCAGGACTCTGAGTACCCTGTCTAGAACCAAGTCGATGGTTGCGTAGTATGGACTCTCGAGGTGAATACTTCGTAAGAGTCGGTACGAGAGCCTCACCCAGAATAGATTCCCTTGATGGAGTTGACGACCGGAAAGTAGTTTCCGTAAGCGTCAAACATTCTTGTGAATCAATGACTCTCGGGATCCTTTGTAACAAAGCCCTAGATCATACCTGGTGAGAACCCAATTTTGGAAAGCAATCAGATTTATCCATACCTTGGACCTTTGAACCTATACCAAAAAAAAACATTGCATCCATCCATTCATTGCATACGCATAAAAAGCAAAACTCTTAGTTTGTTTCGCATTATTTCAGGAAATCAAGACTTGTTAGCAAAATGAATCTTGAGAGAAGAAGCACTTTTCAGTTCAAATACAAGAACGTGGACCTTGCCAGCCTGCAAAAGTTGAGTGCCAAAGCAACACCAATCAAACTCAACAGCTTTGTGCAAGACTATGGAAGAATTCTGGACATCCTAAATAAGAAGATGGACATGATGAACGTAGTGACTATTGCTCAATTCTATGATCCACCTCTACGTTGTTTCACGTTTTCTGACTTCCAATTGGCTCCTACCTTGGAGGAATTTGAGAGGATTGTAGGCCGGAACCTGAGGGATCATAATCCATTTCCGAAGTCTGATGAAGGTATTCCTCCCAAAAGGATAACTTTAGCTTTGGGTTTGAAGGTTTCTGAAGTCGTTGACAATTGGGATGTGAAGGGAGCTCTCAATGGTTTTTCTAGGAAGTTCTTGGAAGATCAAGCTAAGAATATGGAAAAAGAGGGGAATTGGGAAGCCTTCTATGCTATGTTAGCCGTGTTGGTATATGGGATAGTTATCTTCCCAAATATTGACCATTTTGTGGACCACCTGGCGGTGAGAATCTTCCTCTCTGGTAACCCTGTACCGTTCCTCCTTACAGACCTCCACTACGCTCTCCACGATCGTCATGAGAAGAAAGGAGGAGCCATCTTATGTTGTGTGCAGCTGTTGCATGCCTGGTTTAGGCCTCATATGCCCGAAGAAGGCCCTTTTGTCTTAAAGGAACTCAAGCCCTCCCAGAAGTTAGCTTCCCTCACCTCCAATCATGTTAAGTGGTATATCAGGGATTGGGAAATCGAGGATGTTATTGTCAGCATTGGAGACTTCCCCAATGTACCTTTGATAGGAACCAAGGGTTGCATAAACTATAACCCCGTGTTATCTTTGAGGCAGCATGGTTACCCTATGAATGACCCCCCGAAAGCTGAAGCTTTAAAGCCTTTCATCTTACACAGCGCTGAAGCAGATCATCCCATGGTGAAGAAGATCTAGAGGTCTTGGCAAGTAGTTATCAGAAAGGGTAAGGAGTTGGGTAAGAGAAATGTCATCGCTCGAGAGCCTTATACTTGTTGGGTTAGAGAGAGAGTTCAGATGGTTAAACTCCCTTTTCCATTTGATCCTTTTATCTATCCGTTGGTTCCTGAGCCATAACCATATTACCTGAAGATGTGGAGAAGCTCAATGCCCGTATTAAGGAGCTAGAGTTGAAGAATGCTGACTTGAGGATTAAGCTCGGCCGAGTCTCGGTAGAAAATGGGAATTTGAAAGATGGTCAACAAAAGAAGGACAAAGAGCTTGAAATCTCCAACAAAAGAGCTAGGGAGTCTGAGGCAAGGAGAGAAAAGTTCGGACATGCGCTCTACAACACTAAATCTGTGTTCAAGTCAAAGGAGGAGGAGTTGGATAGAGCTTTACTCCGGATTCAAAAACTCAACAAGACTCTGGAATTGACCCTTGAAATGAAAAGGGAAGCACGATTGATTTTTGAGATTCGTACTCATGAACTGGAGAATACCATTCAGAAATACAAGGATACTTTGGAACGCAAGAAGCTGAGGACTGAAGAGTCAGAAAGAGTTTACACACGGCTGAAATATCAGTTGGAACAAGCCGATGCTAGAATTCAGGCACTTGAAGGTGGGGATCAGGATGCCGCCTATATGATGCTGCTAGGTGAGTGCAAATATTGGAGAAACCTTTATAGGGACATAGAGGCGACCAAGGTTGAAGACTTGTGTAACACCCTTCTAAAATACCCCAAATATTTAGTTAAAATAATAAAAATATCAATCAGAGTAATTATGCCCCGAAGGGTGTCACACAATCATTTCACACCATTCATTAAAATATCCTGTCATGCTCATTTATTTAATCAAAATAAGGCACTTTTGTATAATTCGCAGCGGATACAAAATAACAACATTCAAATCATGTACTACATTACATGTAAAGTTGTTCAACAACCAAAAGAAAACATAGTAAAACATCCCGTCCCGATGTTACATCTACCAGAGCATGACCCGCTAAGGACTACACTAGACTCCCAGGACTAGCTTCTATTCAATCATTGCTCGTTACCTGAAAACATAGTTGTAAGGGTGAGTTCCTCAATCGGTATAATAAGCATTATAGACTATCATGTAATGCTAAGTAATATAACACATATCATCACCCTAATCAGATTACACATATTCAGCAACGGCAATATCAACTCATAATCATCACCATCATCATACTCAAACTCAAAACAACCATAAAACACACGTATAATATTGGAATACATACATATATTATGCAATGAGACTCCATGCATGCGGTACCGACTACTCGTGAACATATAGTTCAACCTCACCGACCAAATCCAGGTACGGCTACCAAGCTCACTAGTCCCACTCATTTGAGACCTAGTGACTCACATCACTAATTCCTCACCATGGGAATTAGCTACCACCCCAAGGGCTATGCTATGCACGCTAAATCACCTAGCATGCAACCATCACAACAATCCACAATAACTCATCACTAATTCCTCACCATGGGAATTAGCTACCACCATAAAGGCCACAACATGCATGCTAATCACCTAGCAATGCTACATCATCAACAACAAATTCAAGAATAGATATATGCTCACACTCTAAGCCATAAAACAGTCTATTCACAAATGCACACATAACTGATACATTCACAGCATCATGCATACCATCACACATCATCAGTATTTTATCACATAAGCATATCATATCATGCCAAATAACAACCACAGTATTAGCACACTCTACTAATACCTATATTACTCAAAACAACGGGAAATGATCCCTAATATATCATACATCATCTGCATTACGTTACTCAGCTGAACAGTTAAAAACTGCACAACAACAGCTCAGGAAAATCACAATCCTGCCCATACGCGTATTGCCTAACCCCATACGCGTATGGCCCATCTCCTGACCAAATCCCATATGCGTAACACCATCTCATACGCGTATGCTACGCGTATCACTTCTCCATACGCGTACCAATAGAGACCAAAACACGTTCAAAACATCATCTTCCTCATCCATACGCGTATTGCCTAGTGCCATACGCGTACCATGCCATCTCATACGCGTATTGCCTAGTGCCATACGCGTATGACCAGAAACCAGAATTCCCAGATCTGCAATGGCTTTCTCTGCTACGAGATCTATCCAATTCAACCTTCTACAGTCCAATTTTACACAATAATCGTTCATATCATCTAATACGAATTATAACCTATTCGATTTCACAAATCCTAACACTATTGCATCTAATTCCTACGAATTCCTCTCAATTATAACCCAATTTCGTTCATCCAACATTTCACAATTTTCATCATAATCATCCAATTCAGAGATCAATCAATGGTTTATCACTACCCATGACATATTATCCCATAATACCCATTAAACGATGATAAACCCCCCTTACCTGAGTTAATCCGGCAATCTCTGAGCTTCAAGCTTTTCCTTCCTTCAACCCTTGTTCTCTTTGCCCTTTTTCCACTTTCTGTCTCTTTTTCCTTTTCACGTGAAAATGAACCTTTTTACTAAATGGGACCTTTCTCTAACTTCCAACTTTTTTTCCAATAAAATAAAATAATGACCCAATAATAATAATTCCAATAATATAAAAATTCCAATTATTTAATTAAATTAATAAATATATTATTAACTCAATTTAAATAATTATCTTATTTTATCGGGGTGTTACAACTCTCCCCCACTAAAAGAGTTTTCGTCCTCGAAAACATACCTCAAGCGAACAACTGAGGATAAGACTCCTTCATCTGACTCTCAAGTTCCCAAGTTACATTGCCACCTGCTGGTCCTCCCCAAGCTACCTTTACCAAAGCAATCTCTTTACCCCGCAACTGCTTCAACTCTCGATCCTCGATCCTCATAGGTGACGATTCAACAGTCAGGTTATCTCTCACCTGTACATCATCTATTTGGACTACATGCGACGGATCATGAATGTACCTCCTCAACTGAGACACATGAAAAACCTCATGCAAATTCGCAAGTGACGGCGGTAAAGCGATACGATAAGCTACCTCTCCTATCCTTTCCAAAATCTGATAAGGACCAATAAATCGAGGTGTCAACTTCTTCGACTTCAAAGCTCGACCAACCCCAGTTATCGGAGTAACACGAAGAAACACATGATCTCCTTCTTGGAACTCAAGTGACTTCCTCCTCTTGTCGTGATAACTCTTCTGACGACTCTGAGCAATTCTCATCTTCTCCTGAATCATCTTAATCTTTTCCGTAGTTTGTTGAACAATCTCCGGTCCAACCACAGCACTCTCACCGGACTCATACCAACATAAAGGCGTCCGACATCTCCTACCATACAAAGCTTCAAACGGTGTCATACCAATGCTCGAATGAAAACTATTGTTGTAGGTGAACTCAATCAAAGGTAAATAACAATCCCAAGCACCTCCTTTTTCCAAAACACAAGCTCTCAAAAGATCCTCTAGTGACTGAATCGTCCTCTCAGTCTGACCATCAGTCTGCGGATGATATGCAGAACTCAATCTCAGCTTAGTTCCCAAAGCCCTCTGCAAACCTTCCCAGAACTTCGATGTAAATCTAGGATCTCTGTCCGAAACAATACTCGACGGAATACCATGCAAACTTACAATCTTCTCAATATACAGCTCAGCTAATCTCTCTAATGGATAATCCATTCTGATCGGAATGAAATGAGCCGATTTTGTCAATCTGTCAACAATCACCCAAATAGCTTCAAAATTCTTAATCGTCCTCGGTAAACCCGAAACAAAATCCATACTGATACTATCCCACTTCCACTCTGGAATAGCCAACGGTTGCATTAGCCCAGACGGCTTCTGATGCTCAATCTTTGACTTCTGACAAGTCAAACAAGAATAAACAAAACTCGCAATTTCTCTTTTCATTCCCGGCCACCAAAATAACTTTTTCAAATCATGATACATCTTCGTAGCTCCAGGATGAATACTCAAGCCACTACGATGTCCTTCCTCCAGGATACTCTTCTTAAGTTCGGTAACATCCGGAATACACACCCGATTACCAAATTTCAAAACACCATTCTCATCCACTCTGAATTCACCACCTTGACCTTGATTCACTAAAGTCAACTTATCAACTAAAAGCACATCGGATTTCTGACCCTCTCTAATCTCATCCAGAATACCACTCGTTAACTTCAACATTCCCAATTTAACACTATTGTGAGTACTCTCACACACCAAACTCAAGTCTCTAAACTGCTCAATTAAATCCAATTCTTTAACCATTAACATAGACATATGCAATGATTTCCGACTCAATGCATCAGCCACTACGTTTGCTTTACCCGGATGGTAATTCAAACCAAAGTCATAATCCTTCAGAAACTCTAACCATCTCCTCTGTCTCATATTCAGCTCTTTCTGATCAAACAAATACTTTAAACTCTTATGGTCGCTGAAAACCTCAAATCTTGACCCGTACAAGTAATGCCTCCATAACTTCAGAACAAATACCACAGCTGCCAACTCTAAATCGTGCGTCGGATAGTTCCTCTCATGAACCCTCAGCTGTCTCGAAGCATAAGCTATAACCTGCTTATTCTGCATCAACACACCACCCAAACCCAACAATGAAGCATCACAGAAAACCTCAAATGGTTCCGACGAACTCGGTAATATCAGAATAGGAGCAGTAGTTAACCTTCTCTTTAACTCTTGGAAACCTTCTTCACATTTTGAGTCCCAAACAAACGCTTGCCCCTTTCTAGTCAACATCGTCAACGGTAACGCCAACTTAGAAAATCCTTCAATGAACTTCCTATAATAACCAGCCAAACCAAGAAAACTCCTTATCTCAGAAACTGACTTCGAAGCTCCCCACTTAGATACCGCTTCTATCTTAGAAGGATCAACAGCAACACCACCTCTTGAAATCACATGACCAAGAAAACTAACCTCTTCTAACCAAAATTCACACTTGGACAATTTAGCAAATAACTTCTTTTCTCGTAGAACTCCTAAAACCACTCTCAAATGTTCAGCATGCTCTTCTTCAGATTTCGAATACACCAAAATGTCGTCAATAAACACCACAACAAACTTATCTAGGTACGGATGGAAAATCCTATTCATATACTCCATAAACACTCCAGGCGCATTAGTCACACCAAAAGGCATTACAGAATACTCATAATGTCCATACCTTGTTCTGAAAGCAGTCTTCTGAATATCCTCAGTTTTCACACGTATCTGATGATATCCCGATCTCAAATCTATCTTGCTGAACACACTCGCACCAACCAACTGATCCATCAAATCATCAATCCTCGGCAAAGGATACCGATTCTTGATCGTCACTTTATTCAGTTGCCTGTAGTCCACACACAACCTCATAGTACCTTCTTTCTTCTTAACCAATAACACTGGTGCACCCCACGGTGACACACTCGGACGAATAAATTTCTTAGCCAACAGATCTTCCAGCTGACTCTTCAATTCAGTTAACTCCACAGCAGACATACGGTACGGAGCCATCGACACCGGCCTAGTACCAGGTACCAAATCAATCGAGAACTCAACTTCACGCTCTGGTGGTAATTCATTCACTTCTTCCGGAAACACATCAGGAAAATCACACACCACAGCTAGATCGCAAATCGCCAGTTTATCTTTAGCCTCCAAAGTCGCTAACAGCATAAACAACTCTGCCCCATCTGCTACTTCCTCATTCACCTGCCTTGCTGATAGAAACAAATCCTTACCTTCCTCAATCTCAGGAAAAATCACAGTCTTATCAAAACAGTTGATAGAAACTCGGTTAAACACCAACCAGTTCATACCCAAGATAACATCGATCTGCACTAGTGGAAGACACACTAGGTCCACCCCAAAGTCTCTACCAAAAATACTCAAAGGACAATTTAAACAAACTGAAGTAGTAGTCACTGAACCCTTCGCAGGAGTATCAATCACCATACTTCCAAGCATCTCAGATATCTCTAACTTAAGTTTCACAGCACAATCCAAAGATATAAAGGAATGAGTCGCACCTGTGTCAATAATAGCTACAAGAGGAAAGCCATTAATATAACACGTACCTCGGATCAAACGATCATCTGCAGAAGTCTCAGAACCTGATAAAGCAAAGACCTTGCCTCCCGACTGATTCTCTTTCTTCGGCTTAGGACACTGTGGGCTGATATGACCCACCTCTCCGCAGTTGAAACAAGTCATAGTCTTCAACCGGCACTCTGCAGCCAAGTGACCACCCTTGCCACACTTGAAACACTTCTTCTCAGCACTGGTACACTCATGGAAACGATGTCCAGCCTGACCACATCTGTAACACTTAGCAGGGGCACTAGAGTCTCCCCCACTAGGCCTCTTCATCCCACTCTGTCTCTGGAAACCTTTGCCAGCTGCATACGGTTTCCCACGATCACTCTGATTCTTGCCTTTCCTATCAACCCTTTGCTGATAGCTCTCCGCTCTAGCCTTGGAATCCTGTTCAAAAATCCTGCAACAGTCAACCAAATCAGAAAACACTCTGATCCGCTGATATCCAATAGCCTGCTTGATCTCGGGACGTAATCCGTTCTCAAACTTCACACACTTTGAAAATTCTCCAGTAGCCTCAGCATAGGGAGTGTAATACTTCGACAGCTCTGTGAACTTAGCAGCATACTCAGTAACAGACCGATTGCCCTGCTTCAATTCCAAGAACTCTATCTCTTTCTTTCCTCTGACATCCTCTGGAAAGTACTTCCTCAGGAATCTCTCTCTGAACACAGCCCAAGTGATCTCAGCATTCCCAGCAGTTTCCAACTCAGTGCGGGTAGCAACCCACCAATCATCTGCTTCCTCTGACAGCATATGCGTACCGAACCTGACCTTCTGGTTGTCGGCACACTCAGTCACTCGGAAGATCCTCTCGATTTCCTTCAACCACTTCTGAGCACCATCTGGATCGTATGCTCCCTTGAACATTGGAGGATTGTTCTTCTGGAACTCACTCAGTTGACGAGCAGCTCCCATTCCCACAACATTCGGATTTCCTCCAAGTACTCCAGCTAGCATACCCAGAGCCTCAGCGATTGCAGCATCATCTCTACCTCTTCCAGCCATCTCTATTCTGAAAACCCAACAAGCTAAAACAATAAGTACTGATAGGGTTACACAACACCTGTCCCGTACAGGGGAAACAGAATAATTACGACTCGACTCGACCGACTATGCTCTGATACCACTAATGTAACACCCTTCTAAAATACCCCAAATATTTAGTTAAAATAATAAAAATATCAATCAGAGTAATTATGCCCCGAAGGGTGTCACACAATCATTTCACACCATTCATCAAAATATCCTGTCATGCTCATTTATTTAATCAAAATAAGGCACTTTTGCATAATTCGCAGCGGATACAAAATAACAACATTCAAATCATGTACTACATTACATGTAAAGTTGTTCAACAACCAAAAGAAAACATAGTAAAACATCCCGTCCCGATGTTACATCTACCAGAGCATGACCCGCTAAGGACTACACTAGACTCCCAGGACTAGCTTCTATTCAATCATTGCTCGTTACCTGAAAACATAGTTGTAAGGGTGAGTTCCTCAATCGGTATAATAAGCATTATAGACTATCATGTAATGCTAAGTAATATAACACATATCATCACCCTAATCAGATTACACATATTCAGCAACGGCAATATCAACTCATAATCATCACCATCATCATACTCAAACTCAAAACAACCATAAAACACACGTATAATATTGGAATACATACATATATTATGCAATGAGACTCCATGCATGCGGTACCGACTACTCGTGAACATATAGTTCAACCTCACCGACCAAATCCAGGTACGGCTACCAAGCTCACTAGTCCCACTCATTTGAGACCTAGTGACTCACATCACTAATTCCTCACCATGGGAATTAGCTACCACCCCAAGGGCTATGCTATGCACGCTAAATCACCTAGCATGCAACCATCACAACAATCCACAATAACTCATCACTAATTCCTCACCATGGGAATTAGCTACCACCATAAAGGCCACAACATGCATGCTAATCACCTAGCAATGCTACATCATCAACAACAAATTCAAGAATAGATATATGCTCACACTCTAAGCCATAAAACAGTCTATTCACAAATGCACACATAACTGATACATTCACAGCATCATGCATACCATCACACATCATCAGTATTTTATCACATAAGCATATCATATCATGCCAAATAACAACCACAGTATTAGCACACTCTACTAATACCTATATTACTCAAAACAACGGGAAATGATCCCTAATATATCATACATCATCTGCATTACGTTACTCAGCTGAACAGTTAAAAACTGCACAACAACAGCTCAGGAAAATCACAATCCTGCCCATACGCGTATTGCCTAACCCCATACGCGTATGGCCCATCTCCTGACCAAATCTCATACGCGTAACACCATCTCATACGCGTATGCTACGCGTATCACTTCTCCATACGCGTACCAACAGAGACCAAAACACGTTCAAAACATCATCTTCCTCATCCATACGCGTATTGCCTAGTGCCATACGCGTACCATGCCATCTCATACGCGTATTGCCTAGTGCCATACGCGTATGACCAGAAACCAGAATTCCCAGATCTGCAATGGCTTTCTCTGCTACGAGATCTATCCAATTCAACCTTCTACAGTCCAATTTTACACAATAATCATTCATATCATCTAATACGAATTATAACCTATTCGATTTCACAAATCCTAACACTATTGCATCTAATTCCTACGAATTCCTCTCAATTATAACCCAATTTCGTTCATCCAACATTTCACAATTTTCATCATAATCATCCAATTCAGAGATCAATCAATGGTTTATCACTACCCATGACATATTATCCCATAATACCCATTAAACGATGATAAACCCCCCTTACCTGAGTTAATCCGGCAATCTCTGAGCTTCAAGCTTTTCCTTCCTTCAACCCTTGTTCTCTTTGCCCTTTTTCCACTTTCTGTCTCTTTTTCCTTTTCACGTGAAAATGAACCTTTTTACTAAATGGGACCTTTCTCTAACTTCCAACTTTTTTTCCAATAAAATAAAATAATGACCCAATAATAATAATTCCAATAATATAAAAATTCCAATTATTTAATTAAATTAATAAATATATTATTAACTCAATTTAAATAATTATCTTATTTTATCGGGGTGTTACAACTTGCGCATCATTCAAGACCTCCAAGGGCTTTACACTGAGTGGAAGGGCAAATTTATGAGGCTGTCCAGATTTGTGAATTTTGTCATGCAAGAGCTACCTGAGAAACTACAAGAAGCTGATTGGTGCATGTGTCCAGAGAACACCCTGCATCAAGTCTTTAATTTCATTAAATTTTGTAAGGCGATGTTGGAAGGGATGACTACCTACCTTGCTACGGTTCGGAAAGCCCATAAGCCATAAGCACGTTGTTTGTATTTGAACTTTGCTCTGAATTAATGAAAAATCGTTTTTGGTATTCATTTTATTGTGTTTTATTTCCTTATTACTTTAAATATTTGCGAATAAATGTTGTGGCATTTCTGAAATAAATGACTGAAACTAACCAAGAGTTTTGCAAACAAGATGCATCCATACATGCATTCATACATTGTCAAAATAGAGACTCACTCCGCCCTTTCTTCCACCAGTTTCACGCTAAATCTTCAACACCAGTACAATACTCGCGCCCGAGCAAGACAAAGGATGGCTGAACAAGAGCAAGAGAGCGCCCGAGTTAGAGCTGAACTGGACGAGATCAAGGGAGGCATGTCCCAGATGAGAGAGATGCTGCAAGCTTTAACCTTCAGATTTGAGATTCCGCAAGCGACCGTGATTTTAGAGACCACGGGCCCGACAGTGGAAGTCCAACCTCAGAGGACGTTACCCTCAACCCTTCCTCTGTATGGGCTACCTTACGACTTCGTCCCTCGAGCGGAAGTAATGCACGACATGGGGCAATCTGTCCAACAAGCCATACCATTACCGGTTTATACCGACGCGCGCCCAATCATCCATATTGTTGCTTCACCAGCTGCCTATGCTAGGCATATTCCGTACTTTGAAGATCAACATCACATGTATCATACTGTCGAATCAACCATTGTTGGTGACAAAGTAAGATTTGAGGATTTCAGAGAAGTAAAGGAGAACATGCAACTCCTTGAGAAGAAGTTTCGAGATTTAGAAGAAGACCACATCTTTGGATCTGCCGCCAAAGAAATGTGCCTTGTATCTGGGTTGGTGATTCCGGCCAAATTCAAAACTCCAGACTTTGACAAATATAAGGGGCATACTTGTCCAAAGAGCCATCTCATCATGTATTACCGAAAAATGGCTGCACACGTGGAAGACAACAAGCTGATGATCCACTGTTTTCAAGATAGCTTGAGTGGGGCTCCTTCCAAGTGGTATTTAAGTCTGGATTAGAATAGGATCAGATGTTTCCAAGACCTGTCAGATGCGTTCATAAAACACTATAAATACAACATGGACATGGCGCCTGACAGAAGACAGTTGCAAAGCATGTTCCAGCATGAGAAGGAGTCCTTCAAGGAGTATGCTCAGAGATGGAGGGAACTGGCTTCTCAAGTTGAACCACCTCTTGCTGAAAAGGAATTGGCCGAACTATTTATCGACACTGTCCAACCCCAATTCTATGAGAAGATGGTTGGAAGTGCTTCCTTGGGATTCTCCGAGCTTGTTGCTATAGGGGCTCGCGTCGAGTATGGTTTAAGAAATGGAAAACTTGCGGCTGTAGCTGGAACTTCAAATGCTAATCCAAAGAAGTTCTCTGGAGGGTTTCCCAAAAAGAAGGAAGGGGAAACAAATGTTGTGACTGTTGGCCAAGGAAGAGCCCCTCCAAGAAGGAGACAACAACAATATTCACCTCAGAAGTATGTTCAAAAACCCTTTCCATATCAGCAGCCCCTGTATCCCGTTCAATACGCCCCACAACCGTATGTGGCTGTTGTGACGCCCGCCTTTAATCAACAACCTGCTCAGGCCTATCAAGCGCCTCTGGTTTATCGATCGACTCCAGTTCAACAACGTGATTCGGTTCCTCCAGCTTATCAACAAGCACCAACAACTCTTATCTATCAACAGCCGAGAGCTCAAGCTCCAAGGAAAAATGCTCAGAACCAGAATAGGAGGCAAGGGGATAGGGCGACCTTCAATCCAATCCCAATGTCGTACACTGAGCTTTATCCCTCCCTGTTGCAAAAGGGTTTGGTGGCTCCCAGACCTATGAGACCTCCACGTGATCGTCTTCCTCCATGGTACAACCCTAATGCACACTGTCCTTTTCATGAAGGTGCCCCCGGGCATGACCTAGAGGGTTGTTATGCTTCGAAGCATATGATTCGTGAATTGATTGAAAGCAAGATCTTGTCTTTTATGGATATGGGACCGAATATGAAGAACAATCCTCTTCCTCCCCATGGAGATCCTACAGTAAACGCCATTGAAGATGCCTCTGTTGGTGTTACGGTTGATAAGGTGGATGATGTTAAGACTCCTTTGGCAGCGTTCCATGCCCGATTGGTGGAAGCTGGCCTGATTAATGTTCGCCATGACAAGTGTGAAAAGTGTGCCACACACCCAAGAGGGTGTCAGATGGTATGAGATAATATCTAAAACTTGATGAATAAAGGAGTGCTTCAAATCTCCAGTGTTGCAAAGAACGAAGACGTGTTGGTAATTGAACCTTGTTTCAATTTACCTGAACCAGTTGAAATCCCATATTACAGTGGCGGGGTCGTTCCGGCGAATAGTCAGTCGTCACCCATTGAGATATGTATGCCCATGCCTTTTCCATATAAGAGCACCAAGGATGTGCCTTGGAAATATGAGATTACCGCTGTGGACAAGGTTATTGAAGGAAGTGCAGACTTTGAAGTGACAGAAGTTGTGAGTGAGGACGTCACCAATATTGCAGGAATGAGCAGAATGACCCGTAGTGGTCGAATCTATACGCCTGAATTCAATGTGACTCCTCAAGGGCCAAACAAGGAATCAACAGTTGCAGCTCCCACTAAAGAACCCGAAGTGGTCCAATCCGAAGATGATGTTGAATTCTTGAAGTTGATCAAGAGAAGTGACTACAAGGTTGTGGGTGCCCAAGCTCATGTAACACAAAGCATAACAGTTGACCAATTTGATGGAGTAGTTGTGAATATCACAACTTGCAATACTTTGAGCTTCATTGGAGAGGAATTACCTGAGGATGGACAAAATCACAATCGTGTTCTCCATATCTCGGTAAAATGCAAAGATGATGCTTTGGCAAGAGTTTTGGTTGATACCGGATCTTCTTTGAATGTTATGCCAAATAGAACACTCGCCAAGTTATATTATCAAGGACCAGCTATGAAACCTAGTGCCTTGGTAGTGAAAGCTTTTGATGGTTCCAGGAGAACCGTGATTGAAGAGGTTGAATTGCCCATATTGATTGGTCCTCACGTATTCCCGATTAATTTCCAAGTCATGGATATTAATCCAGCGTATAGCTGCTTGCTGGGACGTCCTTGGATTCATGCTGCAGGGGCAGTCACCTCCACTTTACATCAAAAAATGAAGTTTGGGGTGGACAATCAACTAATTATCATCTCTGGGGAGGAGGATTTTGTGGTCAGTCACCTTTCATCCTTCAGGTATATCGAGGCTGATGACGATGCTTTGGAAACTTCTTTCCAAGCTCTTGAAATAGCCAATGCCACTTTTGTGGAAATGAAGGACCCGATTGGGAAAGCTTGTTCATCTTTCACTTCTCTGAAAAGCACAAAGTCTAGCATTGAAGGAGGAAACCCTGAAGGTTGGGGTCAGCTTATTGATGTTCGTGAGAAGCATGATCGCTTTGGTCTGGGATATGTGCCTTCCGCTGCGAAAGAAGCCCGAGTCCCTGCAAAGGACAACACCTGAAGCATCCAAGAAGTATTCCTTAGCACAGGATTCATCCATGGAGATCAGGTCAATGCAATTGAAGACAACACCGAAGACGAAGATGAGCCATGTTTGGTTTACCGGTGTGAAACATCTTTGAACAACTAGAAGGCGGTTGAGATCCCCAAAAAATTTCCTTTGTCAAAGTAATAATTGTTGTTTTTCCTTTCAAATCCTTAGCTCTGCCCAAGGCTAATGGATCATGTTGTAGGGCCCCTTTCCATTTTCAAATAATCATTATCAATGAATGAAAAGGCATTTTGTTAAATTCTTATTATTCATTTATTTTGATTTCTCTTAAGAAAATGGCAATCTTTTCAAAAACAAATCTTTTTCCATTTGTGCATATTCTATTTTTACTTTTCTAAAAAAAATCAATCATTCAAACATGCAGAATAAATGATAACCCCGTTGAATCCAATGACTTTACTCCCTCTCATAACTTTGACTCCCCTATCTACCAAGCGGAAGAAGAGGGTGAGGAAGATTGTTAGATCCCCGACGAATTGGCAAGGCTGCTCGAGCACGAGTCCAAAGCCCTACAGCCACATGAAGAATCGGTGGAAACAATCAACCTTGGCACAGAGGAAGAGAAGAAAGAAGTCAAAGTCGGCACCACACTTGAAGCAAACGTCAAAGAGAGATTAGTCAAGATGCTACAAGAATATGTGGATGTATTCGTATGGTCATACCAGGATATGCCAGGTTTGGACACCGACATCGTTGAGCACAAGCTACCACTTCAGCCAGACTGCCCGCCAATAAAACAGAAACTCCGAAGAACAAGACCAGATATGGCTCTGAAGATTCGTGAGGAAGTCATGCGACAATTTGATGTTGGTTTCGTCGCAGTGGTGAAGTACCCACAATGGGTAGCTAATATTGTACCTGTGCCTAAAAAGGATGGAAAGGTGAGGATATGTGTTGACTATAGGGATCTGAATAAAGCTAGTCCAAAGGACGATTTCCCTCTACCACACATTGATACTCTGGTAGACAACACTGCAAGTTTTGCTGTATTCTTCTTTATGGATGGTTTTTCGGGATACAATCAAATCAAGATGACTCCAGATGACATGGAGAAGACCACCTTTATTACCCCTTGGGGCACGTTTTGCTACAAGGTGATGCCTTTCGGTCTCAAAAATGCTGGGGCAACTTACCAAAGAGCTATGGTCACTCTTTTCCATGATATGATGCACAAGGAGATAGAGGTCTATGTTGACGACATGATCGCTAAATCTCAGAATGAAGAAGATCATATAAACCATCTGAAGAAGTTGTTTGAACGCCTCAGAAAGTTTAGATTACGATTAAACCATGCAAAATGCACATTTGGTGTCCGTTCAGGGAAGTTGCTTGGTTTCATCGTTAGTCAACGAGGAATTGAGGTGGACCATGACAAGGTCCGAGCTATACAAGAAATGCTTGCTCCACGCATCGAGCGAGAAGTCAGAGGTTTCCTTGGACGTTAGAATTACATCTCAAGGTTTATCTCACATATGACGGCCACATGTGAGCCTATCTTCAAATTGCTTCGAAAAGATCAAGCTGTTGATTGGAATTCTGATTGTCAAAGTGCTTTTGAGAAGATTCGTCAATACTTGCAAGAGCCTCCTATTTTAATTCCACCTGTCCCAAGAAAGCCATTAATCGTGTATCTGACCGTACTTGAAGGGTCAATGGGATGCTGTTAGATGCCCAAAAGTGCTTATTTGAGCTATCATATGTGGGCATCTTTCACTCTATTTCCGTGCTAAATTGTCTAAATCACCTTTGTTTTTGATGAAATGCATTACATTGATAAACAAGCTTGGTGCCTTTGATTTGTGTGTTATTGTGCAGGAAAAAGGCATGAACTAATTGAAAATGAAGACACAAGAAAATTGGAAAAGGAACCAATGAATACTAGCATTCATCAACCTGCTCGCTAGGCGAGCTGCTAGCGAAAAGCTCCAGTAAAATGTCAATAAATTCGCTAGGCGAGCTGCTAGCGAAGGTGGTAGCGAGTTCGTTCAATTTTGGTGAAAAGCGCAGCCAGCACTCACTCTCTAGGCGAAGCTCTAGCGAGTCCCCAGCGAGCATTCCAGTAGCAAAACCTCTCAACCTCGCTGGGGCGAAGGTTGGAGCGTGTCCTTCGCTAGGCGAACATGACAGTTCAACAGACCCTGTTTTCTCTGGGCACAAGTGCCTTTGGTGCCACAATTTGACCCTCGCTAGGCGAGCCATTCTGCTCGCCTAGCGAGCATGACAGCCCAGTACTACTCTATAAGTAGCAGGTGCCACTTTTGAGCACGATACCTAGTTTTACAGCATTTTTCCACTTTTGTACTTTTGTTAGATATTTTTACAGCATTGTTCTTGGGGAGCTTTTATGCCCTAGATTTCATTTCTCTTCATCTTGTAACCATCTTCTACAAAAAGAAGGTGGATTCCCATCCAATATCGATTATCCGACTTGGATGTTGATCAACCTTCTTCCGAAACTTACCGACCAAGCTACCATGAAAATGAGTAGCTAAGTCATCCATTTGTCAAGGTTAGATGTAGGTGATTACTAGCTTTGTGTGTAAATGTAAGGATCTTCATGTGTAAACTCTTTAATGGTGAATATATGATGAAAACTTTGTTTCTATTTAAAACTCTTTGTGTTGGTTTATGATCGAGAGATGTTTACCAACTCTTGACCTAGGTTTTCATCCAAACTTGTTTGTTAGCTAGAGATAGTAATGAATGATTTTGTTCACCATAAGGTTGAACCAAAAAGTTGTCATTTTGATAGATTGTGTTCGAGAGAAACAATGGATCAAAATGGGAAAACTCACAATGTGTGTTCGAGAGAAACATATTGGGAGGACTTTGTGAAATAATTTATCATCTAAAGGAGTTTATAAGAGTGTTGACCGAACAAATACATGCAAAGTGATCATTGAACCCTAACTTTGGCAATATTTCTCATTTATTCAAACCATAACTTTTACCGCAATTTATTACCTTTTTATGCAAGATAACGTGACAACCAACCAAAACCCTATTGTTACATTGAGTTAGAATTAATACAACCATCGAACGGCGGTGATATCTTACAATCCCTGTGGATACGATAACAAAAACCCGACACGTAAATTTACAACTAACAAAATGGCGTCGTTGCCGGGGATTGTAAATTGATATTGCGAGCATCGCAATGGTTGTTTAAGTTTTAGCTTGTGAATTTTTGACTTGTGCTTGTAATCTGTTTGGTTTAGTGTGCAGCTTACGTTTTATGCGAGGGCAAATCCCTGTGGACAAACTTCTTTTTGATCCTGAGATCGAGAGAACCGCAAGGAGGCTCAATAGAAAAACGAGACGTAGGAGGCAACAGGCTAGACAACGCCAAGAGCAAGGAGAAAGTTCTTCAACCACAAATCCACCACCATTCATACCAAACATGGAGCCACAACCACCACCACCTATTTCTACTCCATGCATCAATAGTCCAAGGAACACCGCTCAGTTTGCCAACCACACCGGAAGGCAAGCTGAGATGAAAACGGGAACTCTAAATCTATTATATGGAAGTCCATTCACCGGAATGGACCATGAAGACCCATTTGCTTTTCTCACAAAATTTTATGAGATAGCATTGGCTGCCGGAGTGGATCAGGCTCAGGAGCTTCCGTTGTTCAGACGATTATTTCCCCACGCTTTGCTCGGTAAAGCAAAGGATTGGTACCTAGATCAAACACCAGCCGTAATGACAGACTGGAACGTGTTAGAAGAGAAATTCATCGAAAGATTTTTCTCCCATAACCGATTCATGGAATCCAAGACGGCCATCTCGGTGTTTTCACAAGGAACCAGTGAATCTTTGAATGAAGCGTGGGAAAGATTCAAGTCCATGCTTCGGAAATGTAAAGGGCATGGATTTGATGAAATGACTCAAATCCATATCTTCAGAAATGGACTTCAACCAAACTACAAAACGTTGTTGGATGCTACCTCGGGTGGCTCTTTATTGTCAAAAAGTGCCGAAGAAGCCACAAACATCATAAATCGAATGGCTTTAAATGATCTTCAGAGTCAAAGTCGAGGAAATTCTTTGAAGAAGGCGGGAGTGCTTGAGCTAGGGACGAATGATGCCATCCTTGCCCAAAACAAGCTCATCTCACAACAAGTGGAACTCTTAACGCAACAAATCAAAGAGTTAAGAGAACCGTCAAAAGCTAAACAAATAGCTTGTTGTGAACTTTGTAAAGGAGAACATGACACCGGATTTTGTCCACCTCCCGGTTTTGACGAAGTAAACTACATGGCCAATCAACGGGACTATCAACCGAGATCACAACAACAACAACAACCTTATCAACCGCACCCTCAAAATCAACAACAACATTACCAAGGGAACCAAGGGTTCCAACCTAGAAGCAACTATTATCATAACCAAGGTTATGGAGGTGGTTCTTCTAGCCGTCAAAACCCTCCCCAAAATCCTTATCAACCTCAACCTCAACAACCGCCGGTCGTAACTTCTAAATTGGAAGAGACATTGACGCAATTCATGCAAATGTCAATGGCTAACCAAAAGAGCAATGACGCGGCCATAAAAAATCTCGAGACTCAAGTTGGGCAACTTGCCAAGCAACTTGCGGAACAACAAACCGGTCCTTCCTTTTCGGCAAACACGCAAACAAATCCTAATGCACATTGTAAGGCGATCATGACGAGAAGTGGGAGGGAGTTGGGTAGTGAGAATAAAAAAGGAGTTGAGAGTGAACAAAGAGAGAAAGAGAAAGAAATTGAGGAGGAAATATTGGAGGAAAATGTTGATGGTGAAGTAGGAGAGTGGAGTGAGGGTGAAGAAGTTGAAAAGAATAAAATAATGGTGAAGTTGAAAAGAAAAAAGGTGTGGAGATTGAGAAAAATACAAGTGATGAGGTAATAGGGGAGGTAGTGAAAAAGCCTAGATGGAAGAGTGCTAGAGTTGCAAAGGGAAAGGAGGTAGTGAGCGCTACTCCAATCCAAAACCTTCCTTATCCTCATGCTCCGTCCAAAAGGGAGAATGAACGGCATTACGCCCGGTTCATGGATATTTTTAAACAGTTGCAAATCAACATTCCGTTTTCCGAAGCCTTGGAGCAAATGCCCAAGTATGCCAAGTTCATGAAGGACATACTAACAAAAAAGCGGAGGTATACGGAACCGGAGACCATCGTCCTTGACGCGAGCTGTAGTGCCATTATTCAAAGGACGCTTCCTAAGAAAGAGGTTGATCCGGGAAGAGTTACATTGCCGGTTAAAATTGGTGACGTCTATGTCGGGAAAGGACTTATTGACTTGGGGTCAAGCATTAATCTTATACCTTTGTCAATTATCAAGAGACTTGGCAACATTGAGATTAAGTCCATCCGAATGACGTTGCAATTGGCGGATAAGTCAACGACCCATCCTCATGGCGTAGCCCAAGATGTTTTGGTGAAGGTCGACAAATTCTTTTTCCCGGTCGATTTTATTGTTATTGATATGGAGGAAGATGATGATGCTCCGCTCATCTTGGGCCGACCGTTCATGAAGACCGCGCGAATGATGATAGATGTTGATGACGGTTTAATGAAGGTGAGAGTTCAAAATGAGGAAGTGACATTCGATCTATTCGAGGCAATGAAGCATTCAAAAGATAGAAATGATAGCTTCCGCATTGATGTGATCGAAGACGCTATTATGGAGGTTTCAAAGCATATTCATGAGATATCTCCTATGGAGTTAGCTCTTGACGACTCATTGGAGGTTTTCACTGTTGAAGAAGAGCTAGCTCTTGAGGAATGCTTAAAGGAACTTGATAGTTTAGACGACTTACAACCATGGGAAGTAGAGGAGGAAAACTTGAAGAAGGAGGTTATTGACGAAAAAGCGACAATTGAATTGAAAGTGCTACCCTCTACTTTGAAATATGTATTCCTTGATGAGACCGAGGCAAAGCCGGTCATCATAAGCAACCTTTTGACAAATGAAGAAGAGGTCTGTCTAATCATTGTGTTAAAAACAAATCAAGAAGCCATGGGTTGGACTCTTTCCGATCTAAAAGGAATTAGTCCATCCTATTGTATGCACAAGATTTTGATGGAGGAGGATTTTAAGCCGGTGGCTCAACCACAACGCCGCCTAAATCCTACCATGAAGGAGGTTGTTCGAAAGGAAGTGGTAAAGCTGTTGGATGCGGGGATGATTTACCCGATCTCGGATAGTCCATGGGTTAGTCCCGTGCACGTTGTTCCGAAGAAAGGGGGGATTACCGTGATCCGGAATGACAAGGACGAATTGATCCCCACTAAAGTTGCAACGGGGTGGAGAATGTGTATTGATTATAGGCGGTTGAATACCGCGACTCGAAAGGACCATTTTCCACTCCCATTTATGGATCAAATGCTCGAAAGACTATCGGGCCAACAATACTATTGTTTTTTGGACGGCTACTCCGGGTACAATCAAATTGCGGTTGACCCGGCCGATCATGAGAAGACGGCCTTCACGTGTCCGTTTGGAGTGTTCGCATACCGAAAAAATGCCCTTTGGGCTGTGCAATGCACCGGCGACTTTCCAACGATGTGTGCAAGCCATTTTTGCCGATCTGATAGAGAAAACAATGGAAGTCTTCATGGATGACTTCTCGGTATTTGGTGGGTCTTTTAGTCAATGCTTGGCGAACTTGAAGACGGTGTTGGAGAGATGTGTGAAGACCAATTTGGTGCTTAATTGGGAGAAGTGTCACTTCATGGTGACCGAGGGGATCGTGCTAGGCCACAAAGTCTCTAGAAGGGGGCTTGAAGTGGATAGAGCTAAGGTTGAAGTGATAGAAAAATTACCTCCTCCGGTGAATGTGAAGGGCATCCGTAGCTTTTTGGGGCACGCCGGGTTCTATCGGCGCTTTATCAAGGACTTCTCAAAGGTGGCTAAGCCTTTGAGCAATTTGCTCGCTAAGGACCAGGTATTTCTCCTCACCGATGATTGTTTGCAAGCTTTCGAAACTTTAAAAGAAAAATTGGTTACCGCTCCAATAATAGTCGCTCCCAATTGGAATGAAAATTTTGAACTAATGTGTGATGCGAGTGACTATGCTGTTGGAGCGGTACTTGGCCAAAGAAAAGACAAAACTTTTCATGCGATACATTATGCGAGTAAGGTTCTTAACGAGGCTCAAATAAATTATGCCACAACGGAAAAAGAACTACTTGCAATAGTGTATGCGCTAGAAAAGTTTAGGTCCTATCTTATAGGGTCTAAAGTCGTTGTGTATACCGACCACGCGGCGATTAAATATCTGCTAACCAAACCGGATTCGAAGCAAAGGCTCATCCGTTGGATCCTCTTGTTGCAAGAATTCGATGTAGAAATCAAAGACAAGAAGGGGTCGGAAAACTTGGTAGCGGATCATTTATCCCGCTTAGTGAATGTGGAGGTTACCGCATCTGAAAAGGAAATCCGGGAAGAATTTCCTGATGAAAAACTATTTAAGGTTCAAGTTAGGTCGTGGTTTGCAGACTTTGCAAACCACAAGGCTAGTGGTTTTGTGCCTTCCGACCTAACTTCGAACCAAAAAAGGAAGTTCCTTTCGGATGCGAAGTATTATGTTTGGGATGACCCATACTTGTTTAAGTTGGGTAGTGATAACCTATTAAGGAGATGCGTAACTGGAGATGAAGCCCAGAGCATCCTTTGGCATTGTCACAACTCGCCTTACGGCGGACATTATAATGGGGTTAGAACGGCCACTAAAATTCTTCAATCGGGATTTTATTGGCCCACTATTTTTAAAGACGCACATACCCATGCGCAAAGTTGTGACAGTTGCCAAAGAAGCAGTGGGATAGGTAAGAGAGATGAAATGCCTCTCCAAAATATCCAAGAAGTGGAAGTATTTGATTGTTGGGGCATAGATTTCGGAGGACCTTTCCCACCCTCTTATGGGAACGAGTACATGCTTGTTGCTGTCGATTATGTCTCTAAGTGGGTCGAGGCGATTGCCTCACCTCGGGCGGATGCGAAAACGGTGATAAATTTTTTGAAGAAAAACATATTTTCCCGTTTCGGATGAAAGATGTGAAGGAGTACGGGGCTATTGTTATTGAAGACATAGACAAGAAAGATAGTTGGACCGTGAATGGCCAACGATTGAAAGCTTATCTCGGCGGTCATGTGGATCGCGAGAGCTGTGCTCTACCGCTTGATGCTCCTCTGTGAGCATCACACCGTCGAGCTTAGCCGACGTTAAACAAGCGCTAGTTGGGAGGCACCCCAACATTGTAAGTATTTACTGTTTTTTGTGTTGTGTGTGTTGGGTTTCCTAGTGCTAACTGTCATATGGTGAACTGACTTGGGGTGTTTTGCTTTTTATCGCAATGTCGCGGATAGCAAGAGTCGCCACCGACTTTTCTTTTATCCAATAAGGAAAGGTGGAAAAGAACAGGAAAGACCTCAATAGATTTTGGGTTCGGGAGGTACATTATACAAAGGGAAGGTGTTAGCACCCTTTGTATCCATGGTTATCCATGGGCTCTTAATTGCTCGATCACTTATGTTTGTCTGGAAAAAGTGGTTGTGAATTGTTTAGAAAATGTTTTGAAAAGGAAAGCTTAACTTTGTAATGATTCTTGTATGAATGTATACAAAGTGGTTATCTCATTTAGTTTTGGAAATAGTTTAGAAAAATAGTTTGGAAATGTGTGAGGTGTGAAAAGTATTTTAGGTTATGAATGAGCAATTAAGGGTTATACCTGTCCGGGGTCTTTCCGGGCATTTCCTATCCTTATGAGGGTAAAACTGTCCTTGCTATTGAGAAGTAAGTAGTTTTATCCTTTGGATGTTTAAGGGTCATCGTAGGGTCATCGATAGGTCATTGAAAGAAACAGTTGTAAGGATACCTTAGCATTCGAAGGGACGATCATCATTTAACCGTAGGCTACACTGAAGGGTCATCGAGGGACAAAATCGTATTTTCGAATGCAACATCCGAGGGACTATGATTTATTTTATGATGATTTAATCGAAGGGTCTTTGCTAAGAGTATCCCCACATTCGCGGGACATGACCGTTATACCGTAATGTCGTAAGGCAAAAGAGAGGTCCAAGATCACATATTTAAAGGCCACATTTAAAGTTAATTAGGTGATTATGATGAATCTCCACATTAAAATCAATACATTAAAAATAATACATTAAAATTAATACATTAAAATTAATTATTAAAATTAATTATTAAAATTAATTATTAAAATTAATCTTAAAATTAACACATTAAAATTAATTAAGCAACTTAGGGCAGCTCCTCACAAGGGTACCCCACAAATAAAGCGGAAGGCCTAAACAACACTCTTTTCCTGGGATATGTGAGCCTTTACAAAATTCAGCAAACGGGTTAGAATATCAATCAGGATGCAGTCAAGAGTTGCACCAAAGCAGTAATAGTATCAGGTAAACAGAGCATGGTTATGATAAAACAGGTCAGATGGGCAAAGATCAAAACAGAGCGAAAAAACAGCGGCATCCATTACAACAATTTAAGGTACCCAGGCATACTTAAGTCCACATGCAAAACCTCAAATATATTTATGCATTCAATCATGGTATCACATGTGAATTCGGAACATAAAGCGGCGATAGTAACGCAAACCTGTTTGCAATTGAATTGCAACCTTGAATTGGCCGATCGGATCGAATTGAGCGGTACCGTCGGCTTTTCCTTCAGGGTTTCCTTTAGGGTTACTCGGAATAAGTTAGACAGTAGTCCTGAACACTCCGCCACAAGCCGGTAGGATTTGTCCTTGGATTCTTCAACGAAGGAAATAAACTATTGGTGCGAAAAGAATTAACTAAATGCTAAAAAGGAAATAGGAAATTGCAAGGGAAATAGTGTAGGACTCGTAGGAAAAACAATGCCTAAGCTGCTGGAAAAGAAAATATGCCAAAGTGAAAACGGCAAAGGAAAAAATATGGAGAAGCCCCCTCCTTTAGGTTTTCTTGTGGCTATTTTTATTGGTACCATTAAGTAACTACTCGCTGCCAAGAGGTCTTCAACGTGGCTAATTTCATGGCGTGGATATAGGGCCCAACGTCTCTTCAAGTCTCTGAGACGTTACGTGCGCCCAAAAAGTAGGGGGATGGTGTGACGTTCGTCACACCATGCGTGACGTTCGTCACAAAGCTGTTTTGCGTGACGCTCGTCACACCCTCTGTGACGTCCGTCACAGGCACAGCATTTGTGTCTTGCGCTTTGGGCTGGGTTTTGCTATTTGGTTCGTTTTCTCTCCTTTTTGCACCCCTTTTCCTCCATTTTTACTTGTGCTTATAAATAGGAAGAAAATACCGCGTAATATCTAACAACATAAAGCGAACTGAAATAAATAATGATGAAATTTAATCGAATTAAGTCCTAAAATATAATATAATTTCATGTTATCACTAGGCGAGCGTGTAGCGAACAGGCCAGTTTGGGCCATTTTCTGGATTGGGCCATTCGTGAGCTGGGCCTTCGTTCCTTTGAGATCAGTGTCATAAAAATGATTTGGACTGCCTTGAAAAATGTCTTGAAATATTAATGGGCAAATTTTGGGGTATGACAGCTGCCCCTGTTCAATATTCTTGAACCGAGAGAGTAGAATGGTATGTGTCGTTCGTGGTCTGGAGGTGAAAGATTATTGAACACTAGAATGCCCCAAAAAGCGCCTGTCCATTAGTCTTGATGGGGATGGACTTAGAGATGCCATCCAGGAAGTTGATGATGAGAACTTCAGAGCACGCTGTCGCACCTCAAAAATGCGATCCCTCGCGATGGAACGCGGAAAAAATGTTCGAAACAGAGTCGCCACCGAACTTTATTCATTACAATGAAGGAATAGGAAAATATCGAGAAAACCTTTATAGATAAGAACAATGGTCGTCGCAACCATATTCGGGTTCGGGAGTCGATTACGCAAGGGGAAGGTATTAGCACCCCTTACGTCCGTTGTACTCAACGGGAACCTCTTAGTCTGATTTTGCTATTTGACTGTTAATTGACTGTTTATCTGCTTGCTTCGAGTGATTAGAATTGATGATAGATATGGATGAAGACCTCAGGAGGGGGAAATGGGAGGTTTTTTATTAGTGTGCTCGCGAAGATACAGCAATCTCCTGCCTACGTATCCTTATGGTGCAATAAGGAAATCAGAGCATTCGTAGTTCGGGCTACTACGAATATTTGGTGTGTTTTGTTTTGATGAACGACTGTGTAGGTCGGCGTTCTAACGGCTAAACGCTGGCGTTGTCTACTCTCGGGGGAGGCTCTAGCACTGGTTTGTTGCGCGCATTAGAAATGATTGACAGTGTTCTTTTGAAAGGATTTTGGTCACGCGGGGTGACAGGTTGAATTGATGTGTTTGGGTGTTTGGTTTCGATCGCTCGGGGGCGAGAAGTTAGGTTTGATTTGTTAAGGTGTTTTGGAGAACGACGAAAGATTGAGCAATATGGTGTACACCAATCGTTCAAATCTTTCGAGGAATAACAAGGCGTCCGCCTTCTATTCCTTTTTCGTTCGAATTATTTTGAAAGTTTGTTTGTGGATGCTGAATACGCACGGTAGTGAGGCGTACGCCTCCTACTTGCTTATTCAAGGAATAACGAGGCGTACGCCACCTATTCCTTTATCCAAGTTTATTTAGCGTGTTTTAGTCGGAAGTCGATAATTTGTGCAATATGGCGTACGCCAATTATTCAAATAATCGAAAGATTGTGAGGCGTACGCCTCCCATCTTTTATCATCCGAGGTTTAAATTATAAAAGATATGTTTAGATGTTAGTATTTGATTCGCGAGAAAAGTTTGAATTTTGGATTGGTAGGTTTGGATTTGTCGATGATTTGAGCTTACTCGTTTGTGGTTTTGAATTGATGACGAAGATTCGAGCAATGTGGCGTACGCCAATTATTCGAATAATCGATAGATAATGAAGCGGATGCTCACTATTCTCCTTTTCATCTGAAATGTGGAATTAAAAGGGTTTAGGATTTGTAGTTGATTTAGAAGATGTGATTTGAATATTGTATGATTAAGGGTTTTATTTGAATGACGAAAATCCGAGCAATATGGCGTACGCCAATTATTCGTATAATCGAGAGATAATGAAGCGGATGCTCACTATTCTCCTTTTCATCCAAAGATTAATTAAGAGGATTTTGTAGAAATGATTTAAAATATTATGATTTGAAGTCTTTGGTTTGAATGATTTGAATTTGGAAATTATATTTGATTTTGAAAAATGATTTGAAATTGTGGTTTAAGATTTAAACGGGTGACAAGAACTCGCGCAATATGGCGTACGCCAATTATTCGAGTAATTGAGAAATAGTGAAGCGTACGCTTCCTATCTCCTTTTCATCCCAAGTTTTATGTCTGAAAGAGAAGATTCTATTAGAAGTTAAATGGTTTGAATGATGGTTTTGGAAATTAGATTTGATTTTGAAAAGTGATTTGAATATTGTGTGATTTAAGATTTAATCGGATGACAAGAACTCGCGCAATATGGCGTACGCCAATTATTCGAGTAATTGAGAAATAGTAAGGCGTACGCCTTCTATCTCCTTTTCATCCCAAATTTATATTTGAAAGAGAAAAAACTTTTGAAATTGAGTTGGTTTGGAAAATGGTTTGAGTTTATGTTTATGAATGAAATGAATGTTGTTTTGTGTATTATTTCATCTACTCGATTAATCAATAATCAAGTAGGTTTCATTGTAAGGAAGCCCAAGAGTAAGCTATGTGAGGTTGATGGCGATGCAAAGAGCTATCGACTTACAAGGGTGTTTTGAAAATGGGCTCGATATTTAAATCGAGAATTGTTGTTTGTGCTTTTTGAAATTGGTTTGTGTTGGATGATGAATTGAAATTGAAACAAAATTGGAAATGATGAAAAGAAAATCCTTTTATTATTAAATCATTAGAATTTGTCTAAGTTACTTAATTGAAATGAATTATTTAAACCAAAGTCCAATTAATTTAATTTTTAAGAAAACAAATGAGTGACAACATCGACTTATTTAATTTAAATTGATGTGCTCGAACCGGTTTATGCGAGATAACAAAGATTAATGTTACTCGTGAAACTCAAACGCGGTGAAAAAATTTAATTAATATATTGAAGCTTGACGGCGTATCGACATGAGATTGCCGAATCCGTAAATCAAAAAAAAAAACTAACTTTCATCGCGATAAATAAAAATACAGCAGCAACTCAGCATTATTATTTCAATAATCATTCCAAAAACTATTAATTCATAATTATTGTAATCGAACTGAAAAAAAAAACTTATGAGAATTATCTTTAAACAATAACGGAAAAAACCATGGGGTGCCAACAATAATGTCTCAATGGGCCTAATATTCCTCAGCCAAAACAGCCCAAACGTAACAGGATTCACGGTTGACAAGCATGACATACATCTTAATACTTCAAAAATAAATCACCCTAAAAACTCTTACAGGATAATAACTACAGCCCGATAAATACATACGATTTTCCTAAACAACAATCACTTGGTTTGATTCACATAAACACGACAAACCAACAACCAAAATATTTGTATTTATTCAAAGATTAATGCGAAATACCCTGCGTCTCAAATACTCAAACACTGAACTTCACAGTACTTATAACAACAAATTGTTAACAATGATATGCATAATACTTCACAACCAGTACTTCATTATTTTTTCACACAACCCATTTCACAATATACATAATATAATAATGATATGTTTTAACAACACACAGACAATTGACAATATGTGAGGCAAAATCAGATTTTGTACAGTCCAAAGATCAAATTAAAAATTAAAACTTGAAATGAAGAGGTTACCAATGCTGAAACCGGTCAATGTTGTTGCCGTGCTTTTGTTTACCGTCTAGGTGGACCTCGTGAAGACTACAAAATGAAAGAGCCCCATCTCCACTTGTGGCCGGTAGTTTCCATTACATCGGATGCACACATTATGTCTGAGATGCAAATCCCATGTGCTTCAAATGAATTTCAACGCGAAGATCCTCTGCTATCCTAAACTTAAAAACAACCAATTTCAAACAGCAATTGTAAATGAGATTTAGGGTTTGTTTAAAGGAATGGTTGAGGAACTGAAAGGAAATCACGTGGGGTTAATGAGTTGCGGGTTCGTGGGTTTTGAAGATGGGTTTTGTGACGGCGGTGACGGAAAGTGGTGGTGGAATCGCGGTGAACAAAAGGGTTTGTTGACGGCGGCGCGATTTGGAGGTGAAGCGGCGACGGTGGTTAGGTTGATGGCGGAAGGAAGAAGAAGGGTTTTCGTTGAGTTTCGTGTTGTGGTTTTGAGAGTGAGTGAAGAGATGGAGTGAGGGAAGGTGAGGCGGTGGAGGTCTTGGTGAAGGAAAATGGGTTTCGGTGATGGTGGATTGAAGGAGTATGATGGAGAAGGAGAGTATTTGGTGAGGGAGAGAATGAGAGAGGCAGTGGAGTGAGGTGATGAAGGAAATCCTTTTGTGAGAGTGTGACGGAGGGTTTTATGAGAGAGGGTGATTTCGTGAGTGAGGTTTTCTTTGAGAGAGATGAGTCAATTCTTCTGAAGAGTGAATAGTGGTGAGAGAGGATGAGAGCGTGAGTGAGGTTTTGTGGTAGGTGTGAGAGTGATTTTAGAGATTTTTTCTGAGAGTGCGAGAATTGTGTGAGGGAGTCTTAATGAGTAGAGAGAGAGAGTGAGCTGAGAGTGGGGACGTGTGGTAGTGGGGAGAGATTAAGTTTGTTGAGAAATTTTTTGCTTCTCCTTTTTGTCGTTTGCTGGTACGAGAGAATGGAGAGTATCGTGTGTTACCGTTGGGAGTGGGTCTCTTTGGATTTTTTTATTATTTTTTTATTTATTATATATTTTTTTTAAAACAAAGAATCCAATGCACACAGTATATATTTATTTTATACTTATTATTTATTTAATGAAATAAAATCAACCAAGAAAAAAGCTAGTCACTATTCAATTCTAATTAATATCTAAGAAAAACTAACTAATATTTAATAAAACTTATTCTAATATTTAAAAAAAAACTATTCTAATATTTTAAAAACTAACTAATATTTTAAAAAATTAATTATTATTTAAAAAAGCTATTCTAATTTCTTTAATAAAATATCAATTAAAAAAAAAAAAAAGAATCGAGTATCAATTTTATTCGGAAAATTAAACCAGTCACAGTCTTTCTTCAAATCTTGACAATTCAACCGATTTTTTGGTATTCTCAAATAAATTCCTTCTGACTGACATTTCAGGCATTATTCATGATGCAAATGTATGTCATGTTATGCATATGATGCTATAATAAAAATGAAATCGATTCTATGATAATTTAAATATGCCCAGACAAAATTGGGGTACGACAGCTGCCCCTATTTAATTATCTTGAATCAGAAGGTAAGAATGACAATGGTCATCATACATTCGTGGTAGAAGGTAATTAAATACTAAAGGATCCAAATTTTGTCCTTTGAAATGTAATGGAGAGATGCAGATGAAAATGCAATGGATACCAAGGTAATAGAGGTAGAACGCCAAATCAATGTCAACCCTCGAGTCGACACTCGATCTTTCAAAGGTCGTTTCTGATGTGAGACACACGAACATGCTTTCTGGCACCAAAAGGATGACAGTAGGGCTTGGTATCACCAAAAGGATGATATTGATTTACCATGATTATCAGGATTGTCATCACCAAAAGGATGATGGATAAACCGAGCTTTCAAAAGTAGTTATCACCAAAAGGATAATGGTTACAGGGGATACCACAAAAGATCGCCATCATCAAAAGAATGATGGTTATATCAACAACAAATCTCGCTATCACCTAAAGGATGCAAGTTAAACATAATCCAAAGATTTCCATCACCAAAAGGATGATGTCCGTCACCAAAAGGATGATGGTTATTCTGGTAAAGTTTCCCATTACCGAGAGTATAATATCAAGGCTATCACCAAAAGGATGATAGTTGACTCATCAACTTCAAATAACACCATCACCAAAAGGATGAAGGTAAGATCCAACAACAAAACTTGCTATCACCAAAAGGATGATAATAAGTCCAATAACTTCAATGATTACCATCACCAAAAGGATGAAGGTATAGTCACACAACAAACTTGTTATCACCAAAAGGATGATAATAAGTCAATAATCACCATCACCAAAAGGATGAAGGTATAATTAAAAGACACAACTTGTTATCACCAAAAGGATGATAATAAGCACACACGCAATTGATCACCATCACCAAAAGGATGAAGGTAGGATCAAGACAAACCTTATTATCACCAAAAGGATGATAATAAGTCAACAATTACCATCACCAAAAGGATGAAGGTATAATTTAGAGACACAACTTGTTATCGCCAAAAGGATGATAATAAGCACACACGCAATTGATCACCATCACCAAAAGGATGAAGGTAGGATCAAGACACAAACTCGTTATCACCAAAAGGATGATAATAAGTCAACAATCACCATCACCAAAAGGATGAAGGTATTGTCAAACGACAAAACTTAGTTACCACCAAAAGGATGATAATAAGCACACACACAATTGATCGCCATCACCAAAAGGATGAAGGTAAGATTAAGACAAACTTGTTATCACCAAAAGGATGATAATAAGTCAATAGTCACCATCACCAAAAGGATGAAGGTACTACAAATAACAAAACTCATTATCACCAAAAGGATGATAATGAGACCATCACCAAAAGGATGAAGGTATTGTCAAACGACAAAACTCGTTATCACCAAAAGGATGATAATAAGCACATAACGCAATTGATCACCATCACCAAAAGGATGAAGGTAAGATCAAGACAAACTTGTTATCACCAAAAGGATGATAATAAGTCAACAATCACCATCACCAAAAGGATGAAGGTATTGTCAAACGACAAAACTTGTTACCACCAAAAGGATGATAATAAGCACACAACAATTGATCACCATCACCAAAAGGATGAAGGTAGGATCAAGACACAGACTTGTTATCGCCAAAAGGACGATAATAAGTCACACAACGCAATTGATCACCATCACCAAAAAGATGAAGGTAGGATCAATACACAAACTTATTACCACCAAAAGGATGATAATAAGTCCACAATCACCATCACCAAAAGGATGAAGGTATTATCAAACAACAAAACTTGTTACCACCAAAAGGATGATAATAAGCCGATAGTCACCATCACCAAAAGGATGAAGGCACTACAACACAACAGAACTCGTTATCACCAAAAGGATGATAATGAATCCACAATCACCATCACCAAAAGGATGAAGGTGAGATCATAACTTCGAAACTTTTTACCACCAAAAGGATGATAATAAGTTATAATAACTTTAAATATTGCTGACACCAAAAGGATGACAGTGGGTTTAGACTTTCCAAATGTCACTATCACCAAAAGGATGATAGCCTAAATTGAACTCCATAGTCTCTATCACCAAAAGGATGATTTTTAGATTGAACTGGACGTCATCACCAAAAGGATGATGATTGAACCAAAATGACAAGGATTGCTTATCACCATAAGGATCGCCGACACCAAAAGGATGACGGTAAGCTGTAATATTTGCAGAGGTCGCCATTCACCAAAAGGATGAAGGTTGGACCAAAACTTCAAGGATTACTGTTACCAAAAGGATGACAGTAAGATCACAAATTTCAAGGATTTACCATTACCAAAAGGATAACGGTTATCGTAAACAGGGTGATGATTAATATTATTCCTCAATGGACTTTCACCAAAAGGATGATAGTGAGAAAAATATTGGACAAATAAGGCTACTATCAAAGTTCAGTAAACCTGATTTGCTGGGTAGTGTTGGAACATTGTTGGGCAAGACTTGCTCAGGGTATCGACAACAAAAGGTTGCAAAACAATATTCTCTGGGGAGATGTAGTTTCTGTCAACAAAAGGTTACAGGAAACGACTCATTGAGGGATGCTCAACGTGAAACAAGGTAAGTGTTTGGAGAAACATTATTTGACTTAGCTGAGGATAACATCTTATCAACAAAAGGTTGAAGGATGTAACTCAATGGGGAACGCCCGATAATAGGGTAGGAACTCACTTAGAGGAAGTGACAATGACTCAATTGAGGGTTGGCTTGGATGCCTACAACTAAACCTTGGATTTTGATTTGTGTTATGTACATGAATGATATGTATGTGTTATGTATGAGGTGATGCATGTGATGCATGCGATGCATGTTTGAATGCAAAGGATGATTGGCTTGTTTGGGATTGGCCCCCCTTTTAAAGGCGATGTATTTTATGGAAACCAATGTTAGTCGTATTTGTTTTTGTGAAGGTGCCACCAAGGTGGGTTTTGGCTTTTGGTAATTGTCAATGTGGATTGAGCTATTGATTGGTGAAAGGATCTGACTTCCCGACACTCGGTAGTTGATGATGTGATGTACACGCAGTAGATGCGGATACGCTTGGTGCCCCAAGTTTGATCTCTTGCTGATATATTGTGTATTTGTCTTTGAGAAGATCTCGGTTCTTCTTCTAAAGTGTTTGGCCAGCCTGTAACTGAGCATAGCGACGTGATCAACGCATGTTGGTTATGCCTTTGATGTGCCCCAAGGATTCTTGCCAAGATATGATGTTGCCCTGGTATAAACTTTTGACATTTTGGTTGTGAATTCAAGCAGTCACTAATGTCTGATGCAATCTGCTTGATTGTCTTGAAGAGATGAAGGGAATTTTGCCCCTTGCAACTCGTCTTGCCCCTGAATGTAGGGTGTTCAAAGGAATTCTCCTTGAAAGGAAACCTTAGGAGTGATTATCTCATGACATGGTCTGAGTCCGTTTTCCCCAGCTCCTGAATCTTGCAATGGTCTGCCTCTGATTAGCCTTTGGGGGCTTGCCCTAGATGTACTGAGTATTGAAGTGTTTTTCCTCCCTGATCAACCGATGCTTGGAGATTCGCCTTATACTGACTACTTCTTAGTTCAATATAATCAAGATGATGCCATGCCCCTGATTCACAGGATGGTCTTGATTCATGTCTACACCAACGATCAAGTGCCTCTTGAATTGCCCCTTGTTGGAATTTACTCGATGTCAAGTACTGACTGACAATTAAGAATTGATATTCAAGAAATAGTGATTTTAATGCAACAGTTATGCAAGTTTTGAAAAATAATCATTCATTTTGGAAGTGTTGTGGTAGTGTGTGACGAGTGGACCAAGAGTCCAAACGCGGTGCTGATTTAGCTAGTGTGTGGATGATATAGTGAGAATAGAATATTAGCAAATCTCTCGGAGTCAGTTTACTCAACCTTGCTATAATATGCTTTCAGAATAAACCTTACTTCAATTAGGTCTTTTGAAGGTTGTAACGTGGCTTGGTTCATGGTTATTGAAACAAAAGGATATAAGGCTCAAAGTTTATTTTAACCCACCCCTTCTTCATGATGATCTCCAATCCTACGTTCAGTTAATTCAAGCACACTTACTTTTGCGGGTGTAAGGACAAAGATGGTGATTCAAGGTTTCTTGGAATAGCAGCCACCTTATTTCGTTTTTTGGATGTCGGTGACCCTTTGATTTTGGTATGGTGGTCACTGATTCTTGTTTTGTTTTGTTAGAGACTTTCATTGTCTCTTTCGATTTTTGTTTTGATCCCTAACTTTTGCATGGACTGCTTGTTGAAGCTTTGATCCATCGGGATTGCCCCTGTTTTTGCCTAAGTCACTTTTTAGGGTGTTGGACTTAGCAGGCTCTTTCTTTGACTTTTTTTTGAAATTGTGACTGCCAAGTCATTGGTCATTAAAGAACAACCGACATACAATTTGGATTTGTATGGTTCCTTCGACACTTCAGGATGTGTGTGAAGAATGTCATATGGTTGATCCTCATATGGGATATTTCATCTTGTAATTCGTATGTGTAGTCAGATCAACTGAACACTACCCTGCCCCAGGTTAAGCGCAAGGGTTTGTAGATCCGAAAGAAACTCCTACTTCTAGGCTCGAAGTGGTTGACTAGGGATTAACTCCTTATCTCTCCAGTGTTTGGGGATTTGAAACAATGCCTGTACATCATCAGTAGGATTTTATTCGAAAGCATACGATCATCAATTATGAGTATTTTGTTTTCGTCATCCTCCTTCCAACATTTACTAACAATAGTGTGATGAAGAAAGTGAGGTGAAGTGGAGAAGTATGTGTTTGTGATTTGCAAATGTGATAATATGGGTGAATATGAAAGATTGATTCAAAGCATGCATAATCATCCCATTAATAAGACCAGATACAGATAACAATGTTTAAAGCATACAATACTTAAACATACAAAAACAAATTGCAAAAGTGCGAGATGATAAAAATGGAATAATGATTGCCTTCAAGTTCTTTGTTGACCATGGGAACAAGAATAGGGATCGGTCCTCCTCTGGGCTGAGCGGGGTTACCATCAAGTTCAGTTACTCCAGGGATGCTAAGTGATGGCGATCCAAACTGGGCAGTAACTTTCCTGGCTTCGGCGCTAGTCTAAGCATCCTTTTCCTTCTGGGATAAGAGTAACATGGTCTCAAGCAAGCGATCCATCTTTTCCTGCATGGAGTCAATGTCGGTTCTCATCGAAACCTGGTTTGCTTCCAACTGTTCAAGTGTCATCTTGTAGTTGCGGCGTGTCTCGTACCGGTGTTGAGTACTCAGCGTTTACGGACGAAGGGTAGAACATGGTGTGAGATTTTTGTTTCTGGAAGATGATATGCAATGCATGTTTATGATATGCAAATGCATGAAATTGTGCCATGTTCTTCGGAAAGGAATGCAGACTCGAGATTATTCACATGTCGAGTACATCAGTATAAAAGGAAGAAACACGGGCTTCTATGATTACTAGAAATTCCCCAAAGGTAGGTTCTAAAGTTATGTTTTCAAGGAAGGAACTTAGACTCACGGATCAAGTTCAAAACTTCCTCGCAATGGTGGGCTAGCCACATCGTGATGGGAGTTCTGAAATGATCTAATCTAAGTGGGATTCTCGTATTGTACGAACAGGGTGTACACCCTTCGGTTCAATACTACATAATCACCGATTATGAAAACAAAACTTGGTTTTAAGGCGAGGTCCCTAGAGTCACGGATCGTGTTTAGAACCTCCACCGCAATGATGGGCTAGCCATATTGTGATAGGAACTCCAAACAAATCTACTCTAGGTGGAGTCTTCGTATTGTCCCAATGAGGTGTACACCCCCCGGTTCAATACTACACAACTCCGGGTTCTAGGTTTTTCTCGAAGCTCAGGTGTGAAGCTTATCTCACAGCAAACATCAGGCCCCATATCACAGTATCAAGGCAAATTATATACAACATAATGAATCAGAATAAAATACAGAGAAATAAACATGGAAGAAAAGAATATCTTCCAACAGTCATAGCAAAATCAGACTAAGCTAGGCTAGACTCTCTCTTGCTTGGAGCAGGCTCCCCAGCAGAGTCGCCAGTCTGTCGCACCTCAAAAATGCGATCCCTCGCGATGGAACGCGGAAAAAATGTTCGAAACAGAGTCGCCACCGAACTTTATTCATTCCAATGAAGGAATAGGAAAATATCGAGAAAACCTTTATAGATAAGAACAATGGTCGTCGCAACCATATTCGGGTTCGGGAGTCGATTACGCAAGGGGAAGGTATTAGCACCCCTTACGTCCGTTGTACTCAACGGGAACCTCTTAGTCTGATTTTGCTATTTGACTGTTAATTAACTGTTTATCTGCTTGCTTCGAGTGATTAGAATTGATGATAGATATGGATGAAGACCTCAGGAGGGGGAAATGGGAGGTTTTTTATTAGTGTGCTCGCGAAGATACAGCAATCTCCTGCCTACGTATCCTTATGGTGCAATAAGGAAATCAGAGCATTCGTAGTTCGGGCTACTACGAATATTTGGTGTGTTTTGTTTGGATGAACGACTGTGTAGGTCGGCGTTCTAACGGCTAAACGTTGGCGTTGTCTACTCTCGGGGGAGGCTCTAGCACTGGTTTGTTGCGCGCATTAGAAATGATTGACAGTGTTCTTTTGAAAGGATTTTGGTCACGCGGGGGTGACAGGTTGAGTTGATGTGTTTGGGTGTTTGGTTTCGATCGCTCGGGGGCGAGAAGTTAGGTTTGATTTGTTAAGGTGTTTTGGAGAACGACGAAAGATTGAGCAATATGGTGTACACCAATCGTTCAAATCTTTCGAGGAATAACAAGGCGTCCGCCTTCTATTCCTTTTTCGTTCGAATTATTTTGAAAGTTTGTTTGTGGATGCTGAATACGCACGGTAGTGAGGCGTACGCCTCCTACTTGCTTATTCAAGGAATAACGAGGCGTACGCCACCTATTCCTTTATCCAAGTTTATTTAGCGAGCAATGTGGCGTACGCCAATTATTCGAATAATCGATAGATAATGAAGCGGATGCTCACTATTCTCCTTTTCATCTGAAATGTGGAATTAAAAGGGTTTAGGATTTGTAGTTGATTTAGAAGATGTGATTTGAATATTGTATGATTAAGGGTTTTATTTGAATGACGAAAATCCGAGCAATATGGCGTACGCCAATTATTCGTATAATCGAGAGATAATGAAGCGGATGCTCACTATTCTCCTTTTCATCCAAAGATTAATTAAGAGGATTTTGTAGAAATGATTTAAAATATTATGATTTGAAGTCTTTGGTTTGAATGATTTGAATTTGGAAATTATATTTGATTTTGAAAAATGATTTGAAATTGTGGTTTAAGATTTAAACGGGTGACAAGAACTCGCGCAATATGGCGTACGCCAATTATTCGAGTAATTGAGAAATAGTGAAGCGTACGCTTCCTATCTCCTTTTCATCCCAAGTTTTATGTCTGAAAGAGAAGATTCTATTAGAAGTTAAATGGTTTGAATGATGGTTTTGGAAATTAGATTTGATTTTGAAAAGTGATTTGAATATTGTGTGATTTAAGATTTAATCGGATGACAAGAACTCGCGCAATATGGCGTACGCCAATTATTCGAGTAATTGAGAAATAGTAAGGCGTACGCCTTCTATCTCCTTTTCATCCCAAATTTATATTTGAAAGAGAAAAAACTTTTGAAATTGAGTTGGTTTGGAAAATGGTTTGAGTTTATGTTTATGAATGAAATGAATGTTGTTTTGTGTATTATTTCATCTACTCGATTAATCAATAATCAAGTAGGTTTCATTGTAAGGAAGCCCAAGAGTAAGCTATGTGAGGTTGATGGCGATGCAAAGAGCAATCGACTTACAAGGGTGTTTTGAAAATGGGCTCGATATTTAAATCGAGAATTGTTGTTTGTGCTTTTTGAAATTGGTTTGTGTTGGATGATGAATTGAAATTGAAACAAAATTGGAAATGATGAAAAGAAAATCCTTTTATTATTAAATCATTAGAATTTGTCTAAGTTACTTAATTGAAATGAATTATTTAAACCAAAGTCCAATTAATTTAATTTTTAAGAAAACAAATGAGTGACAACATCGACTTATTTAATTTAAATTGATGTGCTCGAACCGGTTTATGCGAGATAACAAAGATTAATGTTACTCGTGAAACTCAAACGCGGTGAAAAAATTTAATTAATATATTGAAGCTTGACGGCGTATCGACATGAGATTGCCGAATCCGTAAATCAAAAAAAAAAACTAACTTTCATCGCGATAAATAAAAATACAGCAGCAACTCAGCATTATTATTTCAATAATCATTCCAAAAACTATTAATTCATAATTATTGTAATCGAACTGAAAAAAAAACTTATGAGAATCATCTTTAAACAATAATGGAAAAAACCATGGGGTGCCAACAATAATGTCTCAATGGGCCTAATATTCCTCAGCCAAAACAGCCCAAACGTAACAGGATTCACGGTTGACAAGCATGACATACATCTTAATACTTCAAAAATAAATCACCCTAAAAACTCTTACAGGATAATAACTACAGCCCGATAAATACATACGATTTTCCTAAACAACAATCACTTGGTTTGATTCACATAAACACGACAAACCAACAACCAAAATATTTGTATTTATTCAAAGATTAATGCGAAATACCCTGCGTCTCAAATACTCAAACACTGAACTTCACAGTACTTATAACAACAAATTGTTAACAATGATATGCATAATACTTCACAACCAGTACTTCATTATTTTTTCACACAACCCATTTCACAATATACATAATATAATAATGATATGTTTTAACAACACACAGACAATTGACAATATGTGAGGCAAAATCAGATTTTGTACAGTCCAAAGATCAAATTAAAAATTAAAACTTGAAATGAAGAGGTTACCAATGCTGAAACAGGTCAATGTTGTTGTCGTGCTTTTGTTTACCGTCTAGGTGGACCTCGTGAAGACTACAAAATGAAAGAGCCCCATCTCCACTTGTGGCCGGTAGTTTCCATTACATCGGATGCACACATTATGTTTGAAATGCAAATCCCATGTGCTTCAAATGAATTTCAACGCGAAGATCCTCTGCTATCCTAAACTTAAAAACAACCAATTTCAAACAGCAATTGTAAATGAGATTTAGGGTTTGTTTAAAGGAATGGTTGAGGAACTGAAAGGAAATCACGTGGGGTTAATGAGTTGCGGGTTCGTGGGTTTTGAAGATGGGTTTTGTGACGCCGGTGACGGAAAGTGGTGGTGGAATCGCGGTGAACAAAAGGGTTTGTTGACGGCGGCGCGATTTGGAGGTGAAGCGGCGACGGTGGTTAGGTTGATGGCGGAAGGAAGAAGAAGGGTTTTCGTTGAGTTTCGTGTTGTGGTTTTGAGAGTGAGTGAAGAGATGGAGTGAGGGAAGGTGAGGCGGTGGAGGTCTTGGTGAAGGAAAATGGGTTTCGGTGATGGTGGATTGAAGGAGTATGATGGAGAAGGAGAGTATTTGGTGAGGGAGAGAATGAGAGAGGCAGTGGAGTGAGGTGATGAAGGAAATCCTTTTGTGAGAGTGTGACGGAGGGTTTTATGAGAGAGGGTGATTTCGTGAGTGAGGTTTTCTTTGAGAGAGATGAGTCAATTCTTCTGAAGAGTGAATAGTGGTGAGAGAGGATGAGAGCGTGAGTGAGGTTTTGTGGTAGGTGTGAGAGTGATTTTAGAGATTTTTTCTGAGAGTGCGAGAATTGTGTGAGGGAGTCTTAATGAGTAGAGAGAGAGAGTGAGCTGAGAGTGGGGACGTGTGGTAGTGGGGAGAGATTAAGTTTGTTGAGAAATTTTTTGCTTCTCCTTTTTGTCGTTTGCTGGTACGAGAGAATGGAGAGTATCGTGTGTTACCGTTGGGAGTGGGTCTCTTTGGATTTTTTTATTATTTTTTTATTTATTATATATTTTTTTTAAAACAAAGAATCCAATGCACACAGTATATATTTATTTTATACTTATTATTTATTTAATGAAATAAAATCAACCAAGAAAAAAGCTAGTCACTATTCAATTCTAATTAATATCTAAGAAAAACTAACTAATATTTAATAAAACTTATTCTAATATTTAAAAAAAACTATTCTAATATTTTAAAAACTAACTAATATTTTTAAAAATTAATTATTATTTAAAAAAGCTATTCTAATTTCTTTAATAAAATATCAATTAAAAAAAAAAAAAAAAGAATCGAGTATCAATTTTATTCGGAAAATTAAACCAGTCACAGTCTTTCTTCAAATCTTGACAATTCAACCGATTTTTTGGTATTCTCAAATAAATTCCTTCTGACTGACATTTCAGGCATTATTCATGATGCAAATGTATGTCATGTTATGCATATGATGCTATAATAAAAATGAAATCGATTCTATGATAATTTAAATATGCCCGGACAAAATTGGGGTACGACACACGCCGTTCATTAGACGATATCTGAAGACATGGATGTCGTATACGGTAGACCGGATAGTGAGTCATCCCTTATGCTATCGACTTCGCTGGGGAGTCAGAGTGTGTTATACGCTGCTGGGGATAGGGGATCAGAATGGATCATACGCAGGACCGCATCTGAATTCCAGAGTGAGCTGTTCGTTAGGCAGATGACTTTGCCGAGGATGAAAAATCAGAACGGATCGTACGCTAGATCGTCTCTGAGTTGAAGATCCAAATGGATCTTATGATAGACTGTATTGGAGTTGCAGGATGAGCCGTCCATTAGGCTGAATCTGATGATAAAAGGGGGGTAATCGTACACTAGACTACATTTCAGAAATGTACCGTACATTAGGTAGCATCTGAGGAGACGAAGGTCTAATTGGGTCGTACATTAGACCGTATCTGAGCAGAATGAGCCGTCCATTAGGCTGAATCTGATGATAAAAAAGGGGGTAGTCGTACACTAGACTATACTTCAGAAATGTACCGTACACTAGGTAGCATCTGAGGAGACGAAGGTCTAATTGGGTCGTACATTAGACCGTATCTAAGCAGAATGAGCCGTCCATTAGGCTGAATCTGATGATAGAAAGGGGGTAGTCGTACACTAGACTACACTTCAGAAATGTACCGTACACTAGGTAGCATCTGAGGAGATGAAGGTCTAACTGGGTCGTACATTAGACCGTATCTGAGCAGAATGAGCCGTCCATTAGGCTGAATCTGATGATAAAAGGGGGTAGTCGTACACTAGACTACACTTCAGAAATGTATCGTACACTAGGTAACATCTGAGCAGATGAAGGTCTAACTGGGTCGTACATTAGACTGTATTTGATGACTGGAGGTCAGAATGGATCGTACGCTAGATCGTATCTGAGTTGTTGAAGGTCAGAATGGATCGTACGCTAGATCGCATCTGAGTTGAAAGAGTCATATGTTGAGCTGAATCAGAATGAACCGTATGCTAGGCTATATCTGATAGTATTTGTATATGTTGTATTTGCAATAAATGTCTGGGGATGGGCTTATAGATGCCATCGTTAGGAGGATGTCAAAATGAATGGTGACATGGAGTATATCTGAAAGATGTAGTTGAATCCTGAATGTAATTGATAAGGATGTTCGTCTGAATGGACCTTTGTTTTGATCGTATCAAGAGGATAATTAACCTGAAAAATAAAGTTGGCTTCATGCCATGTCATGATGCATGAAATGCAAATGTTATACGCATGCGTGTGCTGTGAAATGATGTAATGAATGAATTATGCGTCTGAAATAAATGCGAACATTGTATGCATGTATATGTTATGAAATGAATGAATTATGCGTCAGGGGACTCTACTGGGGAAAATAAATCTCAATCTTGGTCGGAGATATTTGTATTGATGACCCTTTCTCAGCTGGGAGTATTTGATTTTTGTCTGATGGTAGAAATAGTCAACAGAGCCTGGCTGGGGGTGGGAGAGATGACCAGTCTGGCTGGCGATGCCAACCTCTTCTGGGAAATAGATGGTTTTTGCTGGGGAATAGGATTAGCAACAGATTCATTGGAAAGTCTGGTTAGACCCTCTCCTCGATCCTGAAGTCCTTTAGTAATTGTCATTGTTATTTTATGCATGTATTTTGATAAACATTGATCATATTCAAATGCATATATCAATTCAAGTTAAATCAATGGACGTTTACGCAAACAAAACAGAGAAAGTAAAACAAAAGCATCTTTCTGGAAATGAAATCGTATTGATTTTGAAAGAGGGCCTATAAATAGGCAATTTGAGTACAAGGAGACAGAAATCCTAATAGGAGGAAATTGTCAGGCAAACAAAGAGAAAGCTATGCAGAAAAAGTCCTATCGATTCTAATTCCACCACTGCCATTATGTCTTCAAGCCTCTCATCTCCTGCTGTCGGATAGAAGTGATTAGCTTGTTCAGTCCTTTGAACTTGGATGAAGTTGTCTGAGAACGGGACATAGTCATACGCTTTAATCCCTAATTTTTGCCTGGACCGCCTTTTCAGGTTTTCAGTCCACCAGGATACCCTTTTTTGGCCCAAGCCGCCTTTTCAGGTTTTCGACTTGCCGGGTGTACATTTTTATATGTTTATCCCTAATTTTTGCCCGAACCCTTTTGGTTCGCCGGGATGCCCTAACTTTTGCCTAGGTACGTCGACCTAGCGGGTCTCTTTTATGCGTAGTATTTTTTAACTATGTCCGCGTTCATAGGATGCGGGAAGTCTTCGCCATCCATTGTAGCAAGTATCATGGCTCCACCGGAGAACACCTTCTTAACCATAAATGGCCCTTCGTATGTGGGAGTCCACTTGCCTCTGGGATCCCCTTGTGGTAGAATGATACGCTTGATCACCAAGTTGCCAATTTGATACACCTGTCTCTTGACTCTTTTGTTAAATGCTTGGGTCATGCGCTTCTGATATGTCTGCCCGTGACAAACAGCCGCAAGTCTCTTCTCATCAATCAAGTTTATCTGATCGAGTCGAGTCTGAATCCATTCATCTTCATCTAAGCCCGCCTCTTTCATGATTCTTAGAGAGGGAATCTGAACTTCCACTGGTAAAACGGCTTCCGTTCCATAGACTAAAGAGAAAGGAGTTGCCCCTGTCGAAGTGCGCACCGAAGTGCGATAACCATGGAGAGCAAACGGTAACATCTCATGCCAATCTTTGTACGTTATTGTCATCTTTTGTATAATCTTCTTGATGTTCTTATTAGCAGCCTCCACGGCGCCATTCATCTTTGGCCGGTACGGAGAAGAGTTATGGTGTTTAATTTTGAACTGCGTGCAGAGTTCAGTAATCATCTTGTTGTTCAAATTAGTACCATTGTCAGTGATAATTCTTTCAGGGATGCCATATCGACAAATAAGGCTATTCTTGATGAACCGTGCCACCACATTCTTGGTGACAGAAGCAAATGAGGCTGCCTCTATCCATTTGGTAAAGTAATCAATAGCGACAAGGATGAAACGATGTCCGTTAGAAGCAGTAGGCTTAATCTCTCCAATCATATCGATGCCCCACATTGCAAAGGGCCAAGGGGCTGTCAAAACGTTTAAAGGAGCAGGAGGCATATGTACTTTGTCCGCATAGATCTGACACTTATGACAGGTCCTGGAATGATGGTGGCAATCAGCTTCCATGGTAGACCAATAATACCCTGATCTCAGAATCTTCTTGGCCATTGTATGTCCATTAGAATGAGTCCCAAAAATACCGTCATGCATGTCTTCCATAATCTTTTCTGCTTCCTTTTTATCCACACAGCGAAGCAGAGTCGAGTCGTGATTACGTTTGTATAACACTCCATTACTCAGAAAGAATTTAGCGGAGAACTTCCTCAGGAATTTCCTGTCATTGATGGATGCCCCTTCAGGGTATTCCTGAGCTTCTAAATATCTTTTTACGTCGTGGAACCAAGGTTTTTCCCGTGCTTCCTCAGTGTTAAGTTCATAACAGTATGCCGGTTCATCTAGTCGCTCAATGGTAATCCTGGGAGTTTCACCGTCCCATCTGACTCTGAACATAGATGACATGGTAGCTAATGCGTCTGCCAACTGATTCTCTTCTCGTGGAATATGTTCAAATGTAATCTCTTCAAAGTATGGGATTAATGTCATTACCTGCTCTCGATAAGGGATGAGATTTGGATGTTTAGTATCCCATTCTCCTTTGATCTGACTGATTACCAAAGCCGAATCTCCGTATACACTCAAAAACTTGATTCGCCAATCTATAGCAGCTTTAAGTCCAAAAATACATGCTTCATACTCAGCCATATTATTGGTACAATGAAAACATAGTCTAGCCGTGAAAGGCGTATGGTAACCCTCGGGAGAAATGAGTACAACCCCAACACCATGGCCCAATGCGTTAGAAGATCCATCAAAGACCATAGTCCATCGGGATCCCCATTCGGGTCCTTCATCTGGTTTAGGTTTTCCATTATCAGTAACAAGCATGACATCCTCATCTGGGAACTCAAAATTCATAGATTGGTAATCGTCCACCGCTTGATGAGCCAAATGATCAGCTAGCACGCTCCCTTTGATTGCTTTCTGGGTAGTATACTGGATATCGTACTCTGTTAAGATCATCTGCCATCTCGCTATTCTTCCGGAGAGGGCAGGCTTCTCGAACATGTATTTGATGGGATCCATTCTAGAAATCAACAAAGTGGTCTGATTCAACATATACTGTCTTAGTCGGCGAGCAGCCCAGGCCAAAGCACAGCAAGTTCTCTCGAGCAGTGAGTATCTTGTTTCACAGTCGGTAAACTTTTTGCTCAGGTAGTATATGGCGTGCTCTTTTCGACCAGACTCGTCATGTTGCCCCAATACACACCCCATTGAACTTTCTAACACGGTCAAATACATGATTAGAGGTCTTCCTTCGACTGGTGGTATCAGAATTGGAGGTTCCTGGAGATATTTCTTGATTTTGTCAAAGGCTTCTTGGCATTCGTCATTCCATATCATCTCTTGATTCTTCCTCAGTAATTTGAAGATGGGTTTGCAGGTAGCGGTCAAATGGGAGATAAATCGAGCAATGTAGTTCAAGCGTCCCAAGAAACCTCTGACTTCTTTCTCCGTACGAGGAACTGGCATTTCTTGAATAGCCCTCACTTTAGCCGGGTCAACCTCAATTCCTTTACCACTGACAATAAAGCCCAAGAGTTTACCGGATCTTACTCCAAAAGTGCATTTGTTCGGGTTCAATCTCAACTTGTATTTCTTCAACCTCTCAAACAGTTTGTATAAATGATCGAGATGTTCCTCTTCAGTATGAGATCTAGCTATCATGTCATCCACATATGCTTCTATCTCACGATGAATCATATCATGGAACAAAACCACCATAGCACGCTGGTACGTTGCCCCGGCGTTCTTTAGACCGAATGGCATTACTTTGTAACAGAAAGTGCCCCATTGCGTCACAAACGTAGTTTTCTCCATGTCCTCAGGTGCCATCTTAATCTGGTTATAACCCGAGAATCCATCCATGAAGGAGAACACTTTGTGTTGAGCGGTGTTGTCTACCAGAACATCAATGTGCGGAAGTGGAAAGTCATCCTTGGGACTCGCCTTATTCAAATCTCTGTAATCTACACACATTCGCACCTTACCATCCTTCTTCGGTACCGGTACCACATTAGCAACCCATTGAGGATAAGAAGTAACGGCTAGAAAACCGGCATCGAACTGTTTCATAACCTCAGCTTTGATTTTCTCAGACATTTCAGGACGCATGCGGCGAACCTTCTGCTTAACAGGACGACAATCCTCCTTCGTAGGCAGCCGATGCACCACTATATCAGTATCCAACCCGGGCATGTCTTCATAAGACCAGGCGAAAACCTCTACATAGTCGTGCAACATCTGAATCAATCTTTCTTTTACACTGTTTTCCAAATCTGCTCCTATCTTGACTTCTCTTCTGTCTACCTCAGTACCCAGATTTACAATCTCAACTGACTCCTCGTGTGGCTGTATAGTCCTTTCTTCCTGCAGTAACAGTCTGGCAAGTTCTCCAGGTACTTCACAATCTTCCTCACTTCCATCCTCGGCTTGGTAGATCGGATTTTCAAAGTCATAATGAACAGTAGTAGAACTATTGTCAACAGGATCCAGAGTGGGTATGGATCTGCAATTCGTTACGTGAGTGTGTGTAAGAAAACATAGCTCGTTTGGAAGATGACAGAAAAGATAAAGAGCGCAATATTTGAATGCAAAAAGTCCATTGATTTATTGAATATGAATATGCTTATGAAGATGACAAAACCCTTAACAAATTAGCTATTGTGCCCCGGGCATAGACACAACGCTTGGAGAAGTTCAATTGTAAAAAAAACAAAAATTTGCAACACTAAAATAGCCAATAACAATTACTCCTGACTAAAGGAAATCGGGATAGTGTCTTCAGCCTTCCAATTATTGAGTCCGTCACCAATTGTTGGGAAAATCCAGCTATCCAGGTCGCAATCGCTGTCAGCATCTTCTACAACATTAATTTGACTCTTGTCAGAGCTGAACCCCAGGCCAAATTTGTCAGACTTGTACGGTACGTCGATCAATTGACCCCAGCCAGTACGACCACCATCTTCAACCACGGCTTGAGCGTCCTTCAGAGAAATCATAGCAGGAGGAGCACGAATAACCTTGGGTACACAGGAAGTTGGCTTAAGGACAGGATTGGTCGGGGGAACTACTTCAAATGACTGACAAGGAGTCTCAATGAATTCACCATCCATCTCGACGTATCTGAAGGTATGCACACTACTGACAATGTACTCTTCTTCTCCACACACGGTGACAATTTTGCCCTTTGTGGGATACCTCAACTTTTGATGGAGAGACGAGGCTACAGCGCCTGCCCCATGAATCCAAGGGCGTCCCAGTAAGCAGGAATAGGCAGGACGAATGTTCATTACATAAAAGGTAGTGTTGAAGACTTGAGGTCCTATCTTGATAGGGAGAACAACTTCGCCGTGGACAACACCCTTTGCACCATCGTAAGCCCGCACCACAATGTCACTAGGTTTCAGTTCAATGCTTTTACAATCCAGCTTATCCAACACAGCTGTCGGCAGCACATTCAAGGAAGAGCCATTATCGATCAACACATGAGACAAAGTGGTTCCCCTACACTCAATGGAGATATGCAGGGCTTTATTGTGATTCTTTCCTGCTGGTGTCAGATCAGCGTCGGAAAAGCCTAGGCCATTGTCAACAGCCAAGTGAGCAACATAATTTTCGAACTGATCGACAGATGTTTCCTGAGGTACATGAGCGGTCTTCAAGAATTTTACCAATGCATTGGCATGAGATTCAGAAGATAACAGCAAGGATAACATTGAGATCTTAGACGGGGTATGCCCCAACTGTTCTACCACATCAAAATCACTCTTGCGGATGATTTTCAACACTTCTTCCATCTCTCGTTTGGCAACGTCTTCAGTAGTAGCTTCGATTGGTGCCTCTGACGGGGAAGGGTTGACCGGTTCCTTTCCTCGGTTTTCGGGAACTGGAGGTGAGATCTCTGGAGAGAAGATCCTTCCGCTTCGAGTAACTTTACTAGTCCCAACAATGTCATCAGGATTAGCAGAATCACCAACTTGCTTTACGCCATGGATGTAAACATCACCTCCATAGTTCCACGGAATGGCTTTGCTTGAAGAATACGGTACTGGGCCAGGCGCAGTAATAATTAGGGGAGCTACCCTGGGCTCAGCAGTAATCCTCACAGGTGCCCTGGTAGCGGTAATCTTCACTGGAACTTTGGACCTAGAAATCACAGATATTTCTTCAATAGAGTCTTCCGCCTTAGGAATCCCTTCGAAGAGAACTGTACGATCGTCCATCAGCCGTTGAATACCATTCTTCAATTTCAAACAGTCCTCGGGCCGGAGTATGCAGAGATTGCAATCTTCAGCACAACCTGGAAATAAACCAGCTTGCAATAAATTCCTCTTTATGATCGGGAGGGGGGATATTAAGTCCGCCACATTGGAAATGTGAGATTCGTCATCTACGGCATTAACAGTCTTGTCATGGTTAGGCATAGGAGCAGTGATGACATTAGGAGTCTCCGGAGGCTCAAACTCAATTTCTCCAGCTTCGATCATATCCTGAATCTTATTCTTCAATGGCCAGCAATCGTTTGTATCGTGCCCGGGGCTATCGGAGTGATATGCATACCTGGCATTGGGATTATAACGAGAAGAGGAAGTGTTGGGATTTGTAGGAGGATCTCTGAGGGTGATCAAATTTGCCTTTAGCATTCCCTGCAGTGCCTGTGCCAAGGTCATGTTGATCCGGGTGAACTGCCTTCTTGGCCTGTCTTGTTTGGGCTGGAAGTTTTGAGATGGTGGTGCTGCGATCGTAACTGCTCCGATGTCATGGTCACGGTTCTTCTTGTTACGACCCTTTTGACCGTACACAGCATTTGATTCATTCTTCCCCTGGTAGGACTTTTTGCTGCTTGTAGAGGTAGCTGCCTGTATCTTTCCACTTCGAAGGCCGCTCTCCACCCGTTCTCCTGTCAGTATAAGTTCAGTGAAACCTGATGAAGAACTCCCCAGTAGATGGCTGTAGAATGGGCCAGTCAGGGTACCCATGAACAGGTCTACTAATTCTCGGTCAGTCATAGGGGGTTTGACTCTGCCAGCCAAATCTCTCCATTTCTGAGCATACTCTTTGAAGCTTTCTTTAGATCCCATAGCATATTCTGCAACTGTAGCCGGGTAGGTGCTAATTCAAAGTTGTACTGGTACTGCTTATAGAAGGCTGTTGCTAAATCAGTCCAGGTGCGGATGTCAGAGCTTTCGAGCTGATAATACCATTCCAACTGAGTTCCAGACAGGCTCTCTTGGAAGAAATGGATCCATAGTTTCTTGTCAGTGGTATGCGGCTGAATCTTTCTCACATAAGCCCTTAGATGCATCTGAGGACAGGATGCACCATCGTACTTAGTGAAAGTGGGGATTTTGAATTTGCGGGGAATGGTCACATCGGAGACCAGACCTAAACTTTCGAAATCTAGACCAGGCACCTTCTGACCCTCCATGGCTAGCATGCGTTCCTCCAGCAACTTGTACTTATCATCTCTCGGAGAGTACTGTTCATCTTCATAGTTCTCATCGTCATCCTCAGGGTTGGAGAAATCAGCATTCTCTTCCTCTGAGTCATTCTCCGTCCCCTCTTCTGGACCATTCGGGATCCCAAATTTGCTTCCCATAGCCTGTCCTTTACGCCTTCTTCCCGGGTTAATGAAACTCACAGCTTTCTTGTCTTTCTTCTTTTCGACCAAAAGAGCCTTCAGTTCCTCCTGCCCCTTGGATAAGCTTAGCATCATCTCCTTGAATTGAGCATTCTGAGTCTGGAGATCTTTGACAGTTTGTTCGAGGTCCATTTTTCTGTTTAAGAGGCAGACCGTGAGAATATGGTCCTTTGGAATACCTGTTATGCGATGTTATGTTATGCAATGCAATGTATGAAATGTTTTCAAGGACTTTCGGAATTTAACTTTGCGTAAATCACCAATAAGAGAGAAATGTTTATTGCTAACTTTTTTTTTTTATCAATGTTCATTACAAAAGGAACAATAATAAAATACAATGAAAGCTCAAGTCTCCCAGGGGCGACTTCTTTTTGGGCGAAGATATGCATTGAGTCTTCGTTCTTCGTTAAGATAACTGGTGAGCTCTAGTACTTTCTTCCTTTCTGCCTTGAACTGAGCTTCGAAAGTATCTCCCTCCTCTCTCAACTGGGTCCAGGATCCTTTCAATTCCTCAATATCAGTAGGCATATCTGGATAAGGAATGATCTGGGAAGTACCTCCTTCGACCTCTGATTCAACAATCCATGGTCCGACTGCAAGATATGGCATGACAAGTTCACGAGCTCTGGCGCGTACCCATCTGAGATAAGGCTCCATAGGAATAGAATTTTTCTTTCCTAAATTACTTCTTTTCACCATGCCCCAAGCTCGTACAAACTTTTGACGGAGATTTTGAGGGTCATTGTCATAGTCGAACACTGTGCCTTGAACAATCATTTCATGTGGACCATCCCTTCGAGCATACCCAAACTGACGTAGGGCTAAGGCAGGATTATAAGTAATACCTCCTCTTATCCCCATGAGTGGTGCATTAGGGAATTCTCCATAACGGTCGATGATGATAACATTTTCTCTGAGGTTAGAACACCACCGGATGTCTGAATGAGAGAGTGCCATTATCCTTTGAGACCATTTCAAATGCTGCTCGTTCTTCAAGACTGATTGAGGAAGGTGCGAAATAAACCACCTAGACAACAAAGGTATGCAGCACATGAGAGTCCCCTGCCTTTTCATAGTACGAGTGTGAAGGGAATGCAAGATGTCTCCAATCAGGGTAGGCACAGGGTTATGAGTGAGGAATATCTTGATAGCATTCACGTCTATGAATTGGTCCGGATTGGGGAATAACACCAAACCATAGATTAGCAATGCTAGAACGTCTTCAAAAGCATGGACATTCATAACTTTTAGGAATTCTCGGGCCTTACCTACCAGAAATTTGGCAAGTACGCCCTTAACTCCACTCCTTGTTACCCAGTTGGTCTCAATGTCAGACTTCGTCATGTGTAGAGCTGCGACAACTTCTTCAGACTTTGGCATCTTTTCCAGACCACTGAAAGGTATTTGATCAAGGATAGGTATCCCAAGCAGCTTGGAAAACTCTTCCAATGTGGGTACCAACTGATAATCTGGGAAAGTGAAGCAATGATGTTTAGGATCGAAGAACTGGAATAGGACCCTCATCATATCTTCTTTGAAACCAGTGGTAACCAACTTGAGGAGCTGTCCATGTTTCTTGATGAACTGAGCATGATCGGGAAGTTCTGACACCAAATCCTTGAGTTGAGGAGAGATTTCTACAAGATTGATCCGGATAGTCTTCCTGGAAGTCATAACCTGTTCAACAGAGCAAAGCTAAATCGCTAAGTCCTTGAAATGGTTAGTACAATGATGTTATGATGTTATGATGCTATGATGTTATGATGTTATGATGTTATGCAAACACAAGCATGTCACACAACAATTATTCCTAGGTTTTAAGGCTTGCATGAGTTCCATAGGTGAATACCCTCCCCATTGAAGTTTGGTTGGTTCAACCTGTCCTAGAATAGTAACCGGGTTCTAAAAGGATCTCCAATCATTGACCTTCCCTCAAGTCCACTTCAGTGCAACACCAAGTGGTTGACCGAAGCTTCCCTAAAGTCCAATCTCAAAGAGTGTAGTATCGAGTATCAACCAACCCCAGTCGGAACCGAAGTCAGTTATCTCACTACTTTCTAATGGCCAGGATGAGTCAATTAGGGTTCTAAAGGTCTGGTTAATGCTTTGGTGACACCACGCGGAAGCCAAATTTTTCCTCAAGTAACATGAGGAACATCAGGACAACCAAAGTGTCACATTAACGGTAGCCATCATTTTAACCATTCCAGTATACGCCGGATAGTCGCGATGATCTATTGCTACTTTCCTAAGGTACACTAGATCCGGGTGTAGGATCTTTCACTCAAGAATACCCAAGCACTCCCTTAAAAGTAAATCAGACAATTTTAAATAAGTGATCTTGTTTTTAAGGTAACCTCTCTTTTTAAGGTTGTCCCCAGCAGAGTCGCCAGTTCTGTCATACGGTGAACTGACTTGGGGTGTTTTGCTTTTTATCGCAATGTCGCGGATAGCAAGAGTCGCCACCGACTTTTCTTTTATCCAATAAGGAAAGGTGGAAAAGAACAGGAAAGACCTCAATAGATTTTGGGTTCGGGAGGTACATTATACAAAGGGAAGGTGTTAGCACCCTTTGTATCCATGGTTATCCATGGGCTCTTAATTGCTCGATCACTTATGTTTGTCTGGAAAAAGTGGTTGTGAATTGTTTAGAAAATGTTTTGAAAAGGAAAGCTTAACTTTGTAATGATTCTTGTATGAATGTATACAAAGTGGTTATCTCATTTAGTTTTGGAAATAGTTTAGAAAAATAGTTTGGAAATGTGTGAGGTGTGAAAAGTATTTTAGGTTATGAATGAGCAATTAAGGGTTATACCTGTCCGGGGTCTTTCCGGGCATTTCCTATCCTTATGAGGGTAAAACTGTCCTTGCTATTGAGAAGTAAGTAGTTTTATCCTTTGGATGTTTAAGGGTCATCGTAGGGTCATCGATAGGTCATTGAAAGCAACAGTTGTAAGGATACCTTAGCATTCGAAGGGACGATCATCATTTAACCGTAGGCTACACCGAAGGGTCATCGAGGGACAAAATCGTATTTTCGAATGCAACATCCGAGGGACTATGATTTATTTTATGATGATTTAATCGAAGGGTCTTTGCTAAGAGTATCCCCACATTCGCGGGACATGACCGTTATACCGTAATGTCGTAAGGCAAAAGAGAGGTCCAAGATCACATATTTAAAGGCCACATTTAAAGTTAATTAGGTGATTATGATGAATCTCCACATTAAAATCAATACATTAAAAATAATACATTAAAATTAATACATTAAAATTAATTATTAAAATTAATTATTAAAATTAATTATTAAAATTAATCTTAAAATTAACACATTAAAATTAATTAAGCAACTTAGGGCAGCTCCTCACAAGGGTACCCCACAAATAAAGCGGAAGGCCTAAACAGCACTCTTTTCCTGGGATATGTGAGCCTTAACAAAATTCAGCAAACGGGTTAGAATATCAATCAGGATGCAGTCAAGAGTTGCACCAAAGCAGTAATAGTATCAGGTAAACAGAGCATGGTTATGATAAAACAGGTCAGATGGGCAAAGATCAAAACAGAGCGAAAAAACAGCGGCATCCTTTACAACAATTTAAGGTACCCAGGCATACTTAAGTCCACATGCAAAACCTCAAATATATTTATGCATTCAATCATGGTATCACATGTGAATTCGGAACATAAAGCGGCGATAGTAACGCAAACCTGTTTGCAATTGAATTGCAACCTTGAATTGGCCGATCGGATCGAATTGAGCGGTGCCGCCGGCTTTTCCTTCAGGGTTTCCTTTAGGGTTACTCGGAATAAGTTAGACAGTAGTCCTGAACACTCCGCCACAAGCCGGTAGGATTTGTCCTTGGATTCTTCAACGAAGGAAATAAACTATTGGTGCGAAAAGAATTAACTAAATGCTAAAAAGGAAATAGGAAATTGCAAGGGAAATAGTGTAGGACTCGTAGGAAAAACAATGCCTAAGCTGCTGGAAAAGAAAATATGCCAAAGTGAAAACGGCAAAGGAAAAAATATGGAGAAGCCCCCTCCTTTAGGTTTTCTTGTGGCTATTTATATTGGTACCATTAAGTAACTACTCGCTGCCAAGAGGTCTTCAACGTGGCTAATTTCATGGCGTGGATATAGGGCCCAACGTCTCTTCAAGTCTCTGAGACGTTACGTGCGCCCAAAAAGTAGGGGGATGGTGTGACGTTCGTCACACCATGCGTGACGTTCGTCACAAAGCTGTTTTGCGTGACGCTCGTCACACCCTCTGTGACGTCCGTCACAGGCACAACATTTGTGTCTTGCGCTTTGGGCTGGGCTTTGCTATTTGGTTCGTTTTCTCTCCTTTTTGCACCCCTTTTCCTCCATTTTTACTTGTGCTTATAAATAGGAAGAAAATACCGCGTAATATCTAACAACATAAAGCGAACTGAAATAAATAATGATGAAATTTAATCGAATTAAGTCCTAAAATATAATATAATTTCATGTTATCACTAGGCGAGCGTGTAGCGAACAGGCCAGTTTGGGCCATTTTCTGGATTGGGCCATTCGTGAGCTGGGCCTTCGTTCCTTTGAGATCAGTGTCATAAAAATGATTCAGACTGCCTTGAAAAATGTCTTGAAATATTAATGGGCAAATTTTGGGGTATGACACTAACCATGCTGTATGAACATGAACTGCTGCCTTGGAAAAGGCATTTGCTGTCATGCTCTCCAGATGCTCGCTAGGCGAAGCAGCAGCGAGCAAACTCGCTAGCTGCTCGCTAGGCGAAGCAGCAGCGAGCGCTGCATGACAGCACTTCTTTAAATCTCAGCAGGGCACTCATTTTTGCCCTAACACAAATTTGCTGTTTTGCAACCCTGCTGCGAAAATTTTTACAGAGCTCTCCACACTCTCTCATTTGCATCTCTCTCACTAACACTCTCTTCCTACTCGGTCGATTGCAAATCCTACTCACTTCACATTTCCAAATCAGTGTAACTAAGGTTTGCCCTACTACATTTTTTCTTTTTGTTTGAACTCTAAATTTCCAATTTAAATTGCAATTAGAATGAGTGGAGTATGGGAAACATTAGGTTTGCATGTGGTAATTTAGGTTTTGCAAATTGGGATTTTAGGTTTTAGAATTGGGGATTTTAGGTTTTGAATGCAAATATGTAATCCCCAATAGCATAGAACGGTTATTTACTTGATATATCATTAGGTTCTGATGTTGGAACCATTTGAGTATGGGTTTTGGGGGAGAATCTCTGAACATGCTGAAAAACCCCAAAACCCGTAAGGTTCGCTAGCACTCGCTAGGCGAACCTGGGGCGAGCGTTCGCTGCCTCTTCGCTAGGCGAAGCAGCAGCGAGCATGTCAGTCTTTTGAATATTGCTTTGATGTCTAATCTGTTTGTTTGGTGTGTGTTGTTTCCTCTCATATTTTGCAGATGGAGTCAAGGTCTGGAGCGGCTAAGAAAAGAAAGGGAGCGACTACTTCCCGGACTGTGCCTATCCAGTTTGACCAAGATAAGTTTGTCGGCCCGAAGCAGGCCGCCAGATACATTTCTCTGGAGAAGCGGAAAATTCTTCCAGAGAAGCGATTCCTGATCAACCCACAGGGCACTAACAGAAATTTTGCCGGGTTGATTGACGCGAAGAAATGGGATCGGTTGATTAATCCCTTAGAGCATTACGACATAGCTACAGTGCGGGAATTTTATGCAACGCACTGCCCGATGACGACGAGCCCTTTACTTGGGTATCTAAAGTGGCCGGGCGTCTAATTGCATTTGATCGGGATGCCATCAACCGAATCCTTGGGGAACCACTCCAGCTGGGAGCTGAAGAGAGAGACCAATACCACACTGACCTACGGCTTCACCGTGATGTTGAAGCAATTTCTGCCGCCCTGCTTTTACCAGGGAAATCTGTTGAGCTGAACCCATCTGGGGTTCCAATGAGGTATCACAGGGAGGACATGACTCCCATGGCTCAACTGATACTGCTTTTGGTTTTAACCAACATCCAGCCTAAATCCCACACCTCTACAGTGCCGATCCCAGTGGCACATTTGGTCCATTCTATCCTCACCAACGTCCAGATCGATGTGGCGAGGATCATCGCAAATGAGCTGAAGTCCGTGATCGAGAGCGGGCTAAAGTCGGGGGCTCGTGTTAATTGTCCCCTAGCTTTCCCGTGCTTGATCATGAGTTTATGCATTCAGGCAAGGGTGAGACTTCCGTCTCGGGGTCAGGTAAGGATCCCGTCACCTATCGATGACCGGTATGTGGCCAAATATTGTAGAGCGAAGAATGCTAGAGGCAGTGCTGCTTCAGGAAGTACCCGGGCTTCTGATGGGCCTGGTACTTCTACTCCTAGACTAGATCCATACGTCCAAGCTGTGTGCAATTACAGTTTGGAATGGATGGCGGCATCCCAGAGAGCCATGTTAGATATGCACGACTCTATGCAGCGGTTACAGCTGCAAGGAAGTGGTGCTCATGCTTTGATGACGCGTGAGCAGTTTCTGCTTAACGCCAACTGGCCTGTGGACACGCCAGTGTATAGTGAGGGGGTGGGCGCTGCTGCTGATGAAGATGATGATGATGATGATGTTGATGATGAGGCTACCGGTTCTGATGCCGGTAGCGAGGAGGAGTCCTGAGCCCTTAGAGGGTTAAGTTTTTGTACTTTTCAGTTTTTATGTTATTTTTATTTGTATTTTCGGATTTTGTATCTTGACTTTGGTGTTGTACTATTGGGGTGTTTTGTCCCCCATGAACAAATTTATATTTTCAGTTAATGTTATTTATTTCTGTTTTTAATTTTGTTTGTTTAATAAATTTTTGGGTGATTAAGTGGCAAACCTTCTAGATTGGTTGCTCCTCAAGAAGTACCCAATGAAGGTGCATCCGAGCTTGGATGGCAATGATAAGAATAAACAAGTGAATGAAGCTAAGGTACATGGTTACCTCCGGCTAGAATTTTAGAATGCATTAGGAACTTTACTCTTTTTGGTAAATTGAATATTGTCTTTTTGCAACATAATTGAATGAATGTTTCATCTAGGACTTAAAACCACAAATTGTGAGGAAACCTCCATTGTACATGAAAATGCTGGATTCTAATAAATTTTGTTGATTCATGTGATTCATGCTTTGTCTTTTATTATTGTGAAATTGTGGAAGCAATTAGAAATGATCAAGGCACTTGTTTTCTTTCGAGCACAACTACATCCAAAAACAACTTACCTGTGAGCAGAGAGAGTATTTGTTAACCCCTTTGAGCTTAAACAGTTGAATCTCGGCTTGAAATAAAACGAGATCTCAAAAATCTTTTTTTTACAACCCGGAAAATCTAGATTATTGTTCTTTTGCCGTAAAAAGTTAAGAGCATTCACTTAGGGTGAGGAAGAAATAAGTTGGGGAGAACAAAAAAGAATCGGTAAGTACCACAATTCTTGAAAAAGAAAAGAAAAACCAAGCAAGCATAAAAAAAATATATATACATGTATAGAAAATATAGAAAAGAAACATCTGTTTTGTATATTTGATGTGAAAGAAAAGAACAAAAATAGAAAGAATGAAAATGAATGCTTGCTTGGAAGAAAAATAGTGAAAAATAAAAATTGAGTTGTGGAATATGTGTTGTGAAGGTTTCAAATAAGAAACAAATGAAACAAAGTCGAGATGTGTGAATAATACTGTGAATGTCTCTTTTGCATCGGCACTTTCGTTTCAATGGCCTTAGAAATGACCCTTGTTTGTTAACCTAACCAAGCTTCAACCGAAAAGCACTTAGTGATCTTTATGCTTCAACAGTACCATTTTTAATTGTTAGACATTGTATGAATCTATTTGATTTCTTCATTGTTTGTTAGAGAGTGAGATTATTCCCGCGGTTGCAAACGCGTAAAATCTTCATTCCTTATTCGAAGAGGAGAGATAGGATGATTCATTCATAATAGTATTGTTGTAGATAGATAAATATTTTGCATTGCTATTTAAGTTTTAGTTCTTGTGTATTATTTTATTCGAACCGTTGGAAACTTGTATATGCGGATTTCGCTTGTGTTTGAGCCGTTTATCCAACTTCGGAGAAACCTTTTTCTTAAAGCAAATCCTCTTGTCCTTCAAGAGGCATACTTTGCTTGAGGACAAGCAAGAATCTAGTTGGGGAGAGTTGTTAGATGCCCAAAAGTTCTTATTTGAGCTATCATATGTGGGCATCTTTCACTTTATTTCCGTGCTAAATTGTCTAAATCACCTTTGTTTTTGATGAAATGCATTACATTGATAAACAAGCTTGGTGCCTTTGATTTGTGTGTTATTGTGCAGGAAAAAGGCATGAACTAATTGAAAATGAAGACACAAGAAAATTGGCAAAGGAACCAATGAATACTAGCATTCATCAACCTGCTCGCTAGGCGAGCTGCTAGCGAAAAGCTCCAGTAAAATATCAATAAATTCGCTAGGCGAGCTGCTAGCGAAGGTGGTAGCGAGTTCGTTCAGTGTTGGTGAAAAGCGCAGCCAGCACTCACTCGCTAGGCGAAGCTCTAGCGAGTCCCCAGCGAGCATTCCAGTAGCAAAACCTCTCAACCTCGTTGGGGCGAAGGTTGGAGCGTGTCCTTCGCTAGGCGAAGGTTTGTTCGCTAGGCGAACATGACAGTTCAACAGACCCTGTTTTCTCTGGGCACAGGTGCCTTTGGTGCCACAATTTGACCCTCGCTAGGCGAGCCATTCTGCTCACCTAGCGAGCATGACAGCCCGGTACTACTCTATAAGTAGCAGGTGCCACTTTTGAGCACGATACCTAGTTTTACAGCATTTTTCCACTTTTGTACTTTTGTTAGATATTTTTACAGCATTGTTCTTGGGGAGCTTTTATGCCCTAGATTTCATTTCTCTTCATCTTGTAACCATCTTCTACAAAAAGAAGGTGGATTCCCATCCAATATCGATTATCCGACTTGGATGTTGATCAACCTTCTTCCGAAACTTGCCGACCAAGCTACCATGAAAATGAGTAGCTAAGTCATCCATTTGTCAAGGTTAGATGTAGGTGATTACTAGCTTTGTGTGTAAATGTAAGGATCTTCATGTGTAAACTCTTTAATGGTGAATATATGATGAAAACTTTGTTTCTATTTAAAACTCTTTGTGTTGGTTTATGATCGAGAGATGTTTACCAACTCTTGACCTAGGTTTTCATCCAAACTTGTTTGTTAGCTAGAGATAGTAATGAATGATTTTGTTCACCATAAGGTTGAACCAAAAAGTTGTCATTTTGATAGATTGTGTTCGAGAGAAACAATGGATCAAAATGGGAAAACTCACAATGTGTGTTCGAGAGAAGCATATTGGGAGGACTTTGTGAAATAATTTATCATCTAAAGGAGTTTATAAGAGTGTTGACCGAACAAATACATGCAAAGTGATCATCGAACCCTAACTTTGGCAATATTTCTCATTTATTCAAACCATAACTTTTACCGCAATTTATTACCTTTTTATGCAAGATAACGTGACAACCAACCAAAACCCTATTGTTACATTGAGTTAGAATTAATACAACCATCGAACGGCGGTGATATCTTACAATCCCTGTGGATACGATAACAAAAACCCGACACGTAAATTTACAACTAACAGATGCGTGCTGGGGCAACATGACGAAACTGGTCAGAAAGAACATGCTATTTACTATCTGAGTAAAAAGTTTACTAATTGTGAAAGTTGATATTCGCTTTTGGAGAAAACTTGTACGCGCTGGCATAGGCCGCTCGTCGTTTGAGGCAGTACATGATGTGTCATACTACTTTGTTGATCTCGAAAATGGATCCAATAAAGTATATCTTTGAGAAACCTGCCTTAACTGGAAGACTTTCCCGTTGGTAGATGCTCTTGTCAGAGTACGACATCCAGTACGTAACCCAGAAAGCAATCACGGGAAATGTTTTAGCAGAGTATCTTGCTCATCAACTAGTTGAAGACTATTAACCATTGAAGTTTGATTTCCCCGATGAGGATATAATGGTGATAAAGGATTATGAGATCCCAGGCCCAGATGAAGGACCAGAACCAGGATCTCGATAGAAGCTCGCGTTCGATGGTTCCTCCAATTACAGTGGTCATGGTGTGGGAGCTATTTTGATGAATCCAAATGGTAGCTTTACCCCTTTCACAGCAAGGTTATGCTTTGATTGTACAAATAATGTCGCAGAGTATGAAGCTTGTATCCTTGGTCTTGAAGCCGTAATTGATCTCTGAATCAAGATCCTTGAGGTGTATGAAGACTCCGCCTTGGTGATCTATCAGGTCAAAGGAGAATGGGAAACTCGTGATGCGAAGCTGATCCCGTATCATTGCCCATGTTGTAAAGATGATAGAATACTTTGATGATATCACTTTCCATCACATCCCAAGAGTAGAGAATCAGGTGGCTGATGCTTTGGCAACATTAACATCAATGTACCAAGTCATATTCCGTAATGAAGCCCCACTTATTCGAATTGAGCGAAGAGATGAGCCTGCCTACTGTCAATTGATTGAAGAAGACACTGATGGTAAACCTTGGTTTCATGACATCAAGCGATATCTTCTAAGTCAAGAGTATCCAGAAGATACTACATTGTTGGATAAGAAAACTCTGAGGAGGTTATCGTCCAAATTCTTTTTGAGCAATGATGTGCTTTACAGGAGAAACCATGAAATGGTTCTACTCAGATGCGTGGATAGACACGAAGCAGACCTGTTGATCAAGGAGATTCATGAAGGGTCCTTTGGAACCCATGATAATGGGCATGCCATGGCCAAGAAGATTTTGAGAGTTGGCTATTATTGGTTGACCACGGAGTCCGATTGTTTCAGCTATGCCAGAAAATGTCATAAATGTCAGATTTATGCTGATAAAGTGCATGTACCGCCAACACTGTTGAATGTTTTGACATCGCCTTGGCCCTTCTCAATTGGGGCATCAACATGATTGGTGCTATAGAGCCTAAGGCTTCCAATGGTCATCGCTTCATCCTGGTTGCCATCGATTACTTTACTAAATGAGTGGAGGCTGCTTCCTACACCAATGTGACGAGACATGTGGTTGCTCGCTTTATCAAGAAGGAGATTATCTGCCGCCATGGGATCCCAAGAAAGATCATTACCGACAATGGTTCAAACTTAAACAATAAGACAATGACATAATTATGTGAGAGTTTCAAGATTGACCACCATATTTCTTCTCCATATCGTTCCAAGATGAACGATGCTGTTGAAGCCGCCAACAAAAACATCAAGAAGATCCTGCAAAAGACGGCGAAAACTTATAAGGATTGGCACGAGATGCTACCCTTTGCTTTGCATGGATACCGGACCTCAGTCCGCACTTCAACAGGGGCAACCCCATTCTCCTTGGTCTATGGGATGGAAGCAATTCTCCCAGTCGAAGTAGAGATACCTTCAATGAGAATATTGATGGAGGCCAAGCTAGACGAAGCTGAATGGATCCAGAATAGTTATGATCAACTTAACCTCGTTGATGAGAAGCGTATGACCGCTCTGTGCCATGGACAATTGTACCAACAACGAATCAAGAAAGCGTTTGAAAAAAAGGTCCGCCCTTGAGAGTTCAAGGAAGGGGATCTTGTGCTCAAGAAGATTTTGCCAGTACACAAAGATTCACGTGGGAAGTGAACTCCGAACTATGAAGGCCCATACTTTGTAAAAAGAGCATACTCTGGAGGTGCTCTATTTCTCACAACTATGGATGGAGAAGAGCTCATTCACCCTGTCAACTCTGATGCAGTCAAAATATACTATGCCTAACAAAACCCGGTGGACTGAAAACCCGAAAGGGCGGCCCGGACAAAAGTTAGGGATAAAAAAAATGGTAGCTCGCTAAGTTGAAAACATGAAAGGGCGACTTAGGAAAAAAAAAAGCGTCCCGGTGGATTGAAAACCCGAAAGGGCGATCCAGGCAAAAATTAGGGACAAGAGGCATAGACTGCATCAGTTGTCACTAATCAACACAGAAGAGCTAAAAATGGAAGATCAACTCAACTGCTCCCTTCAGAAGCGAGGTTTTTTGGAGTCATTGTTATTAGGGATAGTAGTAGTCATTGTGATTCAATGTAAACCTTTCCCTATTGCTATTTTCAAATGTGTAACATTCCATGGAGCTACACCATTTGTGTGCTACCATTATTGAATAAATACAAGTTTGCCTATCAAATTCTATCATTTGCCGTTTTTCTCTAATTTTCTTTGTTATGTAAAATTCCATTTATTTGTTAATAATGAAATTTTGAACTCAAAAAGAATTTTTCAACATATTGAGAAACACAATTTTATTTTGACATGTGGAAATATTAAAAGGAAACCTTTCGTCTTTCCCCACAAGTCCCAAGTTGCAAGACTTCTCTTGGATGATTTACATATATCTCCAGAGAGCTTAAAGTTAATTCTCTAAAAGGATTATTGGGCCAGTTGTAACTATTCAACTTGATAGATCCTCCTTTGATGCATTTACTCACTCCTTTGGTTGAGTTGTTGGTGTTGAGGATTTAGTACCTCCATAAAGCTTTCCTTAATTTCCAGTATGTATATTGTCAGCATTTGCATATCATGATCATTCATATATCATGCACATAAACAAAATCCAAATCATGCATAGCCCGAAGTGCTTCACGCTCATTTGCATAATCTCAGGCCTCGTTGTTGATTGTATCCCTTGACATCTAACACCGGTTGTTACTGGTGTTGTTTGTTAAGACTGGTTGTCACCAACATCTTTCGAAATCCAGTTATAACTGGTATCTCTTTAAATCTGGTTGTCACCAGCATTTTCTGTCAAGTCCAATTGTCATTGGCATCACCTGTTAAGTCCAGTTGTAATTGGCGTTCGAATGTTAAAATCCAGTTGTAACTGATGGCTCTGTAAAATATGGTTGTCACCAGTATCTTATCTTAAATCCAATTGTAATTGGTATCCCCAAGAACAGTTGTAACTGGCACTGTCTTAAAATCCATTTGTAAATGGTATGATAAGTCTGGTTATCACCATTCTTGTCTGCAAGTCCAATTGTTATTGGCATCATCTGTTAAGTCCAGTTGTAACTGGCGCTCAAATGTTAAAATCCAGTTGTAATTGATGGCTCTGTAAAATCTGGTTGTCACCAGCATCTTATCTTAAATCCAATTGTAATTGGTATCCCCAATCACAGTTGTAACCGACACTGTCTTAAAATCCATTTGTAAATGGCATGATAAGTCTGGTTGTCACTAGCATTTGTTTGCAAGTCCAATTGTTATTGGCATTACCTGTTAAGACCATTTGTTACTGGCGTCGTTTGTTAAGTTTGGTTGTCACAAGCATCTGTCAAATCCAGTTGTAACTGGTATCATTTTAAAGTTTGATTGTCACCAGCATCTGTCAAATCCAGTTGTAACTGGTATCCTTTTAAAGTCTGGTTGTCACCAGCTCTATCAAATCCAATTGTAAATCGTATCCTTTTAAAGCCTGGTTATCACCATCATTTGTCAAATCCAGTTGTAACTGGTACCCTTTTAAAGTCTGGTTGTCACCAACATCTGTCAAATCCATTTGTAAATGGTATCTTTAAGTCTGGTCGTCATCAGCACCCTTGAAATCCAGTTGTAACTGGTATCCTTTTAAAGTCCGGTTGTCACCAGCATTTGTCAAATCCATCTTTAAATGGTATCTTTAAGTCTGGTCGTCACCAGCGCCCTTGAAGTCCAGGTGTAACTGGCACTAATCCGAGGAGTTTGGTTGTGATATATGTTTATGGTTAAGTCCAATTGTTGTCGGCACCTATAGAAAGTGTTTTATCCTGTAGGCCTTAGTGCTTCCTAGAAAGTTGTCATTTTGACTCTTTCATTGACAATAATTTCCAGAATTTTTGATCGGATGATTTTCTTGTGAGAAATCTCCGGATTTGTCAAGAATGTTCAAGTTGTCATCAGGTCATGTATGAACCCGTTGATATACGCTTTTTAAATTTTTCTAATGTTGTCAGGTCATGTATGAACCTACTGTCAGAACATCTTGATATTCCCCAGCATTGTCAGGTCATGTATGAACCTATTGTTGAACTTTTATTCAAGTATTACCAGGTCAGGTTTGAACCTGCTTTGAATAACCTTTTTCTTTGATTATTCCAGTGTTGTCAGGACATGTATGAACCTGTTGTGGGAATTTTCATAGAAAATATGCAAGTTGTCTTCAGGTCGTGTCTGAACCTGCTGACGAAATCTCTTGTATTCTAAGTGTCGTTTGTCAACTTTCACTTTGAGTACTCCCCGGTGTGTGTCAGACTCTCCAGCATGATTGTTATCCCCAACGGTTTGTTTTACCCTATTGTGTATGTTCTCTATGGGCCATCAGCATTCCCCACAGATTGGTATGTCTGGTAACATCTCCTGTTAAGGATTCACCGTGTCCCTAACAGATAAATTCAGAAATAAAGAGTCCCTCACCCATGCCTATCATATCATAGCATTTTCATTTTTCAGGATCAAAATTTGGGTCTCCATGGTATTTAACCATCCCCCACTACGATCCAATGAAGAGGTTCCGTTTCATATTCCTCTGGTTAAGGATGTTTAAATAGGGGCAACTGTCATACCCTTATTTTGACCCTGAAATTTTTTCCCGTCAATCATTCGTTTACATTCTTTTCTTTTCACGACCAGTCCATGTTTGTCTTTTGGGCCTTGCTTTTTATTTTTAAAATGATTAATCTCCATAGCCATGCAAGATTGAAAACCTCTTTCATTTGTTAGGATCAAGTGAACCTCATGTTTCATCTTTTGTTCCAATTTCATCGAAGTGATTATTCATCTCTCTTTGTCACATTACTAGTTCTCACTTTCTTTCAAAGAAATTAGGTGTCAAGTGCAAAAAGTTTTGTTTTTGGTCATCATCCATATTCATTTTCCCATTCATTCTTAATTCAAAGAAATTCACCATATTTCTCCATTCATATTCATTTTCCCATTCATTCATGATACGAAGAAATTTCACTCATATTTCTTCATTCACATTCATATCCTCCATTTCATATTCAAAATTCTAAATTTCGTATTCAAAATTTTCATTCATGTTTCTTCATTCACATTGAGAAATTTTTCATTTATATTCAAGAATTCCCGCCTACTCATTCATGTTTCGATTACTTCATTCATATTCAATAAGTTTCTCCCATTTATTCAATCATAATCCTCCATTTACATGGCAAGTGATTAATGTAATCTTAAAGTATCTCTCATGAATACTTGGAAGTTCTAAAGCAGAGAACAATTTTGTTTTGTCACAAGGCCACCCATTTTTCATTTACATCAAATATTACAATTACTACAAGTCATATATCTTACAAAATTATAAAAAAAATGGGTGTTTGGACCAAATGAAACTCACCCCAAAACCCCAAGGATCCTAATCCCTGCTTTTTCTCTTTCTCTCTATGTATATACATTGGAGTTTAGGATGAAGTATTGAAAAAAAAACATAATATATTCAAGAGCTACCACGGTTACTAGACAAAGAAGGGACTACTTTCTAGCTTTATTCATTACAGTTTCCCAAGTAATTCCCGTTTGCAGTCGGGTCATTAAAAGGACCAAGTTGCGCAGCAGCATACTCAGGTGTCCTCATGTACTGAAGACACATTGGGTCAACATAAGAAGCCCGACCACCACCTGGTTTCCTGGCAACAAAACTTGACACTACAGAGGCACCTGTTCCGCAAAGTACTAGTACCTTTGTGAATATTCATATTGGACCAAGTGAGGTCGAGAGGTTGAGAAATAACTCCCTGCATAAAATAGAATCTACCAAACTTGTCACAAAAGGGCTTAGGAAAAAATGCAGCTATTACTGAAGAAGGTCTTTTCAAATTTTCTACTCAGGTATCCATTCAGGTTGAAGTTGTTAAATCCTTTAATGACTCGGAAGGAGCACAATGGGAACACTCACTTTCTGAAAATCCCAATGATCCAGACACTTTTAAACGAAGGTGTAAAATTGCAGAGGTTCTTGTTGAGAATAACTTTGATTTGGCATTCCAAGTGATCTATGAATTCAATCTTCCTACTGTCGATATATATGCTGGTGTTGCTGCTTCTCTTGCTGAGAGAAAAGGAGGCAGCCAATTGACAGAATTCTTTAGGAACATCAAGGGCACAGTAGATGATGATGACTGGGACCAGGTTTTGGATGCTGCAATAAATGTATATGCCAATAAGCATAAAGAACGGCCAAACCATCTAATAGACATGTTAACTAGCAGCCACAGGAAAGCTCTTGCTTGTGTAGTTTGTGTCGGCTTAAAAAGTGCATTTTAGATTGCTTCTCGAAGTGGAAGTGTGGTTGATGTTCCATATGTTGCTCATCAGGCACTGCATGCAAATGCGCTTCCTGTGCTTGATATGTGTAAACAATGGTTGGCATAATACATGTAATCCATTGCTGGTAGAATTTGTGGGCTATCCAATGTGCATGTTTTAGTTTATTGTTGCACCAGATGTCTTGAAAGAAGGAGTTAGATCACGATCAATACTCAGAGAATCACACTCGCTTCTCAACCATGCCTCAATGAGGAAATCAAACACCCTTTGGCGTGACACCAGTATCCAAACAGAATCCTGCAGCAAATCCAAAACTCTGCAACTATCGTCGCCCACGGCAAGTGTCATCATGCGACTGTCATAGCCTTGGATCAAACGCAACCAAAGCCCTGCGAAAATCAAACCAAACCACACAACAGTCAATACCCAAACACCAAAAAAAATTAAAAGGAAATTTTGCAGGTGGTTCACAAAAGGTTGCAGTTTTGGTTTCCAAAGCAGCATTGCATTTTATCCAAGGCACGAAACCAAGTGATTACAGAGTGCCGGTTATGTTGAAGATGCAGGACTTCAAATCCGTGGCGATGAACCAGGGTCTATTGTTGGAGGACATGATGTAAAGAAGTTGGAATATCATGGTAAGATTGATGGCTTTGCAGACAAGCTTTGTACATCAAACATCAAGGGGATTAATAATGAAACTGATCTACCGGATAAAAAACAACAGATAGATCCGTTTTGCAATTGAATTTGACTACTACACAATCGAACCGAACACTGAGAAGCGATAAGTGTCTGCAGAATGGAATTGGGATTAGGTTTTGATGAAAACGATTACTTATCATGTTGTGGAAGCACCCAATTCGCCAAAGAAATGGCTTCCGTTTCTCCTTTCCCTTCCTACAACCATGCTTTTTCTGTTGCCAGACACATTTGGTCCAACACGTTGATGTCAATGGTTGGCTACTCACCATTCCATTGGTCAAACCCGACATGTCCTCCTGCAAGCATCAAACAACACATATTATATTCAAGTGAATTCGCAGCAGTGAATAGCCTTTTACCGGCGGTAAAAGTCCACAAGCAACAAAAGGGAATCAAAACATTTTCAGAAGAAGGTACAAGGTACAACTTACCTTTTTCAGAATAAGCATCAAAATGGGGTAGACAACAGAGCAGCGCAAGGGAGCGTCCTCCCAGATCGATACCCTTTTGATCTTAGTGGCCAATTCCAAACCCTAGCAGGATGAATAAAAGGGAGAACTTTCTCCTCATTGAGCGGCGGAACTGTTGATAAGACAAAAAGATCAGATAGCGGTGAGAAAGAACATAAAAAGCCTAACAAAAAATCAAAGAAAGAGGAGAGTAAAAATCTGGAAAAGAAAGAAGACACACACTAAGAGCTGACACAACAATCACTCGGATTAATCTTTGGAGAACCTAAGCGAAGCTGTGAAAGGCGTTGGTTCCGAAGGAGAAAGAGGAGTAAGGAATCCCATACTTATTCATCTGCCTTTGAAGAATCTCGATCTGGTAGTTGTTTTTCTTCTCTCTTCTTCATTATGTGGTACTTGGATTCATGTTAATACCACCGAATGTATGCGTAGCTCACTTTTTCCATGCGTGATTCACATCTCTGCATTTGATTTCTTTTGTCTTTCGTTTGGTGTTTGAGATTTGGTTTGTGATTTGGATTAATGAATTTGTGAATATCGAGTGCAAATATGTTCCCTTAATGTTGAAGTTTGGTTTGTGTTAGGAGATTTGGATTGAGTCTCTCTATGAACTATTTTTGTTTGTTATGAGTGAGAGAAGAGGGATAAATGTTTCAAGCAGAGAGGAGAGAGAATATATGGATTCGGGAGTTTTGTTTTTCATTTTCTCTTTGTGCTGACTTTTCAGCTACCTCATGGCTTGTTCTAAGTGTTTAAATGGATTTTATTTTCTCCATTCTTGTTTATTATTTTTCGGATCCATCGATATAACAGTTTTGGACTTTGTTTTGATTTTATCTTATTCTATCATGATATCCCAGAAGCCAACGCACGAGGGAGCAATGGCATTGTTACTTTAGTCATTTTCGATGCAATTAATGATGGTGGTTAGTTGTTTTCGTAGGTGCTGTAATTAGCCACTCTTTTTTTTATGGAGATAGGGTGACCCGTTGTTAATTGTAAATTTACGTGTCGGGTTTTTGTTATCGTATCCACAGGGATTGTAAGATATCACCGTCGTTCGATGGTTGTATTAATTCTAACTCAATGTAACAATAGGGTTTTGGTTGGTTGTCACGTTATCTTGCATAAAAAGGTAATAAATTGCGGTAAAAGTTATGGATTGAATAAATGAGAAATATTGCCAAAGTTAGGGTTCAATGATCACTTTGCATGTATTTGTTCGGTCAACACTCTTATAAACTCCTTTAGATGATAAATCATTTCACAAAGTCCTCCCAATATGTTTCTCTCGAACACACATTGTGAGTTTTCCCATTTTGATCCATTGTTTCTCTCGAACACAATCTATCAAAATGACAACTTTTTGGTTCAACCTTATGGTGAACAAAATCATTCGCTACTATCTCTAGCTAACAAACAAGATTGGATGAAAACCTAGGTCAAGAGTTGGTAAACATCTCTCGATCATAAACCAACACAAAGAGTTTTAAATAGAAACAAAGTTTTCATCATATATTCACCATTAAAGAGTTTACATATGAAGATCCTTACATTTACACACAAAGCTAGTAATCACCTACATCTAACCTTGACAAATGGATGACTTAGCTACTCATTTTCATGGTAGCTTGGTCGGCAAGTTTCGGAAGAAGGTTGATCAACATCCAAGTCGGATAATCGATATTGGATGGGAATCCACCTTCTTTTTGTAGAAGATGGTTACAAGATGAAGAGAAATGAAATCTAGGGCATAAAAGCTCCCCAAGAACAATGCTGTAAAAATATCTAACAAAAGTACAAAAGTGGAAAAATGCTGTAAAACTAGGTATCGTGCTCAAAAGTGGCACCTGCTACTTATAGAGTAGTACTAGGCTGTCATGCTCGCTAGGCGAGCAGAATGGCTCGCCTAGCGAGGGTCAAATTGTGGCACCAAAGGCACCTGTGCCCAGAGAAAACAGGGTCTGTTGAACTGTCATGTTCGCCTAGCGAACAAACCTTCGCCTAGCGAAGGACACGCTCCAACCTTCGCCCCAGCGAGGTTGAGAGGTTTTGCTACTGGAATGCTCGCTGGGGACTCGCTAGAGCTTCGCCTAGCGAGTGAGTGCTGGCTGCGCTTTTCACCAAAACTGAACGAACTCGCTACCACCTTCGCTAGCAGCTCGCCTAGCGAATTTATTGACATTTTACTGGAGCTTTTCTCTAGCAGCTCGCCTAGCGAGCAGGTTGATGAATGCTAGTATTCATTGGTTCCTTTGCCAATTTTCTTGTGTCTTCATTTTCAATTAGTTCATGCCTTTTTCCTGCACAATAACACACAAATCAAAGGCACCAAACTTGTTTATCAATGTAATGCATTTCATCAAAAACAAAGGTGATTTAGACAATTTAGCACGGAAATAGAGTGAAAGATGCCCACATATGATAGCTCAAATAAGCACTTTTGGGCATCTAACAACTCTCCCCAACTAGATTCTTGCTTGTCCTCAAGCAAAGTATGCCTCTTGAAGGACAAGAGGATTTGCTTTAAGAAAAAGGTTTCTCCGAAGTTGGATAAACGGCTCAAACACAAGCGAAATCCGCATATACAAGTTTCCAACGGTTCGAATAAAATAATACACAAGAACTAAAACTTAAATAGCAATGCAAAATATTTATCTATCTACAACAATACTATTCTGAATGAATCATCCTATCTCTCCTCTTCGAATAAGGAATGAAGATTTTACGCGTTTGCAACCGCGGGAATAATCTCACTCTCTAACAAACAATGAAGAAATCAAATAGATTCATACAATGTCTAACAATTAAAAATGGTACTGTGGAAGCATAAAGATCACTAAGGGCTTTTCGGTTGAAGCTTGGTTAGGTTAACAAACAAGGGTCATTTCTAAGGCCATTGAAACGAAAGTGCCGATGCAAAAGAGACATTCACAGTATTATTCACACATCTCGACTTTGTTTCATTTGTTTCTTATTTGAAACCTTCACAACACATATTCCACAACTCAATTTTTATTTTCACTATTTTCTTCCAAGCAAGCATTCATTTTCATTCTTTCTATTTTTGTTCTTTTCTTTCACATCAAATATACAAAACAGATGTTTCTTTTCTATATTTTCTATACATATATTTTTTATGCTTGCTCGGTTTTTCTTTTCTTTTTCAAGAGTTGTGGTACTTACCGATTCTTTTTCGTTCTCCCCAACTTATTTCTTCCTCACCCTAAGTGAATGCTCTTAACTTTTTACGGCAAAAGAACAATAATCTAGATTTTCCGGGTTGTAAAAAAAAGATTTTTGAGATCTCGCTTTATTTCAAGCCGAGATTCAACTGTTTAAGCTCAAAGGGGTTAACAAATACTCTCTCTGCTCACAGGTAAGTTGTTTTTGGATGTAGTTGTGCTCGAAAGAAAACAAGTGCCTTGATCATTTCTAATTGCTTCCACAATTTCACAATAATAAAAGACAAAGCATGAATCACATGAATCAACAAAATTTATTAGAATCCAGCATTTTCATGTACAATGGAGGTTTCCTCACAATTTGTGGTTTTAAGTCCTAGATGAAACATTCATTCAATTATGTTGCAAAAAGACAATATTCAATTTACCAAAAAGAGTAAAGTTCCTAATGCATTCTAAAATTCTAGTCGGAGGTAACCATGTACCTTAGCTTCATTCACTTGTTTATTCTTATCATTGTCATCCAAGCTCGGATGCACCTTCATTGGGTACTTCTTGAGGAGCAACCAATCTAGAAGGTTTGCCACTTAATCACCCAAAAATTTATTAAACAACAAAATTAAAAACATAAATAAATAACATTAACTGAAAATATAAATTTGTTCATGGGGGACAAAACACCCCAATAGTACAACACCAAAGTCAAGATACAAAATCCGAAAATACAAATAGAAATAAACATAAAAACTGAAAAGTACAAAAACTTAACCCTCTAAGGGCTCAGGACTCCTCCTCGCTAACGGCATCAGAACCGGTAGCCTCATCATCATCATCATCATCATCATCATCATCTTCATCAGCAGCAGTGCCCACCCCCTCACTATACACTGGCGTGTCCACAGGCCAGTTGGCGTTAAGCAGAAACTGTTCACGCGTCATCAAAGCATGAGCACCACTTCCTTGCAGCTGTAACCGCTGCATAGAGTCGTGCATATCTAACATGGCTCTCTGGGATGCCGCCATCCATTCCAAATTGTAATTGCACACAGCTTGGACGTATGGATCTAGTCTAGGAGTAGAAGTACCAGGACCATCAGAAGCCCATGTACTTCCTGAAGCAGCACTGCCTCTAGCATTCTTCGCTCTACAATATTTGGCCACATACCGGTCATCGATAGGTGACGGGATCCTTACCTGACCCCGAGACGGAAGTCTCACCCTTGCCTGAATGCATAAACTCATGATCAAGCACGGGAAAGCTAGGGGACAATTAACACGAGCCCCCGACTTTAGCCCGCTCTCGATCACGGACTTCAGCTCATTTGCGATGATCCTCGCCACATCGATCTGGACGTTGGTGAGGATAGAATGGACCAAATGTGCCACTGGGATCGGCACTGTAGAGGTGTGGGATTTAGGCTGGATGTTGGTTAAAACCAAAAGCAGTATCAGTTGAGCCATGGGAGTCATGTCCTCCCTGTGATACCTCATTGGAACCCCAGATGGGTTCAGCTCAACAGATTTCCCTGGTAAAAGCAGGGCGGCAGAAATTGCTTCAACATCACGGTGAAGCCGTAGGTCAGTGTGGTATTGGTCTCTCTCTTCAGCTCCCAGCTGGAGCGGTTCCCCAAGGATTCGGTTGATGGCATCCCGATCAAATGCAATTGGACGCCCGGCCACTTTAGATACCCAAGTAAAGGGCTCGTCGTCATCGGGCAGTGCGTTAGCATAAAATTCCCGCACTGTAGCTATGTCGTAATGCTCTAAGGGATTAATCAACCGATCCCATTTCTTCGCGTCAATCAACCCGGCAAAATTTCTGTTAGTGCCCTGTGGGTTGATCAGGAATCGCTTCTCTGGAAGAATTTTCCGCTTCTCCAGAGAAATGTATCTGGCGGCCTGCTTCGGGCCGACAAACTTATCTTGGTCAAACTGGATAGGCACAGTCCGGGAAGTAGTCGCTCCCTTTCTTTTCTTAGCCGCTCCATCTGCAAAATATGAGAGGAAACAACACACACCAAACAAACAGATTAGACATCAAAGCAATATTCAAAAGACTGACATGCTCGCTGCTGCTTCGCCTAGCGAAGAGGCAGCGAACGCTCGCCCCAGGTTCGCCTAGCGAGTGCTAGCGAACCTTACGGGTTTTGGGGTTTTTCAGCATGTTCAGAGATTCTCCCCCAAAACCCATACTCAAATGGTTCCAACATCAGAACCTAATGATATATCAAGTAAATAACCGTTCTATGCTATTGGGGATTACATATTTGCATTCAAAACCTAAAATCCCAATTTGCAAAACCTAAATTACCACATGCAAACCTAATGTTTCCCATACTCCACTCATTCTAATTGCAATTTAAATTGGAAATTTAGAGTTCAAACAAAAAGAAAAAATGTAGTAGGGCATACCTTAGTTACACTGATTTGGAAATGTGAAGTGAGTAGGATTTGCAATCGACCGAGTAGGAAAAGAGTGTTAGTGAGAGAGATGCAAATGAGAGAGTGTGGAGAGCTCTGTAAAAAATTTCGCAGCAGGGTTGCAAAACAGCAAATTTGTGTTAGGGAAAAAATGAGTGCCCTGCTGAGATTTAAATAAGTGCTGTCATGCAGCGCTCGCTGCTGCTTCGCCTAGCGAGCAGCTAGCGAGTTTGCTCGCTGCTGCTTCGCCTAGCAAGCATCTGGCGAGCATGACAGCAAATGCCTTTTCCAAGGCAGCAGTTCATGTTCATACAGCATGGTTAGCACTAGGAAACCCAACACACACAACACAAAAAACAGTAAATACTTACAATGTTGGGGTGCCTCCCAACTAGCGCTTGTTTAACGTCGTCTAAGCTCGACGGTGTGATGCTCATAGAGGAGCATCAAGCGGTAGAGCACAGCTCTCGCGATCCACATGACCGCCGAGATAAGCTTTCAATCGTTGGCCATTCACGGTCCAACTATCTTTCTTGTCGATGTCTTCAATAACAATAGCCCCGTACTCCTTCACATCTTTCACCCGAAATGGCCCGGACCATTTTGATTTCAACTTCCCGGGAAACAATTTCAACCGGGAGTTAAACAATAAGACCAATTGTCCGGGCACAAATTCTTTGTTACGGAGCTTCTTGTCGTGATACTTTTTTGCCTTCTCCTTGTACAACCAACTTGAGTGGTATGCGACATTGCACATCTCTTCCAACTCAAGTAGTTGCACTTTCCTTTTTTCACCGGCCAACTCATTTTCAAAATTTAAAAACTTTAGGGCCCACAAGGCCTTGTGCTCCAATTCAACCGGCAAATGGCAAGTTTTACCAAATACCAATTGAAAGGGAGTTAGGCCAATTCGAGCTTTAAAGGTCGTACGGTAGGCCCATAATGCTTCGTCCAATTTTTGGGACCACTCCTTTTTTGAATTAGACACGGTTTTTTCGAGGATTCTCTTAATCTCACGATTAGAGACCTCAGCTTGCCCATTAGCTTGTGGGTGATACGGAGTCGTCACCCTATGCGATACACCGTAATGTTTTAAAATAGTTTCCAAAGGTGCATTACAAAAGTGTGACCCTCCGTCACTTATCAACACTCGGGGGGTTCCGAAACGGGAAAATATGTTTTTCTTCAAAAAATTATCACCGTTTTCGCATCCGCCCGAGGTGAGGCAATCGCCTCAACCCACTTAGAGACATAATCGACAGCAACAAGCATGTACTCGTTCCCATAAGAGGGTGGGAAAGGTCCTACGAAATCTATGCCCCAACAATCAAATACTTCCACTTCTTGGATATTTTGGAGAGGCATTTCATCTCTCTTACCTATCCCACCGCTTCTTTGGCAACTGTCACAACTTTGCGCATGGGTATGTGCGTCTTTAAAAATAGTGGGCCAATAAAATCCCGATTGAAGAATTTTAGTGGCCGTTCTAACCCCATTATAATGTCCGCCGTAAGGCGAGTTGTGACAATGCCAAAGGATGCTCTGGGCTTCATCTCCAGTTACGCATCTCCTTAATAGGTTATCACTACCCAACTTAAACAAGTATGGGTCATCCCAAACATAATACTTCGCATCCGAAAGGAACTTCCTTTTTTGGTTCGAAGTTAGGTCGGAAGGCACAAAACCACTAGCCTTGTGGTTTGCAAAGTCTGCAAACCACGGCCTAACTTGAACCTTAAACAGTTTTTCATCAGGAAATTCTTCCCGGATTTCCTTTTCAGATGCGGTAACCTCCACATTCACTAAGCGGGATAAATGATCCGCTACCAAGTTTTCCGACCCCTTCTTGTCTTTGATTTCTACATCGAATTCTTGTAACAAGAGGATCCAACGGATGAGCCTTTGCTTCGAATCCGGTTTGGTTAGCAGATATTTAATCGCCGTGTGGTCGGTATACACAACGACTTTAGACCCTATAAGATAGGACCTAAACTTTTCTAGCGCATACACTATTGCAAGTAGTTCTTTTTCCGTTGTGGCATAATTTATTTGAGCCTCGTTAAGAACCTTACTCGCATAATGTATCGCATGAAAAGTTTGTCTTTTCTTTGGCCAAGTACCGCTCCAACAGCATAGTCACTCGCATCACACATTAGTTCAAAATTTTCATTCCAATTGGGAGCGACTATTATTGGAGCGGTAACCAATTTTTCTTTTAAAGTTTCGAAAGCTTGCAAACAATCATCGGTGAGGAGAAATACCTGGTCCTTAGCGAGCAAATTGCTCAAAGGCTTAGCCACCTTTGAGAAGTCTTTGATAAAGCGCCGATAGAACCCGGCGTGCCCCAAAAAGCTACGGATGTCCTTCACATTCACCGGAGGAGGTAATTTTTCTATCACTTCAACCTTAGCTCTATCCACTTCAAGCCCCCTTCTAGAGACTTTGTGGCCTAGCACGATCCCCTCGGTCACCATGAAGTGACACTTCTCCCAATTAAGCACCAAATTGGTCTTCACACATCTCTCCAACACCGTCTTCAAGTTCGCCAAGCATTGACTAAAAGACCCACCAAATACCGAGAAGTCATCCATGAAGACTTCCATTGTTTTCTCTATCAGATCGGCAAAAATGGCTTGCACACATCGTTGGAAAGTCGCCGGTGCATTGCACAGCCCAAAGGGCATTTTTCGGTATGCGAACACTCCAAACGGACACGTGAAGGCCGTCTTCTCATGATCGGCCGGGTCAACCGCAATTTGATTGTACCCGGAGTAGCCGTCCAAAAAACAATAGTATTGTTGGCCCGATAGTCTTTCGAGCATTTGATCCATAAATGGGAGTGGAAAATGGTCCTTTCGAGTCGCGGTATTCAACCGCCTATAATCAATACACATTCTCCACCCCGTTGCAACTTTAGTGGGGATCAATTCGTCCTTGTCATTCGGATCACGGTAATCCCCCCTTCTTCGGAACAACGTGCACGGGACTAACCCATGGACTATCCGAGATCGGGTAAATCATCCCCGCATCCAACAGCTTTACCACTTCCTTTCGAACAACCTCCTTCATGGTAGGATTTAGGCGGCGTTGTGGTTGAGCCACCGGCTTAAAATCCTCCTCCATCAAAATCTTGTGCATACAATAGGATGGACTAATTCCTTTTAGATCGGAAAGAGTCCAACCCATGGCTTCTTGATTTATTTTTAACACAATGATTAGACGGGCCTCTTCTTCATTTGTCAAAAGGTTGCTTATGATGACCGGCTTTGCCTCGGTCTCATCAAGGAATACATATTTCAAAGTAGAGGGTAGCACTTTCAATTCAATTGGCGCTTTTTCGTCAATAACCTCCTTCTTCAAGTTTTCCTCCTCTACTTCCCATGGTTGTAAGTCGTCTAAACTATCAAGTTCCTTTAAGCATTCCTCAAGAGCTAGCTCTTCTTCAACAGTGAAAACCTCCAATGAGTCGTCAAGAGCTAACTCCATAGGAGATATCTCATGAATATGCTTTGAAACCTCCATAATAGCGTCTTCGATCACATCAATGCGGAAGCTATCATTTCTATCTTTTGAATGCTTCATTGCCTCGAATAGATCGAATGTCACTTCCTCATTTTGAACTCTCACCTTCATTAAACCGTCATCAACATCTATCATCATTCGCGCGGTCTTCATGAACGGTCGGCCCAAGATGAGCGGAGCATCATCATCTTCCTCTATATCAATAACAATAAAATCGACCGGGAAAAAGAATTTGTCGACCTTCACCAAAACATCTTGGGCTACGCCATGAGGATGGGTCGTCGACTTATCCGCCAATTGCAACGTCATTCGGATGGACTTAATCTCAATGTTGCCAAGTCTCTTGATAATTGACAAAGGTATAAGATTAATGCTTGACCCCAAGTCAATAAGTCCTTTCCCGACATATACGTCACCAATTTTAACAGGCAATGTAACTCTTCCCGGATCAACCTCTTTCTTAGGAAGCGTCCTTTGAATAATGGCACTACAGCTCGCGTCAAGGACGATGGTCTCCGGTTCCGTATACCTCCGTTTTTTTGTTAGTATGTCCTTCATGAACTTGGCATACTTGGGCATTTGCTCCAAGGCTTCGGCAAACGGAATGTTGATTTGCAACTGTTTAAAAATATCCATGAACCGGGCGTAATGCCGTTCATTCTCCCTTTTGGACGGAGCATGAGGATAAGGAAGGTTTTGGATTGGAGTAGCGCTCACTACCTCCTTTCCCTTTGCAACTCTAGCACTCTTCCATCTAGGCTTTTTCACTACCTCCCCTATTACCTCATCACTTGTATTTTTCTCAATCTCCACACCTTTTTTCTTTTCAACTTCACCATTATTTTTATTCTTTTCAACTTCTTCACCCTCACTCCACTCTCCTACTTCACCATCAACATTTTCCTCCAATATTTCCTCCTCAATTTCTTTCTCTTTCTCTCTTTGTTCACTCTCAACTCCTTTTTTATTCTCACTACCCAACTCCCTCCCACTTCTCGTCATGATCGCCTTACAATGTGCATTAGGATTTGTTTGCGTGTTTGCCGAAAAGGAAGGAGCGGTTTGTTGTTCCGCGAGTTGCTTGGCAAGTTGCCCAACTTGAGTCTCGAGATTTTTTATGGCCGCGTCATTGCTCTTTTGATTAGCCATTGACATTTGCATGAATTGCGTCAATGTCTCTTCCAATTTAGAAGTTACGACCGGCGGTTGTTGAGGTTGAGGTTGATAAGGATTTTGGGGGGGGGGTTTGACGACTAGAAGAACCACCTCCATAACCTTGGTTATGATAATAGTTGCTTCTAGGTTGGAACCCTTGGTTCCCTTGGTAATGTTGTTGTTGATTTTGAGGGTGCGGTTGATAAGGTTGTTGTTGTTGTTGTGGTCTCGGTTGATAGTCCCGTTGATTGGCCATGTAGTTTACTTCGTCAAAACCGGGAGGTGGACAAAATCCGGTGTCATGTTCACCTTTACAAAGTTCACAACAAGCTATTTGTTTAGCTTTTGACGGTTCTCTTAACTCTTTGATTTGTTGCGTTAAGAGTTCCACTTGTTGTGAGATGAGCTTGTTTTGGGCAAGGATGGCATCATTCGTCCCTAGCTCAAGCACTCTCGCCTTCTTCAAAGAATTTCCTCGACTTTGACTCTGAAGATCATTTAAAGTCATTCGATTTATGATGTTTGTGGCTTCTTCGGCACTTTTTGACAATAAAGAGCCACCCGAGGTAGCATCCATCAATGTTTTGCAGTTTGGTTGAAGTCCATTTCTGAAGATATGGATTTGAGTCATTTCATCAAATCCATGCCCTTTACATTTCCGAAGCATGGACTTGAATCTTTCCCACGCTTCATTCAAAGATTCACTGGTTCCTTGTGAAAACACCGAGATGGCCGTCTTGGATTCCATGAATCGGTTATGGGAGAAAAATCTTTCGATGAATTTCTCTTCTAACACGTTCCAGTCTGTCATTACGGCTGGTGTTTGATCTAGGTACCAATCCTTTGCTTTACCTAGCAAAGCATGGGGAAATAATCGTCTGAACAACGGAAGCTCCTGAGCCTGATCCACTCCGGCAGCCAATGCTATCTCATAAAATTTTGTGAGAAAAGCAAATGGGTCTTCATGGTCCATTCCGGTGAATGGACTTCCATATAATAGATTTAGAGTTCCCGTTTTCATCTCAGCTTGCCTTCCGGTGTGGTTGGCAAACTGAGCGGTGTTCCTTGGACTATTGATGCATGGAGTAGAAATAGGTGGTGGTGGTTGTGGCTCCATGTTTGGTATGAATGGTGGTGGATTTGTGGTTGAAGAACTTTCTCCTTGCTCTTGGCGTTGTCTAGCCTGTTGCCTCCTACGTCTCGTTTTGCTATTGAGCCTCCTTGCGGTTCTCTCGATCTCAGGATCAAAAAGAAGTTCGTCCACAGGGATTTTCCCTCGCATAAAACGTAAGCTGCACACTAAACCAAACAGATTACAAGCACAAGTCAAAAATTCACAAGCTAAAACTTAAACAACCATTGCGATGCTCGCAATATCAATTTACAATCCCCCGGCAACGGCGCCATTTTGTTAGTTGTAAATTTACGTGTCGGGTTTTTGTTATCGTATCCACAGGGATTGTAAGATATCACCGCCGTTCGATGGTTGTATTAATTCTAACTCAATGTAACAATAGGGTTTTGGTTGGTTGTCACGTTATCTTGCATAAAAAGGTAATAAATTGCGGTAAAAGTTATGGTTTGAATAAATGAGAAATATTGCCAAAGTTAGGGTTCAATGATCACTTTGCATGTATTTGTTCGGTCAACACTCTTATAAACTCCTTTAGATGATAAATCATTTCACAAAGTCCTTCCAATATGTTTCTCTCGAACACACATTGTGAGTTTTCCCATTTTGATCCATTGTTTCTCTCGAACACAATCTATCAAAATGACAACTTTTTGGTTCAATCTTATGGTGAACAAAATCATTCGCTACTATCTCTAGCTAACAAACAAGATTGGATGAAAACCTAGGTCAAGAGTTGGTAAACATCTCTCGATCATAAACCAACACAAAGAGTTTTAAATAGAAACAAAGTTTTCATCATATATTCACCATTAAAGAGTTTACATATGAAGATCCTTACATTTACACACAAAGCTAGTAATCACCTACATCTAACCTTGACAAATGGATGACTTAGCTACTCATTTTCATGGTAGCTTGGTCGGCAAGTTTCGGAAGAAGGTTGATCAACATCCAAGTCGGATAATCGATATTGGATGGGAATCCACCTTCTTTTTGTAGAAGATGGTTACAAGATGAAGAGAAATGAAATATAGGGCATAAAAGCTCCCCAAGAACAATGCTGTAAAAATATCTAACAAAAGTACAAAAGTGGAAAAATGCTGTAAAACTAGGTATGGTGCTCAAAAGTGGCACCTGCTACTTATAGAGTAGTACTGGGCTGTCATGCTCGCTAGGCGAGCAGAATGGCTCGCCTAGCGAGGGTCAAATTGTGGCACCAAAGGCACCTGTGCCCAGAGAAAACAGGGTCTGTTGAACTGTCATGTTCGCCTAGCGAACAAACCTTCGCCTAGCGAAGGACACGCTCCAACCTTCGCCCCAGCGAGGTTGAGAGGTTTTGCTACTGGAATGCTCGCTGGGGACTCGCTAGAGCTTCGCCTAGCGAGTGAGTGCTGGCTGCGCTTTTCACCAAAACTGAACGAACTCGCTACCACCTTCGCTAGCAGCTCGCCTAGCGAATTTATTGACATTTTACTGGAGCTTTTCGCCAGCAGCTCGCCTAGCGAGCAGGTTGATGAATGCTAGTATTCATTGGTTCCTTTGCCAATTTTCTTGTGTCTTCATTTTCAATTAGTTCATGCCTTTTTCCTGCACAATAACACACAAATCAAAGGCACCAAACTTGTTTATCAATGTAATGCATTTCATCAAAAACAAAGGTGATTTAGACAATTTAGCACGGAAATAGAGTGAAAGATGCCCACATATGATAGCTCAAATAAGCACTTTTAGGCATCTAACACCCGTAAGGTCAGATGCTTGCGTTTTCCCTAGGATTTGCTTTGGTCAAACTACATTTTCGGTTGTGACCATTAAGATTCATCTCCTTGCCCTTTTTTTGGTTGTTGTTGGAGCGGGTTTTGTTGACCCGAATCTCCACGGTTCAAGGACCGTTGGGTTCTCTTTCAGCCCAAACTCGTATGGCCCTTGCTGGCCTTTATTAGTTTTTTTGTTTTTCTATTTATTCTTTTTGTTTCATTGTTTATGTACTTGGGTCGCTATTAAGGTAACAACTGGCTGTCCATGGCTGGGTGGAGGGAGAGTTATCTCATCTCCCTTTGTGTGGTGGGTTTGATACCCGTGTGTGGTATTTTGGTTGTTTAGCATTTAATTTTTTATGTTATTTTTAATTCTCATGTTATGTTTTAATTTAATTTCTTCTATACTCATTATTATTTTAATAATTACCCCTTTTATTTATTTTAATTGACAAAGCATCGATTTTAATTTATGGATTCAACCATTCTTATGTTGTTTACCCATGATTATTTTATCGAGATAACAATAGAATTTCGCCGCGTTTCGATTGGTTGCACATGATCATTCAATGTTGACATGATGCATAAACCGGTTTTGAGCACAGTACTTAGTTGTAATTTCCCCATCTCTACACCCTTGTAAGTCGATTGCCTTTAAGCATCGTCGTCCACCTCACATAGCTTACTCTTGGGCTTTCTTACAATGAGACGTTTCTCTTGCACTTACACTCATGCATTGCTCGTTGATTGTTTTGTTCCATTTTAATTACTCCATTGCTTTGAATCCCCATTTGACAAAATGTACACTACTCCCATGACGTGTAATAATTTTACTGTTTTATTTCTTTATTTGCTTGACTATTTAGTTAGCTACTAACACAAGAATAAAATTAACCATTTCCAAAAGATCAAAAATAAAAACTCGATCCAACGTCGAGTATTTTTCTCAATAAATAAATCCATCCATTTCTATCAACCCATTTCTATCCATTCCATTTCTCTTAAACCTCCATCAATGCTTGATCCAACGTCAAGTCATTTTCATAATAAAACTAAAAAAAATACTTAATCCCTATTAAACATTTTTTCAATAAAGATGGAAATGGAACATGGTGGATGCCATGCACTCCTGAGATTAAGATTCGAGGTGGATGCCTTGACTATCTTAGCTCTCGCCATCATTTAAAATTGTCAATGCGGTTTCTTCAAACCCTTTCTCAATCAAATTCAAAACATTTAACTCTTATTAAATACCTTTGCAAATAAGATGGAAATGGAACGTGGTGGATACCACACCCTCCTGAGACTAGGATTCGAGATGGATATCTCGCCCATCCAAGTTCTCGCCATTACTCAAAACACATCAAACCAATCAATTTCTTTTCTCGCCGCCGTGCGATTGACTCTTAAACCTTTTCTCGCCGCCGTGCGATTGACCCTTCAAACCCTTTCTTAAACGAAAGGTACTTTGTTTCAAAACAATGCAAGGCGATGTTTCTCCACCTGTTTTGGGTAGTCCAACAATGTTTTCGTCGATTGACACAAAGTAGCTTTCTCTAAAATCGACCAACAAACAAACATTTTTCTACCCAGAACTACGTAAGCCTTGATTTCTCTATTGAGATACGTAGGAGCAGGATTTGTAAATCTTGTCAGACCCATTAATAAAAAACTTAGGTTTAGTCCTTTGTCGAAAATCCAAAAACATTCTTCTCTCTTCTATTCTTTCTTTCCCACCTAATAAATTGAAAAGCCTAACATTTCAAACTAACACTAATGTGCACAACTAACCTAACGGTTCCCATTGAGTACAACGGACGTGAGGGGTGCTAATACCTTCCCCTTGCGTAATCGACTCCTGAACCCTGATTCGGTTGCGACGACCATAATCATTGTCGTTCTTTCTTGGGTTTTATCGATATTTCCCCTTTCCCTTTAGGAATAAATAAAATTCGATGGCGACTCTGTTCAGTCCATCATTGCGAGCGTGCGGTTGCGCTTCGCTAGGTCGTATTCCCATTTTCCGAGGTACGACACTTGCTTGCTCTTGATCTTGGTCTGTGAAGTAATTATGATTCTTCTTAGAAAAAGATACTTTCAGAGCCTACTCTAGCTCTCTTTCAGAGGTTCTCTCAGTCAAATGCAACTCTTGTGCCTCTAGACAGCTCTACAGCTCTTCAATTCTCATGGTACTCAGATCCTTAGAATGTTTAATTGCTACAACAATGTAATCAAATTGAGGAGTAAGTGATCTTCAGTACCTTTTCAATGATTACTTGTTCAGAAAGAGTTTCTCCATAAGATTTCATCTTATTTATGATTAGAATCACTTTGGAGATGTAATTTGGTATCTTCTCATTATTTTTCATGTTGATATTCTCGTACTGACTACGCATAGACTGAAGCTTCAACTTCTTCACTGATGCATCACCTCCATAGTAACATATCAGTATATCCCAAGCAGCCCTCGTCGTTGTTGAATCAACGATCTTCTCAAACACATTCGCATACACACACATTGATGAATGTAAAATAGAGCTTTCTAATCTTTCTTCCTAAACTCTCCATACGCGTTCCTTTGTGCTTCAGTTTCATCTACTGCAACCACTGTATAACTGTCATTGACGAGATCAAGAACATCTGAGCATCAAACAATACACGCATCTGAATCATCTATCGATTCCAGTTCTTTCCAAATACTGGAAGCTTCGTATTCAAGCTACTTTTTCCATCGTTCATCTTTGATCTTGTGCAAGAATTCAATCATATCTCACCAAACACTCGTGTTTCCCAATCCCTCAGAATCAAAAAATGTGATTTTGTTATGATTTTGGTCGTAAATTAAACGAGAACTCAAGAAACAAAATCAATCACACATGCCTCACGTTCACTCAGTGTTTCCGTTAGTGTTTCTCGTTGATCTGAACTGGAGCTATAGATGTCAATTATTGGTGCACAAGAGGAAGAAGATGAAGATGATGAAGATGAAGGGAGAGGAGAAAGAAGTTGAATCTTTAACTAACTTTTCTCTAACGGAATTGAAATTGATTATAAAATGATTCACACCACAAAACTAAAAAATAACTTTAAGTGTTTATACAATGAGAGTCTATATACAAATTTAAATATAAGTTAAATTAAATTTAAATATAACTGAAATGAATTAAAATCTAACAAAGTATAGGTCTAACGCAGTTATCCTCTCTGAATGCATGTGTAAGAAGAAAAAGATATTGTCACTGAAACAATATTAATCTCATTTTATTTTGTGAATGTTCATTTTATAGGAAGGTCAAAAAATAGATACCATGATGGTTAGGGTTTACAATGTTATGTCTAACAAACTAAGTGATCATGAATATCAGTTTAACAAATTGTGCTTAAGAGTCATAAAATACAAGGCCAGTTTATATTAATGTGGTTTGTGTGTATTTGGTCAATTTAAAAGATAAGGAACATAATCATATATTAACATAAAGTTTTCAATTTTAATCTTTTAGGAGAAAACTTCAACTTAACGTCGTTGTGTCACTACGCCAAAAATGACTTTTAACAGCGCATCTTAGACAGCGCTTTTAAAAGAAAGCGCTGTCTAAGGTTAAAATTAAAATAAAACACGGAAAATGTTCCAAAAAAATAATGAAAGCGCTGTCTAAGGGGGGGTCTTAGACAGCGCTTTCTAAAAGCGCTGTCTAAGACCCCCCCTTAGACAGCGCTTTTAGAAAGCGCTTTTAAATATAGACCTTAGTCAGCGCTTTTGATAAAGCGCTGTCTAATGTCTTTAAATTAAAAAAAAAATTAAAACCAAAAGCGCTGTCTAAGGCATACCTTAGAAAGCGCTTTCCACAAAAGCGCTGTCTAAGGTCTAATTAAAATAAAATTTCAGACTCCATTTCAATTTTCGTTCTCTGTTCTTTTGTTTTCCCTCCTGCGAACGTTGAAACCCTATCAGTTCCTCTTCTCTAGCTAAACCACAAAACGCCATAAATTCCTCTTGAAACCTAACCCTAAGCTCCAATCAAGCCAAACTGGGGAAGAACCCTAGGTTTTTCAACTTAAATTAACCTAACCCTGAGGAATACCTTCGAAGTGGGGGTTTGCTCTTGCGAACGTTGAATCGAAGGTTGCAGCGCAAGGAGATCACTTGAATACGGTACGTTCTGCTCTAATGCTCTTCCTCCACTACTGCGTTTTGTTTGTCTTTCACCGTTTCCGAAACCCGCAATACGTGAAACAAATTACACAAAGGTTATTCGTTATCGATTGCATAATTTTGTAATTTTGTAATTAAGGTATGCCCATAATTTTGAAACAAATTATGCCCATTAGGTTCCATAATTTTGTAATTTTAACTCATTTTGATTTAGAGCTCAAAATTGAAGGGGAGCAGAAAATAAAGAAAATGGTGGAAGGGACTATGTCTCTTGATGCTGTTATAAAGGAAGCTGTTGATTTGGTATGTCAAAACATGACACTGATACATGTGTCTGTGTCTGTATTGCGTCGATGTGAAACACTGAGACGTGTCAGACACTATACACACCTTCCATCAGAAGTATTAGACATTTGATAAATTTGGAATTTGTTGTATGTATAGGAGAACATTCCTATTGAGGAGGTATTTGATAATCTAAAATGCACAAAAGAAGGTTTAACCTCTGAGGAAGTACAAGAGAGGCTTGACATGTTTGGATACAATAAACTTGAAGAAAAAAAGGTTAGAATCCTGACTTAAGTGCTTATATAGTTTCTTACCAAATTGTTATGTAACTTTAACTTCTTGTACAGGAAAGTAAAATACTGAAGTTTTTAGGGTTTATGTGGAATCCTTTGTCATGGGTTATGGAAGCTGCTGCTCTCATGGCCATTGCTATGGCACATGGAGGGGTAAGTCTCTTCCTTTTTTTGTTTGTTTTGTTATTTCTCAATGGTTTTCATTATTTCAAATCATACAAAATTAGAATAACTATGAAACTGTACTCTTATAACCTTTGGTTAACTTGATTTGAAAGTTACAAATGTTATTCATTTTACAAAAGGATTATGGAATACATACAAGAAAGATTTTGGTGGTAGAAGTTTGTTAAGGTGAAAAGTCATGTTTGAACTTTCAACTAGTGTTTTTAAAACCAGACCGTCCAGTTTAACTGGTTGAACTAAGAACCGATTAGTCCGTCTGCTGGTTCAATCAGTGTGTTTCAACTTATTGAACCATTATCTAGAAGTCTCACCGCTAGATCTTCGGTCCTGGTTTTAAAACAATGGTTTTTAATATCAACCGGTTTAATATAACAACGCTTTGATTATGCAGGGAAAGCGAGAAGATTATCAAGATTTTGTTGGCATAATTATTTTGCTAATTATAAACTCAACCATAAGTTTCATAGAAGAAAATAATGCTGGTAATGCAGCTGCTGCCCTTATGGCAAGATTGGCTCCAAAAGCAAAGGTTCTTCTTCTTCTTCTCTTATAATCTCTTTGTTATCTTGTCTTGCTCATAGTTTCTTTGATTTCAAATTATATTTGATTAATAGGTACTTCGTGACGGAAAATGGAGCGAAGAAGATGCTTCGGTATTGGTCCCTGGAGACATAGTTAGCATCAAGCTAGGGGACATCATTCCTGCCGACGCACGTCTCCTTGAAGGTGACCCTTTGAAGATTGATCAGGTAAAATCTATAAAGTACTTTGAAATTACTGATGCATGATTCAAGCGTCACAACGAATAATATCTTCCACGAGTTTATTGATGTTGATATCAGATTCTAGATTTCTTGTAATTGAAGTTATGTTTTTGCTGTTTGTACTTTTAGTCTGCTCTTACCGGAGAGTCACTCCCTGTGACTAAACATCCCGGAGAAGGAGTATATTCTGGTTCAACTTGCAAGCAAGGAGAAATTGAAGCCGTAGTCATAGCAACTGGAGTTCACACATTTTTCGGAAAGGCAGCTCATCTCGTCGAAAACACAACACACGTTGGACATTTCCAACAGGTACATAATATACTAAATAATGTATCGCAGACAAAAGCGATTTGTTCAAATTCCACTATACTTACATTGTTATAGCCACTATTTGACATCACCGAATGTTGTGATAGTAATGCTCACTGCGTGACAAATATTATTACAGGTTTTGACATCTATTGGAAATTTCTGCATCTGTTCAATTGCTATTGGAATGATTATTGAAATCATTGTAATATACGGCGTCCACGGATATGGTTACAGAAACGGTATTGATAACCTTCTAGTGCTACTAATTGGAGGAATCCCTATTGCAATGCCAACTGTTCTTTCAGTTACAATGGCTATTGGCTCACATAAGTTATCTCAGCAGGTTTGCAATTAGTACATTGATTATTCCAACATTTCAGTAGCTTTTTAAAGATGTTGTCAAGTTTTGATCATATGCATCATTGTTGCAGGGTGCTATAACAAAGAGAATGACTGTTATTGAAGAAATGGCCGGAATGGATGTGTTATGCAGTGACAAAACAGGCACATTAACTCTTAACAAGCTTACAGTGGACAAGGAAATGATTGAGGTTTTAATCTTATTCTTTCTAAAGATAAAATAGAACATCGCAATTACTTGAGACATAAGTTTCTTTTTTTGTCAAAAGTATACAAACAGATAAATATTAGTGTCATACCCCGATTTTGGTCCTGAATTTTTTTATTTTGTTTGGCACTTGGCCTAAAAATTCATTTGCATACATTCATTCCCAACTCCATATTTTTGTTACACATTGATCATTGTCTATGCCTTTTTGATCATGGTGCTTTTGACTATAAAATGGATTTTAATCATTTGACTTTTGAATTTTTCAATTTTTGATTTTAATTTCAAATTAAGTTTAATTCCCAAATTTCAATTTAATTTTAATTGTTATTTTTACTAATGATTCAAAACTCTAATTGATTTTAATTTTCAAATAGATGTTAGAATTGATATCAAAGTAATTTTAGCAAATTATGAATTAATTTGATTTTAATTTGGTTTTTTACGGATTTTTATTATTATTTAAATTGATATTTAGATTAGTATTATTTCTAAAAATCCATTTTATAATCAAACATGATCCATTTCCCATCCATAGTGCATTTCAAATCAAAATAGTACATACTCATTTCATAATATTCAATAATATTTAACTTTCAAACATTTCCAAACTCATTTTCATACATATATTTTCATTTAACATTTAAGCATAACAATGCATCACATCCATATCCTACAACAACTCCAACACACTCACTCAAAAAAAAAAAAGGAAAAAAAACAAAATCCAATAATAACACAATAATCCATTCTCAGTGTAATCTCAAATGGGTGAACCAAACACGTCCCAAGGGAATGGACACTGAACTTCTCTCACTTCATCTTTATTTGGAGATCCCGTTTTTTTGAAGTGCTGAAATTTAAAGGAGGAATTACTATAACTCCACAGCAGAATACATTTGGGATTCCTTCATCCAAAAAGAGGCAATTGGCGCAAACCATCATGGGACCTCATAATCTTGGTTTGAATAACACTGAGTTTGGTAGGGTTAAGCAAGTCAGACTTTCAACCATATTGCAGCACTCCCTTAACCTTAACGGAAGTGATACCGGCTCCGCGAGATCACCTGCTCCTGCACCAAAACTAGTCCTACATCAAAATTACCTGCAAAACTTCCATGACAGAAAAACATAGTATAACAGCAGCAAGCCAATTGGAATCACTCAAATTGCCGTAAGTGAGTGTCGGCATTGTCATTACAGCAAACATAACCATAACCTGCAAAAGAAACACACAAATCCTCCTGCTTCCTCCAATTCTAAGAACCTGAAACAACCTCGAAATTGGATTCCTGAAGCGACTTCGTCGAATTGAAACGAAACCCAAATTGAAAGTTCCAGACCAAATTGTGTTTTACACGCGCATAGGAAGATCAGAGTCAAGGAGTAATAAATCGTGGATCGAAATCAAGAAGACTTACCGACTCGGAGTTTCGTCGCGGAGGCTACAGGCTTTTCCTTCTTTATCTGCCCGGAGCTGTTTGGTTCTCTAAAAGGCACCTGCTTAACGATCGGCTAAGGCTGTTATGATGTTGAAGCAGGGTGTGGTTCACGATGGTTCTGTTTTCGTCATGACAGTGGGAGAGGGTTGTGGAAGTACTGAAAGAGGTTGAAAAAAAAATTAGAGAAATTGCTTGAAGTCCTGGAAGTTCTTTTCGGTTCCGGATGCTGTTAGTTTGTTCTCGCTGGCTCTTGCGTTGCAGTGTTTGGTTCTGTTGCGGCAATTGAATTCAACATCATCACATCAAGAATAAAACTGATATTATAAACTTCCGTTACATTACATGCATATAATAGAAACTCTTACTCAGCTTCTTCAACAGTAGCTTCAATTCGAAGAAGAGCATAATCCAACAGCAACACCAACAAGAGTAAGTCCATTCATAATAGCCGCAATCTGAAAAATCTCACCTGCAGCATTGCATTTTGAAGCAAGCGCACCACCACCTCTACCACTTCTTCTTCCTCCGTTATATATTGAACTCCTCACTTTTGCGAAAGCTAGTTCACTGGAAACAGGAACTCCTAGTGATGCCACAGTGCTGTGCTGAGCTTGCAATCCGTTAAAAGAATTGAGTGTTGTGATGAACTTCACATTATGACCCTTCCTGTTGTTCCTTGATTTGGAACCGGTGACTGAGCTTCCTACAACAGTGATTGTAGATGGAGATGCTGCTGAGGCTGAGGCCATTTTTATTATCTGTGAAATATGAGAAAAAGTTTAGAGAAATATTGAATTGATGAGATGAAACTATAAGGAAAGTAAATGCAATAACCTCTTTTGGCTCGTCGTAACTTCCACTGTAATAACATCCAAAGTCAGTCCGGCCATGCTCTTCAACCTGTGATAGTAAGAGATCATTAACTGAAGAAGATTCTCAGTCAAAATTAGTTAGTGATCAGGGTCCTTACCAAAGCATGAAGCTGCTGATTTCACGTTGGCATAGGGATTTGACTGATTCAACTGTCTTAAGGACAATGGGTGTTAATTTTGATCATTCTTTCTTGCATATAAAAACCCACTTCAAGGAATTGGGAAGCTTCAGGTCAACGAAGCTCGCTTAATGAAGACTTGAACCAATGCTGGGAGATACTTGCTGAACCAATACAAACGGTTATGCGAAGAAGTGCAAGCATTAATGGAGACTTGTATTTAAGATTACCTGCTTCGCCGTTGTCATTCGCATCGAACAATATTAGTATTTCCGGGTCACCTGCAATGGATGTTTCCTCAGTTTAGTACAGCAGAATTCTCATAAGGCTCACCAATTGCAACAGAATCAACAGAAACTACAGGATGCAATTCCTCCAGAAATCGGGGAACTTAAAAGTTTGACGCATTTGTACCTAAGCTTCAATAATTTCAAGGGTGAAATCCCCAAGGAGCTCGCAGATCTTCCCGACCTTTGCTATCTTTATCTTCATGAAAACCGTTTGATGGGAAGAATACCCCCAGAATTGGGCACTCTACAGAACCTTCGCCACTTGGATGCCGGTAACAATCATTTGTTGGGTACCATAAGGGAACTCATCCGTTTTGAAGGTGGCTTTCCATCACTACGCGATTTATATCTAAACAATAATTATTTTACTGGAGGAATTCCTGCAGCAACAAATCCAAACCAGTACACAATTGAACCTATCATCCATCAGACTGTTGAACCGGAGCCGAAACCGAAACCGCCTTTGAATCTTCAACATTTTTTTCACTGCAGTAACATCAGTAACCAGCCAAGCAGTAAGAATCCAAAAAAATCCCAAATTTGGAATTAAGACAAATTCAAGAAGAAAGTACACTGTTCACATTACCGTTTTCGAATCCAGGCATCAAAGAGAGCAATCAACAGCTGAGCACCTAAAAGCACTTCTGAAAACTTTCTCCATTGAACCTTTGGACCCCATGTACCAATCCGAAAACCCTAAGCTGCAGAGATAAATAGGCAGAAGAAATCAGTAAGAGGGGGATTCGAAAAAAACGAAGTGGAGGCGGAAAGGAATTGGAAAAAACCCTAAAGCTTGGAGGCGGAAAAGCAGAAAACTTGAATCTTAAAATCAAAAAACAAACCGATTGAAGGAGGTGAGCTCCCCATTTTTGTTTCAGTATAATTTGTTGTGGTTGAGAGCGATTCCATGAGAGCGATACTGAGCTGGTGATGAGCGCGATGCTCTGATATGAAGCGTGATGTTGTTATTGTGAACGTAAACCCACGGTTTGTTTTCATAGCTTATTTGCATAAGCGCTTCTCACCTTGAGTTATTTTCGTAGCTTATTTGCATAAGCATTTTTAGGTTTAGAGTAGAATAATGTTGGTTTAGAATATTAGATTTTTTAGGATATAATTAGAAATTTAAAATTAGATTTAGGTTTAGAGTAAAATAATATTGGTTTAGAATATTAGATTTTTTAGGATATAATTAGAAATTTAAAATTAGATTTAGGTTTAGAGTAGAATAATATTAGTTTAGAATATTAGATTTTTTAGGATCATAATTAGGAGTTAATCTGATTAATTAGTTTTTTTAATTTTGATTAGCTTAATTAGGTATAATTAGGGTAGACCAACAGTTTTCTATTTATTAGTTTTTTTCATTTTAATTCTTTTTTTATTTTATTTATTTTGATTTATATATTTAAATTAATATTAAAATAACAATTAGTTGGTAAGTGGCCTGGTGGAGAGGGGTGGTTTCTATAGTCTCAAGAGGAGTGGGTTCAATACTCATATGTAGCACTTTTTTTAGTATTTCATTTTCTTTTAGCATTTTATTTTTTTAGTATTTCATTTTCTTTTAGCATTTTGTTTCTTTTAATATTTTTTATGTCTATGTTTTTTTTATTAAGTTCATCATGCATGCAAAACCATCTTAAAACTATAAAAATCATATTTTTTCTCGATTCAATATCGAGCCCATTTTCCACACCCTTGTAAGTCGATTGCTTTTTAAGCATCGCCGTCAACCTCACATAGCTTACTCTTGGGCTTTCTTACAATGAGCCGTTTCTCTTGCACTTACACTCATATTTCGCATCATTTGTTGTTTGGGCCCGATTTAATTATTTCATGATTTTGAATCCCCATTTGACAAAATGTACCCCACTCCCCCGATGTGTAATGATCTTGTACTGTTTTATTTCTTTATTTGTTTGACTATTTAGTTAGATACTAACTCAAGAGTAAAATCAACCATTTCAAAAATGCAAAAATATGACTCGATCCAACGTCATGTATTTTCTCAATAAACAAATCAACCAATTTCTTCCTCTCATTTTATTCCATTGTTTTCAAACCTTCATTAAATGCTTGATTCAACGTCAAGCCATTTTTTACTAATAAAAACTCAAAAAATATTAATTCATAATTAAGACCTTTTAAATAAAGATGGAAGTGGAACGTGGTGTATACCACGCACTCCTGAGACTAGGATTCGAGATGTATATCTCGCCAATCCTAGTTCTCGCCATCATCCAAATTTATCCACTTTGTTTTCTCTCAAACACTCATTCAAATTTCTCTTAAAACATCCATCAATACTTGATCCAGGTCAAGTCATTTTTACAACAAAACTCAAGATACATAATTCTTATTTAACACTTTTCCAATAAAGGTGGAAATGGAACATGGTGTATACCATGCACTCCTGAGGTTAAGATTCGAGACGTATGCCTCGCCAATCTTAACTCTCGCCATCGTCTAAAATTGTCAATGTGGTTTCGTCAAACCCTTTCTCAATCAAATCTAAGATACCTAAATCTTATTTAACCTTTTTCAATAAAGATGGAAATGGAACATGGTGTATACCATGCACTCCTGAGGTTAAGATTCGAGACGTATGCCTCGCCAATCTTAACTCTCGCCATCGTCTAAAATTGTTAATGCGGTTTCTTCAAACCCTTTCTCAATCAAATTCCAAAATACTTAATTCCTATCTTAAACTCTTTCAATAAAGATGGAAATGGAACATGGTGTATACCATGCACTCCTGAGGCTAGGATTCGAGATGTATATCTCGCTCATCCAAGTTCTCGCCATCACTCAAAATACATCAAACCAATCAAATTCCTTTTCTCGCCGCCGTGCGACTAATCAAAAACCTTTTTCATAAACGAAAGGTATCTTGTCTTAAGTGATACAAAACAATGTTTCGGCCACGATTGTTGAGTAGAGATAATGACGCTTTTCCGAATGTAGATTTATAAATCCGTTCGATGTGTGGTACGCGTCCACTCCTCATCTGTTTTGGGTAAAACAATGTTTTCGTCGATTAATACAATATAGCTTTCGCTAAAATCGACCAACAAACAAACATTTTTCTACCCAGAACTACGTAAGCCTTGATTTCTCTTTTGAGATACGTAGGAGCAGGATTTTTAAATCTTGTCAGGCCCACTAATAAAAAACTTAGGTTTAGTCCTTCGTTAAAAAATCCAAAAACATTTCTTCTCTCTTATATTCTTTCATTCCCACCTAATAAATTGAAAAGCCTAACATTTCAAACTAACATTAATGCACACAACTAACCTAATGGTTCCCGTTGAGTACAACGGACGTGAGGGGTGCTAATACCTTCCCCTTGCGTAATCGACTCCCGAACCCTGATATTGGTTGCGATGACCATATCTTATCCTTTCTTTTGTCTTGGGTTTTATCGATATTTCCCCTTTCCTTTTTAGGAATAAATAAAGTTCGGTGGCGACTCTGTTCAGTCATCATTGCGAGCGTGCGATCGCGCTTCGCTTTGTAGTCGTATCCCCATATTTTTTTGAGGTGCGACAGATGGCGACTCTGCTGGGGACTTCCAAATCCCTAAGCGAGTCAAGCCTAGTTAGGACGTTTGTGTGCCTTTGTTTGTTTAATTTTATGGCTTTTCCCTTATTTATTGCTTTTAATATCTTTATTGTTATATTGATATATGTTGTATATTGGTTCTATTGCGATTGTTGGTACTTGGGTATTTGATTGCAAACCATGTGGGAAAGACTCTACACCCGAGTCTAGAGTGAAAAAACATAAGATAGGACGATGGTTGAGTAGTACGGACTCCCGAGGTGTATACTTCGTAAGAGTCGGTACGAGAACCTCACTTAGAGTAGATCCTTTTGCAAATATTGTCGCCCGAGGTGTATACCTCGTAAGCGGCGATGTTTCAAAGGGGTCCATGACTCTAAGGACCTTTTAGAACATTAAACCTTTGGCCAACTAGAAATGATGGTTGCGTGGTATGGATTCCCGAGGTGGATACCTCGTAAGGATCGATACGAGAACCTCGCTCAGAATAGATTCTCCAGATGGAGTTGATGACCGGAAAGTATTTTCCGTAAGCGTCAAACAGTCTTTTGAATCCATGACTCTGAGTATCCTGTCTAGAACCCAGTCGATGGTTGCGTAGTACGGACTCCCGAGGTGAATACTTCGTAAGGGTCGGTACGAGAACCTCACCCAGAATAGATTCCCTTGATGGAGTTGACGACCGGAAAGTATTTCCCGTAAGCGTCAAACATTCTTGTGAATCAATGACTCTGGGAATCCTTTGTAACAAAACCTTAGATCTTACCCGGTGAGAACCTATTCTTGGAAAACAATCAGATTCATCAGTACCTCATACTTTTGAACCCGTGTATGAAAAAACAAATGTGCATGGCTTGCATTGCATTCATTCGCATTCCATTGCATTTGCATCTCATCATAACGCATGTCATTTTCCAGACAAAATACCAAAAAAACTCATCCATCCTTTGTCCGTGATCAGCAAAGTGATTCCTAACACGCGTTTAGAACAAAGAACCATGTCTCAGGAGATGATGGACGAGCTAAGGAAAAGCCAAGAAGCACTGAATGAGGAACTCAATCTTTTGAAGAGCCAAATGAGACGGGTCTTGGAAACGCTGCAAGTCTTGTTGGGAAGAGAGGGTCACCCAATATACACTGCTGCAAACAAAGAGAGCTACTACGCCACATCCATCTGGTGTTACCCCAAGTCAAGGGAAATGCTATGTGGCAACTCCTCATTTACCAGTATATGGACCTCCCTCAAGGCGTCATCATCAACATCCTCTGGCTATTGCTCCTCAAAGTCACCAAAACCAGGTTCAAAACAAAAATCAGAATCAGAACAAGAGGAACAAGGATCACAATGACTCTATTCCGGTGCCATATAGCAAGCTCTACCCGCTACTGATCCAGAATGCTTTGGTGACCCCTCGAGCTCTCACGCCCGTGTCACCATACCTACCATGGTACAATCCAAATGCAACGTGTGAATTCCATAAAGGGGCATTGGGACATAACCTAGATTCTTGCTGTGCGCTAAAAGCCTTGGTACGAGGACTGATTAACAAGAAGAGTTTAGTCTTTGAAGAAGATCACCCGAAGATCAAGTGCGAATACCATACTGGAACAATGGGGCACTCCATCGAGGAATGCATGAGTTTTAAGCTCAAGTTGCAAGGATTAATTGACATAAGGTCACCAACACTCAAGGAGGAAGGCTCAGGTACATATACCTTGATTTCTGGGCCAGATAATGAGAAAGGGAAAGGACCCTTGAGACCCCTCAAGGTTTTGTACCACAAGGAAGATGTCAGGGATGTGGCTAGTGAGCTATCATTGTTTCCTGGTAAGAGCATTGAGATACCGCCTTGGATTTCCAATGTCACGACCTATACCAATGAAAGAAAAGGAGAAGTGAGTAGTGGATCCAAGAGGGTTGCGTTCAACGATGAGATTAAAAGAAAAGAATTTGAAGATCATCATGTCAAAAAGCTGGTTGATCCCAATCTTCAAGTTTGAAGAAATCAATTCCCTAAAGCTGGCAATCATTTGGTTGTTTCAACACTTCTTTTGTAGTTTCTTTGCATGTTGGTTGTTATTTGCTTTTAAACATTGTTGTTTTATTTGAATTGGTAAGATTAATGAAATGTTTATGCATCTTTTGAATTGATCCATTCGTATTCACTCGTTTTTCATTTATGTTAAAAAACAAAAATACTCCTCTCATTCACTTTTGTTTGTCAAACCGTTGTGTTAACAAAGATTGGAGGGAGGATGATGAAAACAAAACACCTGAAATTGTTGTGGTATGCTTTTGAGTAAAACCTTGTCGATGATGTAAGGCATTGTTTCAAATCCCCAAACACTGGAGTGATAAGGATGTTAATCCCTAGACAACCACTTTGAGCCTAGAAGTTGGTGTTTATTTCGGATCTAAAACCCTTAATCTTAACCTGGGGCAGGGTAGTTGTGTTCAGATAGTTTGATCGTGCATTCGATCTTTCAAAAAGATCGTCCATATGTATACCCTCCAATTGGGTTCAACCACATGTTATCCTCCGTGCACATGTTGAAATGTCGAAGAAGTTAAGAAAAGCTAAAATTAGTGTTGGTTGATCCTCATCCACCAATAATGTGGCAGTCAACAACTTTAAAAATATAAAAAAGCTCGCTAAGTCAAATACCACAAGATGACTTAGGCAAAAGTTAGGGCATCCCGATGGACCAAAAGCTTCAGAGAAGCGGTCCAGGCAAAATTAGGGATAAAATAAATCAATCAAAAGAGGTCACCAAAATCCTCAACAAAAAAAATAATAAGGTGACTGCCATTTCAAGAAAATTCGTCTTGAATCCTCATCACACCTTCGAACCCTCTTGGAAGTCGAATGCGTGTATTGAATTAACTGAATATAGGAATTGGAGATCATCAAGAAGAAGGGGTGGGTAAAAACAAATTTGAGCCTTATATCCTTTTGTTTCAAGAAACCGCGAACCAGACCACGTTACAACCCTTAAAAGACCTAATTGAGGCAGGGTTTATTTTGAAAGCATACTATAACAAGGTTGTGTTAACTTGACTCCAAACGATTTTTGTTAATCATTTGATAGCACCAACTTGTATACTGTGAATGACTTGATCACCATTGTGTTCTTATCAACGACTCGTTCACTGTATTTCACCCGTTCATATCAATAAACTTTGATTTCAAATTTTTGCATAAGCATGGAATTAAAATTACCATTTTTGAATGAACAATCTTATTTGCGATTCAACACTTAGCATCAAAGAAATCCAATACACAGTTGAGGAACTTGATGGAGTGAAAGAAGTCTATTCAGGGGCAAATCACTTTGAGCATCAGTTAATTCGAGCTAGTCACCCTAAGGGTCATCTAGTCAAGAGTAATCTGCTTCAAGAATCAGACCGGGGCAAGCCACCTCAGAGCTCAGTAAGTCCAATCACTCCAAGGCTCAGTTAGCCAAGAGTAATTTGCTTCAAGACTTAGACTGGGGCAAACCACCTCAGAGCTCGGTAAGTCCAGCTATCCAAAGGACAGTCAATCAAGAGTCTACCATTCCAACATTTGGTTAGTCAAGTTCGGACCATTGCAAGTTTCAAGCACTTGGGGTAAGCCCTCTCGAGGTAGTCTCCTGGAAAGTTGTTTCCAAACCCATTTTCAAGGTGAACATCTCCAAAGTCCCAACAAACTGGGGCAAGATGAGCCACAGAGGGGCAGAACCTTTTTCTTTGTGCTTTCAAACTGCTCAAACAAATTCTGTCATACGTCAATAACTATTGAGTTTAAGACGAGTGCCCGAAAATTATGCTAGCACGATTCATTAATCCTACAAAAGCATCCGTTGGCTAAGCTGTGGCCATCAAACTGGATAGGATCCTCCTTTGACAACATCTATCATAAAATATTTGGTTGAGTTCTCGGTGTTGAGGAATCATGAGCTTCCATAAAAAGCCTTTACAAACTCCCAGTCTGCCCAGTGTCAGCATTCTCATAATCATGATCATTCATATATCATGCATAAAAGGAAATTCAAATCATGCATAGCCGAAATGTACTTCGTGCTCATTTTGCATTGACCCAGGTCTTGTTGTCGATCCTAGATCCTTTGACCTCTAATTCCAGCTTGTCTTTGGTATCCCTAAACCAACATCCGGTTTTCACGGTCATTTTCAAGTCCAATTGTTGTTGGCAAAATCCGTTAAAGGGTGGTTGTAGTCCATTGCTTACGGTCAGAGTCCAATTGTTGTCATTCCAGTATCAGGTCATACTTGAACCTGCTCTGAAGAGTTTTTCCAATTTTTGTTCAATACTATTCAGGTCATGTATGAACCTGTTGTTGAGCTTTTATTCCGGGGTCAGGTCATACTTGAACCTGCTCTGAAGAGTTTTTCCAATTTTTGTTCAACACTATTCAGGTCATGTATGAACCTGTTGTTGAGCTTTTATTCCGGGGTCCGGTCATACTTGAACCTGCTCTGAAGAGTTTTTCCAATTTTTGTTCAATACTATTCAGGTCATGTATGAACCTGTTGTTGAGCTTTTATTCCGGGGTCCGGTCATACTTGAACCTGCTCTGAAGAGTTTTTCCAATTTTTGTTCAATACTATTCAGGTCATGTATGAACCTGTTGTTGAACTTTTATTCCGGTGTCAGGTCATACTTGAACCTGCTCTGAAGAGTTTTTCCAATTTTTGTTCAATACTATTCAGGTCATGTATGAACCTGTTGTTGAGCCTTTTATTCCGGGGTCAGGTCATACTTGAACCTGCTCTGAAGATTTTCCTCTGTTTGTTCAATACCATTCAGGTCATGTATGAACCTGTAGTTAAACTCTTATTCCGGTGTCAGGTCATACTTGAACCTGCTCTGAAGATTTTCCTCTGTTTGTTCAATACCATTCAGATCATGTATGAACCTGTAGCTGAACCCTTATTCCGGTGTCAGGTCATACATGAACCTGTTCTGATGAGTTTTTTCTCCTTGATTATTCCCCAGTGTTGTCAGGTCATATATGAACTTGTTGTAGCATCTTTTCCTTTATTCGGGTTTAGTAAGTCATGTGTGAATTTACTACCGAAATCCCTTGTATTCTAAGTGTCGTTTATCAAATCTCACTTTGAATACTCCCCAGTGTGTGCCTGATTCTCCAGCAGGACTGTTTCCCCAGCAAGTTGTTTTTTACCCCATTTGTCTGTCTCCCTGTGGATCATCAGTATTCCCCACATGTTGGTCTGTCTAGTAGCATCTCCTGTCAGGGGTCCACCATATCCCTAGCAGGGAAGAAAATTAAAAATCACAAATAAAGAAAATCATGCATCCACGCATATCATGTCATGCATATCATATCATATCACACCATGTCATAGGGATTCAGGATCAAAATCCGGGTCTTCTTAGTATTTAACCATCTCCCACTATGATCATATGAAGAGTGTCCTGCTTCATATTCTCTAGTAGAAGATACTTAAATAGGGGCAACTGTCATACCCCGATTTTGGTCCTGAATTTTTTTATTTTGTTTGGCACTTGGCCTAAAAATTCATTTGCATACATTCATTCCCAACTCCATATTTTTGTTACACATTGATCATTGTCTATGCCTTTTTGATCATGGTGCTTTTGACTATAAAATGGATTTTAATCATTTGACTTTTGAATTTTTCAATTTTTGATTTTAATTTCAAATTAAGTTTAATTCCCAAATTTCAATTTAATTTTAATTGTTATTTTTACTAATGATTCAAAACTCTAATTGATTTTAATTTTCAAATAGATGTTAGAATTGATATCAAAGTAATTTTAGCAAATTATGAATTAATTTGATTTTAATTTGGTTTTTTACGGATTTTATTATTATTTAAATTGATATTTAGATTAGTATTATTTCTAAAAATCCATTTTATAATCAAACATGATCCATTTCCCATCCATAGTGCATTTCAAATCAAAATAGTACATACTCATTTCATAATATTCAATAATATTTAACTTTCAAACATTTCCAAACTCATTTTCATACATATATTTCATTTAACATTTAAGCATAACAATGCATCACATCCATATCCTACAACAACTCCAACACACTCACTCAAAAAAAAAAAAGGAAAAAAAAAACAAAATCCAATAATAACACAATAATCCATTCTCAGTGTAATCTCAAATGGGTGAACCAAACACGTCCCAAGGGAATGGACACTGAACTTCTCTCACTTCATCTTTATTTGGAGATCCCGTTTTTTTGAAGTGCTGAAATTTAAAGGAGGAATTACTATAACTCCACAGCAGAATACATTTGGGATTCCTTCATCCAAAAAGAGGCAATTGGCGCAAACCATCATGGGACCTCATAATCTTGGTTTGAATAACACTGAGTTTGGTAGGGTTAAGCAAGTCAGACTTTCAACCATATTGCAGCACTCCCTTAACCTTAACGGAAGTGATACCGGCTCCGCGAGATCACCTGCTCCTGCACCAAAACTAGTCCTACATCAAAATTACCTGCAAAACTTCCATGACAGAAAAACATAGTATAACAGCAGCAAGCCAATTGGAATCACTCAAATTGCCGTAAGTGAGTGGCGGCATTGTCATTACAGCAAACATAACCATAACCTGCAAAAGAAACACACAAATCCTCCTGCTTCCTCCAATTCTAAGAACCTGAAACAACCTCGAAATTGGATTCCTGAAGCGACTTCGTCGAATTGAAACGAAACCCAAATTGAAAGTTCCAGACCAAATTGTGTTTTACACGCGCATAGGAAGATCAGAGTCAAGGAGTAATAAATCGTGGATCGAAATCAAGAAGACTTACCGACTCGGAGTTTCGTCGCGGAGGCTACAGGCTTTTCCTTCTTTATCTGCCCGGAGCTGTTTGGTTCTCTAAAAGGCACCTGCTTAACGATCGGCTAAGGCTGTTATGATGTTGAAGCAGGGTGTGGTTCACGATGGTTCTGTTTTCGTCATGACAGTGGGAGAGGGTTGTGGAAGTACTGAAAGAGGTTGAAAAAAAATTAAGAGAAATTGCTTGAAGTCCTGGAAGTTCTTTTCGGTTCCGGATGCTGTTAGTTTGTTCTCGCTGGCTCTTGCGTTGCAGTGTTTGGTTCTGTTGCGGCAATTGAATTCAACATCATCACATCAAGAATAAAACTGATATTATAAACTTCCGTTACATTACATGCATATAATAGAAACTCTTACTCAGCTTCTTCAACAGTAGCTTCAATTCGAAGAAGAGCATAATCCAACAGCAACACCAACAAGAGTAAGTCCATTCATAATAGCCGCAATCTGAAAAATCTCACCTGCAGCATTGCATTTTGAAGCAAGCGCACCACCACCTCTACCACTTCTTCTTCCTCCGTTATATATTGAACTCCTCACTTTTGCGAAAGCTAGTTCACTGGAAACAGGAACTCCTAGTGATGCCACAGTGCTGTGCTGAGCTTGCAATCCGTTAAAAGAATTGAGTGCTGTGATGAACTTCACATTATGACCCTTCCTGTTGTTCCTTGATTTGGAACCGGTGACTGAGCTTCCTACAACAGTGATTGTAGATGGAGATGCTGCTGAGGCTGAGGCCATTTTTATTATCTGTGAAATATGAGAAAAAGTTTAGAGAAATATTGAATTGATGAGATGAAACTATAAGGAAAGTAAATGCAATAACCTCTTTTGGCTCGTCGTAACTTCCACTGTAATAACATCCAAAGTCAGTCCGGCCATGCTCTTCAACCTGTGATAGTAAGAGATCATTAACTGAAGAAGATTCTCAGTCAAAATTAGTTAGTGATCAGGGTCCTTACCAAAGCATGAAGCTGCTGATTTCACGTTGGCATAGGGATTTGACTGATTCAACTGTCTTAAGGACAATGGGTGTTAATTTTGATCATTCTTTCTTGCATATAAAAACCCACTTCAAGGAATTGGGAAGCTTCAGGTCAACGAAGCTCGCTTAATGAAGACTTGAACCAATGCTGGGAGATACTTGCTGAACCAATACAAACGGTTATGCGAAGAAGTGCAAGCATTAATGGAGACTTGTATTTAAGATTACCTGCTTCGCCGTTGTCATTCGCATCGAACAATATTAGTATTTCCGGGTCACCTGCAATGGATGTTTCCTCAGTTTAGTACAGCAGAATTCTCATAAGGCTCACCAATTGCAACAGAATCAACAGAAACTACAGGATGCAATTCCTCCAGAAATCGGGGAACTTAAAAGTTTGACGCATTTGTACCTAAGCTTCAATAATTTCAAGGGTGAAATCCCCAAGGAGCTCGCAGATCTTCCCGACCTTTGCTATCTTTATCTTCATGAAAACCGTTTGATGGGAAGAATACCCCCAGAATTGGGCACTCTACAGAACCTTCGCCACTTGGATGCCGGTAACAATCATTTGTTGGGTACCATAAGGGAACTCATCCGTTTTGAAGGTGGCTTTCCATCACTACGCGATTTATATCTAAACAATAATTATTTTACTGGAGGAATTCCTGCAGCAACAAATCCAAACCAGTACACAATTGAACCTATCATCCATCAGACTGTTGAACCGGAGCCGAAACCGAAACCGCCTTTGAATCTTCAACATTTTTTTCACTGCAGTAACATCAGTAACCAGCCAAGCAGTAAGAATCCAAAAAAATCCCAAATTTGGAATTAAGACAAATTCAAGAAGAAAGTACACTGTTCACATTACCGTTTTCGAATCCAGGCATCAAAGAGAGCAATCAACAGCTGAGCACCTAAAAGCACTTCTGAAAACTTTCTCCATTGAACCTTTGGACCCCATGTACCAATCCGAAAACCCTAAGCTGCAGAGATAAATAGGCAGAAGAAATCAGTAAGAGGGGGATTCGAAAAAAACGAAGTGGAGGCGGAAAGGAATTGGAAAAAACCCTAAAGCTTGGAGGCGGAAAAGCAGAAAACTTGAATCTTAAAATCAAAAACAAACCGATTGAAGGAGGTGAGCTCCCCATTTTTGTTTCAGTATAATTTGTTGTGGTTGAGAGCGATTCCATGAGAGCGATACTGAGCTGGTGATGAGCGCGATGCTCTGATATGAAGCGTGATGTTGTTATTGTGAACGTAAACCCACGGTTTGTTTTCATAGCTTATTTGCATAAGCGCTTCTCACCTTGAGTTATTTTCGTAGCTTATTTGCATAAGCATTTTTAGGTTTAGAGTAGAATAATGTTGGTTTAGAATATTAGATTTTTTAGGATATAATTAGAAATTTAAAATTAGATTTAGGTTTAGAGTAAAATAATATTGGTTTAGAATATTAGATTTTTTAGGATATAATTAGAAATTTAAAATTAGATTTAGGTTTAGAGTAGAATAATATTAGTTTAGAATATTAGATTTTTTAGGATCATAATTAGGAGTTAATCTGATTAATTAGTTTTTTTAATTTTGATTAGCTTAATTAGGTATAATTAGGGTAGACCAACAGTTTTCTATTTATTAGTTTTTTTCATTTTAATTCTTTTTTTATTTTATTTATTTTGATTTATATATTTAAATTAATATTAAAATAACAATTAGTTGGTAAGTGGCCTGGTGGAGAGGGGTGGTTTCTATAGTCTCAAGAGGAGTGGGTTCAATACTCATATGTAGCACTTTTTTTAGTATTTCATTTTCTTTTAGCATTTTATTTTTTAGTATTTCATTTTCTTTTAGCATTTTGTTTCTTTTAATATTTTTTATGTCTATGTTTTTTTTATTAAGTTCATCATGCATGCAAAACCATCTTAAAACTATAAAAATCATATTTTTTTTCTCGATTCAATATCGAGCCCATTTTCCACACCCTTGTAAGTCGATTGCTTTTTAAGCATCGCCGTCAACCTCACATAGCTTACTCTTGGGCTTTCTTACAATGAGCCGTTTCTCTTGCACTTACACTCATATTTCGCATCATTTGTTGTTTGGGCCCGATTTAATTATTTCATGATTTTGAATCCCCATTTGACAAAATGTCACATACCTCAGACCCCACTTGCCCGCACACCTCCACTCCCCCTGGATTACCGGAATGTACCGTCGGCACTTTGGGTCTCCCCCTCTTTAACTCGGGGCGCACTTACCCCACTCCCCCGATGTGTAATGATCTTGTACTGTTTTATTTCTTTATTTGTTTGACTATTTAGTTAGATACTAACTCAAGAGTAAAATCAACCATTTCAAAAATGCAAAAATATGACTCGATCCAACGTCATGTATTTTCTCAATAAACAAATCAACCAATTTCTTCCTCTCATTTTATTCCATTGTTTTCAAACCTTCATTAAATGCTTGATTCAACGTCAAGCCATTTTTTACTAATAAAAACTCAAAAAATATTAATTCATAATTAAGACCTTTTAAATAAAGATGGAAGTGGAACGTGGTGTATACCACGCACTCCTGAGACTAGGATTCGAGATGTATATCTCGCCAATCCTAGTTCTCGCCATCATCCAAATTTATCCACTTTGTTTTCTCTCAAACACTCATTCAAATTTCTCTTAAAACATCCATCAATACTTGATCCAGGTCAAGTCATTTTTACAACAAAACTCAAGATACATAATTCTTATTTAACACTTTTCCAATAAAGGTGGAAATGGAACATGGTGTATACCATGCACTCCTGAGGTTAAGATTCGAGACGTATGCCTCGCCAATCTTAACTCTCGCCATCGTCTAAAATTGTCAATGTGGTTTCGTCAAACCCTTTCTCAATCAAATCTAAGATACCTAAATCTTATTTAACCTTTTTCAATAAAGATGGAAATGGAACATGGTGTATACCATGCACTCCTGAGGTTAAGATTCGAGACGTATGCCTCGCCAATCTTAACTCTCGCCATCGTCTAAAATTGTTAATGCGGTTTCTTCAAACCCTTTCTCAATCAAATTCCAAAATACTTAATTCCTATCTTAAACTCTTTCAATAAAGATGGAAATGGAACATGGTGTATACCATGCACTCCTGAGGCTAGGATTCGAGATGTATATCTCGCTCATCCAAGTTCTCGCCATCACTCAAAATACATCAAACCAATCAAATTCCTTTTCTCGCCGCCGTGCGACTAATCAAAAACCTTTTTCATAAACGAAAGGTATCTTGTCTTAAGTGATACAAAACAATGTTTCGGCCACGATTGTTGAGTAGAGATAATGACGCTTTTCCGAATGTAGATTTATAAATCCGTTCGATGTGTGGTACGCGTCCACTCTCATCTGTTTTGGGTAAAACAATGTTTTCGTCGATTAATACAATATAGCTTTCGCTAAAATCGACCAACAAACAAACATTTTTCTACCCAGAACTACGTAAGCCTTGATTTCTCTTTTGAGATACGTAGGAGCAGGATTTTTAAATCTTGTCAGGCCCACTAATAAAAAACTTAGGTTTAGTCCTTCGTTAAAAAATCCAAAAACATTTCTTCTCTCTTATATTCTTTCATTCCCACCTAATAAATTGAAAAGCCTAACATTTCAAACTAACATTAATGCACACAACTAACCTAATGGTTCCCGTTGAGTACAACGGACGTGAGGGGTGCTAATACCTTCCCCTTGCGTAATCGACTCCCGAACCCTGATATTGGTTGCGATGACCATATCTTATCCTTTCCTTTCTTTTGTCTTGGGTTTTATCGATATTTCCCTTTCCTTTTTAGGAATAAATAAAGTTCGGTGGCGACTCTGTTCAGTCATCATTGCGAGCGTGCGATCGCGCTTCGCTTTGTAGTCGTATCCCCATATTTTTTGAGGTGCGACAGATGGCGACTCTGCTGGGGACTTCCAATCCCTAAGCGAGTCAAGCCTAGTTAGGACGTTTGTGTGCCTTTGTTTGTTTAATTTTATGGCTTTTCCCTTATTTATTGCTTTTAATATCTTTATTGTTATATTGATATATGTTGTATATTGGTTCTATTGCGATTGTTGGTACTTGGGTATTTGATTGCAAACCATGTGGGAAAGACTCTACACCCGAGTCTAGAGTGAAAAAACATAAGATAGGACGATGGTTGAGTAGTACGGACTCCCGAGGTGTATACTTCGTAAGAGTCGGTACGAGAACCTCACTTAGAGTAGATCCTTTTGCAAATATTGTCGCCCGAGGTGTATACCTCGTAAGCGGCGATGTTTCAAAGGGGTCCATGACTCTAAGGACCTTTTAGAACATTAAACCTTTGGCCAACTAGAAATGATGGTTGCGTGGTATGGATTCCCGAGGTGGATACCTCGTAAGGATCGATACGAGAACCTCGCTCAGAATAGATTCTCCAGATGGAGTTGATGACCGGAAAGTATTTCCGTAAGCGTCAAACAGTTTTGAATCCATGACTCTGAGTATCCTGTCTAGAACCCAGTCGATGGTTGCGTAGTACGGACTCCCGAGGTGAATACTTCGTAAGGGTCGGTACGAGAACCTCACCCAGAATAGATTCCCTTGATGGAGTTGACGACCGGAAAGTATTTCCCGTAAGCGTCAAACATTCTTGTGAATCAATGACTCTGGGAATCCTTTGTAACAAAACCTTAGATCTTACCCGGTGAGAACCTATTCTTGGAAAACAATCAGATTCATCAGTACCTCATACTTTTGAACCCGTGTATGAAAAAACAATGTGCATGGCTTGCATTGCATTCATTCGCATTCCATTGCATTTGCATCTCATCATAACGCATGTCATTTTCCAGACAAAATACCAAAAAAACTCATCCATCCTTTGTCCGTGATCAGCAAAGTGATTCCTAACACGCGTTTAGAACAAAGAACCATGTCTCAGGAGATGATGGACGAGCTAAGGAAAAGCCAAGAAGCACTGAATGAGGAACTCAATCTTTTGAAGAGCCAAATGAGACGGGTCTTGGAAACGCTGCAAGTCTTGTTGGGAAGAGAGGGTCACCCAATATACACTGCTGCAAACAAAGAGAGCTACTACGCCACATCCATCTGGTGTTACCCCAAGTCAAGGGAAATGCTATGTGGCAACTCCTCATTTACCAGTATATGGACCTCCCTCAAGGCGTCATCATCAACATCCTCTGGCTATTGCTCCTCAAAGTCACCAAAACCAGGTTCAAAACAAAAATCAGAATCAGAACAAGAGGAACAAGGATCACAATGACTCTATTCCGGTGCCATATAGCAAGCTCTACCCGCTACTGATCCAGAATGCTTTGGTGACCCCTCGAGCTCTCACGCCCGTGTCACCATACCTACCATGGTACAATCCAAATGCAACGTGTGAATTCCATAAAGGGGCATTGGGACATAACCTAGATTCTTGCTGTGCGCTAAAGCCTTGGTACGAGGACTGATTAACAAGAAGAGTTTAGTCTTTGAAGAAGATCACCCGAAGATCAAGTGCGAATACCATACTGGAACAATGGGGCACTCCATCGAGGAATGCATGAGTTTTAAGCTCAAGTTGCAAGGATTAATTGACATAAGGTCACCAACACTCAAGGAGGAAGGCTCAGGTACATATACCTTGATTTCTGGGCCAGATAATGAGAAAGGGAAAGGACCCTTGAGACCCCTCAAGGTTTTGTACCACAAGGAAGATGTCAGGGATGTGGCTAGTGAGCTATCATTGTTTCCTGGTAAGAGCATTGAGATACCGCCTTGGATTTCCAATGTCACGACCTATACCAATGAAAGAAAAGGAGAAGTGAGTAGTGGATCCAAGAGGGTTGCGTTCAACGATGAGATTAAAAGAAAAGAATTTGAAGATCATCATGTCAAAAAGCTGGTTGATCCCAATCTTCAAGTTTGAAGAAATCAATTCCCTAAAGCTGGCAATCATTTGGTTGTTTCAACACTTCTTTTGTAGTTTCTTTGCATGTTGGTTGTATTTGCTTTTAAACATTGTTGTTTTATTTGAATTGGTAAGATTAATGAAATGTTTATGCATCTTTTGAATTGATCCATTCGTATTCACTCGTTTTCATTTATGTTAAAAAACAAAAATACTCCTCTCATTCACTTTTGTTTGTCAAACCGTTGTGTTAACAAAGATTGGAGGGAGGATGATGAAAACAAAACACCTGAAATTGTTGTGGTATGCTTTTGAGTAAAACCTTGTCGATGATGTAAGGCATTGTTTCAAATCCCCAAACACTGGAGTGATAAGGATGTTAATCCCTAGACAACCACTTTGAGCCTAGAAGTTGGTGTTTATTTCGGATCTAAAACCCTTAATCTTAACCTGGGGCAGGGTAGTTGTGTTCAGATAGTTTGATCGTGCATTCGATCTTTCAAAAAGATCGTCCATATGTATACCCTCCAATTGGGTTCAACCACATGTTATCCTCCGTGCACATGTTGAAATGTCGAAGAAGAAGAAGTTAAGAAAAGCTAAAATTAGTGTTGGTTGATCCTCATCCACCAATAATGTGGCAGTCAACAACTTTAAAAATATAAAAAAGCTCGCTAAGTCAAATACCACAAGATGACTTAGGCAAAAGTTAGGGCATCCCGATGGACCAAAAGCTTCAGAGAAGCGGTCCAGGCAAAATTAGGGATAAAATAAATCAATCAAAAGAGGTCACCAAAATCCTCAACAAAAAAAAATAATAAGGTGACTGCCATTTCAAGAAAATTCGTCTTGAATCCTCATCACACCTTCGAACCCTCTTGGAAGTCGAATGCGTGTATTGAATTAACTGAATATAGGAATTGGAGATCATCAAGAAGAAGGGGTGGGTAAAAACAAATTTGAGCCTTATATCCTTTGTTTCAAGAAACCGCGAACCAGACCACGTTACAACCCTTAAAAGACCTAATTGAGGCAGGGTTTATTTTGAAAGCATACTATAACAAGGTTGTGTTAACTTGACTCCAAACGATTTTTGTTAATCATTTGATAGCACCAACTTGTATACTGTGAATGACTTGATCACCATTGTGTTCTTATCAACGACTCGTTCACTGTATTTCACCCGTTCATATCAATAAACTTTGATTTCAAATTTTTGCATAAGCATGGAATTAAAATTACCATTTTTGAATGAACAATCTTATTTGCGATTCAACACTTAGCATCAAAGAAATCCAATACACAGTTGAGGAACTTGATGGAGTGAAAGAAGTCTATTCAGGGGCAAACACTTTGAGCATCAGTTAATTCGAGCTAGTCACCCTAAGGGTCATCTAGTCAAGAGTAATCTGCTTCAAGAATCAGACCGGGGCAAGCCACCTCAGAGCTCAGTAAGTCCAATCACTCCAAGGCTCAGTTAGCCAAGAGTAATTTGCTTCAAGACTTAGACTGGGGCAAACCACCTCAGAGCTCGGTAAGTCCAGCTATCCAAAGGACAGTCAATCAAGAGTCTACCATTCCAACATTTGGTTAGTCAAGTTCGGACCATTGCAAGTTTCAAGCACTTGGGGTAAGCCCTCTCGAGGTAGTCTCCTGGAAAGTTTTCCAAACCCATTTTCAAGGTGAACATCTCCAAAGTCCCAACAAACTGGGGCAAGATGAGCCACAGAGGGGCAGAACCTTTTTCTTTGTGCTTTCAAACTGCTCAAACAAATTCTGTCATACGTCAATAACTATTGAGTTTAAGACGAGTGCCCGAAAATTATGCTAGCACGATTCATTAATCCTACAAAAGCATCCGTTGGCTAAGCTGTGGCCATCAAACTGGATAGGATCCTCCTTTGACAACATCTATCATAAAATATTTGGTTGAGTTCTCGGTGTTGAGGAATCATGAGCTTCCATAAAAAGCCTTTACAAACTCCCAGTCTGCCCAGTGTCAGCATTCTCATAATCATGATCATTCATATATCATGCATAAGCATAGGAAGATCAGAGTCAAGGAGTAATAAATCGTGGATCGAAATCAAGAAGACTTACCGACTCGGAGTTTCGTCGCGGAGGCTACAGGCTTTTCTTCTTTATCTGCCCGGGCTGTTTGGTTCTCTAAAAGGCACCTGCTTAACGATCGGCTAAGGCTGTTATGATGTTGAAGCAGGGTGTGGTTCACGATGGTTCTGTTTTCGTCATGACAGTGGGAGAGGGTTGTGGAAGTACTGAAAGAGGTTGAAAAAAAAATTAGAGAAATTGCTTGAAGTCCTGGAAGTTCTTTTCGGTTCTGGATGCTGTTAGTTTGTTCTCGCTGGCTCTTGCGTTGCAGTGTTTGGTTCTGTTGCGGCAATTGAATTCAACATCATCACATCAAGAATAAAACTGATATTATAAACTTCCGTTACATTACATGCATATAATAGAAACTCTTACTCAGCTTCTTCAACAGTAGCTTCAATTCGAAGAAGAGCATAATCCAACAGCAACACCAACAAGAGTAAGTCCATTCATAATAGCCGCAATCTGAAAAATCTCACCTGCAGCATTGCATTTTGAAGCAAGCGCACCACCACCTCTACCACTTCTTCTTCCTCCGTTATATATTGAACTCCTCACTTTTGCGAAAGCTAGTTCACTGGAAACAGGAACTCCTAGTGATGCCACAGTGTTGTGCTGAGCTTGCAATCCGTTAAAAGAATTGAGTGCTGTGATGAACTTCACATTATGACCCTTCCTGTTGTTCCTTGATTTGGAACCGGTGACTGAGCTTCCTACAACAGTGATTGTAGATGGAGATGCTGCTGAGGCTGAGGCCATTTTTATTATCTGTGAAATATGAGAAAAAGTTTAGAGAATATTGAATTGATGAGATGAAACTATAAGGAAAGTAAATGCAATAACCTCTTTTGTCTCGTCGTAACTTCCACTGTAATAACATCCAAAGTCAGTCCGGCCATGCTCTTCAACCTGTGATAGTAAGAGATCATTAACTGAAGAAGATTCTCAGTCAAAATTAGTTAGTGATCAGGGTCCTTACCAAAGCATGAGGTGCGACAATTAGTATTCGGAAAAACCCGAGTTTGAATTCTGACTGAAACAATCTTTGACCAGGATGTATATTAACTTTGTTTCCCCTAACAATCATGAATATCTGGCAGGTTTTGCCAAAGGTGTTGGCAAGGATTTGGTTGTACTTATGGCTGCAAGAGCATCAAGGATGGAGAACCAAGATGCAATTGATTGCGCAATCGTTTCAATGTTGGCAGACCCAAAGGAGGTACAGACTCTTCAAAGTTGTTTTCCATCATGTTGTGTAGTTGAAATTTGGTTAGTCTACTAATAGTCCTTTGGTTTCGCAAGGCACGAGCTGGAATAAAAGAAGTTCATTTCCTTCCGTTTAATCCAACTGATAAAAGAACTGCCCTTACATACATTGATGGTGCTGGTAATATGCACAGGGTTAGCAAAGGTGCACCAGAGCAGGTAATACATAATTCATTCTCGCTTTTCAAGAACCACGCAACCTACCGATCATTGATAAACTTTTCTCATATACTGTGTAGATTCTCAATCTTGCACAAAACAAGGCAGAAATCGAACGGAAGGTTCATGCGATGATTGACAAGTTTGCAGAACGTGGACTTCGTTCTCTTGGGATTGCAAGACAGGTTTATTTCCCTCTTACGAATTCTTCATAATCGGATAAGTCAATTATCATGTATTCTTTCCTTAGCACCGAAGTTTTTTTTTCATATAGGAAGTACCGGAGGGAAGTAAGGAAAGTGCAGGAGGACCATGGGAGTTTGTTGCTCTTCTCCCTCTTTTTGACCCTCCGAGACATGATAGCGCAGAAACAATCAGAAGAGCTCTTGATCTTGGCGTTAGTGTCAAAATGATCACTGGTACGTTGTATCACAGTACCACCGTCATTTGAAATTGAGTCAATGATTTTATATAATGCAAACTATACTCATGCTACAAAAAAAACTTTCAGGTGATCAACTCGCAATAGGTAAGGAAACGGGAAGGCGTCTAGGGATGGGGACTAACATGTATCCTTCTTCATCACTGCTCGGTGAAAATAAAGATCAATTAGGTGCTGTTTCCATTGATGATCTCATTGAGAAAGCTGACGGTTTTGCTGGTAAAAAGCGCTGTCTAAGGGGGGGATTAGAAAGCGCTTAGGCAAAAGCGCTGTCTAAGGGGGGGCTTAGACAGCGCTTTTTGAAAAGCGCTGTCTAAGGTATACCTAAAAAAATTAAAATAGGAGGGTCTTAGAAAGCGCTTTGGCCAAAGCGCTGTCTAAGGGGGTGGGGCTTAGACAGCGCTTTTCAAAAGCGTTGTCTAAGGTATACCTAAAAAATTTAAAATAAGAGGGTCTTATAAAGCGCTTTTGGCCAAAGCGCTGTCTAAGGGGGGGGGGGGGGGGGGGGGGGGGGGGGTGGGGGGGGGGGTGGGGTGGGGGGTGGAGCTTAGACAACGCTTTTAAGATTTAAAAAAGCGCTGTCTAAACCTTTAGCAGCGGAGGTTTAGACAGCGCTTTAAAGCGTTGTCTAAGGCTAAAAAAGCACTGTCTAAGGTCTTGTTTGTTGTAGTGTGTGGCTCAAATACAACGATAAAAAATGTGGATGAACTTATTGTTTTATATCTTTAAATAGGATACTTGTTTGGTAAGATCGTGGATATTTGTCTTCAGTTAATCTAGGCATGTCTTGGAAGTTTTTATTTTTAAATATTCAATTTTTAAAAAAAAAATCCAAAATACCCATGTTTTCAAAAAAATTACAAATATGGGCATTTTTTGCCCTATTTTCTTCATGGGCGCCACCCTAGTTGGCGCCTATCCTTAAAGGTAGGGCAAGTCGTCACTAGGGGTGGCGCCTACACTTGTTTTTTTTTTAAAATTATTTTAATATATTTTAATTATTTTTAAAATTTTTTTAAAATCTTTTTTAAGTTATTTTAAATTTATTAATTTATATTTATTATAAATTATATTAATTTATATTAAACATATATGTAATAATATTATTTGCCATATATATATAATATATATATATATATATATATATATATTATATATATATAAATTTATATATATTAATTTAATTTATAAGTAATTAATTATTATTTATAAATTATTAAAATATATTAATTTATATACATGTAAAAATAAATTATGTATATATTTCTAAAATACACAGATATATATTATATATATATATATATATATATATATTATATAATATATATATTAATAATATATATATATATATATATATATATATATATATATATATATATCTTATATATATATATATATTAACTTATATTAATAAACACAATATATTTATATTAAATAAATACACAAGACAAATATTATAAAGATATGATTAAAATGCATTATTAATTTGGGATTTATCACATATTATGCGGTCCCTGGTACGATCCGCACGGGGGAGGTCTAACTACTCGTCTAGACAGCTCACGTGGTGGTGGTGCTTCCCTATTACCACCCCTAGTCCTAACGCGTCCCCTTGCCGTTTGCCGTTGTGGTTGGGTCGAAGTCCCCTCAATGCTGTAGGAAAGGCGGGTGCCCTCTACGCCCTCAAAGCTTTGTCTCGGTGGGACAAACTGACTCCTGTTGGGTGCGCCCTCGAAATGTGGCCTTTGGTAGTTGAGGGTTGAATCGGGTTGGCTAAAGAACAATGTCTGTTGTGGTGTGTAGTAGTCTTGTTGGTAATCCTCTTGTATACCTGTGTCGGGGCTAAGTGGAGGACTAGAAGAGCCCGGGACATCGTCGTGATGAAAGTGTTGGGATTGGTGGATGTGGGGGGATTGAGTTTGTGGTAGGTGTTGGGACTGTTGATGGTGGTGGGAATGTTGAGGTTGGTGTTGGTAATCTTCATGATATTGGGGTTGAGTTTGTGGTATGTAGTGTTGATTTGGTTGGGGGATGAACATGTGTTGTGGTGGTTGTTGTTGGTAATACGGTGGTGGGGTTGTTGTTAGTAATACGGTGGTGGTGGTTGTTGTTGGTAATATGGTGGTGGTTGTTGTTGTTGGTAATACTTTGGTGGTGTTGTTGTTGGGAATATTGTGGTGGTTGTTGTTGTTGGGAATATTGTGGTGGTTGTTGTTGTTGGAAATATGGTTGTTGCATTCGGGGATCATCCAAATAGAACGGGTCAGACACAATCATTTCTGGATTTGTATTTGCTCTATACCAATCCACATATTCCCTTGTCGGCTTCATTTCGTTGGGCGCCACCGGAAATTGTAGAACATAGTGGGCACGCTCTTTCCATATTTTACGGAACTCCTTTGCAAATGCCTTCCAATTTTGGGCATACCACTAGTGGCTGACTTTTTTAAGATGCCAAGGTTCCAAAGACATTGGGGGGCCTGGGATTTCTTGATGCATTCCGAATTGCAGTTTGACACGGTCACTTTGGTGCATCTCCACAGTGGTGAACCGCATGATAGCCGTTTTTGCTGTCCAAACAGCTGCATCTTCGGGGTTGGGTTGATGTTCCAATCCCAAATATGGCCTCCAAATAAAATGCAAAGAAAAAAATAAATATGTTATTTATTGAGAATGCTTGATATTAATAAATTAGTTAGAAGATGAATGATTTAGTGGTAATACATCTTGTGCTCGGAGACGATCCAAGAGTTGACGATAAAATATTATTTTATTTTTTGGGATAAGACTGTAATCTAGTTCGGTTGTAATGAACCTAAACAAAAAAAGATAAATAATATTATTTACAAATATTTATAGAATAAATATACAAAATGAAATAACATCATAAATTTACCTAGTTGCGTTGGGGAAGGAGTAGACGTTAGGATTTTCTGGGGCTAGCCTCGGCAATCTCCACCACCCCCATGTTTGGAGCAAAAAAGCACATCCAGAAAATGTACAGTGGTCATTTTGTGCATTTTTACACAAAGAGCTATATAGGAAAGCCAATACAGCAGAACTCTAACTATACGTGCTTATTCTATCAATGTCCTCGAGCAAACTCAAGTACATAAAGTTTATGCTATTTCCCGTGCCTTCGGGAAATAACAAGTTCCCAAACAATAACATAATGTAAAACCTTGTTTTTATGATTTTTTCTTGTTCGGATGAATCCTCAGTCAAATTTATAGAGTCGTGGTAGAATTGGAGGCTCGATAGTTTAATACCCTGGCCCCTTGCTTTTGCAGATCCCTCACCCTCGACCAGATCTACGCTCAATATTTGAACACATAGTTCGTTGGGCTATTGAACATTTCCAGTCACAGGCTTACCATCTATTCGAAGACCCAAAAGCATGTACACGTCCTCTAGTGTGACAGTACATTCACCGATTGGTAGGTGAAAAATGTGTGTCTCTGGTCTCCAACGTTCACACAAAGCAAGAATAAATTTCACATCAATTGTGGCATTTACCACATGCATAACATGACCGAACCCCGCACGCTCTATGTAAGGTACGCACCATGGGTCTGGATAAGGCATAGGGTGTGAACGTTGACGAAATTTCTTGGGATCCTTTAAAAACAAACAATATAAACAATCATTAGATTGGAGTTTTAAAAAATAAATTGCAACAGTTAACACTATGTCGTCTGATCCATGCATCATTTGGATGCAATCAATGTCGCTTTCAACTTCAACCCAAGAACATACCGTTTCTCCAGTTTCAAATGAGATACTTCTTCTAAGCCTCAGAATCCTTCTGATGACTTCACCAGGTTCGTAATCTCCCTCTAACCAAGACATCAAGGACCTTTTTAGTTGGTCCAACGAACGGATGTTCCAAAATTTCATCTCCATTGGGGGTTTCACAGGCGAGAAAATAACATGCCCACCCCTTTTTAAGATTACTGGTTCAGGATCCGGGCGCCTTGATGATGTTCACTGCCATGATGACAGTCTGGGGGATGCCATGAACTCAACTTGATAGAGAAAGTGATAGGAAATAGTGGTGAAGAAAATGCAAGGAAATACCACTTTATTTATAGGAAAAGATCTAGGTTGTACACCAATGTACTTAACCCTAATTAGTGTCGCACTTGATTAATTAGTCTTAGGGGGAATTACGGTTTGAATTAGGTCATAACTACCAAACTCTAATTATAACCGATCAATAAACCCTAATTATAATTGATTAATTAACCCTAACATGATTAACCCTAATTCTCCCAAAAATTTATAAATAATATTAATTACTTATAAATTAAATTAATATATATATATTATATATATATATATATATAAATTAAATAATATATATATATATATATATATATATATCTTGCAAATAATATTATTTATATATATGTATTAATATAAATTAATATAATTTATAATAAATATAAATTAATAAATTTAAAATAACTTAAAAAAGATTTAAAAAAATTAAAAAAATAATTAAAAACATATTAAAAATAATTAAAAAAAACAAAAAAAAAACAAGTGTAGGCGCCACCCCTAGTGGCGACTTGCCCTACCTTTAAGGGTAGGCGCCAACTAGGGTGGCGCCCATGAAGAAAATAGGGCAAGAAATGCCCATATTTATAATTTTTTTGAAAATATGGGTATTTTTGGATATTTTTTTAAAAAATTGAATATTTTAAAAAAAACTTCCATGTCTTGTTCGTAATGTTGTATTAATATATTTCTTTAGTCTTTTCGGAAAAAATATGTCCTCTTAACATAAATATAAGAGAAAATAAAGATTAAGAGAGCTAAATTACAAAGAAAAAAATCACTTAAACAGTAAAAGGTCAAAATCACCCGACCCTCATTTAGAGGATAAAAGTTACACTCAAATATTATTTTTACCTTATATTAATAAAGATTTGACAAAAGCTTTATATAGCTTTTGACTGTCTACTAGAACCCTCTCTTTTCATTTGGGTTTGTGATCGATTGTTATAGACAGGACTTTTACATATGATATAGTCTTATTTAAAAAGTGAAATAAAAATTTAAATGAGGGGTTAGAGACAAGATTTAAAAACAGTGATTTTTGCTTAAATAGAAGTAAGACGGAATATATTGAATGTAGTTTCAATAAAAGAAAAAATATTTATAATCTATAGGTGAAAATTGAAAACCATATCATCCTTCAAGTCACATAGTTTAAATATTTTGGGTCCGTAATACAAAATGATGGAGAAATAGAAGGGAATGCAAATCATCGAATTCAAGATGGACGACTGAAATGGAGGAGGACTTTAAGAATTCTATGTGATGCAAAGGTACCGCTCAGGCTGATGGACAAATTTTTTTGGACTGCGGTAAGACCTGCAATGTTGTATGGAACAGAATATTGAGAGGTTAAAAATCAAAATGAGAATAAAGTAAGTGTATATAGCATAGATGAGGATGTTGTGTTTTATGTGTGGTAAGACTAGACATAATAAGATTAAGAATGAAAATATTAAAAAGAATGTTGGGGTAACATCTATAGTAGAGAAAATGGTAGAAAATAAACCTAGATGGTTTGAGAATGTAGAGAAAAGACATGTAGATTTTGGGGTTACAATATTAAATTAGATGAAGAGAAGTCGAATAATTAGAGAGACATGAAAATCTAAAAAGACCATAAAAGAAGTTACTAAAAAAAATCTTAAAATTAATGATTTGGATTGAAGCATGATCCTACATAAAATTTTACAGTGAGATATGTTATCGACCTCACTTAATAAGATAAAGTTAAGGTAACTTAGTTGTTTTTGTTGTATGTTAGTTGGACTTAATTCGTCTTCTTCTTTTTGTTGCTCATTTTTTATCGGTCTTTTTGTGGTTTGTCTAAAATTATTTAGCATATTTCTTCAAACCATTATTCTCTTTTTAAATAAAAATACTATTTAATTGTTTAATTTAATCCAATTCATATATATATAATATATAATATATATATAATATATATATATATATATATATATATTATTTTAAAAAAATTATTGATTTATTTAAATATTTTGTAAATAATACTATTATTTTTAAATGAATGAGGCCTTAGCGATTTTTTTTAAATAATCAATTTTTAAAAAAAAAAATCAAAAATATCAAATAATTCAAAAAAATAATCAAAATAACCACTTTTAGAAGAGGATGCGCCAGATGAACTGGCCCATCCCCTAAGCATGAAGAGGAGGCGCCAATAGCATTGGCGCATGGATTAGGCTCCTCATGAGGAGGCGCCAATGCTATTGGCGCATGCATTGGCCCTTATGAGGAGTCCCCAATGCCCCTGGCGCCTTAGAGTTATTTGTGGTGTGGGCGCCAATGCCTCTGGCGCTTGCATGTCATGTCATGTGGGCGCCAGCACTCTTGACGCATACATTTTATGTCCACTCTGTATAAATGTCACGCTTTGGATGCAATATTTTTCACACAAAATCATCTCCTAATATCATATTTTCTCTAATTCAACTCCACTCACCTTCAAGTTTCTCTGTTTTAACAATGTCTGCATACATTCAGAAACGAAATGCTGATGTAATATTTTTCGCTGTTGCGGCTCCGATATAGATTCGACTTTGGAACACATATATGTTTGAACGTCTTAATCGGACGTTGCACAGTTGGTTAGAGTGAGAAATTGGAGAGAGTGAAAGGATTAGATGAATACAATGGCTTGTGTCCACGTTCAACCAAAACGGAGAAGTGTGCGAATGAGTGGAGATTAAGACCGACCAAGACGCTCGTAGGATGATGCATTATATGTTCAAAATTGTTTTGATGGTGGATATTAAGACTGACCAAGACGCTCGTAGGACATAAAATGTATGTGTCAAGAGTGTTGGCGCCCACATGACATGACATGCAGGCGCCAAAGACATTGGCGCTCACACCACAAATAACACTAAGGCGCCAGGGGCATTGACGCCTCCTCGTGAGGGTCAATGCATGCGTCAATAGCATTGACGCCTCATCATGAGGAGCCCAATGCATGCGTCAATGCAATTGGCGCCTCCTCTTCATGATTAAGGGATGACCAATTCATCTGACGCATTCTCCTCTAAAAATGGATAATACATTGGTTGAAGAAATTATAATAACTATCAAAGAAATATTTTAGAATATCATTTTTTTATCAGGACATTCCGCATTAAATATGACAAAACTAACAATTTATTTATGTTCATACACATTATTCTTCCTAATATTTTAGGAGGAAAGTATTACTTTTTACTAAGCATCATTCACCCAACTACTATTTGGCACACAACTCTTTTTACTCTTATCAAACATTCACAATAAAAATTATATATTACATATCATACAAACCAAGATTATCATGCTGGAAAATCCAGAGTGACACTGAATATAGGACGGAGAGGTAATCTCCTTAACAATGGTTACTCAGTTAAGGAGAAGATTTTAGTTCCACATCCACACTGAAAGAAGCCAAATATATTTAGATATTAGTTATCATATAATTAGTCATAGTATATGTAAAGTATCTTTCTCAAAGTGAAACTAAGATTCACATCAATTAATTTTAAGATTTTTTAGATGAAAACAAACCTTAAAAAACGAGTTATCCAAAAAATATATGATATAGTTTAGAGATTTAAACTTATATTGATATAATGCGAATTAACATACCTTAGTGACAAAGAACCCGTTTTTGATCTCTCAAGAAGTCCACTTGGAACTAATCCTGTTAAATTGTTATTTTTCACATTTCTGCAAGCACATGACAAAAAGTAAATATAACACAATTTGTTTTTATTTTATACTCATAATAAATGGCATTCAATTCCATGGTACTTACAATACTTTTAGAAACTGTAGTTGTTGCAGAAAATCAGGTAAAGAACCGTTTAAGCTATTGTTTGATAAATCCCTGAAATGATAGAGTGTGTAGTTAAATTTATGTAGATAATTTATAAGTTTACGTTACATGTAGAAAAACTCTATAGTGAGTATAGTCTATAGTAAATAGTTTATTTAATCAAATGAGATTATAAACTCACAAATACTGTAACATGGTGAGCTTTGATATAGAAGATACTATCTGCCCTGTCAATCCACTTGAAGACAAATTCCTTATAACAATACCAAATGTAATTTCAGAGGACAATTAATGTTTTTGAATTATCTATGCATATATTTTATTTAAGGGATTGCTAACTTACAAAGATGTGATTCTTGGAGGGTTGAGGCCATCATCAATACTGCAGTTTAGACCTTCCCACATATACTTCACAGGACCACATGGATCTCCTTCCCAATTTTTAGCCACTCCATAATTCTTCTTGATGCTTGTGATAGCATCAACTAGTGCAAGGTATTTAAAATAATATTTAAAGAGATTTCAAGCCAATTTGCACAAAGTTTACCACAAAAATTACACTAATCAAATGTTCTTTTCGTCTTTTAATATAAGTCATTGTTAAATAAATCACATGAAATTGAACAAGGTTGATATATTAAATTTTGTTGACTAATTCTATTGTTTTACAAATTTATTCTTTAAAAGAATGAAATGGTTTATATTTATTATAGAAAAAATATGTAAGATAATCATGAGTATATTAATAAATATATTTTTAGTGCAGAACAAACTTACCATCATCCTTTTGAGTTTCTGATAGTGAGAAGTCTATTAGTTTATAAACCTCCATGGCATTGAGGATGGGTGGAAGAGTTGAATTGTCTGTCTTAGAAAGGGTAAATATATACCTTCCGGCTCCAGTCAAAGCTGCTGTACTTAATATGGTATGTACTCTTTGGTATGCAGGTATTTCAGGTCCATATAAGAGTTTTCCATTCGCTATGATATTGAATGCTCTTGTTTCACTTTCAGCCAGCTTCTCAACCTCGTTAAAGTACAAGTAGAAGTAGTATTGGTCATTTACATCATCTGAACTCCAACTAAATTGTATAGGGGCACTGACATTAAATGGTGTAATAGCAGTGCTCATAACAATTCCTGGTGGTTTATAAATATTTTGAGTTAATATATCTTCATTGCTGCTTAGATTTCTCATCTCATCCCATTTAAAAGGAAACCAGAGCCGGTCGTAAACATCGTCTTTGTACCTGTTGTTTGCACACGACCAAAAAATTTATCAGTTATTTGTTCATATCTGTGAAGCCGTGTCAGATATGTTATATACAATCTTACCTGTATCTTAAATTTGTGATGGAACCTAAGTCATATCGAAAGAAATTTGATAGCACTGATTTAGTTGAGTATGTGACATAAGCTTCATTGTTCAAAGTCCTCAATTCTATGACGGAAATGAAAGGAGTTCCTTTGCCTGTGTTAACAAGACATGGTTGTATGTATTCTAGTGATGGAGTGTAAATGATCTCACTCATTACGACGCGTGATAAGTTGGTGAACTTGACTGTATCCCACGCATTAGGTCCAAAATGAATATCAAACTCTGGTGGCTCATTTAGATTATCATAGTTTCCATAAAAGAAAGAAGCTCTGATTAAGTATTTAGTACCATTTGTTACATCTATTCTGTAACAGTTTCTCACTCCACTAGGAAAGCTCCTCACATGTTCTAGTTGCTGTAAAATAATGTTGCCTAGAGGAGGTGGTATCTTATTACTTACACCTGTATCTATGAAGTTTTCATCAGATATGTAGTTTATGCCTGTGCTTGTCTCAGCATAGCTTGAGTTTTCAGGTAGACCGCAATCTATGCTTATAAATCCTGAGATACATATAAATGAAAAAATTAAGATAACTTTAACTATAATAGTTACTAGTAGTAACAGATATGTGATGAAGAAAATAAACCTGATTGATCCTGAGCTTGTATCAAAACCAAAATAGTAAGGACACCGAGGAGTAGTGAAAGAAAATGCGTCAACATTCCCACTATTGTTTGCTTCATTAGAGATACAACTAATGAATAATGAGTGCTATACAGAGATTTATTTATACTGCAAGATGGATGGTTAATGTTGCACAGTAACATTTCACAATAACTTTTTTAATAAAAATATACTATTCCTTTAAAAATAAAATAAAAATCCACCATTGAATATATGTAATATATATTTTAATTCAACTGTTTATTTTATAACATTTGTATTCATAAAATGTTATCCAAGACTGTATCATTTAATTTAAATGAAATATTGATGTAACTTTATATATATTGAAATTATAATGTCAAACTTAATATAGACCAGACCATATTTGATAACTATTTACTTAATATCTAGTTTACAAAATATACGGTTGGATTACAAGTTATAAGATTATAAGTTATATCTATAAATATAACATTAATTAGAAATTGTTTGATATATCGATAACAAGCATAAAAATTAAGGTTTTAAAAATTTATATTATTGGGAATATCAAATTATTTCTTATTAATGTAAATTTTTGTGAACAACATTTATATAATATTAGCTTTTAATTTCATTATTGATTTTGTAATAATATTAAGTTTGGCGTTATCTTGTCAATTGATATAATCCCTATGTATAGGAACATAGTCAATTGACACCATGGTATAATAAAATTTAGATTTGATTTTACCATCATAATTTTCTAAAATTTAACATTAATAAGAAATTATTTGATATGTGAAAGAGAATGAAATTAACTCACTTGATAATGTTCATAAGAGGCTAAAATTGATGTATTACATATCAATGGATTTTTTAAATGTCTTTTTATAGACATAATTCATGATGGTAACTTTCAATCCATCATATGCATTTTGTATTTGATACATATATTCAATACAATGTTATTCTTACTTTTTTTTTATATCAAATACATAAACTATATATATTGTTCATCGTATTTATACAATAAATAGTATTTTTTCTAAATAAAAAAAAATATTTCTTATGAACGGTGCTCGTGAGCAATGTCCGTGAACAGAACCCGTGAAATAATAAAACAAAATTAATTAATAAAATGATGAAGTTGGTTAATAAACGGTCTGTTATTAAAAATAATTTTTAATGATTGTGATTTTTAAATATTACTATGATATGTAATAACTAAAATAATTTTGTAAAATTGTTAGACAAATTTAATCATTTATTATTATCAGTTGATGATCCTCTAATCGATATAATCAGCAACTATCTTATGACTTTCACAATATTAAATATCCTATATAAACAATTCATTCATATTTTTACTAATTCAATAGTGTAAATTCCAAGTCATATCGTAACTCATTCATGTTTTAATAATTCAACAATGTAGTTGAAATTATTTAATTTCTAGTTGATTAACAACAAATTATTTTATTTCCTTTCCAATGTAACAGTTATATATAAAAAACATTGTTTAAGAATAAAGAACTCAACCTGTCACACACTAGATTATCTCAAAAAAATATAATACAAAGGAACTGTACTTTTCGTATTTCCTTTAATTTGGAAAAAGTAGGCATCGTGGAAATAAGACAGTGTTGACTTGTCTCCATCCTGCATAATGTGATATACAATATTTTATCTCGCATATAAAATATTATTTTGGATATTTTTAACAAAAAGAAGAGCAATCATCAATTATAGGCGAATTATATAAATGATGCAAAGGTGAGTAATTTGATTGCTTCAGAAGCATGGAGGAATGTAGGGGTGATATTGACTCAGGCAAACTAGTCAATTAACTTAATCAATTAATTAAGAAAACTCTAGTGTGTGTTTAAAAAATATATATATAAAAAAATAAAAAGAAGATTTCATCCTTTTCATTATACTTCAAGAAGTATTTTGGTGAAATTGGTGAAACATGAGGCTTTGGATGAGAGATGAGTCTAGCATAAATACTAGATCTTTTGTCTTGAAACTTATGTTAGAATTTTCGCTCCTTAATTTTTAGAAAGCTTTTAGAAAAGATGATTTTGAATTTCATAAAAATACTGATCATAGATTCTTTACCCGATAGATCCAGCTAATTATTGCATATAAGGTTCGTGAGAAATTGTGCTACACTCTCACCTTTTGGTTTGTCATTTCCGATGAGGAATATATTGCTAGTTTGAACAATGCCAAAATAATCTGCTTGACTATATGAGATGGTCAAATGGAACTAAATCCTTCAAGGTGGAAGAAATTTACGGTAAACTTATGGATAGCTGAAAGTCTATTGGAAAGTCGGAAATCACTTCATTTAGTAAATGATTATATGAGCTATCATTTGTTAGAAATTATGGACAATCAACTTGTTGAAATATTAAACTTGATTTGGGCCTAATTTTATTATTTGATTTTGGACTTAGTTATTTGGGCTTAGTTTATATTGAATAATGTTTCTAGAAAAATCTTGTAGTATTTAGAGTATCTAGATATTTCTTAAGATTGTAATATTCTCTAGAATACTCTTTGAATATCTAGAGTTGAGAACTCTCTAGAATTAGTGTGTCTAGAGTTCTCCTTAGAGTACTATAAATAGAGATGTAATCCAACACTTTTGTATCAAGCAAAAATACAAAGTTCTCTCTTCCATAAATAATTCTCCTACCTACCAAGTTTTTATTCAAGCCTCTAATATTCCCCCACACTTTTTTCTTAAACACAAAAAAGGTTTATTTCCAACAAAGTGGCATCAGAGCTTCAAGGTCCTAAAAAATGGTGAATGGAGATTTCCCTTTTCAAATGCCGATGTTCACAAAGAATAACTATGACAATTGGAGTATCAAGATGAAGGCGCTACTAGGAGCTCAAGATGTGTGGGATATCGTTGAGAAAGGCTTCAATGAGCAAGATGAAGCCTCGCTAAGCCAAGGTGTAAAGGAGACATTGAGGGAGTCAAGAAAGAGAGACAAGAAAGCTCTCTTCCTCATTTATCAATCGGTGGATGAAGATACATTTGAGAAGATCTCCAACGCAACGGCGTCCAAAGAAGCATGGGACAAACTTCAAACTTGCAACAAAGGAGTGGAACAGGTGAAAAAGATTCGTCTTCAAACTCTTAGAGGTGATTTTGAACGTTTATTTATGGAAGAGTCCGAGTCAATTTCTGATTATTTTTCTCGAGTATTGGCCGTAGTCAATCAACTTAAAAGAAATGGTGAAGATGTTGATGAGGTAAAAGTCATGGAGAAAATACTTCGCACTTTAAATCCAAGTTTTGACTTCATTGTTACCAACATTGAAGAAAAGAAGGATTTAAAGACCATGACTATTGAGCAACTCATGGGTTCCTTACAAGCATACGAAGAAAAACAAAAGAGAAAAATTAAACAAAAGGAGGCTATGGAGCAACTACTACAACTCAACATAAAGGAAGCAAATTATGCGAACTACAAGAGCCAAAGAGGACGAGGTCGTGGCCAAGATCGTGGGCGTGGACGAGGACATGGAGGAGAAGGAAGAGGCAGTTACAACAACTACTCTAACAATGGAGAAAGAAGTTGGAATCCACAAGCAACAAGAGGTCGTGGAAGAGGAAATTCATGGTCGAGGTGTGACAAATCACAAATCAAGTGCTTCAACTGCAACAAGATCGGTCACTATGCATCTGAGTGTAGATTCTCGAAGAAAGTTGTGGAGAAAGCTAACTTTGTAGAAGAAAAAGGCAGAGAAGAAGAAACTTTGTTGCTTGCGTGCCAAAACCAAGTTGAAGAGAAAAGAAACAAATGGTACCTCGACACCGGCGCAAGCAATTACATGTGTTGCGATCGAAGCATGTTCGTAGAGATCAATGAAGCGACAACTGGCAATGTCTCATTTGGAGATGACTCAAAGATACCGGTCAAAGGCAAAGGTAAAATTCTTATACGCTTAAAGAATGGGAGTCATCAATTCATATCCAATGTCTATTATGTTCCTAACATGAAGAATAATATTTTGAGCTTGGGACAATTATTAGAGAAAGGCTATGACATCCACTTGAAAGAACATAGTCTTTTCTTAAGAGATTGTAGACATAACTTGATTGCTAAGGTGCCTATGTCAAATAATAGAATGTTTCTCTTGAACATTCAAAATGATGTTGCAAAGTGTCTCAAGACTTGCTATAACGACTCTTCGTGGCTATGGCATCTACGATTCGGACATCTCAACTTCGATAGTCTAAAATGTTTGTCAAAGAAGGAAATGGTGAGAGGCTTGCCTAGTATAAACCACCCAGACCAACTATGTGAAGGATGTCTAGTTGGGAAGCAATTCCGAAAAAGCTTTCCAAAGGAATCAACGTCAAGAGCGACAAAACCGCTAGAGCTCATACACACTGATGTCTGTGGACCAATCAATCTAAACTCTTTTGGTAAGAGTAAATACTTTCTCCTCTTTATTGATGATTATTCTAGAAAAACATGGGTTTATTTCTTGAAGGAGAAGTCAGAAGTGTTTGAAAACTTCAAGAAGTTCAAAGCCCTTGTGGAGAAAGAAAGTGGTCTTTCCATTAAGGCCATGAGATCTGACCGAGGAGGAGAGTTCATTTCAAATGAGTTCCAAAAATATTGTGAAGACCATGGAATCCGCCGCCCACTAACAGTGCCAAGATCACCACAACAAAATGGAGTAGCAGAGAGAAAGAATCGGACCATACTTAACATGGTGCGAAGCATGCTTAAGAGCAAGAAGATGCCGAGAGAGTTTTGGGCCGAAGCAGTGGCATGTGCGGTTTATCTAACAAATCGTTCCCCAACAAGAAGCGTGCATGAGAAGATACCACAAGAAGCATGGAGTGGAAGGAAGCCTGAGATCTCTCACCTTAAAGTGTTTGGAAGCATTGCCTATACTCACGTTCCTGATGAAAGGAGAACAAAGCTCGATGATAAAAAGGAAAAGTATGTATTCGTCGGTTACGACTCAAGATCCAAAGGGTACAAGCTCTATAATCCAAATAGTGGAAAGATCGTCATAAGTCGCGACGTGGAGTTCGAAGAAGAAGATTGTTGGGATTGGAGTCTTCAAGAAGACAGGTACGATTTTCTTCCTTACTTTGAAGAAGAAGACGAAATGGAACAACCAATGATAGAAGAAAATATTACACCACCGGCCTCACTGACACCAAGGTATGAAACAAGCTCAAGTGAGAGGATACCACGACTAAGGAGTATTGAAGATCTTTATGAGGTAACCAAAAACATAAATGATATTAACCTTTTTTGCCTTTTGGGTAATTGTGAGCCTCTAAGCTATCAAGAAGCAGTTGAAAGTGTAAAGTGGAGAGACACCATGGAAGAAGAAATCAAGTCAATCACGAAGAATGATACATGGGAACTTACTACACTTCCACGAGGACATAAAGTAATCGGAATAAGATGGGTGTACAAGGTGAAGTTGAAGTATGTATTGTCTCAATATCAATTTGCTGACATTTTCACTAAGTCACTCAAGTTGGAAACTTTCGTGAAGTTAAGGAATATGCTTGGAGTCACAAATCAAGTTTAAGGGGGGATGTTGAAATATTAAACTTGATTTGGGCCTAATTTTATTATTTGATTTTGGACTTAGTTATTTGGGCTTAGTTTATATTGAATAATGTTTCTAGAAAAATCTTGTAGTATTTAGAGTATCTAGATATTTCTTAAGATTGTAATATTCTCTAGAATACTCTTTGAATATCTAGAGTTGAGAACTCTCTAGAATTAGTGTGTCTAGAGTTCTCCTTAGAGTACTATAAATAGAGATGTAATCCAACACTTTTGTATCAAGCAAAAATACAAAGTTCTCTCTTCCATAAATAATTCTCCTACCTACCAAGTTTTTATTCAAGCCTCTAATATTCCCCCACACTTTTTTCTTAAACACAAAAAAGGTTTATTTCCAACACAACTCTCATGGGAATTTTTCAATATGATAAGAAGTGTGCAATTAAGTTAATGACAATAATGCATTGCCAATAGTCCGACATAAAAAGTGGTATTCACTTTAAAAACATTTATAAAGACTTAAAAATATTAAACTCAACAAAGGAGATAAAGAGGATAAAGCTCCACACGAACAAATGTAATGGTCTTGAACATTATGCCACATGTCTCATCCAAACAATCCCTCGATGGTGCCACCAGCGATACCGGCTTTGGAACCACATCTGTGGGCGTGAACATAGAGATGCTGGTGGTGGCTTGTGGGGGCACTTGACCTGAAAATGTGCTCTTTCATCAAGAGTTGCAATCTTCAAGAGTTACAATCTTGTGAAACAACACATGCATGACCTATAAATACATTATTCAGTATTTGAAAATCACAACAACAAAACCGTGCATCCTCTTCACATCTTCATCGGTCTAAAAGAGTGTTTAAAATATTTTTAAGAAAAGTGACACCAATCATGATTCAGACCTGAATCCATTCAACTTTAACGATTTATCTAACATCATTTTGATATGTGGAAGCCCTTAAAAGGGTGGTATCGGTTCATTTCTAGAATATCAACTTAAACTTTCTCGAGTTTTTCACTTGAAGTATGTAAGGATTGCAGTTAGTATGTGCAAAATCAAACCAACTATCATGTGTGATTCATATATCTAGATTAACACATGAGAATTGACGGAAATATTGGTACACAAACAGATTATAACACAAACAAATATATATTTTTTATTGTAGTTTTGGTTACTATGCGCACATCTTGGTGGATATCGAAATGTCGGGTAGGCTTCATGATAAAATACTGGTTGAACATTTTTTTTCTTTCTATATTGGTATTGAGTATGAAAAGCTACCAAACTTTTGTAACTTTTGTAATAATGTGGGTCATGCTTTTAGTGATCGAAAAAAAGAGACTAGAGCAACTCACGAACATGAGGCAAAAGAGGTTAAAAATCATAAAGGATATAAGCAATAAACCAATTGTCATAAGAGATGAGGATCAATGACAAAGTTAATTATGTTCACAAAAGTAATATGGCAAAAGAGGTCAATAATGAGACTATGAATAATTAGGAGGTGCATGATAGAGAAGTGCATATAAATGATCATACTAAAGAAAATTATCATCAGCTTGATAATGTAATCAATTAGGTGGGCAATCTGAGCTGGTGCAAACTGAAGTGTGCACTTTAAGGATAATCTTCATCTTGAACTAGTAATTGTTATGTTTCAAGTGTATAGTGTATTCTTACCAATCAATTCTTTTGTATTTTGTTATTAGCTAAAACAATATGATTTTGATTGGTTTAAATACTTTTTAGGCTGAAACTTTAATAAAATATAGTCCTATAATTATGATTTTCTGACTAAGTAAATTGACATCTCCACTCTAAGAATTTTAGGATTTGTATATTTTTTAATAGATAAATTTATATTATATCTCCTTTTAGAGTATATAATCACATCTTAACCAAATGAATCGCCTAATTATATGATTGTTTCAATGATAAGACCCATTAAGCAAAACTATTTTTTATAGAAAAATAATATTTTCTTAGTTAAATCAAAATTATTTTCATGAGTTGATTTAACCGTGTGATTTTTATGTATCAGATACCCGTCTTCATCGTTCGTTCCATCTATTGATATATAATGTTATCTCTATATTGTAGAGACATTTATAAAATCCTTAAAAGTTAAAGCAAAACTAATTTTTTCATAATAAGATTTGGGACTATGAGTTACATGAGATTTGTCATTTAGACAATCCTCGACTATGGTAATAGACATACACGATTGCATAAATAAATTAGACAAATTATAAAGTAAATAGAACTTAGAATTTCATATGAAATAGAAATGTACAACATAGTCTTTATTCTCCGATTACAAGTAAAAATAAAGTATATAACTATAACTATTTCTAACAAGTTTCGATCTAAGACTAAAGGTCTAAGCCCCTTTTTTATAGCATGAAATTGTTCTACAATTACAAGAAGTGGCCCTTTAGTACATAACAAATAGAATTAAAAACAAAAATTACCATAAAGGAGAAAAATCCTTATCCTGCGACTTTTATACATGCGATATGATATTAATGGGGGCACAAAGTCCATTAAGTCTATAATGGAGAAATACGAGTCCCTATTTTTTTGGCACGATTTTCATTTCTGACATTCATGGCCCTGATATTCATGGGTGTAATACAAATTATGGGTCACTTGTAATTCTCTCTGTTTTTTTCTTGTTTACTAATATGTTCTTCAAGAATTTTCATGCCCAACATGGATAATAAGATGTGAAAGGCTGAGGGAGAAAAGGCTTGGTGAAAGATGAATGTGTTGATTAGAATTCTTGTAGCTGGAAGATAGAAGTTAAGATCAAATAAAGATTTCACAAAAGCCAATGTCAAATGCTAAATACTGTTAAGGGAGGATTCAGATCGAAGATTGTTTATTTTCAGCATTATCTCAAATTTTGATTGTATGCATTGGAGAGTTATCCTCTCTCTCTCCTCTCTCTCTCTCTCTCTCTCTCTCTCTCTCTCTCTCTCGTCTCTCTCTCTCTCTCTCTCTCTCTCTCTCTCTCTCTCTCTCTCTCTCTCTCTCTCTCTCTCTCTCTCTCTCTCTCTCTCTCTCTCTCTCTCTCCTCTCTCTCTCTCTATCTATATATAATATATATAATATTATATATATATATATATATATATATATATATATATATATATATAATTATAATAATATATATATATATTAGTAAAGATTTAGTATTTAAGATTTATGTTTGTGTTAGGTTGAGATCCTAAACATTCTTACTTTTAATTAACTCTGAAAATTGTAAGAATAGATTTTGGTTGATTGTGTTAAATGCAATTAAATTTCTGTTATTAAATTTTCAAAAAAAAACATAATTTAATTGTTGGGTCACTTTAGTTGTATTTTGAGTTGTATTTTTTGTTATTCTCTCAATGTATAAATACTCTTGTAATACTCTCAATTCCAATTAATACCAAAATTACTATTCATCCAATATCACTCTTTTCTCTCTAAGTCTCTCTCAACTTCATCTTCCCCAATTTCTTATCTTCCACCATTGTCAAACCTTCAATTTGAGTTTTTATGTTCTAACATTTGGCATCAAGAGCTTTGATTATTGATCCTAATTCGCTGCAACAATGGCAACCGTTTCCAATTATCGAATTCCCACCAATCTCCTGATTCTTGATTCGAAGAACTATGATAAATGGGCGAAACAAATGAAGGTCTTGTTTGGTTATCAAGAGGTGCTTGAGATCGTCGTCAATGGAGTTACACAATTAAGGGCAGAGGCTACCGACATTCAAAGAGCTACACACAAAGAAGAGAAGAAGAAGGATTACAAAGCCCTATTCTTGATTCATTCATGTGTTGATAACGACAATTTCGAGAAGGTCGGTGATTGTGAATCGGCGAAGCAAGCATGGGAAATCTTGGAGAAAGCATATGTCGGTGCCGTCAAAGCGAAGGTTGTAAGGTTACAAACTTACAAGCGACAGTTCGAGTTAACACAAATGAAAGACAAAGAAACGATCAACGACTACATTACGCGCATTACCCGGTTAGTTAATCAAATCAAATCTTGTGGAGAAACGATTCTTGAGCAGAATGTTGTATCGAAAGTATTGCGTTCGTTAATGTCGCGTTTCGGCAATATAGTTGTGGCTATTGAAGAACCAAAGGATCTAACAACTTTGAGCAAGGATGAATTGCAAAGTTCGTTATAGGCACATGAACAAAGGATGGATGAGAGAGGCGCCGACAAAGCCAAAGCGAAGGTTGCTTTGCAAGCGCGTTTCAATGAAAAGAACAAGAGGTCGAAAGGAAAATTTGCGGCGAGAGGTAAATCAAATTTTCAGAATTTTGGTTCAAGAGATTCGCAAAATTCAAAGCATTCGACGAGTGAAAAGGGTGAAAGTAGCTCCAAGGATAGTGGTCATAGCAATGGTTTTAAGAAGCGTGATATGAGTAAGGTGCAATGCTACAAGTGTAGAAAGTTTGGACACTTTGCAAATTCGTGTCGTGGTAAATCGAATGAGAATCACAATAATGAAGCCAAGGTTGCTAGGGAAGAGGTAGATGATGAGGACACACTTCTAGTAATGATTACAGAGGAGAGTTATGGTATTACGGATGTTCCGGGAAGCAACTACAGTAGTGACAGTTTTCGGGACAACAGTTGTACCGCTCCGGAAAATAGCGAGAAAATGAATTCGGATCGAAGTGCATTGGTTACTGTTCGTGATGGAGTCCAAGGTAGAGATGAGTGGTACTTGGATTCCGGTTGTTCAACACATATGACGGGTCGAAAAGATTGGTTTGTGCAAATCAATCAAGCGGCAAAAAGTAAAGTCAAATTTACCGACGACACCACTTTAAGCGCCGAAGGGGTAGGAGATGCTTTGATCGAAAAAAGGAATGGTGGACATTCAAGGATCAAAGAAGTCTTGTATATACCGAGAATTAAGTGTAATCTTTTAAGCATTGGCCAATTACTTGAAAGAGGATACAAAATTCGTTTGGAGGACAAGATTTTACGCGTTTTGGATTCAAATGGTGTGTTGATTCTAAAAGCGCTGATGGCTGCCAATAGAACCTTTAAGGTTGAGTTAAAGGTTATGGAGCATCGTTGTCTAGCTATCGCGGCAAGTAGAGATGAGTGTTTATGGCATTACCGTCTTGGTCACCTTAATTTTAGGGATCTAAGAATGTTGCAACAAAGTGAAATGGTAACGGGGCTACCACACATTAGTATTCCAACTGAATTGTGTGAGGAATGTGTGAAGGCTAAACAACACAAGAATGTGTTTAGCAAAGATGCGGGTCGAAGAACCAAAGGCTTACTTGAGGTGGTATGTTTCGACGTTTGTGAACCGATGAAAGTAGAGACTTATGGTGGCAATCGATATTTTGTTACGTTCATTGACGATTTTAGTAGGAAGCTTTGGACATATCTTATCAAGAGAAAAGATGAGGTATTTGGAGTTTTCAAGAATTTCAAATCCATGGTGGAGCGCCAAAGCGGTCGGAAGCTCAAAATTCTCAAAACGGATGGTGGAGGTGAGTATATCTCTAGTGAGTTTGGGAAGTTTTGTGATCTTAAGGGAACTGTACGTGAGGTGGTGTCACCGTATACGCCTCAACAAAACGGGGCTACCGAGAGGAAAAATCGTACAATAATGAACATGGTGCGTAGTATGCTTTGTGGGAAAAATTTGTCTAAGGAATTGTGGGGTGAGGTCGTGTCTACAGCCACCTACTTGTTGAATAGGTGTCCCACTAAGAAGCTGGAGAAACTCACACCGGAAGAGGCTTGGAGTGGCTTCAAACCGAATTTGAATCATTTACGCGTTTTTGGATCGATTGCATATGTACCTGACCAACTTCGGAAGAAATTGGATGATAAGGGTGAGAAGATGATATTTGTAGGATATCACTCTACCGGAGGGTACAAGTTGTTCGATGGGAAAATCGGAAGATCGTCATAACCCGGGATGTGACTTTTGATAAAGTCAAAAGTGCAGAAAATGCAGCAGTAACCGATTACCCTACTAGCAGTAATCGGTTACTCACAAAAAAACAGCAATATCAGTTTTTTGAAATCACTGATCCGGAGGCTTCCGACACCGTTGTACCAGTACCTACAGTAGTGCAAAATGATGTTGTTAATAATGGTAGACCAGTGAGGCAAAGAGCCTTGCCTCATAGACTCCGAGATTACGAAAGATTCCAAGATAACAAAGTGAATAACGATGGTGATTTTGTTCATTTCGCGCTTATGGCCGAATTTGAATCGGTAAATGAGGAAGAAGCCTTAAGTGATCCTAAGTGGATATGTGCAATGAAAGAGGAGCTGGAATCTATTGAGAAAAACGGTACTTGGGAGCTGGTCGATTTACCACTTGGAAAGAAACCGATAGGTGTGCGATGGGTCTATATGGTTAAAGCAAATCCCAAAGGTGAAGTAATCAAGCATAAAGCTCGATTAGTGGCAAAGGGATTCTTGCAACGAGAAGGTATAGACTATGAGGAGGTATTCGCATCGGTGGCTAGATTAGAGACTATTCGTTTGGTTGTTGGTATTGCGCATAGCAACAATTGGATGGTTTACCAAATGGATGTCAAATCTGCATTTTTGAATGGTCCTCTTGTTGAGGAAGTCTATGTGGGGCAGCCACCCGGTTTCGTGATAAAAAATCAAGAGATGAAGTATTACAAGCTACACAAGGCGTTGTATGGTTTGAAACAAGCTCCAAGAGCTTGGAACAAACGTATTGACGACTTTCTTATTGACATTGGTTTCAAACGATGTGTATCCGAACATGGAGTTTATGTGATATCCGATACGAATGATGATGTTATTATACTTTGCTTGTATGTTGACGATCTCTTGATTACGGGCAGCCATGACAAGAGTATTTCAAGGTTCAAAAGTGAGCTCATGAGAGAGTTTGAGATGACGGACCTTGGTGTCATGAATTATTTCCTTGGCATAGAGTTTCACAAGTCAAAAGTGGGGCTGCTTATGCACCAAAGGAGGTATGTTCTAGATATTTTGAAAGTGTGATATGGAGCATTGTAATGCTTCTAATACACCTTGTGAGGCTAGAGTGCAGCTGTCCAAAAGTGATGAGGAGGATGATGTCGATCCAACGATTTACTGGAGGTTGATTGGATCGTTACGGTATTTGTGCAATACGCGGCCGAATTTGGCTTTTAGTGTCGGTATTGCGAGTAGATTCATGGAGAGACCTAAGATATCTCACTTGGCGGCGGTCAAGAGGATCCTTAGATATGTGAAAGGTACTCTTGGCTGCGGAATTCTCTTTCCCGCATCGGACACGGGGCATAAGTGCAATTTACTTGGCTACACCGATTCTAATTGATGCGGAGATAAAGATGACCGAAAATCGACGACGGGGTACATCTTTATGTTTGGTAGTACACCAGTCTCTTGGTGTTCGAAAAAGGAACCAGTTGTAGCACTCTTTTCTTGTGAGGCCGAGTACATTGCGGCGTCGTTAGGTGCATGTCAAGCTATGTGGCTTATGAATCTATTGAAGGAATTGAGATGTGGTGATGTTGTTGCCACCACACTGTTTGTAGACAATGTTTCCGCAATAAATCTTGCGAAGAATCCGATTGCACGCGGAAGGAGCAAGCATATTGAGATGCGGTTTCATTATTTGAGAGAATTGGTCGGTGATGGAAAGCTTAGATTGAGCTATTGCCGAAGCGAAGACCAAGTCGCGGATTTGTTGACAAAGGGTGTGACAAATGATGTGTTCAAGAGGCTGAAGAAGTGCTTGAGCATGGTGGACTTGGAGTAACTAAAGTGAGGTGGTGTGTTAAATGCAGTTAAATTTCTGTTATTAAGTTTTCGAAAAATAATAGAATTTAATTGTTGAGTCACTTTAATTGTATTTTGAGTTGTATTTTTTGTTATTCTCTCAATGTATAAATACTCTTGTAATATTTCCAATTCCAATTAATGTCAAAATTACTATTCATCCAATATCGCTCTTTTCTCTCTAATTCTCTCTCAACTTCATCTTCCCCAATTTCTTATCTCCCACCATTGTCAAACCTTCAATTTGAGTTTTTATGTTATAACAGATTGAATCTTCCCCAATTTCTTATCTCCCACCATTGTCAAACCTTCAATTTGAGTTTTTATGTTATAACAGATTGAAACGCTGATTGATTTAATCTTTTCATCAATCGAAAAACATATATTTTTTACGAAAAATTCTGTTACGTTATGATTTTAATCCAACTCTAATTTCAAAAGAAAATGTTTTAAAGTTGGTCTTTTTGGAAAAGGTATATTTGACCCCTTCTAGACCATTAGAGTCCAAATTCTACCCCAACAGACATAGTACACAAGATACAACTATATCTTATTGAAATATAATGAACCTAAAAAAATGCATTTATGTGGTCGCATGAGAACTGTCTGTCATCCTCTTCATCCGCAATCCAACCTTAAATTCCCTATCAAATCCCAAACAACTTTATTGATAAATGAGTCATTTGTACCTGGTACAGTTCCACAAGAGATTAACTTGGTGACTAGGTCTCGGATAGGCGCCCATGCATAAATTAGACTACAATCACTCTCATCCTTTTATGTCTCCTTTGCATGGATGCCCTCTTCAACATGTTTATCCGGTTGTCCTTCCATAATGGGAATTAGTTAGGACGTGATATTTATCACCTTATGCAGCTTGTACAATTTTCTAACCGTGTAAGTTTTTAGTGTACCAACTGCTTTTGAATAGGAAGACAAATTTTGTTTCGAGCAAGATTTGTTCTAAAATGAGAAAATGATTGGTACAAGACCGACACAAATAATTTAGAGATCATGTTCAAATTTTTTAAATAGACCTCTAATAAAAAAATATTTTTTTTAAATTATTATATATTTAAATTATAAATAATATCAAAAATTAGATAAAACAACTTAATTAAAAATAGTTTTGCAGAAATTGAATTCATAATTTCATATAAATATGATTTATGCATCTCATAGACATTAAATCATTTTAACTATGTTTCAATTCACATTTATACAAAAGTATAAACTGTGGGATTTTGGTAACTATTCAGTCATGGAAGCTGAAGTAATGGTTGTGAAAATATATATATAATTAAAAGAAAAATATTGCTTTTTAATTAAGCATCATTCATACAATACATACATAAGTATATGTGATACACAACTCTTTTTGCTCTTAAATAAGTTTTTGAATAATCATTATTATTTACATATCATAAAAACGAGGATTATTATACAAAGAAATTTGGAGTGGATCATTGTATAATGGTTACCTGGCTGAAGGATAAGATTCTAATTCCACACATACAGATGGCATTTCAACTATAGATCTTTCTCTTCCATTATTTTTCTGAACCATTTCCAAAGACAGACATTCATTTAGCCCTGCCAATATTTGACTAATGTCTGGCCTTTCAGCAGCAATTTGCAAAATGCATGACATTGCAATCTCTACAACTTTCCATGCTGAATTGATATGGAATTCTCCCTTCAACCTTGGATCAATTACTTTTTTAATATCTCCTCCTTCTATTATAGGACTAACCCATTCAAGTATGTGAATGCTTTCTCCATCTACTCTTTCTATTGCTTGACGGCCAGTCATCAGCACAAATAGAATTATTCCAAAGCTGTAGACATCATTTCTTTTACTTATGTTTCCTGTTCTCTGACATCTATAAACAAACCAAACAGATAAATTGCATGATTAATCCTTAAAATTATAATAATGTCATTCTTCTATATTTATTCTTGGACTACATAAAAATTATTGATCAATAGGTTGCTGAGAGAATCCAAATGTTTTATTTAGAAACAAGAAGAAAAAAAATTAGTACATTTTTCAAAAAACAATTACAACCCTTTAGCATATATTACAAATATTTAACATATATTTCACATTATCTGTCATGTCGTTTGGCCAATGAAAACGTTGTACAATTAAACACTTACTCAGGATCAAGGTAGCCAAAAGTACCAGCCGGGCGTGTGGATATATGTGAATCAATCTCGTTACCAAAAACTCTACTTAGACCAAAATCTGCAATCTTGGCATGCATTTTTTCATCTAATAATATGTTGGAAGGCTTCAAATCTCTATGCACAATAGGGGGTTTAATTCCATTATGCATATAATCAATTCCTAAAAAACCATCAGAAATTAAATAAAGTTTAAAGGTATATAATACAAGGAAGACGTTGTTATAAATAGCACGCTACCGTATGCAGCATCAATTGCAATGTTAAGTCTGTCATTCCATTTTAAGATATTTGAGTTTCCCCCTGAAATCAGATAAACATTTGTCTTGAAACTTTAAGCAATCATTTAAAATGAAGGCATATAGGAAAAAATATTCTTCACTTGTTAGCCTTTAAGATATTGCTGATAAAATATAAATTACCTAACAAGTGTTGTTGTAGATTTCCATTGGCCATGTACTCATATATTAATGCTTTTATTTCACCTTCATCACAATATCCAATGAGGGAGACCAAATTTTTATGATGAACAATCGTTAGAAGTTGTGCCTGATAAAAACACAGGATACTCCATTTAAATATAACTTAAATAAACTAATTTTTTTAAAACGTGAATATGATTTCTAACCTCTGACTGAAATTCCTTATAACCTTGCATGGATGATGGTGAAAGCCTCTTAACAGCGACTTGAGTTTGGTCTTGTAGAATGCCAATGTAAACTTTTCCAAATCCTCCTTCTCCAATAATAGTTTTGAAGTTTTCAGTAATATTTAGAATTTCAGCATGACTGAATATTTGATGTTTTGATGCCTTTGAACCTTCTCTCTTAGAATTTGAAGACATAAGTACTGCGCAATAAGAAAAAATGAATGAAAATATGCAAGAATATGGAGAAAAAAAAATTAATTACCACACTATTCATAGATTTAAAAAAGGCCTCTAAGAAGTACCTTTTCGCTTTTTGAATATCCAAAATCCAAGTAAAAGCAAGAGGATTACAAGTAATGCAGACAATGATGCAATAAGTGCTACAAACGATTTCTTCTTTTTGCATGATTCCTTCATACAAAGATCATGATTATCATCCACACTGAAAGGAGTAAAATGTGTATAGATATTAGTTATTATATCATAGATATATGTATATTACCTTTCTCAAAGTGAAACTAAGATTCACATTAAAACTGCATTGAGTTCAAGTCATTTGGATGTTAAAGTTAATATAGATTTGAGAATGAGGCACACCTCAATAATAGTGAACCTCTTTTTGACCTCTCAAGTAGTCCACTTGGAACCAACCCCGTAAGATTGTTCTTTCCCACATTTCTGCCAACACATGATAAATAAATATGACATAATATTTTTATTTTATACTAATAATCAAACAAATTGCATTTTCATGAGACTTACAATACTTTTAGTGACCGCAGTTGTATCAGAAAATCTGGTAAAGGACCGTTTAAGCTATTGTTTGATAAATCCCTGAAAAATAGATAGCGTGTGAAATTAGATTTATGCATAACATAATAAATTTTTTTTAAGAATATATATATATATATATATATATAAAATACAAACAGTATTTGTTCGAATACAAAGTTTTTAAAAAAATATATGCTAATATTGAATTTATTGCATACGTGTTGTTAATGGTGCAACCAAGTACTCATTCTCATTAAACAAAGTTAACAAAAGATTTTTTATTACATGGATACAAAGAGTAAAATTAATTATATATAAGGGAAGGGAAGTTGGTTATTAACAAACTTAACTAACAAGCTAAGCAATTTCCAACAAACTAAAGCAAAAGAAGGAGAAAACTAGAATAACTTGTTGCACAAGTAACTGAAATATCCAACATCCCCCCTTAAGTTGGACTATGCAAATCACATAGACCCAACTTAGACATGTTGGTAATGAAAGGGCCTTGGTGCAATGGCTTGGTAAAATCATCTGCAAGCTAATTTGAACTTGAAACAGGAAAGAGTGTGATGGATTTGTTTTGAATCTTCTCGTGAATCACATGACAATCAATTTCGATATGTTTGCTTCTCTCATGGAAGATAGGTTTATGTGTTAGGTAAATGGCTGATTTGTTGCCACAATAGATGGAAAATGGCATAGGTAAGGTGATGCGGGAGTCAGAGATAAGGTGATGGAGTTATTGCAGTTCACAAGTTAAGGATGCTAGTGCCTGATATTCTACCTCAGTGGAGGACCTAGAAACTGTTTGTTGCTTCTTGGATTTCCATGAAATGAGAGAAGTGTCAAGAAAGACGCAGTAGTCAATGATGGATTTTCTGGAATCTGAACATCTTGCCCAATCAGAGTCAGCAAAATCATGAAGTTTGAGTGAAAAGGAACTAGAGAATAAGATGTATTTTCTTGGAGAAGATTTGAGATATCTGAGTATGTTGATGGTTGCATTGAAATGAGGAATCAAAGGATTGGAGATAAACTGACTTAGGTGTTGAATAGAAAAAGCTATGTCAGGTCTGGTATGAGTGAGATATAGAAGTCTACCAATGAGTCTTTTATAGGTAGTAGGATCTGTTAAAGGTGTACCTTCAGTTTTAGAGAGCTTGGTATTTGGATTTAGGGGAATAGGAGATGGCTTGACACCTAAGTTACCAGTTTCCTCAAGAAGTTCAAGGGTGTATTTTCTTTGATTGACTATAATGCCTTTATGTGATTTAGAAATCTCAAGGCTAAGAAAAAATTGAAGATTACCAAGATCTTTGATGCAGAGGGTTTTGTCAAGGAATGTCTTGACATGAAGGATCTGCTCAAGAGAATTTCCTGTGAGGACTATGTCATCAACATAGACCAGAAGAGCAGTGAAAGAAGATGCTTCAAACTTGGTGTAGAGAGAGTAGTCAGCTTGAGATTGTGTGTAACCCAATATAAGAAGTGCAGTAGAGAGCTTATAATACCATTTCCTACTATCTTATTTCAAACCATAGAGGGATTTGTGAAGTTTGCAGACTTGAATGGGAGAAGATTGAAAAGCAGGATGACCAGGAGGAAGGGTCATGTACACTTCTTCATTCAAATCACCATGTAAGAAAGCATTATTGACATCTAGCAGTTGGAGATGCCAATTATTGGTGGCAGCCAAAGCAAGTAATACTCGAGCTGTAGTGAGTTTTGCAACTGGGGAGAAGGTGTCAAAGAAGTCCACACCTTCTTGTTGAGTGTAAGCTTTGGCCACAAGTCTGGCTTTGTATCTTTCTATGGTGCCATCAGCTTTATGTTTGATTTTATACACCCACCTGCAACCAACAATAGTTTTACATGGTGGAAGTTCAACAAGGGATCAAGTTTGATTCTGATCAAGGGCAAGTAACTTAGTTGCCATGACCTGTTTCCAACAATCATGTAGAGAGGCTTGTTTGTGGATTTGAGGTTCAATGTTAATGGAGATAGAGCCATAAAAATCTTGATAAGAAGGTGTGCAACATTGATAGCAAAGAACATAAGATAAGGGATATGTATAATGGGTGTGAGTGACATGATGATTATTCAACATAGAATTACAATGAAAATCTTGCAAGTAAGAAGGAGGTTTAGTAACTCTAGTCGTTTGAAGGCAGCGGAGTAGGAGGAAAGTTATTGGGGGAGGTAGGTAAGGGTGAGGTAGGTTGCACATCAAGTATGTCAGTTGTGTGATCAGGAGAAGATGTAGGGGAAGTAGGTTGCAAATCAAAAACTGGAGGTGCATGTGGAGGAGTGGTGTGGATAATCTCAACTGGAATAGTGGGGGTAGGGTAGCTACAAAGTCAAGATCTAAAGATGGAGGTAATTGAGAGAGGTCTTGGGGAGGTATGGAAGTTGAGGTGGTAAGTGTAGTGGTTTTAAAAGGGAAGTGTGTCTCATAAAAAATGACATTCCTAGAGACAAAGATATTATGTGGGTTTAAATCATATAGAATGTAAATCTTGGTTCCAACTTTAAAACCAAGGAAAATGGATTTTCTGGCTCTGGTGTCAAACTTAGTTCTATGAGAAAGTAAAGAAGAGGCATATCATAAGGAGGCAAAAACTTTAAGGTGAATGATAGATGGTGGTTCTTTATGGAGAAGTTCATAAGGACTTTTGTAGTGCAAGAGAGTGGTAGGGAGTCTGTTTATAATATGAATGGCATGTTGGGTACTGAAGGTCCATATGTTTAGGGGAAAGTTGGCTTGGAAAGTAAGGCACTTGACCATGTTTAAAATGAGTTGGTGTCTTCTCTCCATAACACCATTCTGTTATGAAATTTCAACACATGTTCTTTGATGGATGATGCCTTTGGATTGGAAGAAAGAATCCATAGAGAACTCAGAGTCATTATCAATTCTAAAGCTCTTTAAAGTGGTATGGAATTGGTTTTCAATATATGAAACAAAGTTAATGAGTTTGCCTTTGGTTTCATGTTTAGTTTTCAGAAAAATAACTCAAGTAAATCTACTAAAGTCATCAACAAGGATAAGGAAGTATTTATGTTAGAAGATGGAAGTGGTGGAGAAAGGTCCCCAAAGATCACCATGTAATAATTCAAAAGGAGCAAGATAAATAGATGTGCTTAATGGAAAAGGAAACTTCTTTTATTTGGCATAATGACATGAATCACATGAAGACCATGCATTTTTATTAGATACAAAAGGTGGAATTTAGAAATGGCATGTAAGCCAACATTAGAGATATGACATAATCGATAATGCCATACAAGAGAACTAGAGTTGTAGATTAGAGGAACATTTCTATCAGGTGCAGTATTTATGACATACAATCCTTTGCTCATGTTAGTTATACCAATCATTTCCTTGGTAATGTTCTGCAAGATGTGATAGGTATTAGAATTGAATTGCACAAAACAATTATGAGACAATGCAAGTTTAGGAATGGATATCAAATTAACATGAAATGAGGGGATGTACAAGACATGATGCAACGTAAGATTAGGAAAAATGTTAAAAGAGCCAGAAATATGAGTCATAATTGTGATACCATTGGGAAGGGATACAAATATAGGTGTTATGGTATGATATAAGAGAAAAGAAGTTAGGGTAAATGTGATATGGTCAGTAGCACATGTGTCAAGTATCCACATGGTAGGTTGCTTACCATCAGAGGAGGATGACTTGGATATCAAGGCAAGGGGTGTGCTGGAAATGGCATTGGTGGTAGGGTGAAGAGTGGTATGAGATTTTTATAACAAGTCAAGGAGACTGATACTGCTCCTGAGTAAAACCAAAATACTTGGCACTTGAAGTTCTTGCACTAGTAGAATTATTGTTAGTTTGAGAGTTAACAACAATAGAAGGTTGAGAAGGTTTTGCCTTGTTCTTGAATTTGGAGGATAACCATGTTTAACAAAACAAGTTTCTATGGTGTGATTGGTTCTTCCACAATGTGTGCAGACACGATTTGTGTCTTTAGAGGGTCTTGGTCATTTCCATTTTGGCTTGTTCTGAACAGCATTAGCCAAATAAGATGTATAGAAAGATTGATCAGTGGTGTCAGTTGATAGATCAAGATCGGGAGTGGAAAATTCTCTTTCTTGTTGAATAATCATGGAAAAGACTGTATCAATGGGAGGTAAAGGACTTGGAATCGTGATCTGAGATTTGGTTGCATTGAATTTCTCATTGAGCCCTTTAAGAAAATGGATCACATAGTCTTGATCACGATAGAGTTTCAAAGAAGATATATCATTGGAGCTACATTGTATAGCGCATCTGTAATGAGGGATTGACGATAGTTTTCCAATTCATCCCAAAGAACCTTCATCTTCGTGAAATAATTAGAAACTTTCGTTGATCCTTATCAAAGCTTGTACAATTCTTCTTGAATATCGGAGATACGAAATATATCACTTTGAGAGAATCGAGTTTTCAGGTTCAACCAAACACCTGAAGCAGAATCAATCCAGAGAAGATGTTTGGCTATGGATTTAGTAATGGATTGTTGCAGCCATGCAAGAACCATTACATTGCATATAATCTAAAGAGCATAGAAAGGATTTGTGGAAGGAGGTTTAGGGAGAGTGTCATCGATGAACTTTTGTTTGTCCTTGGAGATCAATGCAATATGCATGGATTTGTCCCAAGAATGATAATTCTTATTATTGAGTAATGGAGAAACAAGAACTATGGTTGGGTTTTCATTAGGATGAAGATAGTAAGGGTTTGTGGTATTTGTTGCACTACGCCAAAAACTGGAATAGACAGCGCACCTTAGAGGGCGCTTTCTTAAAGAAGCGCACTCTAAAGTGAAGAGAAAAATAAGGAGGAATAGACAACGCACTTTAGAGGGCGCTTTTGTAACAAAGCGTCCTCTAAAGTGAAGCGAAAAAATAATGAGGAAATGGAGGGACACCCATAGAGGGCGCGTTTATGAAAGCGCCCTCTAAGGGTACCCTTAGAGGGCGCTTTTAAAAAAGCGCTCTCTAAGTCCATGTACATTTCCAGTTTATAAAGCGCTTTTGGAAAACCTTAGAGAGCGCTTTTTTAAAGAAGCGCACTCTAAAGTGAAGAGAAAAATAAGGAGGAATAGACAGTGCACTTTAGAGGGCGCTTTTGTAACAAAGTGCCCTCTAAAGTGAAGCGAAAAAATAATGAGGAAATGGAGGGACACCAATAGAGGGCGCGTTTATGAAAGCGCCCTCTAAGGGTACCCTTAGAGGGCGCTTTTAAAAAAGCGCTCTCTGAGTCCATGTACATTTCCAGTTTATAAAGCGCTTTTGGAAAGCCTTAGAGAGCGCTTTCAGAAGCGCCCTCTTAGGCCCCCTTTAGAGGGCGCTTTTTTTACACAAGCGCCCTCTAAGGTCCCCTTTATTAAACATTAAAATTATAACATATATACTGCATGTCTCTTTATTTTCCCTCTCTATATGCTATTTCGTTTACGTAACTGGGTTTTCTCTCTACTGCGATTACTCTCTACTGCGATTACTCTCGTCCTCCGTTCGTTCTCCCTCCCTCACCGTCGTCGTCACCGTCGCCTTTTTCTGCTGCTGCGTTCACGTTCACTGAGTTATCTGCGTCCACCGTCGCTGTTCACTTTCTTCTCCATCGTTACCGTCACCTTGAAGGTATTTCTCTTCTCCATCGTTACCGTTCACTTTCTTCAGGTGTTTGAATAGGGCATTTTCTAAACTGAGTTTTACATTTTGTGCATTACGTTGATTAATGTTGTTTAGGGAAAACGAGCACTATATGGTGTTCATGAGCACCTTGTTGTAAGGTTTTTTATTTCTGATTGAAAACTGATGTCATTTGGAGTGTGTTTGAGCTTGTGCTTGGAAGTTTGATGATTATGGATGCAAGTTTGTTCATGTTCCAAACACCATAAGTTTGCATTGGTCTTTTGTATGCAGTAGGTGTGTGTGAGTTTGTATTCAATAATGATGAAAAAAAGAGAGAGTTTAGATTGTTGTAACATGAGAGAAATGGAAGGTATATGAATGTGTTTTTTGTGTAGCTTCACGAATATGGTCATTGTCTTACTTGGGTCTTATTGAATCATTTCTATATTACAGATAAAATGGCTAACCAAGACGATACCCATGACGCGAGTGGATCACGTAACAATGTTGAAAAAGAAATCAAACGAGGATTGACTGTTATGAAGTCAATCATTCGTGCAAGAGACAAGGGTGAAAAATTCGAAGTATATTGGAGTGTTGAAGACCAACTAATTGAGCCTAACGGTTCAATGTTGGCAAGTTACATTGGTTCCCTTGTTCGACAACATATTCCGATTACATGTGATAATTGGAGAAGTCCGGAATTGAAGGTTGGCAAAGAAAAAATATGGTCCGAGATACAGGTACTTACCATATATTATTATATGTTTTTTTTGTTGACTATTTGTTGACCATATATTGTTATAATATTACTTATAATAACACACTCCATTTGTATGTATTTTAGAGATCCTTTCACATCGATGAAAGCCGGCAAAAATATTGTATTCAATTGGCCGGAAAAAGACTCCGAGGATTTCGATCCTTTTTGTCCAACAAATTTCTCAAGGATGAGGAAGGAAACTTTGTTGAAGCAGAACGGCCAATGAAGTATGCGGAGATTATTTCAGCCGAAGAATGGGATAACTTTGTCGCCAAAAGAAGAAAAGAAACGAAAATTCCATGTAATGTCTATTAATTATGGTATTATACAATTGTTAAGTTACTTGGTTCTAATATGCCTTAAACTTTTTTATCCAGGAAGTAAGCGACAAAAATCGGAAAAGGGCATCAAAACCCGCGTATTCGTACAAAAAAGGGCGTACGGGATATGCACGGTTACAACAAAGAATTGTGAGTATATTCAAATGCTATGAGCTTATACATTGTCACAATATGTTATAATTGATGATCTTATAATCTGATTCAATTTGTAGCTAGCCGAGGAGAAAAGTGACGCAACATCTCTTCCGGAGCACGTATTGTGGAAGGCTGCTCGGGTTGGGAAGGATGGGGTTGTCGTTGAAGCGGTTCAAAATGTTTATGACGAATGTGTAAGTATATGAAACATTATTTCTTTAATTATATCGAAAATTTTGTTAGACATATAATTCATTTTTAATCTCCTCTAATAATATTTCAGGAGACTTTATCCCAAACCTTACCTTCAACCGAGGTCCAGGATTGCAGGAGCGTACTTAGTCGAGTACTAAATGTTCCTGAGTATTCCGGTCGTGTGAGGGGTAAGGGTTTTGGTGTGACTTCGTCGTCATTTTATAAAAAACCAAAAACAAAAAATCCTACCAACAAAGAGGTGATGGAGACCTTGGCGGAGTTAAGGGCACAAGTACTCGAACTGCAAAAGGAGAATGCAAGGTATAGAGAGGAAAGGTGCGGTTCCGAGGCAAAAGATACTAGTGACCGAGCTAGTATCAATTGTCAACCGAAATTTCCCGAGGTAATTATATATGTTATTATGAAATTAAAATAGCACTTTTTTACTTAACACATATACACGTTAACAATAACATTTATTATTGGTTTAGGGCATTACACCTTGTCAGCTGTATCTATCGTCACCAACTTATCGCATGGTTGGCAAGGGAAAAGTGCACAACACTTCGGGTGAATTACTTCACCATAATCCCCTCCCGGTGGGATATATGAAAGTTTCGGTTGACCTTGTATTAGATACCGACGCGCTTCTACCATTACCTGACGTTGTTTCAGAGACAACGTTGATGCGAGATGCAGTCAGATCCTTTGTTGGATGGCCGTCAGATCTAATTTTCCCAGATGCCGAGGTATATATGTTCTAAATGATTATGAATATTTAGTATTCACATTTCAATTCAGCTACAATTATGATATTTAATCAATCCTTATTACATGGTAATGTTAGACTCCTACAAGACCCACACATAAAGCTGGTAAAGGGATTTCAAGACGCATCGAGTCGGTTGCATCTCAAAAAGAGGTACAAATATATATACCCATTGAATTATATACGCAACGATTCTGTTGCATCACAAAAAGTCATAATTTAATTTATATGAATATTTAGGTTCCCGGTCAAAAGTTGAAAAAAGCTGGTAACGGTATTCCAACGACGTCCGGGACAAAATCTCAAATTATGATGCGTCTTGAGAAAATGGTGGAAGAGTCTGATATTATGCACGGCGCCATCCGTAGTGTAGATTTTGATGAAGGTGTTTTCGGAATTACTCATTCCGAAATAATTGCAAAGGAGGACATGCAAGAACTTTTTGAACACGAAGAATTGGGCATCGCTGTCATTCATACATACATATGGTACTCCGATCAATCTATTATTTACTTAGTTGAACAATTTATTTACACATTTCAATGAGTAGTCTAATGTTTATTATGTTTCTATTTAAGGTATATGTATGTAACATTGATGCGGGGAACTGAATTGTGTAACCGATTCAATTTTATTGCTGCTTCCCGTATCAACACAACGTTTATAACGAAAAATCCAACATCCGTAAAGAATGAACTAGTCGATAGATTCATGGCGGTCGGCGATAATACTACACCTAGTTTGTATTTTTTACCGTTTAATTCTGGCAACGGGTTAGATTTTCTTTCTAATAATTTCATTCTAATCTATGTATATCTTTTACGTAGAAAATTTTCATGCATCTAAATTTTTGTTTTATTTTACAGTGGTCACTGGGTGTTGGTTGCTATGGATCTTTCGAGACTAATGGTGTATTATCTCGATTCGTTATCGGGTGATTGGAGTAAATATCCGAGTATGAAGAAGACGGTTGACGCGTAAGTGAAATTCCCCTAAATATTCGTGTGTATTTGTATATTTAATTATGTCTGTCAGATTGATCTCAATATACGTTTTTATTTTGTTAGGGCAATACTAAAATTTAGATCGAAAAAGAATTATCGTAATAGGAAGGACATTACCTGGATCAGAGTTCAAGTATATATTAAGTATCTTATTTTTGCTTATAATAGTGTTTGTTTTTTTGCTTATAATAGTGTTTGTAAGAAATTAACTATATATATATTGTTTGTTTTTCTGTGTAGTGTCCTCAGCAAAACAATTCGGTCGATTGCGGATTTTTTGTATTGAGATTTATGAGAGATATCATTGCGTTGAATCGTATAGACATCCCAAAAATTGTATGGAATAATAACTTAGGGTTTATTTTAATATTATCGGATATTTCATCTAATTTGTTACTAAATCATGAATATGTTTTATTCTCTTAATTGTAGTACTTTGAGGAATACAAATCTTACTCAAGAGCTCATTTGGATGAAATGAAGGATGAATTGTGACAATTCATTGTTGATCAAAGAATCATATAGCTAGGTTGTATATTGTTGTAATATATGTATGGAATGTTGTTGTTGTATGCTGTTGTTGTATATATGTTGTATATTGTTGTTGTACTTTTACTAAATCATGAATATGTTGTTGTATATTGTTGATCAAAGAATCATATATTAATGTTGTATATATGGAGGATTAATGTTGTATATAAATAGATTCATGTTGTATATATCAATGGATTAATGGTGTATAACATTGGATTAAAGGATGAAATCAATATGAATTTTACACTTTTGCAGCATGCGAACAGGTTCCCAATTAAATATCCACTGTTTTTCAAACAAAATTTTTTAAAATAACTAACACTTTAGAGGGCGCTTTCTGTACGAAGCGCCCTCTAAACACTTTATATTGACAACTTTAGAGGGCGCTTTGTCCAGAAAGCGCCCTCTAAACACTTTACATTGACAACTTTAGAGGGCGCTTTGTCCAGAAAGCGCCCTCTAAGGTGGCCCTTTATGGACCACTCCAGAGGGCGCTTTTTTCTGAAAGCGCACTATAATGTGGCCCTTAAAGGGCCATTTTAGACAGCGCTTTCTCCAGGAAAACAAAGCGCTGTCTTTACCTATGCCAGCGCCACTTTAGAGGGCGCTTAAAAGCGCTGTTATAGGTCAAAATAAGCGCCCTCTTTTCCCTTATTTGGCGTAGTGTTGAGAAATCTTCATAATTAGGTATAGCCATTGGAGAAGATGAAGATGAAAAGGAAAAAAATATCAGAAAATGTGAGAAAAATGAAAGAGAGATGTGGAAATTGTTGTTGATACCATGTTAATGGTGCAACCAACTACTCATTCTCAATAAGCAAAGTTAACAAAAGATCTTTTATTACATGGATACAAAGAGTAAAACTACTTATATATAAGTCAAGGGAAGTTGATTATAACAAACTAACCAACTTCCAACAAACTAAAGCAAGAGAAGGAGAAAACTAGAATAATTTGATGCACAAGTAAATGAAAATATCTAACACTAACACGTCTTTATTCATTCGTGTTTATGCTAAATAGGTATGTATTGGAAATCAGATAAAACAAGAAGGATCAGATAGATCAAATCATCAAATCGCAGGCTCAAATTTATCATGTAACACTTATCTTTCTTCTACTAATAATGTCTTATTAATTGAAAGACTCGTGAATGACATATTGAGCCTAAATCAATTAAGAGATAATTGTTATAATGTAGTATTTTATCAAAAATTGCTATAAAGTTATAAGTAAAAGAGATTGCTATATCCTCTTTAGTGAGTTTAGAAAAAGTTTATGAACTCACAAATATTGTAGCATAGAGAGCTTTGATATAGAAGCTACTATCTGCCCTGTCAATCCACTTGAAGACAAATTCCTGATCACATTTCCAAATATAATTTAAGAGGAAAATCAAAGTTTTTGAATTTAGCATATAGTTTATTTAAGGGATTGCAAACTTACAAAGATGTGATTCTTGGAGGGTTATTGCTATCACCAATACTACAGTTTAGACCTTCCCACATATACTTCAAAGGACCACATGGATCTCCTTCCCAAGTTTTAGCCACCCCATAAGCCTTCTTGATGCTTGTGATAGTATCAACTAATATTCAACATTCAAAAAAAGTTTCAAAAGGATTTCAATCCAACTTGCACATGGTTTACTTTACACAACAAATGACACAAAATACATGAAAATTTAAGAGATTAACATACCATCATCCTGGTTTGTTTCTGATTGTGAGAAGTCTAATAGTTTATAAACCTCAAAGCCATTGATGATAGGTGGAAGAGTTGAATTCTCTGTCCTTGAAAGTGAAAATATATACTTTCTGGCTCCAGTCAAAGTTACTGTACTAAATATGGTATCTACTGATCGGTATGCAGGTATCTCAGGTCCATACATAAGTTCTCCATTCATCATGATATTGAATGCTCTAGTTTCATTTTCAGCCAGCTTCTCAACCTCATTGAAGTGCAAATATGAGTAATATTGGTCATTTAGATTATCCGAATTCCAACTAAATTGTATAGGAGCACTTTCATTAAATGGTGTAACAGCAGTACTCATAACAATTCCTGGTGGTTTATAAATATTCTGAGTTAATATATCTTCATTGCTGCTTAGTTTTTTCATCTCATCCCATTTAAAAGGAAACCAGACCCGGTCATAATCATCGTCTTTGTACCTGTTGTTTGTACATGACCCAAAAACATATTAGTTTATTATATATGTGAATCATAGACACCATGTTTGTGTGACACATATCAGATAACTTATATAACTCTTACCTGTATTCCAAGTTTGTGATGGAACCTAAGTCAAATCGAAAGAAATTTGATAACACTGATTTAGTTGAGTGTGTGACATAAGCTTGATTGTTCAAAGTCCTCAATTCTATGACGGAAATGAAAGGAGTTCCTTTGCCTGTGTTAACAAGACATGGTTGTATGTACTCTAGTGACGGAGTGTAAATGATCTCACTGGTTGCGATGCGTGATAAGTTGGTGAATTTCACTGTATCCCACACATTAGGTCCAAAATGAATATCAAATTGTGGTGGATCATTTTGATCATCATAGTTTCCATAGTAGAATGAAGCTCTGATTAAATATTTAGTACCATTGGTTACATCTATTCTGTAACAGTTTCTCACTCCAGTAGGAAAGCTTCTTACATGTTCTAGTTGCTGTAGAACAGTGTTGCCTATAGGGGGTATCCTGATAGATACACCTGTATCTATGAATTTTGCATCTGAAATGTAGTTTATGCCTGTGGTTGTCTCAGCATAGCTTGATTTTTCAGGTAGACCACAGTCTATGCTGATGAATCCTGAGATATAGATAGGAACATATTATGATAACTTCAACTACAATAATTAATAGTAGTAAAAAAATATGTGAGATAAAGAAGTTATATATTGGAAAATTCATAAACAAATTAACCTGATTGATCCTGAGCTTGTATCAAAACAAAAATAGCATGGACACATAGCAATACTGAAAGAAAATGTAGGGATATTCTCATCATTGTTTGCTTCATTTGAAATACAATTATGATTATAGCATATACTGATTAATATTACTAGCTAGAGTTGCATCTTGGGTTTATTTCTTGGCAACGTAGTTGACTTTTCAGGAGATTTTGACTTCTTTTTTTAATGTGAATAACATTTTAACACACAATTTAAAAATAAATAAAAAAACGACAAGAATCCACTATAAATTTACAAAAAATTGAATGTTAGGTTTATATAATATAAATTTTCCATCTAACAGTTTATTTTATTAGACTATTGATTCGATTAGTTTTAATATTTAAATAGTTAAAATAATTGAAAAAAATAAAATAAAACAATATATAAAATTTAAAATAATTACAAATAAAAATAAAATAAAATACGTGAAAAGACAAGTTGGCATATCTGAAATTTTATTATTAATATATATATATATATATATATATATATATATATATATATATATATATAATTTTGATGACTAGCTTTACAGTTTTAGATGACTAAGGTTTTTCGAAGATCTAAAATACTAAAAAAAACTATATTTTAAAGTTAAAATTAAAAATATATATATATGTATATAACTTTTATGGTTAAATTTAAATTTAAATTCAAATCAACATATTTATATCTTCTTTAAGTATCTATATGGTTTCTAAGACAATATATTTAAAAAAACTCAAAATCAATATTAATATTTAAAAAAAAAACTCAAAATCAATATTATTAGCCATGTTTTTGTGACAATAGTTAATATTCAGTATATAATATTTTAGTTAATAGAATGAGGAGTACCGTTTTTTTACTATTTTCAGTTATTTGTGGTTGATTGAACAGGGATAGAAGATTTTTCTTTTAAATCAATCACTAGGGAGGAGGGGTCGATTTTGATTCTAATTTTAAGAGGTTGAGATTACTAGGCAATTTTGGATTGTGACCGTTTTAAGAATCTTGGACAGGATGGAATTAATTTTGACTTTATCAAAGATTTCTTAGACGTCTTAAAATACAAGTTGATGCACTTTTTGTTGATTTTCACCGTAATGGCAAGTTGACAAAAGGCATAAATAGTACTTTTATTGCGTTAATTCCAAAATTTGAGAGTCATAGGTGTTTGTCGGATTTTCGACCTATTTTGTTGGTTAATCATCCGTATAAAATTATATCTAAGGTTCTTGCTAATAAGTTGAGACATGTCATTAGAAGCATTATTTCTTAGTTTCAATCAGCTTTTGTTAAAGATAGGCAGATCCGGAACGACATTCTTATAACTAATGAAATGGTGAAAATGCACATAGCTTGAAAAAAGAATTATTATTATTTAAGGTTAACATTGAAAAAGTCTATGATTCGGTGGACTGACAGTATTTGGGTGAAGTTATATGTAAAATGAATTTTTCGTTTATGTGGCATAAGTGGATATTAGAATGTATTACTATGGTAATTGCTCATGTACTTGTGAACGGGAGCCCAACTTATGAGTTTAAGTTGGAAAGACGTATTCGTCAAGGTGACATGTTTTCCCATTTTCTCTTTCTGATAGTAGTTGAAGGGTCACATGCTTTAATGAATGATGTAGTGGAAAAAAGAATGTATACATGGTATGGGGTGGACGCAAAATGTTGTTCTTGTTACTCGTTTATAATTTGTTGATGATACGATATTGATGGGAGTTAAAAGTTGGGCAAATGTCTGAGCTTTGAAGGAGGTGTTGATTCTTTTTAAAGCTATATCGGATTAAAACTCAACTTTCATAAAAATATGTTGTTTGCCTCTAAATCTTGGCCACATGAGGCAGCGATGGTTATGAAGTGTAAGCACGGTCGCCTACTTTTTTTGTATTTGGGATGTCTATTGGTGGAGATTATTGAAAGCTTTATTTTTGGTATCCTCTTGTTGATCGTATCAAAACAAGACTGTCATGGTGGAAGAGTCATTTTCTCTCTATGGGGGATCGTCTGATTCTTATTAAGTATATCATGTCCTCCAGTCTGGTCTATTTTTTTTTCCTTCTTCAAGGCATCCTCAGATATCATATTTTCTCTTAAATCTATTTTTAATGTTTTTTTCTTGGAGGGGGGGAAGTGAGAAAAAATTTCTTGATTAAATGGTATACAATTTGTTTGAAAAAAAATGGAGGTTAGGAGGTTGAAGGAGTTTAACTTAACATTACTTGGTAAATGGTGTTGGAGGATTCTAAATGAGACGAGAAGTATTTTGTATAGGGTATTGTGTGCTCAGTATGGTGAGGAAGTGAGTGATTATGTTTTAGGGATAGTGTTGGTTCTTATTGGTTGGGGGATTTGAAAAACATAAGAGGTGTTGGTTTGGTTGATGTAGGGTGGTTGCTTGATAACATTGATCGGAGAATAGAAGATGAGTCTTCTATTGTGTTTTTTATAGATCATTTGTTTGATGGTATGTCTTTGAAGGTTAGATTTAGTAGGTTGTTTGATTTAGAGGAGGATAAAAGGGAGACGGTAGTAAAAATAAACGAGTTGGGGTGGTGAGAAAATGGTGAGTCCTAGAAATGGCGTAGCAGGTTGCTTTCTTAGGAAGAGGAGTTAGTGGATGAGTGTATTAAGCAGTTAACCTTAGTTGTTTTGCAGGTAGAAGTAGAAAATTGTTGGGTTTGAATTTTACATCCATCTTCTTGCTACACGGTTAGTAGTGCTTATATATATTTGTCGGAAGTTGACTTCAACAACAATTAGGCCAACTCTCCATTTTTGTGGTTTAAGACTATGCCACTTAAAGTAGTTATTTTTGTCCGGCGGTTGTTATTGAATCGTAGTCCGACGAATGACAGTCTGGTTAGGCGGTGGATTCTTGTCACACATGATCAAAGATGTGTGGCGAATTGCAGCGTGAAAGAAGATAGAGATCATATGTTTGTAACATGTGATTATTTTAGTAAGTTATGGTCTATTATTTTTAATTGGTTAGGATTCTCAACGGCATCCCAAGGAACGATTTTTTATCATCTCTTGTAGTTTAGTGCGCTTGGTGGTTTTTTGAAAAATATTTGGTTGATTTTTAACACTATTTGGTTCTCAGTGGTTTGGGTTATTTAGAAAGACCGAAATAAATGTATTTTCCATTATAAAACAGAACAATTGCAGACGTTATCTAAAAGGGTAAAGCTTTAGTCAATGTGGTGCTTAAAGTCAAAATATGTTACTTTCGATTATGATTACCAATTTTGTCGGTTAAATCATTTAACTTGTTTATCAATTGTTATGTAGACTGTTTTTTTGATCTTTTTCAGAGTTTTTGAATGTGATTTTCAATATATATATATATATATATCATTTTGATATTTTCAAAAGAAAATGTATTAGTTAAAATATTTGTGTTCAATTATTAGACAAATTTAGTAATTTAATGTTATTAATTAATTTATCCTCTTATTACGGGATGGAGATAGAGAGTAAATTTAAACATCATCTCAACGACCAATTCTTAAACAACCAACAATTGGATGATAAATATGATATAGTAAGCAACTATTTTGTGACTTTCGCAATAATATATATCCAACTTAAGCAATTCATGCATATTTTACTAATTCAATGGTGTAATTTCTAAGTCATGCTGCAATACATGCATATTTTACTAATTCAATGGTGTAATTTATTTTATTTTCTTTCAGATGTAACTGTTATTATTAAAAGATGTTGCTTAATATTAAATAACTCAACCTGTCACATACTCACACGTAGATTATCTCAAGTAATAATAAAAATTTGGAATATATGCTGATATTCATGCTTTTTCATATTTATTTCGTTCGTACATTTCTAATTTGGAAAATGTACGTATCGTGGAAATAAAAAGTGTTGACTTTGTCCCATACTCTTTGCATATGTTTCATGCAATATACAATGTTATCTTTTACGTATCTTTTTTTATAGAAACTTTAAACCAAAAAAGAGAAGAGTAATCATCAATTATTATCGGGGAAGTGTAATGTTAGTTGCTGCGCAAGTGTAGAGGAATGAAGGGGTGAACAAAGTCAATTAACATAATCAATTAATTAAGCCAACATGATCGCACAAAATCAAGAATCTTTGCTTGTTTGATTTGAAAATAGGAAGATATGTTCTTAGTAACTTAGGCTTTGTTGGTCAGTTTGTAGGGAACGAGAAACAGAGCTTTCGAGGGGAGAATTATAAAAAAATAGATAAATATCGTCAACTTCCACTTGCTCAACAAAGATGTATTGAAAATTTATACATTCTTCACACCAAGCTCTCCCTCCCTTCTTTTCTCCAACTCTGTGCCATAAAAAACCTACTTTGTATTTGAATTATTTCATGTATAATCTTCCTAGGTGCTTTGAATAAGGACATAAAATAAATTGGAATTGGAATACTTGATGATATGGAATTCAATAGTATTACTCTTCCTCCGATTGAGAAAAACCTTCATTTCCATGTTGATAACTTCTTTCTCAAGCTTTCTACAAATAGACTCCTAGTCGAGTATCTTCTTGGATTGGAACCCATAGGGATGACTAAAAACTTAAATGGAATTGAATCCAGACAATATTGTTAGGTTTATATTTATTTATTTATAAATTATGTTGAGTCAGTCCTGTTTTTAATTGTTTTACTGTCGGTTAGTGTATTTGCTATGTCAAAGTTGTTAGCACGTTAGTAGCATTGAGGATCAAGTATTTAGGAGGCAGTTACTTTGTAACAAGTATACTGGTGTAGTATATATTGCTACATCTGAATTAATAAATGAATCTAATTTTTGGGCTCAGCAATTCTTTTTTGACAAATGCTATCAGAGCGATTATACAAAAACTGACAACAATCTGGTGGTGATTGGGAAGGGAAACACAAAGAGAGTATTCAAGGGAGGATCTCTGGGTAGGGTAAACACAGAAAGACACGATTACAGAGAGTAAGTGTGTTTCAAAAGAATTTAGAATGGGTGACGCGAATTTCGCGAAGGCTTGCATTCCGATCTTTGATGGAGACTATGATCATTGGAGTCTCTTGATGGAGAACTTGCTGCATTCCAAGGAGTATTGGACGGTAGTGAAAGAGGGCTTGATAGAACCAGCCACAGGAACAACACCAACCGTAGAACAAACTAAAGCTTTGGAGGAAATGAGGCTAAAAGATTTAAAGGCTAAGAATTATCTATTTAGTAGCATAGATAAAACTGTCCTTAAGACGATCACAAAGAAAGGAACTGCCAAGGAACTTTGGGAATCCATGAAAACCAAATTCCAAGGCAGTGCCAGGGTTAAGAGAGCTCAACTTTAGGCTTTAAGGAGAGAGTTTGAGGTGTTGGAGATGAAGGAATGAGAGACGATTAACGACTACTTTGGTAGAGTCATGATTGTTTCTAATTCCATGAGAAATTATGGAGAAACGGTTGAAGATGTGAAGATTGTTGAGAAAATACTTAGGACTCTGACAGACAAATTTAATTATGTGGTGTGTTCGATAGAAGAGTCTAAGGATCTGGATGAATTGACTGTTGATGAGCTACAAAGCTCTTTGCTGGTGCACGAACAGAAGTTGGTCAGGAAAACTGTCACATATGATCAGGCTCTAAGGGTTGGAGTTGAGTACAGTAGAGGAAGAAGCAGAGGTCGTGGTAATTATCAGGGAAGAGGCAGAGGACGCAGTGCTTCAAGAAGCAAGGGAACAGTTGAATGCTTTCATTGCCATAAATTAGGCCATTACAGGAACGAGTGTCCTGAGTGGTCCCCTCAGGCACATTACACAAGTGAGTTCAATGAAGAAATGTTGTTGATGGCTATGGAAAACAATGAGCAACATGATGCTTTGTGGTTCTTAGACTCAGGTTGTAGCAACCATATGACGGGCAGAAAACATTGGTTTACACAACTTGATGATTCTTTTAATTGCAATGTCAAGTTAGGCAATGGCATGAAGTTGGAGGTTCTCGGCAAAGGAACCATAAAGGTGAAAAATGATGGTATTGTTGTTGTTATCCAAGATGTCTACTATTTTCCAGGACTACAGAATAATCTATTCAGCATAGGGCAAATGCAGGAGAAGGCTCTAATATTTCTGATCAAACAGGGAACTTGCAAAGTATTCCATGAGAACAAAGGCTTGTTGTTTACGACGTCGATGAAGGCAAATAGGATGTTTGTGCTTCAAGCCATATCTTTAGGAAATAAAGTAGCTGAGCAAGGGCAATGCTTGATGGTGTCAAAAGCTGAAAAGGAGAATCTCGAGCTCTGGCACAGACGATTTGGGCATCTGAATTACCAAAGCTTAAGAAAGCTCCAGCAGAAATCAATGGGTCAAGGCTTGTCGCAGTTGAAAGGAAGTAGCGCCTCTGATGTATTCTCAATGTGTCTTATGGGGAAGCAGCATAGAAAATTGTTTGCACAGAAGAGCTCGTGGAAGGCTACAGAGAGGTTACAACTGATTCACGTAGACTTGTACGGTCCTATTACACCTGACTCTAATGGCGGCAAGAAGTATCTCTTTACCCTGATAGATGACTACAGCAGGAAACTATGGACTTATTTCCTTGTAGCAAAATCTGAGGCCTTCGAGGTGTTTTAGAAATTCAAGGTGTTTATTGAGAAGGAGTCAGGAACTGAGATAGTTTGCTTAAGAACTGATAGGGGAGGCGAATTTCTGTCTACAGAATTCAAAGAGTTTTGCGACAAGGTTGGTATCAAAAGGTAATTGACGACAACCTTCACTCCACAGCAGAACGGGGTAGCTGAACGGAGAAACCAAACCATTATGAATATGGTTAGGTGTATGTTGAAGGAAAGCCAAGTGCCAAGCAAAATGTGGTCGGAAGTTGTAGCTTGGGCCACTCACATTCTGAACAGATGTCCAACTTCGATCAATCCAAAAAAAACTCCTCAAGAACTGTGGAGTGGTTCACCACCATCGGTGGATCATCTCAAAGTTTTTGGAAGTCTACGTTATGCTCATGTGGCCGACCAGCAACGCAAGAAATTGGATGATAAAATTGTTAAGTGTATTTTCCTAGGTGTGTCACCAGAATCTAAAGCGTACCGATTATATAATCTTCAAACTAAGAAGATTATGGTGAGTAGGGGTGTTGTTTTTGATGAGTCCAAAGGATGGCAAGACAACAGGGAGAGTTTTGTTGAGTCTACTCAGCTCAGATGGGATGGTAGTGAAGAAGAATTATGGGAATCTGAGGATGAAGCAGAATCTGTCCAAAATCACGGCCATGACACTGTAATGGCAGCAACTGGCCAAAACACTGTAATTGCAACAGCTGACGGCAATGAACCGACCTCATCTGAAAGCACGCAGATTGAAATAGAAGAGGAAGAGGAGGTTGTTGTTGAAAGCCTTCCCCAATCTGAACTGGGGCCAAGAGTCAAAAGGAGGCCGGCATGGCATGATGAGTATGAAATGGGCAACTTTTGTGAGCAGTTTTCACTATCCATAGATGGGGCTGATCCAAGTAGTTATGAGGAAGCTAAACAAGAGGAGAAGTGGAGAAAAGCCATGGAGGCTGAAATGGAAGCAATCAACAGAAATGACACATGGGAGTTGGTTTGCTTACCATCACAAGCTAGTCCAATTGGAGTGAAGTGGGTTTATAAAACCAAACTCAATGAGCATGGCAAAATGGACAAGTATAAAGCCCGACTTGTGGTGAAGGGTTATGCTCAAAAACACGGTATAAATTATAATGAAGTCTTCGCTCCGGTAGCCAAGTGGGATACGATCAGATCACTATTGGCTCTTGCTGGACACCATGGATGGGAAATTCATCAGCTTGAATTGAAAAGCACCTTCCTTCACGGGGAGCTCTCCGAGGAAGTATTTGTTGTGCAACCTCATGGTTTCATGGTTAAAGGAGAGGAGCATAAAGTGTATAAGCTCAAGAAATCTCTATATGGCTTGAAGCAAGCACCAAGAGCTTGGTTTAGCAAAATAGAAAACTATTTCTTGAGTGAAGGCTTCACCAGGTGCCCATATGAACATACTTTGTTCATCTATGCTCATGAGTCTGATGTACTCGTTGTGAGTCTGTATGTGGATAATATCATGCTCACAAGTAGCAGTGAGAAACTTGTGAAAGAATTTAAGGCATCAATGCAGTCTAAGTTTGAAATGACTGACTCAGGCCAAATGATGTATTTTTTTGGTGTAGAAGTCAACCAAAGTGATCAAGGGGTTTTCATCTGTCAAAGGAAGTACACAAATGAACTTCTTGACAAGTTTGGAATGTTGGACAGTAATCCGGTGAGAAATCCTATTGTGCCAGGAACAAAACTAAGTATTGAGGGAGATGGAGTCCTTGTGGATGAAACACAATACAAACAGTTGATAGGAAGTTTATTATTCCTCACTGTGACAAGACCGGACATCATGTTTGTGGTGTGTCTTCTAAGCAGGTATATGACGAAACCTACGAGGCTACACATGATGACTGCAAAACGTGTGCTAAGATATTTAAAGGGAACTGCAGAGTTCGGTATAAAGTATCACAAAAAGGGACAGGGGAAACGCCTAATTGGATACACTGATAGTGACTTTGCCGGGGATACGGATGATAAGAAGAGTACTGGCGGCTATGTGTTCTTCTTGGCAGGAGGAGCGATCTCATGGGCGTCCAAGAAGCAACCGATCGTGACTTTATCAACAATCGAAGCTGAATTTGTTGCAGCTGCTTCATGTGCTGCACAGTGTATATGGCTAAAACGAATTGTTGAGCAGATGGGATGGTCCGAGAGTGTTGTAGGAGCAACCACTGTGTTCTGTGACAACAACTCTACCATTAAACTGTCCAAAAAACCCGTGCTACATGGACGGAGCAAGCATATCGATGTTCGTTTCCATTTTCTTAGGGATTTGGTCAGAGATGGAGTTGTAAAGCTTGAGTGTTATGGTTGTAATACCCCAAAATTTACCCTTCATTTTTCTTGGAAACGTGGGATTGTGTTTCACATTGCATTAGCATCATACTAGGTCATGCTCATTGCATACTACATTAGTGACATGGGAGATCAGCGTTTGATTGATCACTCCTTACCAGAAGGAGCCCACACAAGGCAAGATCGAGATTTGAACTTCATTCTCCAAATATACAAGTCTCAAGGGGTTCCATATGTCTTATTATGGTCCCCGGTTCATCAGTGGAAGATTCAAAGCTCTCAGAGTGTGCGTCCAGATTTAATCAGAAATCAGGGTTTCATGGCTATCTGCAACAGGCAAGGTTTGGTTGGAAGTGAAGGGGCTCATTCATGTCATGATTGGAGAGGCATCTTGGCCTAAGAAGATCCACAATTATCATAGAAAGATCCATTGGCAATCGATGCAATCAGTTCCTAGTCATTTTTGCCCTAAAACTAGGGTTTTTGCATAAAATCGGTTTATTTCTGATTCCTTGGGTGAAACTCATTTCCATGGCCCTCCACATGTCCCAAAGGATCTACATGCAAAAAATCATCTCTTTATTTGAGCCAGAGGTGCTTCGATTGATCAATGGAATTGGAAATCAGACAGATTGGGAAAAGTCAACTGTGGGGCCAGAAAACTCAACTCCCGACATTTTGAAAGTGGAATCTCAAAGTTCATGCCTAAGGAAGCCTACATGTGAAATTTTATCAAGGTTGGATCATGGGTTCATCATTTAATCAGGAGTTGGAAAAGTTACCAAATTGGGAAATAGTTGACTTTCCATTTAAGGCAAGTTTTATGGTTTTTTTCACCCACTTTAAGCCTATATTCCATCAAGATGCAAGCCCCATTTGAAAATTTCTTCAACATGAAAGTTGTTCCTCTTGCTTCAAGATTTCTAGAGATATAAAGTTTGTTTCATTTGGATTAAAATTGAGAGAGTTATGTTTGGTCAAAGTAAGACATTATTTTAGAACACTTAGAAATTATTTCTAAGTCCAAAATTTACAAAATTTGTCAAGACTTATGGGCCAGATTTCTTGTACTTCAAGGCATCTTTTGAAAGCATTTTCTTCATGACAGCTGTACCTTGATATGTCCTCTTTCACACCTTTTTGGAACCACCCCATTTGGATCATTGGTTTGGAAGATACACTCATCTAAAGTTGGTATCATAGGCTGAATTTTTTGACAGCATTTAGGCCAAACTGGCCCAACCATTTTGCAGCCATGAGACCTGAACTTTATGGCCATTTTTCACCTCTTTCCACTCACCATTTCCAGTTGTGTTCAACATGAAAAATGTTAAGTTCCATGCCCTCTTTCTAATGTTTTCATTGCCTTGCCATTTGGACATTTATTCATCAAGTTACAATGCCTTAAAGTCACCTAGTTTGTTTGTTTTCATGCTGCACAAGGAAAAAACCAAGTTTAACCACAAAAACGACCAACACATCTTTTACCTCATTTGGCCATTTGCTTTTGGTTCATTCACTTAAGTTTTGCCACATTTAACCATTTCTTTTCACACCTCATTTTTGCACATTTTGTCCATGACTCAAAACCAACACTTAAGCCCATTCAAACACTTAAAGCCATACATATTTAAGACTTGGAAACCCTAATCAGAAGGGAGGCTGCTGCATTTTCGACCTAAGCAAGAGCAAGGCAAGGGCAAGGCTTTTCCTCACTTCCATTTGCCATTCTTCAAGTTTGCAACACCATTGGAGAGCATCCCATTTCCCTCCATTCCTCTCATTCCAACAAGAAGCAGTGGACTTTCTCCAATAGGTAATCTTTTTATTCCAACCTTCCATGGCCATGCATACTTTGTTTGTTCATCATATCTCCCATGTTCATTTCATACTATCCATCCATTACTTCATGTATTTTTCATTTATTGCCATGCTTTTTTTCGTGCTTATTTTACATGTTAATATTATGCTATGATTGCCTTATGGACCCTTCATTGAAGCATGTTCATTAAACTTTGATTTTGCAACATTAAATTTTTTGCCATATCCTTGCATGAGCCTCCCTTGCTGTCCATATTTCTCTATGATAAAGTCGTTATTTTGCGTAAAATAAAATACCATGATGTTCCTCTCACTTTGTACTTGAACTTTGCTTTTTACATCATCCAATTTCATGAGCTGTAGAGTGAGATAAATTGAGTAGAAGATGGAAGGTTTTGTTCCATTGTTTTTCGAAAATGCATGCTGAATGTTGTTGTTTTATGTTGCATGGAAGAAGCGTACGCGTGGAGCTTGTACAGCCGTCCGGTCGCGCGGTCAGTCCTCAATCCTACCCATCCGTTAGCTTTTTGTCTTCTAGCGGTTTTAATGAGCAGCATGACCAATTGTTTTATGTTACATAATTTTTCAAAATGAATTTTTTTTGCTGTCACGTTAAAATGGATCCTGGACCGGGCCTCTCCTTCAGCGCTACCAGCACCCCCTTTCCAGCTTGGCCCATTTCAATTATTTCACTTTATTTTATTTTATTTTCTTTAATTTTCATGTTATTATTTTGTTTTGATTTAATTAATAAAAATGTTTTATTTATTCATAAAAATATCAAAAAATATATTTTATTTTCCTTAATGTTTTATTTAATTTATTTAATTTTTATTTTCGTATTTTATTTAATGTTAATATTTTATTTCAATTATTTATTTCAAATGGTTCGTTTTGGTATATTTTTTTTCATTTATTTTATTTTCATGACTTAAAATAATTTTTAATTTTGATTTTTGGGATGAGGGTTGACCAATGTCTCATGGTCAACCTGACCTTTTATTGGAATTTTATTTCCCATTTTTTATTTATTTTGGATCTATTTTTGACCTAGTTTGCTTGGTTGACTTTTCATTTGACTTCTATTTTATTTCAATTAATTTGTACACTAGTTTTCATTATTTTTTAAATCTTTTTGGGGGATGATGATGTCCTGACCCCATCTAACTTAGTTTAATTTTTCATAACTTTTGTGATTAATTTACTATTTATTTGACATTTTTTAAGTTGACTTGACTTTTCGGTTGACTTTTCTATGATTGATGTTTGACATAGGGATTGCTTAGGGCAATTGAAGAGATCTTTTGATCCTCCCTTATTCATCTCATGTGCCACATATTAGAGGCCTTTCATCTTGATTTTATTTGATCCTTGCATCATTTCCCGATTAAATTATTCATTGGTTCTTTGTGTGTATAGTTTCACCTGTCTGATTTCATCTGATAGTTTTTACACTTGTTTCTTTCATCCATGCTTCTATTGTTTAATTGTTTAACATGTTTATACTTGTCGTACATTGTTTAATGTTTCATTATTTCATTCTTTGATTATTGGGTTTGATCATATACTTGTTTATATATCTTATCTGTCTGATTAATAACTGTTGCCTACTTGCATGATGTATGAGGCATATATTATTATTGTTTGTTTGCCATGAACAATCCCCATTCATCACAAATGTATCCCTCTCCCATGAAATGTATAATATTTATTCTTTCATTCTTTATTCATCTGTTAATACAAGAATTAAAATGAGCATTCGATAACCATTTCAAAACAAGATCAAAACCTCGATCCAACGTCGAGTAATCATTTTTCAAAACCTAACAGAACCAGCACGTATTCATCCATCAACCTTGTAAGTCGATTGCTTTATGCATCGCCATCAACCTTGTAAGTCGATTGCTTTATGCATCGCCATCAACCTTGTAAGTCGATTGCTTCATGCATCGCCATCTACCCTTATCCCCAACACCTCTCCTTGCTCCATTCGACGATTCTTGTTCCGTTTAGGTAGCACCCATTAGGTAGAACCCTTTGTATGATAACATAGGTAAGATTCCCATATCCTTTGTATGATAACATAGGTAGGATTCCCATATCCTTTTGTATGATAACATAGGTAGGATTCCCATATCCTTTTGTATGATAACATAGGTAGGATTCCCATATCCTTTTGTATGATAACATAGGTAGAATTCCCATATTCTTTTGTATGATAACATAGGTAGAATTCCCTCATTCTTTGCATGCTAACATTAGGTAGATATTCCCATTTGTAAATCCTAACACTTAAGTACATATTGCATGACAACTCTAGGGCAGAGCTTCCCCATTCTTTTAGACCTTCTGTGTGTCTCCGATCTTGTGGCATGTAGTCCGTTCTATTTCAAAAAGGTAACTGCCTAAGACTCGATTCAGCGAGCTGCGACACCTGTTGCTAGGACGTGAGCACATTGCCCACTCTCATTTGACACAACTGGTGTCCTCCTTTGTAAGTCCATGTTCAGATGGCAACCCCTATGTAGCCGAACTACGACAACTCCGATTCTCATGTTCAGATGAGATACGTAGGCACAAGATGCGATGTCTTGCCGAGTTTGACTGACAACTAACAACTAATCCTTGTTTGCTTTTGCCCTTGTTGCGATTCTTTTCTCCCGCCCTCGTTGCGATTGAGACCTTCCCTTTCTCTTGCCCTAGTTGCAATCGAGACCCTTGTTCCCGTAGTTAGCTGAACTACGTTTTGCTCTGATTCTCATTCCAGATGAGATACGTAGGCATAAAACGTGATGTCTTAGCGAACACACTTCTCTTTAACCCATAGGTAGCCAAGCTACGAAGACTCTGATTCTCATTCCAAATGAGATACGTAGGTAGTGGATGTGACATCCTTGCGAGTCATTTTCTTTTGACCTTCTTTTAGCAGATAGTACATTAGATATACCTACACCCTTTAGACTAGAACAACAAGAGTGGATCATGTAGAGTACTACGGATGCGTAGGGGTGCTAATACCTTACATTCGCATAATCGACTCCCGAACCCAAGATTTGGTTGCGAGACCTTGTCTTTTCCTTCTCTTCAGGTTTTCTTCGATTGTTTCCTTTCCCTCCTTTGGGATAAATAACGCACGGTGGCGACTCTTCTGTCATTTCATTTCTCGCCGATTGTTTTTTCGCACTCTATATTTTTTTAGGCTGCGACAATGGTACTAAGGTGCAGATAGCGGACATTATGACCAAGGCCATGGGGCTTGAAGTGTTTGAACGACTAAGAGCACATCTTGGAGTCATGAAGAATGAGAAGACCTTGGACGCTACTGGTGTTTAAATTCAACTTAAATATGTTGAGTTTAGGGGAGAATTTGTTAGGTTTATATTTATTTATTTATAAATTATGTTGAGTCAGTCCTGTTTTTAATTGTTTTACTGTCAGTTAGTGTATTTGCTATGTCAAAGTTGTTAGCACGTTAGTAGCATTGAGGACCAAGTATTTAGGAGGCAGTTACTTTGTAACTGGTGTAGTATATATTGCTACATCTGAATTAATAAATGAATACAGTTTTTGGGCTCAGCAATTCTTTTTTGACAAATATGATAAGAATCAAGAGGCTATCTACATAAAATGATCATTAACATGTATTCCATAAAATTTGCTTTTATAAAAATTGACTCTTTGGTCCAGATACCAACTCAAATACTCTCGTGATTGCTTTTATGCTCCATATATTATGCCATGTTCCTTTTCCACTAATATTGTGTCATCAGTAAACTGAAGAATTTTATGTTCAATTTGGTCATTCACCTAGAATCCCTTGAATTCACATATGTATGATGCTTTGTTAACTAACCCTGCCAACCTTTATGTTGTTATGGAAAATAAGAATGGGGATAGTGGACCACCTATCTCAATCCTTTACCAAACTTAAAATCTTTAGTTAGAGTCTCATTCAGCAAATAAGACATACTAATATTAAAAATAAATTATTATGTACATTGGATGGTGTTTGGGTGTTTAGTAGAAGTATTTGGTGATATGGAGTTGGTAGTGCATAGTTTTAATTATTTAAATAATAATAGAATTAATAATATTTGAATAATTAGAATTCTCATTATTAAATAATTAGAAGGTAGTTATTTTATTTTATTTGTTGGAATAATATAGAAGAGTAGAAGATAGTAGAGAGAAAAGGAGAATGTTATTAGTGTTATTATTAAAAAATATTAAAGTCAAGAGGAGCATTTTGGTGAATAGAGGAATAATTGAGGGTAAGGTGGGAAGTCACTAATTAGGGAGATTGAGACTCTAATAAGATAAAGTTAATAAGGGTTTGAGAATTAGTACGTGAAAAACAAAATTTTGTGGTGAAAGAGACAAAGGCTAGAACATAGGAAGAGCATCCATTGAAAGAGCGTAAGGAATTTTGCTGAAAATTTTAAGGTAGGGGTTACTCCTAATAGGGTGTATATTGTATGATTGAGTATAGAGAAAACCTTAATCCTCTTAGTTTTCTTTACTTTCCCTTATGTTGAATGATTGATGAACATGAATGATATTCCGAAATAGTATGAATGATTGTGATGTACTATTTAATTTTCGTGCATTGTTTTACTATGGAATTTGTGTGTACATATTCATGATATTGGTATGTGTAGGTGTTCATACGTGGGTGATGATTTTGAGGAATAAAGAATGCAAGATCCATGATTAATTAATGAAGTTGTAAGATAAATGATTGATAACTGTTGTATTAATGTTGAATCTTAATTCCCTTTATGTTGTTGTGCGATTTGATGTTAGGGGATGTGAAATTGGAGTTCTGATTTAAACTCCAATGCAGAAAATGTAGTTTCTGTTTCTGGTTTAGGGTGACGAGCGTCACTTTAATGACTCCTTGATCATTATCAATTCGGAGGCGCTGACGGGCATCAGCTGCCTGACGGGTAGACAGTCATGGTCCCCAAACAGTGTTGGTTGGAACGGTTGTCACTGGGACAACATGTGAGATGGCATGGAAGGTGATTGGTGTCATCTAGGTGACGGGTAACCCGTCACGCTGTCAGAATGCGCATAATTCGTTTAGTTGCGCATAATTGCTTTGTCGTTCTAATTTTTTGATGTGTTGTTGTGAATCGGCTACTGTTTGGCCACTATTTTAAGGTATTTGATATTGTTTATCATGTTGATTGATTTAATTCACTTTTTTGTATGGAGAATGATGTTGTTGTTTATTATGGTAATTATATGATGATCATTTTTGATGAGATTACATGTTATGGTGAATCATGCATCATGGTGTACGGGCTTCGGTACAGTTTTTGTGTGCTCTAGTCCGGTGGTATGGATTCAAGAGCGAGTAGCTAATTCCAATGAGAAATTAGTAAAGTGTTGCTTATGGTGATAGCGACAAAATTTGGTGTGCTTTAGTCCGATGGTGTGGATTCAGGAGCGAGTTTTCGGTTCCATATGGGAATTGGTGAAGTGTTACTTATGGTGATGGAAACGATTTGGTATGCTCTGGTCTTATGGTATGGTTTTAGAAGTGAGATGGACTTGTGTTATCCATAATGGTATCACATGCATTGTTGAGTCGTAGTGTTGAGTACAATTGCATCCATTATATGCATAGGTACTGAGTGATTATGTTTATGTTGGTGAATGAGAATACTCTGATGATGGATGATGTATGTGAATGACTTATGTTGATTAATTGCATATAAATCTCCATATGTTGGCAAATAACAAATGGATATTTAATGTGATATGCAATTTATGTAACCATGACTTGTGTGAAAAGTTATTTGGTCATCCAATTACATGTCTCCTTATACTGGAAGAGAAGTAATATGTTTCAGACATTACATTGATAACAGATTTGTTTCGATTTGTTTGCTTCGTCTGTGTGCTATCGGATTCTTTGCTAGATTGATAATAGACATGTTATCGATCTCCATGGTAATTACTCAATGATTCTTCTTTGTAATCTCTTCGACCAAATTCACTATCCATGTTGCTTGACATGCATAAAGAGAATCGGCTATGTATTCTGCTTCACACGAAGACAATGCTACTACTAGTTCATTTCTTCAACTTCGAGCAACAGGTGCACCATATAACATAAACACATAGACAACTATGGATTTTCTATCCTCAATATCACTACACCAACTTGAATTAGTGTAACCCTTTAGCTTGCATTATTTTCCTTCATAGGCTGCAGGAAACAAAATGTCATGGTAGAGAGTTCCTTTCAGATACCTTAGTATCCTCTTCATTGTTGTTAGGTGTGATACATTTAGCTTTTGCATGAATTTTCTCATCATACCCATATTGTATCCTAGATCAGGCCTTGTGTGACAAAGGTATCTTAATGATCCAATGAGTCTTCTCTACTGCATTGGATCGACATGATCTTCATCTGTGTCTTTCGACAATTATAATTTGGGCTCAACTGGAGCCGAAGTTGGGTTACAATCTTGCATCTCAAATCTCTTGAGTATTTAACCTGCATATCTTCTTTGATGCTTCATCAAGCCTCTACTATTCTTGTAGAATTTGATTCCAAGTAAATATCAGAGATTTCCCAAGTCTGACATTTCAAACTCCTCACTTAGGTCATGTTTGAAGTCTTCGATCTCCTTCTTACAACTTCCTGTTATCAACATACCATCGACATAAAGACATAGTATAATAATTCATTATTGCTTATTCCTTCTCCCTTAAAAATCTATCTATCTACTTATTCCAAGCTCTTGGAGTTTGCTTAAGTCCATACAGGGCTTTATGCAGCCTGTACACCTTGCTTTCTTCGCCATGTTTCACAAACCCAACTGGTTATGCAACATAAACTTCTTCATCTAAGGGTTCATTTAGGAATTCACATTTCACACCCATCTGACATGTGTGTCAGTTGTTCATGTTTTCTAGACCAACAACCAACCTGATTGTTTCAATCCTAGCAACAGGTGAAAAAACTTCATCGAAATTGATTATGTCCTTCTGAAAGAAATACTTTCACCACAAGTTTTGCCTTGTGTCGAGTTACTTCTCATTTGGGATTTAACTTCACCTTGTATACCCATTTCATATCAACTACCTTCTTGCATTGAGGCAATTTGACAAGTGACCAAGTGTTGTTGAATTTGATGGACTCTAGTTCCTCATTCATTTCTTTCACCCACTTCGAATCCTTCAATTCCTTAGCTCCATTGACTGGTTCGATATTTGCATAGAAAGCATAGTGTACTAGCTCACCTTCATCATCGACCACATCATCTGATGTAATCACACATTCTTGCAACCTTGCAGGCATGTGTCTTGTCCTTGGAGGCTTGTTGTGCTTGCTTGACCTCTAACTTATTCCTGTCAAAATTCTCTTTCGACTTAACTTGTTGGTCCTTCACATAAGATTCTAAAGGAATCCTTCTTGATATTTTCAGTCGAATCCCATTCCTTAAACTCATCTATGATCACATCCTTGTTGATCACTACTTACTTGCTCACTGGGTCGAACAACTTGTAACCTCTAGTCAAATGATATTCTATTAGGATCATCTGACTCGACTTGTCATCAAGTATTCTTCTCAATTGATCTGGCACATGTCTTTGTGATATAGATCCAAATACTTTCAGATGACTCAAGCTAGGCTTAACATCAGACCAACATTCTTCTGGCGTAATTCTTTCTAGTTTCTTCTTCGGACATCTGTTCAAAATATATGTTATTGTTGACACAGTTTCTCCCTATAATTCTTTAGGTATATTCTTGCCTTTCAACATACTTATCACCATATTCATGATGGTTATATTCTTACTTTTTGAAGTTCCATTCTGCTGTGAAGTGTAGCGTGGCACCACCTCATGCACAATTCATTCTTTCTCACATAATATGTTGAAGTCTTTCGATACATATTCTCCACCACCACCAGTCCTCCGAATCTTGAGCTTTCGACCACTTTGTCTTTCGACCATAGATGTTAACTTGGCGAATACCTCAATCACTTCATGTTTCTTCTTGACCAAGTAAGTCCACAGTTTTCGACTGAAATCATCTATAAATATGACAAAGTATATGTTACCTCCAATCGAATCCACTTGTATAGGTCAACAAACGTCAAAGTATATGACTTCAAGAATTTCCTTCGACTTTCTTCCTGCATCCTTGCTGAAGTTGTTCTTATGCTGCTTCGCCTACACACATTCCTAACATACTTCATTTGGAATGTCGATTTCTGGTAACCTTGAAACCATATTTCTTCTCTTCAGATCTCTGATGTATTTGAAATTGAGATGGCCAAGTCTATAATGCAATATCCATTCATCCCTGCTAGTTGCAGTTGTAAGTCACTTGTGCTCCATCACATTTAGTTAAACCTTGAAGGTTATATTATGAAACATAGTTGCCTTCAAGATTAACCATCCACCTGAGTTGAGAACTTTCATCATCTTGTCTTTAATCGACACTTTGTAGTTCTTTTTGACCAAATTCCCTATACTGAGCAAATTACTTTTTATGTCTGGTATGTACAGTACATTGGAAATTACTGACCTTTGCCATTTTTCCTCATAATTAGAACACCATTAATACCTTTAGCTGCTAGAGTATTTCCATTTTCAAATTTTACCATGTTCTTCATTGAGGGTTTCATGTTGACAAACCAATCTTTCCTACCACTCATGTGTGATGAGCATCCTGAGTCCAAGTACCATTGGTCTTGCAATCTTTCTTCATCCCTTCTTCTTTATGCCTTGCAAACTTTGCATCATTATCTTGATTTTTTTATTTTTCAGGATAATCACTAGAGTAGTGACCATATTTATGACAGTTGAAATATTAAATATGACTTTTGTCAGGTTTTCGACCACCACCTCTTCCTCTACCTGCAACACACCCTATTTGGTTGCTTTGGTATGAGGGTTTTCTCTGATTCAACCAGCTTCCTTCTTTCTGATTTTGACTAATCGAATTGTTGTAGCCTCCTCTACCTTTATTGTGAACCATTTCCCTTTAACTTTATTTTCTCTTACTCATTGTCCCTGCAAAGTCATATCACTCTTCGACTTGCCTGCAACTCTTTTAGCCATTCTTTTCCCATGAGATTCAAGCGTCCCTTGAAGCTCTTCCTTTGTCAATGTTGACAAATCTTTCGAATCTTCTATGACTACTACCACGTGGTCAAACATTGGAGCCAATGACCTCAAGATCTTTGAAACCATTGATCTTGATGTCAATGCCTCTTAACGTACCTTGATTTGATTCATCAGTTATGTAAACCTAATGAAAAAATAAGTGTTGCGCCGCAAAAAATACCTGAGCGCATCGTATGCTCGAAGATACAATAGAGTCTCCATCGAACTTGATTTATTCCGGAAGGAAAGGGAAAACATTGATAAAACCCCAGGGAAGAGAAATGGATAAGGAAGTCAGTTATGCAAGGGGAAGGTATTAGCACCCCTCACATTTGTTGTACTTAACATGAACCATTTTGATTTTCTTTGCTCGAATGGATGTTATTATCTAAAGGTTACTTGCGAAAGGGGAAAAGGTTTAATAATTAATGTGCTCATCAAGAATTCGAATCATCGTGCCTACATATTCTCATCGTGCAATGAGAAAATCATAGCTCTGTAGTGTGTGGAACTAAGGATAGGAAATGAAAAAGGAAAGAGTTGATTAGGTTGCCAAAAGGCGAAGAAAATTGCTTGAATAGAAAGTGTGTAGCATTAACCAATAGATGGTGATTAGCCATAAAGAACAAAGGAGTGTGACATTAACCAATAGATGGTGATTAGCCAAAAAAATGTAAAAGAATGTGGCATTAACCAATAGATGGTGTTTAGCCTAAAAAAGTAAAAGAATGTCGCATTAACCAATATATGATGTTTATCCTAAAAGAGAAAGAGAAAGTGGTATTTGAATCAAATAGTATGGCGTTAACTAATAGATTGTGTGGCCAATGTAAGGATTGTATTGTTTTTGCAGAGTATGTAACTCTACAAGACGGAAAAAAAATATTTTCAGAGCATGTAACTCTATAGGGAAAAAAGAAAGATTGCTAGAGTCTGTAACTCTACTAGGAAAAAAGAGAAGTTGCCATAGTCTGTAACTCTACATGGAAAAAAGAGAAGTTTCTAGAGCTATAACTAGACAAGGAAAAAAGAAAGGTTGCCAGAGTTTGTAACTCTACAGGGCAGAAAAGAAAGATTCCCAGAGTCTGTAAGTCTACAAGGCAAAAAGGGAGGTTTCCAGAGTTTGTAACTCTACAAGGCAGAAAGAGAAGAAAGGGCTTTGCCAAAAGGTGATTAAGAGATGGGTGTTTAACCCAAAAGAAAAGCAGTTGGCCTTTTAACCGGGAATCGGTGATTAACCAAAGCAGAAAGGAAGTTGGTATCTTAACTAAGAACCAGTGATTAACCCAATAGAAATAATGGTATTTTAACCGTGAATAGGTGGTTAACAAAGAGAGAGGAGAGTATGGTATTTTAATCGAGAATCGGTGATTAACCAAGAGAGAGGAGAGTATGGTATTTTAACCTAGAATTGGTGATTAACCAAGGAAAGGGTGTGTTAACCAAGAGGTGATTAACCCAAAAGGGGAGAAGATGGTATTTTAACCAAGAATCGATGATTAATTAAGGAAATGGTATGTTAACCAAGAGTGATTAACCCAAAAGGAGAGAAGATGGCCTTTTAACCGAGAATTGATGATTAACCAAGGAAAGGGTATGTTAACCAAGAAGTGTTGATTAACCCACAAGGAAAGAAGTTGATCTTTTAACCGAGAATCAGTGATTAGTGACGGAGCTATGTATTGCAAAGAGTGGGCCTATACCCTCACTATCATAATTATAATATTAATTTTTAGTATTATGAATAACATTAAATATATTATAACTAAGAAAAACTTCTATAATGACCCATATTTATCAAATAAATTTTTGAATAATATTATTTTTTATTCTCAATATCCCATTAAATTTAAACCTTAATCTATACTTTTTGCTTGTCCTATTTATATAGTTTTTTTGAAAAATTATTTTATTTCATAAAATAAAATATAATTCATTTTCATTCTTTTCTCTATTTCTATTCAATCATACTTCACTCTTTCAAAGCAAAGACAAATCACAAACGTAGTCCTCTTTCACTCACCAAAAAATGTATCTCAGTTTCTACTCTCTTTTTTAGGACCGGCCCAATAAATTTGGGACTCTATTATAATTTTAAAAATAGACTTAAAAAATAAAATTTATATCGAGTTTTTTAAAAAAATTGGTGTAAAATCATAAATTTTGAAAATAAATTATGATTTATTTTTCATAAAAAAGACGTTATATATATATATATATATATATATATATATATATATATTATATATATATATATATATATATATATATATATATATATAGAGAGAGGAGAGAGAGAGAGAGAGAGAGAGAGAGAGAGAGATCCCACTACTCATAATTTCTGACTTCGTCCCTATCGGTGATTAACCAAAAGAGATGACATCAAAGAGGATTGTGTTTGATCCAAATAGTGGGTGTATTGTTGATGCAGATTGCTGAAGCAGACTTGCCAATTGTTTGACTAGAATTGCACTAAAGTCTATTAACGAAAGCGAATATTTTTAGTAAATGGGGCTTACACCCCATACTCAAAGGTACTTTAGACAATGATATGAATGATCCCTCTCATCATTCTTCGTTACTTAAGGCTCGTGGCATGTAATCCTTATCATAATTGACAAATGTTAAAGAAGGGTCTTTGTTGTGCTTTGCATAATAGTCCAGTGTCTAGTTTGTTTGCAAGGTTGAGTCTGACTTGTGTGGACTTGATGAAAGTCTTGAGTTATTTGTCTTGAAAGCTTAAATGCAACTCCGGTACATGGGACTAGTCTTATCAAATGATCAACATACTTATGATCACTTTACTAGACTGAGGGGATAGGCACATATCAAAGGATTTAGTTGACCAAATAAAACTTTGGTCAACTTAACTAATTAGGATGAAATCAGTTGAAATCCAAGCACAAGAATGTTAAACCTAAATTCTAAAGGAAACCAAAATAGCCTAGAATTTAAGGGAACATTGCATGTATGTTGTTAAAATTTATCTAAAAGGTTAATCTTAAAAATTAGATTAAACTTCTAATAATTCACTAATTTGATTATCTTCTAAAAAAACACAATTAATAGGAAATCAATTAGAAAAATAACATTTAATCAATGTTTTCTAAATATTTTCCACATAAAAAATGCAAAAAAAAAAACTCTAGAATGAAATTAAAAGTGAAGTCAAAACAAACAAAGAAAAATAAAAGAAAAAATAATGAAAAACCAAATAGAGAGATAGAAGGTGTGCAACACTGTGTATGGGGTTAAACCCAACAACTGGGCGTTGGGCTTTGGGACCGAAGGCTTAACATTTTAATTATTTGTAATTAGAATTGGGAGGTGTCAATAGTGAATCCAGAGGTGTAAAAATGGATATGTTTGGGACTGGACCAACGGTAATCAGTCAAGGCAGGAATTAAGAGAGATTGATGCAGCAACACACTCATCTCACATGTTCAGATCACACCTCTCACTCTTATTACACTTCACCTGAGTATCATCGTCTTCTCCATGCCTGAATTCACCATCGGCGGCAGCGAAGACTCAAACCTTAAAATTCAACCATCACCTTGGTCGTCTTTGTGTCATTTTTCTTAATCCAAACTTATTTCCTTCTGATTCCTAACCTAACCTCCAAACCGCATCAAAACAAGAATGAACCCTAGGTTGCGAAAACATAAATTAAAAGCTATAAATGGGGAATCAAAGCCTAGCATGGTAGGGCTTTGATCCCTCAGGTTGAAAGCTACATGGTAGCCTTTTTAAATCACCACAAATAGATGGAAAATCACCAGAACCTATGGAGAATTCCGCTCTAATCTTGATGAACAAGATTCAATCACACCGATTGAATTCCCTCTTGTTCTTCACTCTTCACTCGAGTGAATCAACTACACTAGGTTACAAGATTATATCGCTGCACAATTGTTAATGGAAGAAGAAATAAGAGATAAAATTTTGGAAGAAAGGGAATTAAGGTTTTATCAAAATAGGGAAGAAGAAGAAGAAAAAGAATTTCTGCAGAATTTATCTCTGCTCTCAAACTGAGATTATTTCTTTACAACTACAAGTTATGTGTTGTGTTGTATTATAAACAATAAGGATTACTCCTTATTTACAGATTTTTGGCTTGTTTGCTGCTCAAGCAAATCGCAAATATATAATTCTACTAACACTGCAAAATTGGATCTAAGTAAAAATTTATATCAAAACTAACTCGACAACTAGATATTTCGACAACATGCTTCGGGAACATGAATTACATTCTCAACACATTACAGAAATCTATGTTGCATCGTTCGGCATCATTCTAAATGAACTGGTCCAAATAACTAATACTCAAGAAATTATTTTATTTTTAATGAAAATATTTGATACAGGATTTTGACTACAGATATTATTTCATAATCCTAAACCATAAAAGCATATAAGTTCAAGGTACTTTCAGTCCAATAACTTATTCCCTAATCTAAACTAATTATCATGCTAGATAATCTCTCAACTTCAACACTCCAAATTTTCACCAATTCAGCTTTGCAGGGAAGTACTGCAGCAAAGAAAAATGCATTAGTAAAAACTTAAAACTAAACAAAAACAATTTTTTAAACTTTTCAATCGGAAGAAAAGGAAATACAACCTTTTCAACGAGTGAAAGATAGTATGGTTTCACTTTTTCAACATCAATTCGAACTTTGCTCTTGCTATAGAGATCATATTTACTACAAATAATTGAATGAAAAAAATAGTAAAATCAGTGTCATTAAAAACGGCGCTAGCGCCATATCATAGCATAATTTGAACAAATCGTGTAATGTTACTTGAAAATTTGGAGCCATTTGAGATTCTCAACATCCTCATCATTCATCAAGTGTTTATAGGCTCCCTCCCTATGTAAGGCTGCAAAATAAATTATTTGTATCAAATAAGATTAAAAATGAAGCATTTGATTAATTATAAACTTATAGTAAAAATTGTTGAACAAAATAATTTTAACTTCTAAGTTGAATTTACCATAAAATGAATGGTATCTTATAATGAACATAGCAGCTGAGGGAAGAGTAGTTTTGTTTTCCTTTGCAACCTGAAAAGGACACAAATTTTAGAACTTTCCTTCATTGTTTATGAAATAATTGCAAAAAAAAAATGACTTGAATTTTTTTCTAAGGACTTACTAGATACATGTAGTCATCATGTCCCCATGACATCATGACATTGTTAAGTCCACATTTTTCAGAGTAAATTCCATATTTAGTGTTGTATGCAGAGTTGTTATAGTCTGCATTTTCCTTAAAATACTGAAAGTGGAAATGTAACATATGTTAGGTGTTTAATTTCTATAATTTTGTTTTTTTTCTCTCAACTAAAATAAAAAATAAGTTGAAAGACTAATATACCTTGTGATGAACAATGGATTCATCAAATCTGCAGCCAACTGGGTATGTGTCACCTATACCAATATAAAAATTATTAGAGAGCATAATTTCAACTAGAAATTGAAAAAATAATTTTTTTTAAATTGTTTATTTACAAATATCAAAAATTAATTTACATGAATGCATAAAAATAAAAATAAAAATATATAAATATTATCGTTGTTACACTCATTTAAAATCATATCTAAATAATCTACACCGTTGCTTTTAGATCCAATAGACGAAATCAATTTCTTTGTCTAAATATCCAAAACCCTATTTTATATAAAAATGGAATATATCACACTTACCTACAACAGCCCATTGAGGAAGTCCTCCAAAACTAGGGAGGAGAAGCACTTTGCCAAGATCTACATTAAATCAAATTGGTTAAACAAAAAAATAAGAAAATAAAATTGAAAATCACAAATAATTCCATAAAAAAGGTTAATGAGACAGCATAGAAATTACCATGGATAAGGCCAGTTAAATGGAGCCAATCTTCATTTGGGTAATCCTTTCTTATAGCTTCAGCTGTTTGTAGCAAATGCTCAATTTGTGGTTCATCCAAATCAGGATCACTTTCATCCACCACTTCATTAAGAAGTTCACAACATTCCCATATGCTCATTTCTACCCTGTTCAATTTTCCATACTCCTCTCTCATTTTCTTCACCTATATATGTTACAAAATTAACATCTTTATTTATAGCTACATAAATTGTGACAAATGTGTTTTATGTACATTTTTTTAAGGAGGAAAAAAACTAAAATTTTAGTTCTAGATGCTTACAAAATCAAAGGATTGGTAAATGTGGTTTTTTCTATAGAAGTTTTCCACCCCTCCTTGCCTCTGACTTTCAGCGGCATAATTTCTGTATAACAATGACTTGTAACATGTAAGACAATTCTAAATTTGTTTTAACATGAAGAATTAATTAGAGGATTATGTTTAGTTTTATAGAAAAGATCATCATTTTAACTTCTTTTTATTTAAAACCACTATTTTATAAGAAAATAAGAGACAAAGGCATGATGACCATGAATGAGCCATCAACCAAAAAATGTTTGATGGACCTTACCCAAAGAGTAAACATCAACTATAAAAGACTTGATGGGTCTGGCTCTATGAATATACATCAACCATAAAAGGCTTGATGGGCATAGCTCAAAGAATAAACATCAACTAAAAAAGATTTTATGGGTCTAGATATAAATAATATACATCAACCAAAAAGGCTTGGTGGATCTGACCCAAAGAATATACATCAACAAAAAAAAAGCTTGATGGGCTTGACCCAACAAATAAACATCAACCAAAAAATGTTGGATGGGCCTGGCCCAAAGAATATACATCAACCATAAAGGCTTGATGGGTCTGACCCAACAAATAAACATCAATTCCTATGATAAAAAAAATATTTGTCCATCACATAAAAAGATCAATTAAAAAATTAAGGAAAACAGAAAGGGGTAAATTTATTGCATGTGAATGAATAGAATAGGTTGTTAATATGAATTGAACCTAAAAGTGTGACCAAATGAGTTGGCCTGTGGCATAACAAATCCACCGTCCAAAACAAGTTCTGTCTCATTCTCTGTCACTGTCTTTGCCTCTACACCAGATCCTGTCATTTTTTATAATAAAAAACAATTACGTAATTAATTACTGTAGTTGAAGAAAAAAATACACAAATTTTTTTTACAACATTTTCACTGCAAAATCAACCCAATTCCATAGATCCAACTTTAACTTAACTGAAGAATCATCAAATTAACTGACTTGGGTCAAGCAATTCAAACCTTATTCAACGTCTCATGATCTAATTTTATAAATCACAATTTAGAGTACAAAATTGATCAATAGTTCCATCATCATAAAAAAAATCTCACTCAAAAAAACTAAATTTTGCTAAAAATAAATAAGGTTTAAAAATTACCAAAACAATCATGTTGATCAATGAGGATAGTCATGTTTCACTCTAAGAAATTTGAGGGAAAAAAGAAAGAGAAAAAGAAAACAAAGAGATTTCAAAACTTGAAGTATGGTATGGTGGCTATTAAAATTTTGCTATTTATAACCTGCCGGAAAGTCCTTCCCTGAGATTTGGAACTTCCCAAGTCCTTCTCTGAAATTCCTAACATTACTTTTTCTTTCTTTCTTTCCATCTTTAATACAAACATTTCATTTTCTCTCCATACTTAAATAACTATTAATTCTCTCTCTTTAATCAATTCTTGACAATCACAAACAAGACAACACAGTCCCATAAGAACAATTGTCATTAACTTTTCATTAATATAATATTATCATAATCTATTCATATATGTTTACTATATCCTTTATACATTATTAAACCAAAACAGATTAGTTTAATCAAGGTTGCTAACAAAGGTTAAGACAAAACATGTCCTTATAGTCTCATCTAATCCAAGTTATGTAAATTAGGTTTGAGGACTTTTTTTTTTTTTTTTGAGGACTCAAAAACTTATAGTTTTATTTATGAATAAAATTTCGAGTATTTTGACAAAAATGACATTGTGTGGGACCGGCATTAGCCGTATACGATGTGATGAGTGAGTCAGGTATGAGCTGGAAATGATAATATTTGAGGTAAGTGGGGTCCAGTGACGTGGCACCAAGTCAAGTGAAGATAGAATAGTCATGTTTATGTTTTCCTTTACCGCCCCTTGTTTTTGTTGGCATTCAGGATCTCACACGTGTTAATAGTTTGGTTTAACACGTGCGATTGAAAGCATGTGTGCCATTACACGTCCTTGGTTAGGTTTTTCATTCCATAGGACTAAGTACACTTATACTCTCTATCTTTTCCATATCAAATATTAAAATGAAAAACTAAAATATTTATTTACAATGTGAAAATTAGATTTTTTTAATACAATCATTAATTGATTTAGGATCAATTTAATATTCTATGGTCTTATGATGAGTATTCATTTAACCATGTCATAGACATTGATGTATATATAATATGACTCTATTTATAATAAAAATTAAATTTTTAAGTATGTTAAATAATTAATGAATTTGGATAATATATACATTACAATTTATTTAAAAATTTTAATTTTTAATTTTTTTTATAAATAAGATAAGAAGGTGTTTTAATGAATAAGGTAGGGTGTTCAAAAACGAATCAACCCAATAGAGAATTGTAAACCAAATTAAATCAAATCAAAAAATCGTATTTAGTTTGGATATGTTTGAGTTATTTTTTAACAAAAAATGTACGGTTCGATTTGGTTTGCATTTTGTATTTTGAAAACTAAATCAAACTAAACCAAATTCTATTAAGTTATAACTCAAACTTCTTTTATCTCACATCCTGTTGAATTGTACACAAGTTGGCATAGTCAAAGAACTGAAAAAGAAAGATTATAAAATTCTCTTTATAATTCATTAATGTGTTGATCCGGATAATTTCGAAAAGGTCAATGATCTAGAATCAACAAAAGAAGCATGGGAAATTCTAGAGCAATCATTTGGAGGCGCTGAAAAGGTGAAAGAGGTAAGGTTACAAACTCACAAGAGAACGTATGAATTACTTCAGATGGAAGACAATGAAATCATAACAGATTTTTTCACTACGGTTACAAAACTGATGAATCAAATCAAGGTATGTGGAGAAGTGTTGACATCAATGTCAGTTGTTGCAAAGATCTTGAGGTCATCGTCTCTAAAGTTTGACCATGTGGTAGTACCTATAGAAGAGTAAAAAGAGTTGTCAACATTGACAAAGGAAGAGCTTCAAGAGACGCTTGAATCTCATGAACAAAGAATTGCTGAAAGAGCTGCAAGTAAATCGAAAAGTGATATGCTTTGCAGACGCAATCAGCAAGAGAAAAAAAAATACAAAGGAAAGTGGTTCAACAACAAAGGTATAGGAGGTTATAACAATTCAACTGGTCGAAGTTAGCAAGAAGGAGGTTGATCGAATCAGATAAAGTCCTCATACCAAAGCAACCAAAGAGGTGGTGTTTTAGGTAGAGGAAGGGTGGTGGTTAAAAACATAACAAAAGTCAGATTCAATGTTTCAATAGTAAAAAATATGGTCATTACTCCAGTGATTGTCCTGAAAAATAAACGAACTAAGAAAATAATGCAAAGTTTGCAAAGCATGAAGAATAAGAGATGTTGATGATGGTCATAACATGAGATGAAGAAAGATTCTAGACCGGTGGTACTTTGACTCAAGATGCTCATCACACATGACTGATAGGAAAGATTAGTTTGTCAACATAAAACCCTCAATGAAGAACATGGTGAAATTTGCAAGTGACAATATTCTAGCAATTGAAGATATTGGTGTTGTTCTGATTATAAGGAAAGATGGCAAGATGTCAGTAATTTCTAATGTACTGTACATACCAGGCAAGAAAAGTAACTTGCTCAGCATGGAGATTTTGGTCAAAAAAACAACAAAGTGTTGATCGAAGACAAGATGATGAGAGTTCTCGGCTCATGAGGAAGGTTAATCTTAAAGGCATTTATGTCTCAAAATAGAACCTTCAGGATTGAACTAAATATGATGGAGCACAAGTGTCTTGTAACTGCAACTAGCAAGGATGAATGGATATGACATTATAGACTTGGTCATCTCAATTTTAAAGACATCGGAGATCTGAAAAAAAGAAATATGATCGTTGGGTTACCAGATATTGACATTCCAAATGAAGTATGTGAAGAATGTGTACAGGTGAAGCAGCATAAGAACAACTTTAGGAAGGATGCAGGAAGAAAGTCGAAGTCAATTCTTGAAATCATATATCCTAATGTATGTGGTCATATCTAGGTGGATACGATTGGAGGTAACAGATACTTTGTCACATTCATATATGATTTCAGTCGAAAACTTTGGACTTACCTGATCAAGAAGAAAAGTAAAGTGATCAAGGTATTTGTCAAGTTTAAATATATGGTCGAAAGACAAAGCGGTCTCAATCTCAAGATTTTGAGGACTGATTGTGGTAGAGAATATGTGTCGAAAGACTTCGATGCATTATGTGAGAAAGAAGGGATTATGCATGAGGTGGTGTCACCTTACACTCCACAGCAGAATGGTATTGCAAAAAGAAAGAAGTTGAAAGGAAAGCATATGGTGAGAAGTATGTTGAAAGGCAAGCATGAATATGGTGAGAAGTGTGTTGAAAGGCAAGCATATACCCCAAAGAAGTATGGGGAGAAGTTGTGTTGACTGCAAATGTCCGATGAAGAAGCTTGAAGGAATTACGTCAGAAGAATATTGGTCTGGTGTCAAGCCTAACTTTAGTCATATAAAGGTATTTGGATCTATATCACATAGACATGTGCCTGATCAGTTGAAAAGGAAACATGATGTCAAGTCGAGTTAAATGATCATATATTCTTGATATTGTTTTATGCTACTATTTCATCTTCTCTAATCTCTCATCTCCTCTATTTTTTATGTTTCAATATAATATTCTTGATATTAGGTTATGCTACTATTTTATATTTTTATTCTATTTTTGTCTAATTTTATTTGTGTATATTGAATGCGAAATTTTTGTCCAAATATGATGAGTCTTATTTTTATTTGGTAATGTATGAATGACTAAACACAAAGTTATGTTGTTCTCTATAGATGTATGTATGGATCAATAAAAACCTTGTCTAAAACCGAACCAACCCAAACCGAATTGGTTTGATTTGGTTTGATTTGATTCGGTTTTACTTCTAAAAGTCAACCAAACCGCAAACTTTTTGTCTGGCGATTCAAATGACTTTAAGCGTTAAAATCGCTCAAACTGCACCACGAACACCCTAGAACAAGGTTGTTATTGATGTTTTTTTATATTGATATATATTTTAAACATTACTTTGAATATATAGTATTTGATGGTTTATTTATTAAACGATGGTGTAAAACTAATATATATTGTTAGTGAAAGTCCATTAAACTTATAATAATAATAATAATAATAATAATATTATTATTATTATTAATATAACTTTAATTTTGTCAAGTGTTTCGTTAAGGAACTAGAAATGAAGGGGAAAATAAAGTTTTGATGTGGTGCAGCGATACGGGGGAGAAGGGGGGATCTGCAATAAAAGTTGAAAACCTTTTAGTCGTTTGCGGACCAAGACAAACCAGACGTGAATGTGACGGTAGACATGTGTTTAGCATTGGTAATGCACCAGGGCTCGGCTTTCCTAAGTCTTGCTCGAGCGTCCAATGTCAGACAAGCAGCCTTATCTATGAGACACCTGATAGTTTTAATTGACGACAGGTGTATATCACTTTCTACCACGACTCGATCACAGAATTCTAGACTTCTATTTGAATTGGAACATGAATGTCAACTGCAGTTAGACTGATATGGGGCCATGTATGTAGAATTCCTCCAGTAGCCTGCCTGACATCAACGACCGCAAACAGATGGCAACTTGATGCAACCTCTTTATCTGAAGCATCATGATATAGCAATTCATCTTATTTGCAGACCAAAGATTAATTAAGACACAACAACAATAATCATATAAGTAACTCAAAAGAAAAGATGAGGTCTCCTATATTACTCACCAAATATTACGTGTATATCCTCCTTTGAAAGAACTTCCACTAACATGTGTGTCTCTATGAACCATTTCTTTTGTTTCCTTGACATTGTGCTGTCAACATAGCCTAAATTTATAAAATAACACTACCAGTTTACTCTTCATATAGGTTTCTTCTTGGGACAAGTCATCCAATCTATAGACATAAGACCCAACATTCGCCAAGAAATTGTTCTGGCGCCATAACTTGGAGAATTTGCATGAACATTGATAAGGCAACTCGGATTTGTGTTGTAGAAGTTAACATGAACCACCTCAGTAAAATGGCTAACCAGGTAGTGTTGGTGTAAGCCCTGGAGGCCAATACTTTTGGTACTTGTATCAAATTATTTATTAATAATAAAAGGTTTTTTCTTTATTATGTTTGTTTAATAAAGTCCCTAGAATAGCTAGTCCGTTTAATGTATCAAGTGTGACTTGATCATGAGATCCCATTAAACATAAGGACATTATTCTTAAAGTATTTGTAGTCGAGCTTTATTGTGAAGTGAGATAACATTAAAGCATTAAGACTATTATGTATATAGACTGATGATCACATCTTATAGATCATGGATAAGGAGTTATCAAGTCTTAAACATAGGTATGAAGATTAAGAGTAATATTTATACTGGATTGACCCGATATGAGAATACTATATAGAATGTTATGCAAAGTGTCATAAGTTATTCTCATGGTGATAATGGTGTATACCACCCTACGATCTAAAACCACTATGGACCCTAGATGTAGAGTCGAGTGCCTTCTTGCTGATCAAACATTGCCCGTAACTTGATGACCATAAAGATAGTTGATGGGTACTCCACGAAGCATGTTGAGGGACATGAGTGACCTAGATGGAATTTGCCCATCCTGCGTAACAGGATAAATGTCTACGGGCGAATATTGAACTAGACAAGGATGACACGGTTTATGTCTTGTGTTCAATATAGACATAAGGGCAAAAGGGTAATTGTACACATAAGTATTATCATAAAAAGGATTTGTCAGATCACATGTCATTTTCTTGTCTTGGGTAGCAGTGATGTGTTGCTAGATACAGCTCATTGTTTATTATGTTAAATACGTGATTTAATATAATTACCAATGTCGCGAGAACCTACAGAGTCACACACAAAAGGACATATTGATGAGAGATAGAGTAAATAAGGAACACCGTAAGGTACGGTTCACTTAAGTGAATTGTAGAACATCGTAAGGTATGGTGCACTTAAGTAGAACACGAAATATGGTAAAGGTACCACGCGCTTAAGTGATTTTGGTATATCATAAGATATGGGCCACATACACTTAAATGGGCTTTTTAGCTTGCAGCCCACACAAGTGGTTATATAAATAGAACCCTTGTGCAGAAGCATTAGATTAGATGAAATTCTCTCTCTCTCTCTCTCTCTCTCTCTCTCTCTCTCTCTCTCTCTCTCTCTCTCTCTCTCTCACACACACACACACACACACACACCACACACACACACATACACACACACGCACACATACACACACACACATAGACACACACTCACTCAAAGCCTTCATTCGTAGCAGTTAACACTAAGATTGAAGGAATTCGTTCGTGTGGACTGAGTAGAGGCGTTGTCACCAATCAACGTTCGTGATCACTCCTTAGATATGCATCAAAGGTTTCAATCGCCACAAGAGGTAACGATTCTATCACTGATCATGCCCATTCGTAAGGATAACTAAAGGAGAAAAAAATTAATTCCGCTGCATTTTGGATCGCTATTCTCCTTCAGGTAGTACGGATCTTTAAATTTCTTCAAGTTCTCTAATTAAACCTTAAACATTTTATTGATCTGCCTAAGGATAATCATACCTTGACCCTGGGTTGAATCAGTAGAATTATGTTGGGCTTTAAAGAGGTGGCAGAAGAGTATTAGATATAACACTCATTAATTGTATTCACAATAAAACTAGGAGACTTTGATATAATCCCAGCTCATCGAGTGCATTTATGAAGGAGCAAATACTATATGGTTTACAACACCCATTTCCAAGTCGTTGAAGGGGAGACAAAAACCAATCAAAGAAAACAAGTATCTGTGGATAGGGGCAATGCACCCGTCGTACTTGGTGTAAATCTTTTTTTCCCTTTCTAGAGGGAACACTCTCCAATATGATGAGGGGCCTACTTCAGAAAAAGTTTGGTTTATGCCACCCTCGACCATGAAGGTAGATACAACGTCTAGTGTCTCTTGACCCATCCACTCAACAGAGTTATCTCTCGTCGCCCTCCGGACTTTGAATTAAGAGTTGTCCATGTCAAATAAAAGCTACGGAACACATTTAAGAAATGGTCGTAAGAAAAATACATGATCAACACAAAGACAAACTTGGCTCTCACCAAAACCATTTATAGCAAAAGGACTCACTAAACTATGAAGCATAAAAGACTAAAAACCCAAGATATTCTTATCCATAAACCCTAATAAAGTAAGAAAGCATGAAAATAAGAGAAACATCAAGCTTAGACATTACCTTGAAAGATGAGCTCAATGGACCACATGATATATATTATAGCAGAAGAGGCGGCGCTAGTACGTCAAAATTAATGGCTAATAGGAAGGAGATCGGCAAAAACATGAGAGATTGGAGAAGTAGAAAAAGTGCTCTCAAAGATTCACAAATAGAAAAAAGGGGAACATCATAACCCCACCTCACAACTCCTTATATAGTCCCCTAAGGAAGATGAACCACGCAATCTTCGGTGTTAGGAAGCCTGAAGCACACCACAAAAGGTCGAGATTTCATTTCACATTTTTAAAGAACACTCGAATACTCTAGTACTAGAAGAAACGATTATCACCAAACGTATGGATGAGTGATGACTTCTCAGCAAGTGTATCGATAATGTTGAAGTAATAAAAAGATATTGATTCCACAAGGACTCCTATTTAACAAAAGAATAGTTATACAAGTATAAAAATTAACAATTAATGTGGGGTTTTAGTTTGAATTCGAAAAATAAAACTTGTTCTGAAATAATATGAAAGCAGTCAGGTTTTGCATAGAAACCCTTATTTCTCTCCTGTTGATGTCTAATGCACTAATTGGATGATAAAGTTATTATATTTCCACGGAGAATCAACACAACCACTATACCCAAACCTTTGGTGTATAGCTCATTAATTACCACTCGGGGTCTCATATCCTTATTCAACCTACGTAAGTGAAATTAGGTGATGCAGTAGAACATTAACTCAAATGCCACTACTCGGGGTCTCTTATCCCTATTTAACCAGCGTAAGTACAACAATTGTCCTAGTTCCAACATATAGACTAATGGTCAGTATTCCATATGTGCCTAAGATCAGATTAAAAGAGTATCTCGCGTCAAAAGCATTAAGCAAAAGAAGCAATTGAATAGAAACATAACTCCAATTATTCATGCAATGACAAATTAAACATATGTCCCAACAGGTCCAAAATAAGTTCATCAAAAAAATATAACTTAGAGGTGTTTAGCTACTCATAATGATACAATCAAATACCAAGTGATTATATGAAGATTACATCTGAAAATCCTTGAAGAACAGGCCTACAATGGCTTTCAATGCTCTCAAAATCGCCCTCTTGGTGCTCTTTACCGTCACTTTCAGTCTCAAATTGTAGAACCCTCGAAAAGGTGCCAAAAACTCCCTTTTATATCAGTCAAATCAGTTTAGAATGCGTCAGAATAGGCCTAGAAACGTATATATCAAGCGTGTGATAGTTTGCACTACACGCGTGATGCTGACAATACTTTTATATCACGCTCATGATGTTGCACGTAATTATTCCAATAGCTGCACATTTTTTGCTCCTTTTTCCCATTTGATTTTCACTAAGTCCTTATTTCTTCATACTTAGTCATTTTTGCATCTTTCTTTGATCTTTATTCTTCATTTTTGCTCCTCTTTAACTTGTTTTGATCCATTTTTTCTCCTCTTTATCAGAGCAGGTCGGTCTTTTCGGCCAGGTTGTTTAATTATGTTTGTTCCCTAGTATGTGACGTGTGTGTGAGAACATTGTCGATGATTTTTTTCGTTTTTCATTTGCAAGTTAGAAATGAAACCAGTGAGGGAGAATCATGTGCTTCTCTGGGATGTTCTAACTGTAGAGAGTTCGGACATCATGTTGTTGCATGCGAGAGTACATTGTTGGCTAGTTTAACTATTTTGAGAATGTTGTGCTTTTCCTGAACCTGAAGAGAGGTTGGATTAGAGGGTGGTGTCAGTTAGTAAATGGTATGATCCTTGAAGGAAGACTATCAAGTGCTCTCGTTGGTTGCTTCCTTGTGAGGGAGAAGGCGATGATTTGGCTAGAGATGAGCCATTAGTGTGTTGAGTATCTTGACGTTTTCCCTAAGGATGTGTACGGTTTGTATTTTGTTGGAATAAGTTGACATTATTCTTGGAATTAATTGGTTGGAGTTAAACCAATTGTATACCAATGGTTTTGATAAGTTGGTGCAATGTGCCATTGATTGTAAGAGCTCTGGCAATGTCGAAGTTGTGTTGTTCCTGACACTGAAGATGCAAGAGATTCAAGATTCCTGTCTGTCAATCAAGTTGGGATGTCTCTATGGAAAACGATTAGTTATTATCGATGTTGCTTCTCCGAGAGTATATAGCAATGTGACTGCTAATGTTATGCCAGTGGTGTGTGATTCTTAATGTTTTCCTGAAGATATCTGTGACTTTCCTCCAGAGCGTGAATTTAAGTTTGATGGAGGTGAAGAGTTGACATTTGTATCAAATAAGCAAGTGAGAGAGATCGTGAAGGATAAGGCGCAAGTGTTTGTGATGTTAGCTTCGTTGGAAGCCAGAGGAAGGGGAGTAGTTCGTGATCTTCTGTGGTATGTGAATTTCCGAAAGTATTTCCTAAAGATATCAGTGATTTATCCCCAGAGCATGAAGTGGAGTTTACTATTGAATTAGTACATGGTACTAGTTCGGTTTTGATAACTCCTTATAGGATGTCTGCTTCAGAGTTGGGTGAATTGAATAAGCAACTGAAATATCTGCTTGAGAAGAAGTTGGTTCGTCTGAGTGTTTCACCTGGGGTATGCCGGTGTTGTTAGTGAAGAAGAAAGACGGTAGTATGAGGGTATGTGTGGAACATATGAGAATTGTATTACAGACATTGAAAGAGAACCAGTTGTGTGCAAAGTTTTCCAAGTGTAACTTTTGGTTAAGAGAAGTGAGTTTCCTTGGTCATGTGATTCTAATGGTGGTGTAGTTGGGAATCCATCAACGATAGATGTTATGTTATAATGGGAGACTCTGAAGTCTGTCATTGAGATTAGAAGTTTTCTTGGATTGGTTAGTTACTACATGAAGTTCACTGAAGGTTTTTCAAAAGTAGCATTGTCGTTAACTCAGTTGACTTGAAAGGGTCAAGCCTATATTTGGGATGTGCATTGTTAAGAGAGTTTCCAAGAACTCAAGAAGAAGTCGACGTCTGCTCCAATTTTGATTTTGATGAATCCAAGTGAGTCCTTTATGGTATATTGTGATGCTTCGAAGATGGGTCTGGGAGGTGTGTTGATGCAAAATTGTCAGGTTATGGCTTATACTTCGAGACAGTTGAGAGTTCAGGAAAGGAATTACCATATGCATGTTCTTGAGTAGGCAACTGTGGTATTCATGTTAAAGATTTGGAGGCACTGCCTATTTGGATTCAAATTCAAAATGTTAAGTGATCACAAGAGTTTGAAATATGTATTTGATCAGAAGAGTTGAATATGAGGCAGAGGAGATGACTTGAACTTCAGAAGGATTATGATTTTGGTTTAAGTTACCATCCTGGTAAGGAGAATGCCTTAGGTGATGCATTGAGTAGGAAGTCTTTGCACATGTCAATGCTTATGGTTTAAAAGTTGGAATTGATTGAGAAATTCAGAGATATGAGTTTAGTATGTGAAGAAACTCCTAACAGTGTAAAGTTGGGTATGTTGAAACTGACAAGTAGTATTCTTGACGAGATCAGCAAAGGACAGAAGATTGACTTGGGATTGATTGATCGATTAGTGTTGATCAATCGAGGTGAAGGTGGTGACTTCAAGATTGACGAGAATGATGTGATGAGATTCAGAAACGTAATTTGTGTTCCATATATGTTTGAACTTAAGAAGAGTATTCTTGAGGAAGGACAATGTGGTAAGCTGAGTATCCATCCAGGTGCGACCAAAATGTAACTTGAAGAAGATATTTTGGTGGCTAGGGATGAAGAAAGAGATTTTTGAATTCGTATATGCTTGTTTGACTTTCCAGAAGCCAAAGATTGGACATCAGAAGTCGTTGGGTATGATGCAACCGTTGAATATTCCTGAATGGAAATGAGATAGTATTTCCATGGATTTTGTAACCGGTTTATCGAAGACTTCAAAGGGATACGATTCAATTTGGGTGATTAATGATAGATTGACCAAATCGGCTCATTTTATACTTATGAGGATCAATTATCCTTTATAGAAGTTAGTTGAGTTGTATATTTAGGAGATTGTGAAGTTGCATGGTAGTCCTTCGAATATTATGTCAGATAGAGATCTGAGATTTATATCAAGATTATGGGAAAGTTTGTAAGTTATGTTTGGAACTAAGTTGAAGTTGAATTCTGCTTATCATCCGCAGACGGAAGGTCAAACATAGAGGACTATCCAGTCTTTAGAGGATTTGTTTAGGGCTTGTGTACTAGAACAATGAGGTGTTTACGATGGCTACTTGTCATTGATTGAGTTTACCGATAATAACAGTTCCCATTTTAGTATCGAAATGACATTGTATGAGGCGTTGTACGATGGGAGTTGTAGAACTACTTTGTATTGGTATGAGTCAGGCGAGAGTGTTGTGCTCGGATATGAGATTGTTCACCAGGCGACTGAAAAGACCAATATGATCCAAGAAAAGATGAAAAAGTCGCAGAGTCGTTATAAAAAGTTACTATGACAAGAGGAGGAAAACACTTGAGTTCTAGGATGAAGATCACGCGTTTTTGAGAGGTATGTTGTTAACTGGTGTTAGTCGAGATTTGAAGTCTCGAAAGCTCACGTCATCTTTTGTTAGTCTGTACCAGATTGTAGAGAGGATAAGAGAGATGGCCCATCAGATTACTTTGTTTCCTCTGCTTGCTAATCTTCATGATGTGTTTCATGTGTCTCTATTAAGGAGATACATTTTGAATTTGTCTCATGTGATCCAGGTGGATGATGTGTAGGTGAGAGATAACATGACTGTTGAGACATCACCCGTGCGGATAGAGGATCGGAAAGTGAAGCAGTTATATGATAAAGATATTTCCTTAGTTAAGGTAGTTTGGGGTGGACAAGCTGGTAGGAGTATGACTTAGGAGCGTGATTAGTAGATGAGGGAGTCGTATCCGACTCTATTTTCCTCAGGTGATTTTCGAGGGCGAAAATTCTGTAAGTGGGAGGGATTTGTAGCACCCCATTTTCAATTATTCATTTTTTTGAATTATTTGTGAATTACGTGTATATTGTGTGTTTTGATGTATTGATGGATTGAGTCAATTCAAATAGTTAAGTGGTGTATAAATTAGTGAAATTATTTAGATTTCTTTTAGTGATTAAATAATAAAAGTATTTATTTAATTAGGTGAATATATATTAGAATAGTTAGCATTTTAATTATTATTATTAGAAATAAATAGAAGAATTGGTTAAAAAAAGAATTGGGGAAATTGTGTGAATTGAAGAAAGTTGGTGGTAAGAGGAGATAAGGTAGAATTAGTTTGGGCAATAATAATAAATAGGCAAATGTAAGGAGGTCACTATATATTCTAAAAGTTGGGGAAATTAGGTTTGGAGAGAATCCATTTGACAATACGTAATATTGGAGAGCAAAATAGGAAAATGCAAGGTTGGCTAGAGGTAGAAGAAGAGGGATTCAAGAGAGAATTGCATTAATTGCTAGGAACTCTAAGGTAAGGGTGGGGTTCTGATTATATAAGGGTTAACATGATGATGGTGGGTAGATTATGCCATGTTGGTTTTCTGCTCTCATTTTCTATATTCATGATCATTGTGATAATTGGTAATTGTTGAATTGATCAATTACTTGTTGAATTGTGTGTGTGTGTGGTATGATGATGTTGTGACTGATGTTGGAATGATGAATTGTTGCAATCCTTGTTGTTGGAAGGTTAGGGTACATATGAATTAATGAGAATGAATGATTCTTTTATGCCAATCTATGAGATAATGTGAATTTGTTGTTGTAATCATAGAATAATTATAGTATGTCAAATTCTGAGATCAGACGTTTTTACGGAATCCAAATCGGAGGTTCATAAGGCCTCAAACGGTGGAAAAACATAAAATATGCATTTTGAAGGTCCATGGCGGACGCCATGAAGCCCCTGGTGGCGGGCGCCATGCCCGTGACGTTTCCCTGTCGCGGTCAGACATATTTAGGTTCCAACACAATTATTATTATAACTTTTGTTTCGGGTGTCCGATTCGAGTGTCGTTCAAAGTGTCGTAAATTTGAGAGCATGTAATTTCATTTAAAATTGGTTTCAGTACCTGAAAATGAATATTTTTCTGTGTAATGGTGTTGAAATGCATTGTAATGTTTATATGTTGTTGTGACATAAATTTAAATGCATTGTTGTTGCTTGTTATGTTGTATGTTGATGTTATTGAGTTGTATAATATGTGTTTGATGCATGATGGTCAGTATTGGTAGTGTAAATTGACTATGGTGGTGGATCATTGTGCATGATGTTGTTGTTGCATGTATAATATGTTGTATGCATTCATGTTGTTGGACAAAAGGTCCGTTGTTGGTGAGCCTCAAATCTCATTGTGTGGATTGGGTCGGTAGCTGATTTTGGAGGTGATGGAATTAGTGAGTCGTTATTGGAGGCGATGGTAACGAATTGGTGGCTTTTATCCTAGAAGGTAAGGATCAAAGCGGTGAACCTGAGTGTTCACGTATTGGTACCACATACATTGAGTCGAGTTGTTGAGTCTCATTGCATTGTACATTGGTTGCATTTATTATTGTGTTGGATGGTTGATTATGTTGTTATTGTGTTGGATGGTTGATTATGTTGTTATTATGTCGGATGGTTGTTATGTTAGATGATTGTTATATTGTTATCCTAGTTGGATAGTTGTTTTGTTCTTCTTCCGTATGGATAATTATGATGTTGTTATTATGTGTGGATAGATGGTGTATGGATTATGTGGAATTGTGTTATTGAATGGGTGATGTGCATGTGACAATCTGATGCTTACTTATTATCGTGCTTTCCTTTATAGAATTATGATATCTCAACCCCTTCTGTTTGCATGTTGTCTCCACGTAGGTAACATGCAGATGATTCGCAGTAGGAGCTAAGATGTGAGTGGAAGATGAAGTCTTCCATTTTATTTTAGTATTAGTGTATGCTCTAATGTGTAACATCGGGGAATTTGGAACATTGTGTCTTTCGTTATGTTTTAACATTTCTTATAGTGACATGTTATGTTGATGTTGGATGTGAGAGTTAACTGTTTGTTATTGTTGTTCCGCTACTATTTAATAAAAGTTAACATTTATACATGTAGTTATTACTACTATTTTTATAATTGTCAAGTGTTACATGTATTTTTGATTGAGCAGGTTGATTGTATGTTGTAGTGTAGCATCCTAAATTATATGTTGAATTTTTTTACTCTGATAAACATTTTAAATTTACACAGGGGGAAATTTAGGGTGTTATAACTTGCATCGCACGCACGATTATAACATTACTTTTATATCACAGGCGTGATACTGCGTATGATTATTCCGGTAGCTACATGTTTTTTTTATCATTTTTTCCATTTGATTTTCACTAAGTCCTTATTTCTTCATACTTAGTCATTTTTGCATCTTTTTTTGGTCTTTATTCTTCATCTTTTCTCCTTTTTAACTTGTTTTGATCCGTTTCTTCGACCAAAAACATGTAATGATAGAGTGTCATGAACGTATCTGAATGTACATATGGTCCATCACCATAGGATCGAGGCTCACCAAAACTGGACCGAAGCTTATACACCATGATGCATAACTCTCAATAACATGCATTATCACCACAAGGCTCACCAAAAGGATCCCCATACACATCTCACCATTTATGCATCACATCATTCATCATGCAACAATCAATTCATGTTACCACATCAATAACATCAACAAACAACATCAACTCATCAACACCTTAACATCATTATCATAACATCATCGACATAACAACATCATTATCAGACCACGATATTACAACAATGCAACAATTCATTAACCAAACATATAAACTGATACATGATGGGAAAATAGCAAGTGTACTATTTTTCTCACTATAGTAATAAAAGGGAATTTCCCCGTTTGTCGATCTCAAGGACTGCTTGACGATACAGAGTTTATAGATTGTTTCAATTAGACAAAAGCCTTTGGTTTTTGTGTGGTGAGTAGTTATACTACCAATTTCAAATAAAGAAAACAAGTAAAAAGGTTGAACGAGATACAAATGAGAGAAGATTGCTAGGGTTCGGTGAATGAATCTTCCTGTAACAGATATAATTTATGAAGACTTAGACAATATTCCTGTCACATTAATTCCGGTCCTCAAGGGTATCTATTCCTAAGTCCTTAGTAATAGACCTTTGATTATGTAACCTAATTACTATGTCTATAAACAATTAGGTTCATACTCAAGCATTCACATATCAAGAATTACCGGTCAGATAGAAAATCCCTAGTCCTAGGTTATTTTTACTATCCAAAGTTCTTATCCAGGTCAATGAATAATCGCTGTCCAGCTTACACTATTCATATTAATCATCATTCGTTGGTCCGACGAATAAAGCATACAGAACGGCGATAAGAACAAATTAATGGAAAAGAAGAAATAAGCAATACATTCATAAACATCAAATCTGTCACATTCAGAATCAGGGTCACCCCCCTAGCAAATGGGGGTTTAGCTACTCATAATAGAAGTAAAAACAAAGATTAATATTATTGTCATTACAGAATTTCGTGAGGAATCAATCTTCAATAGTCGGAAAACTCTTGAACATATGAATCCTTTGATATTCGTTGAGTCTCCAGCTCTCAAAACGCGTCCTTTCTCTCCAAAAATGTCCAACCCCCGGAAAATCGTGGTCTGGCCTCTTAATAGCTATTCAGTTGGATTTTTCCTGAATTTGTGCTCCATACGCGTACTGCGCTGTCCTATACGCGTACTGCCTAGTATGAAACGCGTATTGGACGTAACACAGCATCTGGTACGCGTATTGCCCAGACTGGTACGCGTATTGCCCAGACTGGTACGCGTATCACCAGAAGCTTGTCTTTTGGCTGAATTTTCCTTCCCTCTGGTCATTTACGTATGCTACGCGTACTGGGAAGGTCCATACGCGTATCATGTAAGGCCATACGCGTATGGACAGCAGGTTCTCCAAAAATTGGCTTTTTCTTCCGTTTTCTTGCTCGGGCTCGATTTCGCATCTTACATTTGATTTCCTGAGCTTCCAAACTAGCTTTTTACCTGCTAACATACCAAAAAGTGTAAAATATCCTCAAGAAACTCATAAGTAACAACACACTTAATATTATAGAATTGAGCTTATATCTTAACTAAAAATGCTTCAATTTACACAGTTTACCTGACTTATTTACAGTTAAATAGTGGACTGTCTAGCATAAATGGTGACTGATCACAACCCCAAACTTAGCTTGTTGCTTGTCCTCAAGTAACATTTTATTACCATCAAATATCATGTCACCCCAAACTTACTGTAAAACAGTTCTTACCACAATACTGCTGAAATTTTTCGCACTGGACCTGTTGATGTTTTTCAGGTTTTCTGATTCTTCCACATAGCCAACGAACTAGAAACTCTTTCCCTCAGAGATATGACTTTACCTGTCAGCTTATATCACACTCTCACCAAGTCTCTCTGGGTTAAAGTGTTATCACTCTCAAATCACAATATGCAATATCAAATCAGCAGTTTGAATAAATTCTCTCATCCTATCAACATGTACAATCACACACACTTTTTGAGGTCTTTTAGGGTTGTAACGGGGCTTGGGTTTAGGTAGGCTATGAAAGTTGAACCTAGGGTTTTTTTTTTGGTTCAGAGTGTAACACCCTTCTAAAATACCCAAATATTTAATTAAAATAATAAAAATATCAATCAGAGTAATTATGCCCCGAAGGGTGTCACACAACATTTTCACACCATGTTCCAAATTATCCTGTCATGCTCATTTATTTAATTAAATAAAACATTTGCATAATTCGCAGCGGAATAAAATCCAATATCAATACAAAACATGCAACACAATACATGTAAGCTTATTCAACAATCATCAATGAAAACAAGTAAAACATCCCGTCCCGATGTTACATCTATCAGAGCATGACCCACTAAGGAACTACTCTAGACTCCAAGTACTAGCTCCTACTCAATCACTGCTCGTTACCTGAAAAACAGTTGTAAGGGTGAGTTCCTCAATCGATATAATAAGTATTATAAAATATCATGTCATGTTAAGTAATTTAACACACTTCATCACCCTAATCCAGACATACATTCAGTAACAGCACATCAACTCAAACACACGTATAATATTGGAATACATCCATTCATATTATACGCCATACAAATATTATGCAATGAGACTCCATGCATGCGGTACCGACTATTTGTGAACATATAGTTCAACCTCACCGTCCAAATCCAGGCACGGCTACCAAGCTCACTAGTCCCACTCATTTGAGACATAGTGACTCACTCACTAATTCCTCACCATGGGAATTAGCTACCACCCCAAGGGCTATGCTATGCACGCTAATCACCTAGCATGCAAACATCAATAACAATCCAAATGATTTACTCACTAATTCCTCACCATGGGAATTAGCTACCACCATAAAGGCCATAATATGCATGCTAATCACCTAGCAATGCAACAACAACAACCATTCAAGAATAGACATATGCTCACACTCTAAGCCATAAAACAGTCTATTCACAAATGCATACATAACTGATACATTCACAGCATCATGCATACTATCACACATCATCAACACATTTTATCACAAAAGCATATCATATCATGCCGCATAATCAAACACAGTATTAGCACACTCTACCAATACCTATACTACTCAAAACAACGGGAAATAATCCCTACTACGTCATACATCAGCTAAGTTACGTCACTCAGCCTAAACAACCAAAAACTGCACAACAACAGTTCAGAAAACCACAAGTCTGCCCATACGCGTATTGCCCATGCCCATACGCGTATTGCCCATTCCTGACCAAGTCCATACGCGTATTGCCCACTCTCATACGCGTATGTTACGCGTACCACATCCTCGTACGCGTACCAACAGAGACAATTTCACGTTCAAAACATCATGTTTTTCACTCATACGCGTATGGTCTACCCCATACGCGTACCACGCACAGGATACGCGTATCACACGCGTATGGCGCGTATCAGCGCCAATTTTTCCCTTTTTCCAAGCCCTCCCATACGCGTATCGCCTAGTGCCATACGCGTATGACCAGAATCCAGTTTTCTAGATCTGCTATGGGTTTTCTCTGCTACGAGATCTTCCAAACCCAACCTTCCACATTCCAATTTTACACAACGATCAACCATATTATCAGATACAGATCATACACATTTCGACAACGCAATTTACTAACCTTACTACATCTAATTCCTACGAATTTCTTCCAATTGGGATCCAAATTTCGTTCATCAAATGTTTCACAGATTCAGCATACATCATTCTAATCAGAGTCAAATTCATGGTTTATCACTACCCAGTACATGTTATCCCATAAGACCCATCAAACGACGATAAACCCCCCTTACCTGAGTTAATCCGGCAATTCCGTTAGCTTCAAGCTTTTCCTCTTCTCTTACTCTGCCTCTTTGCCCTTTCCCACTTTCAGCCGCTTGCTCTGTTTTCCTTTTCACGTGAAAACCTTTTTCCAAAAATTGGGACTTTTTATTATTCCCACTTATGTACTCCAATAATAAAATCCAATAATATTATTCCAAAATAATAATAATAATAATCCAATTATCTAATTAAATTAATAAATATATTATTAACTTAATTTAAATAATTACCATATTATTATCGGGGTGTTACAACTCTCCCCCACTAAAAGAGTTTTCGTCCTCGAAAACGTACCTCAAGCGAACAACTCTGGGTAAGACTCCTTCATCTTACTCTCCAGTTCCCAAGTCACATTGCCACCTGCTGGTCCTCCCCAAGCTACCTTCACCAACGCAATCTCTTTACCCCGCAACTGCTTCAACTCTCGATCCTCAATCCTCATAGGTGATGTTTCAACAGTCAGGTTATCTCTCACCTGGATATCATCTACTTGGACCACATGCGACGGATCATGAATGTACCTCCTCAACTGAGACACATGAAAAACCTCATGCAAATTCGCAAGTGACGGCGGTAAAGCGATACGATAGGCTACCTCCCCTATCCTCTCCAAAATCTGATAAGGACCAATAAATCGAGGTGTCAACTTCTTCGACTTCAAAGCTCGACCAACACCAGTTATCGGAGTAACACGAAGAAACACATGATCTCCCTCTTGAAACTCAAGTGACTTCCTCCTCTTATCATGATAACTCTTCTGACGACTCTGAGCAATTCTCATCTTCTCCTGAATCATCTTAATCTTATCCGTAGTTTGTTGAACAATCTCCGGTTCAACCACAGCACTCTCACCGGACTCATACCAACATAAAGGTGTCCGACATCTCCTACCATACAAAGCTTCAAACGGTGCCATACCAATGCTCGAATGAAAACTATTGTTGTAGGTGAACTCAATCAAAGGCAAATAACTATCCCAAGCACCTCCTTTTTCCAAAACACAAGCTCTCAAAAGATCCTCAAATGACTGAATCGTCCTCTCAGTCTGACCATCAGTTTGCGGATGATATGCAGAACTCAATCTCAGCTTAGTTCCCAAAGCCCTCTGCAAACCTTCCTAGAACTTCGATGTAAATCTAGGATCTCTGTCCGAAACAATACTCGACGGAATACCATGCAAACTTACAATTTTCTCAATATACAACTCGGCTAATCTCTCTAACGGATAATCCATTCTGATCGGAATGAAATGAGCCGATTTCGTCAATCTGTCAACAATCACCCAAATAGCTTCAAAATTCTTATTTGTCCTCGGTAAACCAGAAACAAAATCCATACTGATACTATCCCACTTCCACTCTGGAATAGCCAACGGTTGCATTAGCCCAGACGGCTTCTGATGCTCAATCTTCGACTTCTGACAAGTCAAACAGGAATAAACAAAACTCGCAATTTCTCTTTTCATTCCTGGCCACCAAAATAACTTTTTCAAATCATGATACATCTTCGTAGCTCCAGGATGAATACTCAAGCCACTACGATGTCCTTCCTCCAGAATACTCTTCTTAAGTTCGATAACATCCGGAATACACACCCGATTACCAAATTTCAAAACACCATTTTCATCAACTCTGAATTCACCACCTTGACCTTGATTCACTAAAGTCAACTTATCAACCAAAAGCATATCGGATTTCTGACCTTCTCTAATCTCATCCAGAATACCACTCGTTAACTTCAACATTCCCAATTTAACACTATTGTGAGTACTCTCACACACCAAACTCAAGTCTCTAAACTGCTCAATTAAATCCAATTCTCTAACCATTAACATAGACATATGCAATGATTTCCGACTCAATGCATCAGCCACCACGTTTGCTTTACCCGGATGGTAATTCAAACCAAAGTCATAATCCTTCAGAAACTCTAACCATCTCCTCTGTCTCATATTCAGCTCTTTCTGATCAAACAAATACTTTAAACTTTTATGATCACTGAAAACCTCAAATCTTGACCTATACAAGTAATGCCTCCATAACTTCAGAACAAATACCACAGCTGCCAACTCTAAATCGTGCGTCGGATAGTTCCTCTCATGAACCCTCAGTTGTCTCGAAGCATAAGCTATAACCTGCTTATTCTGCATCAACACACCACCCAAACCCAACAATGAAGCATCACAATACACCTCAAATAGTTCCGACGAACTCGGTAATATCAAAATAGGAGCAGTAGTCAACCTTCTCTTTAACTCTTGGAAACCTTCTTCACATTTTGAGTCCCAAACAAATGCTTGCCCCTTCCTAGTTAACATCGTCAACGGTAATGCCAACTTAGAAAATCCTTCAATGAACTTCCTATAATAACCTTCAAGTCCAAGAAAACTTCTTATCTCAGAAACTGACTTCGGAGCTTCCCACTTAGATACCGCTTCTATCTTAGAAGGATCAACAGCAACACCACCTCTTGAAATCACATGACCAAGAAAACTAACCTCTTCTAACCAAAATTCACACTTAGACAGCTTAGCAAACAACTTCTTTTCTCGTAGAACTTCTAAAACCACTCTCAAATGCTCAGCATGCTCTTCTTTAGATTTCGAATACACCAAAATGTCATCAATGAACACTACAACAAACTGGTCTAGGTACGGATGGAAAATCCTATTCATATACTCCATAAATACTCCAGGCGCATTAGTCACACCAAAAGGCATTACAGAATACTCATAATGTCCATACCTTGTTCTGAAAGCAGTCTTCTGAATATCCCCAGTTTTCACACGTATCTGATGATATCCCGACCTCAAATCTATCTTGCTGAACACACTCGCACCAACCAACTGATCCATCAAATCATCAATCCTCGGCAAAGGATACCGATTCTTGATCGTCACTTTATTCAGTTGCCTGTAGTCCACACACAACCTCATAGTACCTTCTTTCTTCTTAACCAACAACACTGGTGCACCCCACGGTGACACACTCGGACGAATGAATTTCTTATCCAACAGATCTTCCAGCTGACTCTTCAATTCAGTTAACTCAACAGCAGACATACGGTACGGAGCCATCGATATCGGTCTAGTACCAGGTACCAAATCAATCGAGAACTCAACTTCACGCTCTGGCGGCAATTCATTCACTTCTTCCGGAAACACATCAGGAAAATCACACACTACGGCTAGATCGCCAATCACCAGTTTATCTTTAGCCTCCAAAGTCGCTAACAACATAAACAACTCTGCCCCATCTGCCACTTCCTCATTCACCTGCCTTGCTGATAGAAACAAATCCTTTCCTTCCTCAATCTCAGGAAAGATCACAGTCTTATCAAAACAGTTGATAGAAACTCGGTTAAACACCAACCAGTTCATACCCAAGATAACGTCAATCTGCACTAACGGAAGACACACAAGGTCTATCCCAAAGTCTCTACCAAAAATACTCAAAGGACAACTCAAGCAAACTGAAGTAGTAGTCACCGAACCCTTTGCAGGAGTATCAATCACCATACTCCCATGCATCTCAGATATCTCTAACTTAAGTTTCACAGCACAATCCAAAGATATAAAGGAATGAGTAGCACCGGTGTCAATAATAGCTACAAGAGGAAAGCCATTAATATAACACGTACCTCTGATCAAACGATCATCTGCAGAAGTCTCAGAACCCGATAAAGCAAAGACCCTTCCTCCCGACTGATTCTCTTTCTTCGGCTTAGGACACTGTGGACTGATATGACCCACCTCCCCACAGTTGAAACAAGTCACAGTCTTCAACCGGCAATCTGCAGCCAAATGACCACCTTTTCCACATTTGAAACACTTCTTCTCATTACTGGTACACTCATGGATACGATGTCCAGCCTGGCCACATCTGTAACACTTAGCAGGGGCACTAGAGTCTCCCCCACTAGGCCTCTTCATCCCACTCTGCCTCTGAAAACCTCTGCCAGCTGCATACGGTTTTCCACGGTCATTCTGATTCTTGCCTTTCCTATCAACCCTTTGCTGATAGCTCTCTGCTCTAGCCTTAGAATCCTGTTCAAAAATCCTGCAACAGTCAACCAAGTCAGAAAACACCCTGATCCGCTGATATCCAATAGCTTGTTTGATCTCGGGACGCAACCCGTTCTCAAACTTCACACATTTCGAAAATTCCCCAGCAGCCTCATTATAGGGAGTGTAATACTTTGACAGCTCTGTGAACTTAGCAGCATACTCAGTAACCGACTTGTTACCCTGCTTCAATTCCAAGAACTCTATCTCTTTCTTTCCCCTAACATCCTCTGGAAAGTACTTCCTCAGAAACCTCTCTCTGAACACAGCCCAAGTGATCTCAGCATTCCCAGCAGTTTCCAACTCAGTGCGGGTAGCAACCCACCAATCATCTGCTTCCTCTGACAGCATATGCGTACCGAACCTGACCTTCTGGTTATCGGCACACTCAGTTACTCGGAAGATTCTCTCGATCTCCTTCAACCACTTCTGAGCACCATCTGGATCGTATGCTCCCTTGAACATTGGAGGATTGTTCTTCTGGAACTCACTCAGTTGACGAGCAGCTCCCATTCCCACAACATTCGGATTTCCTCCAAGTACTCCAGCTAGCATACCCAAAGCCTCAGCAATTGCAGCATCATCTCTACCTCTTCCAGCCATCTCTATTCTGAAAACCCAAACAAACTAAAACAATGAGTACTGATAGGGTTACACAACACCTATACCGTACAGGGAAACAGAATAATTACGACTCGACTCGACCGACTATGCTCTGATACCACTAATGTAACACCCTTCTAAAATACCCCAAATATTTAATTAAAATAATAAAAATATCAATCAGAGTAATTATGCCCCGAAGGGTGTCACACAACATTTTCACACCATGTTCCAAATTATCCTGTCATGCTCATTTATTTAATTAAATAAAACATTTGCATAATTCGCAGCGGAATAAAATCCAATATCAATACAAAACATGCAACACAATACATGTAAGCTTATTCAACAATCATCAATGAAAACAAGTAAAACATCCCGTCCCGATGTTACATCTATCAGAGCATGACCCACTAAGGAACTACTCTAGACTCCAAGTACTAGCTCCTACTCAATCACTGCTCGTTACCTGAAAAACAGTTGTAAGGGTGAGTTCCTCAATCGATATAATAAGTATTATAAAATATCATGTCATGTTAAGTAATTTAACACACTTCATCACCCTAATCCAGACATACATTCAGTAACAGCACATCAACTCAAACACACGTATAATATTGGAATACATCCATTCATATTATACGCCATACAAATATTATGCAATGAGACTCCATGCATGCGGTACCGACTATTTGTGAACATATAGTTCAACCTCACCGTCCAAATCCAGGCACGGCTACCAAGCTCACTAGTCCCACTCATTTGAGACATAGTGACTCACTCACTAATTCCTCACCATGGGAATTAGCTACCACCCCAAGGGCTATGCTATGCACGCTAATCACCTAGCATGCAAACATCAATAACAATCCAAATGATTTACTCACTAATTCCTCACCATGGGAATTAGCTACCACCATAAAGGCCATAATATGCATGTTAATCACCTAGCAATGCAACAACAACAACCATTCAAGAATAGACATATGCTCACACTCTAAGCCATAAAACAGTCTATTCACAAATGCATACATAACTGATACATTCACAGCATCATGCATACTATCACACATCATCAACACATTTTATCACAAAAGCATATCATATCATGCCGCATAATCAAACACAGTATTAGCACACTCTACCAATACCTATACTACTCAAAACAACGGGAAATAATCCCTACTACGTCATACATCAGCTAAGTTACGTCACTCAGCCTAAACAACCAAAAACTGCACAAAAACAGTTCAGAAAACCACAAGTCTGCCCATACGCGTATTGCCCATGCCCATACGCGTATTGCCCATTCCTGACCAAGTCCATACGCGTATTGCCCACTCTCATACGCGTATGCTACGCGTACCACATCCTCGTACGCGTACCAACAGAGACAATTTCACGTTCAAAACATCATCTTTTTCACTCATACGCGTATGGTCTACCCCATACGCGTACCACGCACAGGATACGCGTATCACACGCGTATGGCGCGTATCAGCGCCAATTTTCCCCTTTTTCCAAGCCCTCCCATACGCGTATCGCCTAGTGCCATACGCGTATGACCAGAATCCAGTTTTCTAGATCTGCTATGGGTTTTCTTTGCTACGAGATCTTCCAAACCCAACCTTCCACATTCCAATTTTACACAACGATCAACCATATTATCAGATACAGATCATACACATTTCGACAACGCAATTTACTAACCTTACTACATCTAATTCCTACGAATTTCTTCCAATTGGGATCCAAATTTCGTTCATCAAATGTTTCACAGATTCAGCATACATCATTCTAATCAGAGTCAAATTCATGGTTTATCACTACCCAGTACATGTTATCCCATAAGACCCATCAAACGACGATAAACCCCCCTTACCTGAGTTAATCCGGCAATTCCGTTAGCTTCAAGCTTTTCCTCTTCTCTTACTCTGCCTCTTTGCCCTTTCCCACTTTCAGCCGCTTGCTCTGTTTTCCTTTTCACGTGAAAACCTTTTTCCAAAAATTGGGACTTTTTATTATTCCCACTTATATACTCCAATAATAAAATCCAATAATATTATTCCAAAATAATAATAATAATAATCCAATTATCTAATTAAATTAATAAATATATTATTAACTTAATTTAAATAATTACCATATTATTATCGGGGTGTTACACAGAGTACATGAAATCATTCTCTTACTACGTTTTTTTTTTTTTTTTTTTTTTTTATTATTCCTGTAGGGTTATGCAATCCTCTTTTCCTTTTATTTCTAGTGAATGTAGCATCTTTCAAAAGCTGTTTTTCGCTTTTCTCTTTCTTTCTTTTCATGTTGTTTTTCTTCTTTTTTTTTCTTTTTTTTTTCTTTTATACGACATTCACTTACTATTCATGTACTGCAAAGCTACCCCAAACTTAAAGGTTGCTATACCAACGGCAACCCCAAACTTAGATAGAAACGTAGATATGAAATCAATTCTCACATACTCTGAACAGGGTAAGATAGGTCCAAGGTCATGGCTTTAGAAAAAAAACGGGTATATCAACAATAAATGATTAAAGGCTCAACAGGGTAAAACAATGGATAATAATAATAATGGGATGGCTAGAAAGGCTCTAGGTGATAAACAAAAACATGCCTCAGTGTGTGTATTCGTACAGCTAATAATAACAAAAGAACGTACGCAAACCAAGATTGATAAAGACATACCTGATATCGCTCATATGATAATAAGTGTTTGGCTTTTTATGAACTCACCAGGACGGGTTAAGCTAACTTGTTCTATCATACCTCTGAGTTCAAAGCTCATGCTCGTGGTTCTGATGTTAATCTTAACCAGTGCGTCCAATCATAAACAACAGTATCTATAGTCAGGGGACTGAAAGAGAGAACGCCCAAGTAGTTGGTGTATGTGATCAAGAGAACCAATAGCCAGACATAGTCACGTATCTAATGAAATAAACAGGAAACTGGAGGTAAACCAAATCAAATTCATTAGAATAAGCCAACCCATAATAGGTGGTTACATCAAAGCAACAGAAATTAAATACTGAATAACTAAAAAAAAACAAAATTACACAAAGAAAACCAAAAGTACAAAAACAACAAGCAAAATCAATCACTCTGTCCACCGTCCTGCATATGGGTATCAAAATTAATCATATCTGTCGGATCCAAGATAGTCTGCCCTCGTGCGAAGGCAGAGATAGGCGTCAACGTCTCTGTGTGGCCCGACGGAGACTGCTGATGCTGAGGGGGTGTCTGGTGCGGTGGCTGCTGCGGAATCTCTCCCCCTATCTGAACTGGCTGGTTCCACCAAGGAAAGGTGAACTGGCCAAAATGAGGTGCTGGAGGCGGTCCCGAGAATCTATCTCTGAAGCGCTGTGCCTCCTCCCACAGATCCGTCTGATGAGTCAGAACTCTCCCTGATAGCCCATACTGAAAGCAGAAGTCCTGCATAACACAAAACTGTGACATCTGCATCCGGTACTCTCTGGAGTTCTCATCAATTGGAGGAGGCTGAGGTGGCTGTGTCTCTGCTGCATTCGGCTGAGCCTCCTGGTGCGGAGAACTGGTGCTTCCCTCCCTGTCTCGTGGTTGCCTCAGAGGTCAGGGCGGATCATCTGTGACCGTCCTCTCCTTCATCCAGTGGGCGTTCAGCGGTGCAGCCGGTCGCAACATCAGCGAATCAGAGAAGTCCGGAACACCCGCTTTCTTGCACAGGAGGTAAATCACCGTCGCATGGCCTAAGGATTTCTTAGGCGACTGAGCGATGTCATCCATATCAGCAGCTATGATCTGTCCAATATTCACTTGTTTCTGATGCAGGATCTGATGGAGAAGCAAGGCACGTTCGGATATCAATTCTGACCCGCTCCGATTCGTACTCAAATTGTGATGAATGAAATAAGCCAATGCCTTAGGAATCGGAGCGAGATCAACCACCATAATCTTCGCCGGAGAAATTTTTGAAGTGGGTGCCCAATCGTGACCTGGCCTAATCAGTGAGTTCTTCATATCAGTGTAAGGCCAGTAGTTCTTGTCAGACCGTTTCATTTCGGCAAACGGGCAAATGGAATCATAGAATTTGCATTTCAGCACACTGTTAATCGTCTTCCCATCATATTTGATCACTTTGCCCCTTACCCATGAAACGAACGATGCATTCCCTGTGGGGTCTTCCTCATCAGATGTTACCCGTAGTGCATTGGCGTAAAACTCCCAGATCAGATCCAGTGAAACCGGTTGGATTTTGTCATTGAAGTATATTAGCTTCTGCTTTTTCAGAATATTAGTGACCTCTGGATACGTGTCATTCTGATACATCCAATGTTTTTCTTCGACCATGTTGCGACTCTTGATTTGCTCATATCTATCTTCATGGTAGGTGGTACGGAATGTGTTGACCTCGTTTGGTGATTGAGACATGATATTGATCTGTGGACTGAATGAAAAAGAAGAAAACAGAGAAAAATCACAGTAATACGCAGAAAATACGTAATGAAAAAGTGAGAAAATGAAATCCGTACGGACAAAAACTATATAAGCATGCCCCTAAACTGATACGTGTATGATACGCTGCTAATACGCGTATGATTCTGCCCTACGCGTACCATACGCGTATCAGTATGCCATACGCTGTTGAATCAAGTGCAAAGAGTGATCTGCGTAACAGATCACGTATCATAAAGTGATACGCGTATGGCCTGGTCCCTTACGCGTATCATACGCGTATTCTTCTCCTGTACGCGTATCATACGCGTTTCACCAGAGGGGCGCATTTTTTGTGTCCAATACGCGTATCATAAGACCCATACGCGTATTGGCAGTGTCTCACTTTCTTTTTCAAAAAAAATTTCTATTTTAATAACATTTCTTTGATTTTCTAAAAAAAAACTGACTCGGCAAAAATAAAATGACACTAACAATCAAACCTCCCTTGGGTTGCCTCCCAAGCAGCGCTTCGTTTAACGTCGCATGGCTCGACGGGACACCTCATACTCAGATGAGTTTAACAGTTTCAATCGGTCCCCCTTCACCGGGATTGTATGGTTTCAACCTCTGACCATTGACTTTGAAGGTGTCGCCATTCTTCTCATTTTTAAGCTCTATTGCTCCATAAGGAAGTACTTTGTTAATGACGAACGGTCCTGACCATCTTGACCTCAATTTCCCTTGGAACAGCTTCAACCTGGAATTAAACAGCAGTACAAGTTGTCCCTCCCGAAATTCCCTCTTCTGTATCTTTTGATCATGCCATTTTTTTGTTTGTTCTTTGTAAATTTTGGCATTTTCATAAGCTTGATTCCTGAATTCTTCCAACTCATGAAGTTGAAGAATTCGGGATTCACCAGCTTTAAAAAGATCACAGTTTAGGAATTTGGAGGCCCAGAAAGCTCTGTGCTCGAGTTCGAGTGGTAAATGACAAGCCTTACCGTAAACTAATTGATAGGGGGACATACCTATTGGTGTTTTAAATGCAGTCCTGTATGCCCACAATGCATCATCCAGCTTTACTGACCAATCTTTCCGAGAAGCACTTACCGTCTTTTCTAAGATTTGCTTTATTTGACGGTTGGATACTTCCACTTGCCCACTCGTCTGGGGGTGATATGGTGTGGCTATCTTATGTTTTACATTATACTTCTTCAACAGATTCTCCAAGAGTTTATTTATAAAATGCGTACCTTGGTCACTAATTAAAGCTCGTGGTACCCCAAACCTAGAGAAGATGTTATGCCTCAAGAACTTCACCACCACTTTAGCATCATTTGTTGGTAATGCCACAGCTTCTACCCACTTTGACACATAATCGACCGCAACCAATATGTAATTCTTACCAGATGATGGCGGAAAGGGTCCCATAAAATCAATTCCCCAAACATCAAACAGCTCCACTTCTAGCATGGAGTTTTGCGGCATCTGATTCCGTTTTGTAATGTTACCCATTCGTTGGCACCTGTCACATTCTCGGACTATAGAATTTGCATCCTTGAATAGTGACGGCCAATACAAACCTGATTGGAGGACTTTTGCTGCAGTTCTATCTCCACTGAAATGTCCACCATACTCTGAATTATGACAAGCTTTCAGAATATCGGCTTGCTCTCTTTCTGGAACACATCTTCTGATCAAACCTTCCACTCCCTTTTTGTAAAGAAATGGATCATCCCATAGGTATAACCTGCAATCATAAAGAAACTTTTTCTTTTGGTGAGAATTAAAGTCATCAGGTATAACCCCACCTACCACATAGTTCGCATAGTCAGCAAACCATGGTATCTCCTGAACAGCAAGTATTTTCTCATCAACGAATGTGTCCCGAATAGGATGATCCTCCTCAGTTTCTTTGATTGGGGACATGCGAGATAAGTGATCCGCGACCGTGTTCTCGCACCCCTTTTTGTCTTTGATTTCCAAATCAAACTCCTGAAGGAGGAGGATCCATCTCAAAAGTCTCGGCTTTGATTCCTGCTTAGCAAACAAATACTTTAAAGTAGCATGATCAGTATACACAATGACTTTTGAACCAAGCAAATATGATCTAAATTTGTCAAAAGCATAAACCACGGCCAACAACTCCTTTTCGGTAGTTGCATAATTCATTTGGGCCGGGTTAAGGACATGACTAGCATAATAAATCACATGCAATAATTTGTCCTTTCTCTGTCCTAGGACAGCCCCCACAGCAAGGTCACTTGCATCACACATTATTTCGAAAGGCAAGGACCAATCGGGGGCGATTACAACAGGTGCACTGATCAACTTACTCTTTAAAGTTTCGAAAGCTACCATGCAGTTTTTATCAAAATTAAATTGCTTGTCTTTGACTAGCAAATCAGTCAACGGTTTTGCGACTTTTGAGAAGTCTCTGATAAACCTGCGATAAAAACCTGCATGACCCAAAAAACTCCTTATCCCTTTTTCATTCACAGGAGGTGGGAGGTTAGCTATCACCTCCACTTTGGCTTTATCCACTTCAATTCCTTTGTGGGAAATTTTGTGTCCTAGCACAATTCCTTCCTGCACCATGAAATGACATTTCTCCCAATTGAGAATAAGGTTAGTTTCCTGACATCTTTGCAAAACAAGAGACAAGTTAGCTAAACAATTATCAAAAGAAGAACCAAAAACAGAGAAATCATCCATAAACACCTCCATATACTTCTCAAGCATGTCGGAGAATATAGATGTCATACATCTCTGAAAAGTAGTTGGGGCATTGCACAGCCCAAATGGCATCCGTCTGTAAGCGAAAATACCATAAGGACATGTAAATGCAGTTTTTTCCTGATCTTCCGGGGCTACAGCAATTTGGTTGTATCCCGAATATCCATCCAAAAAGCAATAATACTCATGACCTGCAAGTCTTTCTAACATTTGATCAATAAACGGGAGAGGAAAATGGTCCTTTCTTGTTGCAGTGTTCAGTCTTCTGTAATCGATGCATACTCGCCACCCTGTACTGTGCGAGTTGGGATCAGTTCATTCTTTTCATTTAAAATTACTGTGGTTCCTCCTTTCTTGGGTACCACATGCACTGGACTCACCCACGAGCTGTCAGAAATGGGGTAAATCATTCCCGAATCTAACAACTTTACAACCTCTTTCCTTACCACTTCTTTCATTGCTGGGTTTAACCTCCTTTGTGGTTGCACTACTGGTTTCTGATTATCCTCCATCAGTATCTTATGCATGCATACTGTGGGGCTAATACCTTTTAAATCCTCAATAGTCCACCCAATAGCACTTTTATGCTTCTTTAGTACCTGTATCAACTTTTCCTCATCTATGGCATTTAGCTCAGAACTGATAATAGCAGGATAATTTGCTCCAGATCCTAGAAAGACATATTTAAGATTTACAGGCAATTGTTTTAATTCAAAATTTATACCTGTTTTACTTACCTTTTCATTTTCTAATTCTGGTGAAGATCTCAGATCCTCCCACCGACGTGGTTTGGATTTCATCCAAAGAGGTTGTGTATCCAGCATGGCAAACACTTCTTTTTCTTTTTCATCATCATTCTCTTCAATCTCTCTGACCGACAGACTGAGAACTCTTTCCAATGGTAATTCAGGAAACTTTCTTTGCATTGTGCTAGTTACCATTTGATCAATTACTTCAACAGAGTGGTTTGTACACATCTCCTCTTTATGTTTCATAGTTTCCCGGACATCAATTCTGAGCTCTTCATCATATACCTTTAGGGTCAAGGTACCTCCCTCAATGTCTATCATGCATCTACCTGTTTCTAAGAAAGGTCTTCCCAGAATCAGAGGTATCTCTTCATCTTCTGGCATTTCCAAAATTACAAAATCAACAGGAAAAACAAATTTATCAACTTTGACCAGAACATCCTCAACTACCCCAAAAGGTCTCTTCACTGAGTGGTCAGCAAATTGAAGTGTCATTCTGGTATCCTGAACATTTCCAATTCCCAGCTTCCTGTAAATAGACAAGGGCATAAGGCTAACACTAGCCCCCAAATCAATCAGCGCCCTTTTAAAAGACCTATCTCCAATGGTACACGGGATGGTCACAGAACCTCTATCTGGCTTCTTTACTGGAATCTTCATACCCTGCAAAATAGCACTACAAGTTTCAGTTAATATAACAGGGTCAGTGTCAGTGGTGCGCTTCTTGGAGATGATGTCTTTCATGAACTTCGCATAGATAGGCATCTGCTCGAGTGCCTCAGAGAATGGAATATTGATTTCTAGTTTCCTGAACAACTCCATGAATTTCTGAAAAATTTTCTCATCTTGCTTCTTCTTTTTGTTTCTTTGTGGGAATGGAAGCTTAATGATGGGTTTTGGTTTAGGTAGCTTTTCTTGCACCACCGGCAGTGTCACACTTTCTTCCTCAGTTGGTGTCTTGTTTTCTAAGATTTCCAAGTCCACTTCAAGCAGTTGATCTTCTTCTTCATCCTTCTTCTTAAGATCTTCAACAGATTTCCCGCTTCTTGTTGTTACCGCACTCACATTATTGTGTTCCCTCGGATTTGTCACTGTTGCACTAGGTAATGCGCCTGGTGTTTGGGAATTTGTTATCTGTTGTGCTATCTGACCCAATTGAATCTCCAGATTTTTAATGGAGGCATTGGTGCTCTTCTGATTATTTCTGGTTTCTTCCTGAAATTGCATACTCTGGGTAGCCATCTTCTCTATAGCAATCTCCCAATCAGCTTTCTTTGGAACTTGTTGCTGATAAGGTTGCTGTTGGTACGGTGGTTGTTGTTGTGGAGGTCCTTGGTTCTGAATATTACCTTGCTGATCTTTCCAAGAGAAATTAGGATGATTTTTCCACCCCGGATTATAAGTATTTGAGTAGGGATTATTCTGCCTCAAGTAATTTATAGCTTGCACTTGTTCTGCGGTTGCAACACAATGCATGGTAAAGTGTGGTCCACTACAAATCTCACAAATCATGGTCGGAACCGGTTGCACTTGAGCAACAGTCTGGGTCCCTAAATTCATAGCTTTCAATCTTCTTTCAACCTCAGCAGCAACCTGGTCCTCCATTTTCACTACCTGATTTGCTAATTTCAAGTCAATTTTTCCCTCTGGCTGATTCACAGTACGGTCATATAATTCCAAATGCTCATTTGCTGCAATAGCTTCGATGATCTTTTTGATACCGGTTGCTGTTGAAAAATTAGATGAGCCACCAGCAGCTGTATCAATGAGTTGCTTAGTTTTCATTTTCAGCCCGTTTACAAAATTCTGCATTTGTTCAGTTTCATCCAGATTATGTGTAGGACATGCAACTAAACATCTCTTGAATCTTTTGTATGCATCTCCAAGTGTCTCTCCGTCTTTCTGTTTAAATTCACAATGTCATACCTCTTACGGATATACACAGAAGCAGGAAAATATTCGTTCAAGAATGCTGTTTCCATTTGTTGCCAAGTAGTAATGCTTCCGGCGGGTAGGGAATAGAACCATTCCTCAGCGTCCTCAGATAACGTGAATGGGAACATGACCAATCTCTTTGCCTCTTCAGAATGCCCATCAATTTTAATGATGTAGTCATAGTCAGAAACCTCTGCAGATGCTTGTTTGCATCCTCATTGATCTTTCCTGCAAAAGGTTTGCTTTCTAACTGGCGGATAGTTGAGGGATGTAACTGGAAGTGAGCAACATTAACAGGTTGGTTAACAATGGTCAACCGCACTGCTGGGTTATTCTGTCTGCCATAATCACCTAAAAGTCTTTCCGCTGGAGGTGGGTCTGCAGCCATGTTTTCAGTGTCTGGATGTGAATCTGTGTCTGACTCAGATTTTTCGGAGTGAACAGAAACTGGTGTGACAGGTGTGACCGGTTCTTCGGTGTCAGAGTTGGTCAGTTTCTTTCTTCTAGCTTCTCTGAGCTTTTTGCGCAATGTTCTCTCTGGTTCTGCGTCAAAATGAAAATCAGCTGAGGCCTTACCTCGCATACACAGATTAGACAGAAGTTAGTTATAATAATAATAAAAATAATAAATAAAATTTTGGATGCAGAGCAACAAAATTCTAATTGAAAATAACTTAATAAACTCTACTATCTTTGGCAGTCCCCGACAACGGCGCCAAAAACTTGATGGGAAAATAGCAAGTGTACTATTTTTCTCACTGTAGTAATAAAAGGGAATTTCCCCGTTTGTCGATCTCAAGGACTGCTTGACGATACAGAGTTTATAGATTGTTTCAATTAGACAAAAGCCTTTGGTTTTTGTGTGGTGAGTAGTTATACTACCAATTTCAAATAAAGAAAACAAGTAAAAAGGTTGAACGAGATACAAATGAGAGAAGATTGCTAGGGTTCGGTGAATGAATCTTCCTGTAACAGATATAATTTATGAAGACTTAGACAATATTCCTGTCACATTAATTCCGGTCCTCAAGGGTATCTATTCCTAAGTCCTTAGTAATAGACCTTTGATTATGTAACCTAATTACTATGTCCATAAACAATTAAGTTCATACTCAAGCATTCACATATCAAGAATTACCGGTCAGATAGAAAATCCCTAGTCCTAGGTTATTTTTACTATCCAAAGTTCTTATCCAGGTCAATGAATAATCGCTGTCCAGCTTACACTATTCATATTAATCATCATTCGTTGGTCCGACGAATAAAGCATACAGAACGGCGATAAGAACAAATTAATGGAAAAGAAGAAATAAGCAATACATTCATAAACATCAAATCTGTCACATTCAGAATCAGGGTCACCCCCCTAGCAAATGGGGGTTTAGCTACTCATAATAGAAGTAAAAACAAAGATTAATATTATTGTCATTACAGAATTTCGTGAGGAATCAATCTTCAATAGTCGGAAAACTCTTGAACATATGAATCCTTTGATATTCGTTGAGTCTCCAGCTCTCAAAACGCGTCCTTTCTCTCCAAAAAATGTCCAACCCCCGGAAAATCGTGGTCTGGCCTCTTAATAGCTATTCAGTTGGATTTTTCCTGAATTTGTGCTCCATACGCGTACTGCGCTGTCCTATACGCGTACTGCCTAGTATGAAACGCGTATTGGACGTAACACAGCATCTGGTACGCGTATTGCCCAGACTGGTACGCGTATTGCCCAGACTGGTACGCGTATCACCAGAAGCTTGTCTTTTGGCTGAATTTTCCTTCCCTCTGGTCATTTACGTATGCTACGCGTACTGGGAAGGTCCATACGCGTATCATGTAAGGCCATACGCGTATGGACAGCAGGTTCTCCAAAAATTGGCTTTTTCTTCCGTTTTCTTGCTCGGGCTCGATTTCGCATCTTACATTTGATTTCCTGAGCTTCCAAACTAGCTTTTTACCTGCTAACATACCAAAAAGTGTAAAATATCCTCAAGAAACTCATAAGTAACAACACACTTAATATTATAGAATTGAGCTTATATCTTAACTAAAAATGCTTCAATTTACACAGTTTACCTGACTTATTTACGGTTAAATAGTGGACTGTCTAGCATAAATGGTGACTGATCAATACATTTATTGACGTATTATGCACATGAATAATATTAAAACATCTCACCAATCACTACCATGTTATAGATCTGAGTGTTAGCTTTCTAACGCTTTAAACAACATCAATATCAGACTTACGGAATGAAAGTTATGACCAAAATCGTTGGGATATGTCAACAATTTATTAACCGAACATATGAACAAAAGCTTCACCAATACAGTAGGCATAGTAATAATAATCAAACATTTCACTTATCACTATCATATTATATATCTGATCATTAGATATCTAATGCTTTAAATGGCACAACATTTTGGTATACGGATCAAAAGTTATGGCCAAAATTGTCGAACAGTGCAAAACAACATTATGGAAGTTATGTGTCGACACATGACCACCACATGCCGGCTCATGACCTTTTTTAGGTCGGCACATGACCTTTTCAGGCTGACACATGACCTTTTCTGGTCGGTGTCGCATCTCGAAAAATATGATTCCTCGCGATGGTCGCGGAAAAATGTATGTTCGAACAGAGTCGCCACCGAACTTTATTTATCCCAATGAAGGAATAGGAAAATATCGATAAAACCTTTAGGAAATGGAATAATGGTCGTCGCAACCATATTCGGGTTCGGGAGTGGATTACGTAAGGGGAAGGTATTAGCACCCCTTACGTCCGTTGTACTCAACGGGAACCTTTTAGTTCTAATTTGTGTTTCGAGTGTTAATTTATGTTTGTTTGTTATCTTTGGGTTATAAAATGTTGAAAATGGAAATGGATGAGAACCTCAGAAAGGAGAAAGGGGAGGTTTTTTATTAGTGTGCTCGCGAAGATACAGCAATCTCTTGCCTACGTATCCTTATGGCGTAATAAGGAAATCAGAGCATTCGTTGTTTGGGGAACTACGGTTGGTTGGTGTTTTTAATGAACAACTGTTTAGATCGCGTTCTAAAGGCTAAATGCTGGCTTGTCTACTCTCAGCGGAGGCTTAAGCACTAGTTTGTTGTGCGCATTAGAAAGGATTAACAGTGTTCCTTTTGAGAGAAGGGTTTCGATCACACGGGGGTGACAAGTTGAATTAATATGTTTGATTGGTTTTGATCGCACGTGTAACACTCTTCTAAAATACCCCAAATATTCAATTAAAATAGCAATATATATCAATCAGAGTAATTATGCAATTAAGGGTGTCACACAATCATTTCACACCATTCACCATAATAACTGTCATGCTCGTTTATTAATTCAAAACATAAAGCATTTGCACAATACGCAGCGGATAGAAATCAAATCAATCATCCAAAACATGTAACACATTACATGTAAAATTATTCAACAAGGTAAAACATCCCGTCCCGATGTTACATCTATCAGAGCATGACCCACTAAGGAGACTACACTAGACTCCAAGCACTAGCTTCTACTCAATCACTGCTCGTTACCTGAAACATAGTTGTAAGGGTGAGTTCCTCAATCGATATAATAAGCATTATAAAATATCATGTAATGCTAAGTAAATAACACATCGATCACCCTAATCATATCACACATTCAGTAACGGCACATCAACTCAAATATCACACTCAATGCCAACACAAACACACGTATAATATTGGAATACATCCATTCATATTATACGCCATACATACATTATGCAATGAGACTCCATGCATGCGGTACCGACTATTCGTGAACATATAGTTCACCTCACCGATCAAACCCAGATACGGCTACCAAGCCCACTAGTCCCACTCATTTGAGACCTAGTGACTCACTCACTAATTCCTCACCACGGGAATTAGCTACCACCAACTCACTAATTCCTCACTATGGGAATTAGCTACCACCATAAAGACTACAATATGCATGCTAAATCACCTAGCAATGCAAAATCATCGACAATAATCCACAATGATTTACTCACTAATTCCTCACCATGGGGATTAGCTACCACCATAAAGACTACAATATGCATGCTAATTCACCTAGCAATGCAACATCATCAACAACAATCCACAATGGACATATGCTCACACTCTAAGCCATAAAACAGTCCATTCACCAACACATGCATAATATATACATTCACAACATTATGCATATTTTCACACATCATCAGCATATTTATCACATAATCATATCATGTCATGCCAATTAATCAATCACAGTATTAGCACACTCTACTAATACCTATACTACTCAAAACAACGGGAAATAATCCCTACTATATCACACACCGATATAGGTCAATCCCCAATTATGTTCACAATATTAAAATATCAATTTTTCCAATTTCCAACAGTGTTAACCGGTTAACGCCCTGGGTTAACCGGTTAACGCAGACCAAAACACGCTTCCTGGCAAAACTTAACAGTGTTAACCGGTTAACGCCCTGGGTTAACCGGTTAACGCAGACAGAACAGCAATATTTTCACAACTTACAACAGTGTTAACCGGTTAACGCCCTGGGTTAACCGGTTAACGCAAGCAAAACAGCAATACCTCACAATCCCTAACAGTGTTAATCGGTTAACACCCTGGGTTAACCGGTTAACGCAAGACAGAAAGCTGTTCCTGCGCTAACACGAAGCAGAATGCAGAATTCTCCGCATTTTCCGCCGTTGGAGGGCTTCCGGACCTCCGATTCCGATTCCGTAAAAAGCTATACGTTTGGGAAATCACAACTCACACAAATACAGATTCAATTACAGCTTTAACACAACTTATCCAACACAATTTTTCAGCATTCAACATCCCAATTAGGGTCAATTCAACGGTTTATCACTACCCATTACATGTTAACCCATAATACCCATTAAACGACGATAAACCCCCCTTACCTGAGTTAATCCGGCAAACTTTAAGCTTCAAGCTTTTCCGTTCTCCAACCTTCTTCCTCTTGCTCTGCCTCTTTGCCCTTTTCCTCTTTTCAGCCGCTTCTCTGTTTTCACGTGAAAACCTTCTTTACCAAAAATGAGATCTATTTACTTATTTCCCACTTATATACATTCCAATAATTATTATTCCAATAATTATAATAATAATAATCCAATAATTCCAATTATTTAATTAAATTAATAAATATAATATTAACTTAAATTAAATAATTAGCTTATTTTTATCGGGGTGTTACAGCACGGGGGCGAGAAAGATATATATTTGATGTGTTGAGACATTTTTGGTTGGATGACGATTACTCGGATAGTCGAGTAAGACAACTTGTATCCTAATAACCGGGAAAGGGAATAGAAGACTCTAGACCGCTTTCTTTTTCATCCTTAATTGCGAAAGGATTTTAATGATGATTAAGGTGTTTTTAATGTTTGACGAATACTCGGATAGTCGAGTAAGACAACTCGTATCCTAATAATCGGGAAAGGGAATAGAAGACTCTAGACCGCTTTCTGTTTCATCTGAGTAGTTATGAAAAATAAGGTTGTATATGGTTGATGTATTTCAAAATGAACGACAAGTACTTGAATGACTGAGTAAGATAACTCATATCCAAGCATTTGAGAAGAGGAATTGAAAACTCAAGACCATGAAAATTATTTGATTAAGTTATAAGTTGGTGGAAAAATGACAATTGTTTGACTGACCGAGTAAGAGAACTCGTATTCAAACAATTGAGGAGAGAAGTTGAAGACTCAAAGTCATCTCCCTTTTCATTTAGCTTATTATGAAAGTGTTTTGATTTAATCGGGGTTTGGAAGTTTGTAGAGGAACGACAATTATTTGACTAACCAAGTAAGAGAACTTGTATTCAAATAATCGAGGAGAAAAATTGAAAACTCAAAGTCATCTCTTTTTTTCATTTCTTATTATAAAATGATTTGATTTGTTTGTGCTTAGGTGGATAGAAGTGACGATTATTTGACTAACCGAGTAAGAGAACTCGTATTCAAATAACCGAGAAGAGGAATTGAAAACTCAAAGTCATCCCCCTTTTCATTTCCAAATGAAATGGTACTTGATTGCGATTGGGTATTTTAATTTGATGAAAATACTCGACATTGGATCGAGGTTTTAAATTTGTGTGTTGTGAATAAATTGGATTATTTTAGTGTATTGTTCATCTAATCGATCAATTAATAATCGAATAGGTCTCATTGTAAGAAAGCCCAAGAGTAAGCTATGTGAGGTTGATGGCGATGCTTAGAAAGCAATCAACTTACAAGGGCGTTTTGAAAATGGGCTCGATATTGAATCGAGAATTGTGTGATTTGTGTTTTTAAAATTGGTTTGGATTGATGATGGAATTGAATGGCATCGAGTTTGTATTATGCAAAATGGTGAGATTGTTAAAAGTAGCTTTAATATACATTAGCTATATCAAATTAATTAAATCAATTAATCAACATAACGAGGGCGCAATTATTGACATGGTGGTATATATAAAGAAACAAAGAATGGGCTCAAAGGCCCATCACTAATTTAAATAAACTAAAGAAAAATTAAGTAGCTAATAATACTGCTAAGAAAACAAAACAAATAAATAAATAAGTAAGAAGAAATAAAACCACAAACAGTAATACGGAAGATGCATAGGAGTATGTAATCATCTCACAAAGGGATCTTAATTTGAATTCTTTTTTTAAAAAAAAAACAAACAACAAATCTACACATATATTTTTGGGAAATTAATTACTCTCTTTTATTGACATCTCAATTCTTATATCTACATATTTTCTCTTATTCTCTCGTCACTTTCCATAGAAGCAATGTAAAATACTCCAAACATAATACGCAATAATAAAGAAATTAGTACCCATTGAATATCATTTGTCAGATTCTCATATCATAGTACACATCCATATTAAATTCCATAAAAAAATGAATGTCTCAAATACTTGTTTCCCTAGAACAACCAGAAAAAAAACATTTAATATTCCAATACTAATAACAAACTTATTCATTGCATATATCAAAATATGATGCTCTTTATTTGCTTTCATTTTTATAAAACTGACACTCTTAATAATATGAGTACTAATTAATAATATTGAATTATCATTTTGACTTTTCAACTATTAATAAACCATTTTTTAATTTTTAATTTTAAAGCCACAAAGCCAACACTTTCTATCTTTCCACGTTCAGTTCTTTTACCACATCATTTTCTTTCATCTCTTTCAATGAAACCAACAAAAATTAATTAAGCAAAGTGAAATCAAAACAAATGAAAATAAAAATAAAACTACTTGAAACAACTAACAGTGGTGTGGCGTCGGATTGACAAAGAATGATGAAACGGAGGCATGAAGCGGTGGTGGAGTCTTAGGCCGCCAGACTCGTTCCGACGGTGGTGCAAGGGTGGTTCCGGCGACGTTGCTGTGGTGGTCGCTGGATGGACAAGAGAGTTGCGTTTGTGGATGGAGGAGGGTGAAGGGGCGTTTGGACGGCAGCAAGGGTCGCGTGGAGACGTTGGTGAGGAAGAGGAACAGTGATATTTTTCTTCTTTTTTTTCTTTGTTTTTTCAGAAAGTGTCAAAAGGGATTTTTTGCCTCAGTGAAGGGAGAGTTTTTGTGGTTTATCTCTTTTTCTTCCTTCTGTTACCGTTGGCCAAGAGAGAGTAAATAGAGCTAGCTGGCATCTAACTTCTCTTTCCAATTTTATTACCATTGGAGTGTGTGGAGAGAGGAGACTCAATTTATTTGCCAACTGTCAAAAGAAATCCCCCCAAATCTTGAATGCTAGTTGGCCCTTGGCAAAAGGATCCAATGCTAACTTAATATTATTTTATTTATTAAAGAAAATAAGTATATTAAAAATTCATTATCTAAATTCTAACTAAGTAAATAGAGAAAATTCTAATTAATTAATTTGGATATTTGGACAAAGAAAAACAAAATAAAATGACTGATTAGGAATAAAAGTCGGGCGAAAATTTGCCTGAAAAATTAAATCGGACGCACTAAAATGATCAGCACAAAATATACTTATTGAAAAAATACAGCGTTTCTTCAAATTCTGAAATAAATTTGCACCGGTTAAAAGGCTCAGGCGGGTCAAAACGCAACTGAAACAGCTTCTAAAAATTACAACGAGCACACCAGGTTAAACTACATGAACTGTAGATTAATAATACTGGTGTCTGTAATTTTAATTCTGAAACTTTTTACCCGCTGGTTTTACATGTTCTTGAGAAAATATTCAACCGATTTGTCTGTATTTTCAATAAATTTATTCTGACTGATATTTTAGGTTTTATTCATGATGAAATGCATGTCATGCTGTGCATATGATGCAAATAAAAATGAAATCGATTTTTTCAAAAATTTAAATATGCCCGGACAAAATTGGGGTATGACAGTCGGCATATACCGAAATTTTCCCAAAAATTAGTTTCTAAACCATCCAAACACTCCCTCATGTGCCAAAAGCTTATGCTGTGAAAGTCCATCAAATATATCCAACTCTCATGGTTATAACTTCCTAATTTATCATCTACTCCATAGTTTTCACGAATCAACATAATATTACAACAAATCATCATGCTCATCATCTATAAATTACCAATAACACAATCAATGTCAAAACCATCAAACATCAATCAATGGCATAACATCATCAACAACATCAAAACAAAACATAAGCATAAATAGGGTACACCAATTTCATCAAACAATCAATAATTATAACACAAACATCTGAATTTAGATTCAAAACATTCAATTCTAAGGAGGTTAAGGGTTCCTCCATCCTACCATTCCAACATAACCCCTATTATTGAAACAATTTCCCATTGTTACCTGATTTCCAACAAAAGCCCTATGATCCTTAGAGTTCTTGCTCAACCTTAAGTCTTTGCTCTCCCTCTTTTTCTCTTTTGCTCCAACTCTCCAAAATATGCATTGATCCAAAAAAGTTCATAATCTTAGGTTTATCTCATAAACGTGTACTTAGAGTTAAACTTCTCAAAATTATGAACTTGACCCAACCCTTATCTCTCTTACTCCTTCCTCCCTTCCACTTCTTATAATTTCCTTTTTTTCGCAAAGTCTATATTTTCTCATTAAAATTAAATAAATCAAATGAATTACTATTATTTAAATATTAAAATACTAATATTCTATATTTAATCTAATTTTCTCCCTACACTCCATGATGCTAACCATACACCCTTCATCACATATTTATTTAGTTAAAGCATAATAACTAAATAAATTGCACACAATTACAATTAAATAAAACAACGAAAATCATCATAAATCACCAACAATTAAAAATAAAACAATTAATAAAATTGGGGTGTTATAACTCTCCCCCACTTTAAAAAATTGCCCTCGAAAATTTCCTCAAGTGAACAAATCCATATATGAATCCCTCATCTGGCTCTTCATGCTCCCAAGTTACGTTTCCACCAACCCCCCCCCCCCCCCCCCCCCCCCCCCCCCCCCAGTCTACCCTCACCAAGGTAATCTCTTTACCATGCAACTGCTTCAATTCCCGATCCTTTATCTGTATGGGTGATGCCTCAACAACCAAGTTATCTCTCACATGCACATCATCCACTTGGATTACATGAGACGGGTCCGAAATGCACCTCATCGACTGAGACACATAAAACACATCATGAAGATTAGAAAGCGGCGGTGGCAAGGGAATCTAATAGGCCACCTCTCTTATATTCTACAATATCTAGTATGGACCAACAAAACATGGGGTGAGCTTTCGAGACTTCCAAGCTCGACCAATACCGGTTACTGGGGTAACCCTAAAAAACATGTGACTTCCACCTGGAACTCAAGTGCTTTCCTCTTCTTGGATCATCTCGTTCTTCTCAGCCATCTGCTGAACAATTTTAGGTCCGAGCACAACACTCTCGCCTGAATCATACTAACAAAAAGGAGTCATACGCCCCCTACGATACAACGCCTCATATGGTGATGTCCCAATACTAGCATGGAAACTATTATTGTAGGTACACTCAATCAATGGCAATTAACTACTCCAAACACCTCCTCGTTCTAGCACACAATCCCTCAGCAAATCCTCTAAAGACTGGATAGTCCTCTCTGTTTGATAGTCTGTTTACAGATGATAAGCGAAAGCTTAGTCCCAAATGCAGCTTGCAACTCTCCCAAAATCTTGATGTAAACCTCGAATCTCTATCTGGCACAATAGTTGAAGGTATACCATGCAACCTCACAAAGTCCATAGAAATGATATTGCACTTCCACTCTGGAATATTCAGCGGTTGCATCAGACCTAACGGCTTCTGATGTTCAATCTTTGACTTTTGGAAAGTCAAATACAAATACACAAACTCAATAACATCTTCCTTTATTCCTGGACACCAAAACAACCTTTTTAGATTTCGATACATCTTCGTAGCACCGGGATGAATACTCAATTCATTTATGTAATCCTCCTCAAGAATACTCCTCTTAAGTTTGGGTGCATCATGAACACAAACTTTATCTCTGAACCTCATCACACCATTCTCATCAACTTAGAAATCACATATGTTACCTTGGTTGATTAACGTCATACAGTCTATCAAACTCAAATAAGATCTCTGACCCTCTCTAATCTCTTCAAGGATGCCACTCGTCAGTTTCAACATACCCAACTTCACACTTTTAGGAGTTTCTTCACACGCTAAAGTCATATCTTTGAATTGTTCAATCAGTTCTAACTCTCGGACCATAAGCATCGACATGTATAAAGACTTCCTACTTACCGCATTAGCCACAACATTAGCTTTACCCAGATGGTAACTCAAATCAAAATCATAATCCTTCATAAGTTCAAGCCATCTTCATTGCCTCATATTCAACTCGTTTGATCAAATAAATATTTTAAACTCTTGTGATCAATAATCACTTCGAATTTGGAGCCAAACAGGTAGTGCCTATGAATATTCAACATGAATACCACTTCTGCCAACTCAATATCATGTGTAGGATAAGTCCTTTCATGAACTCTCAATTTCCTATAAGCATAAGCCACAACCTGACCATTCTGCATCAACACACCTTCCAGACCCATCTTTAAAGCATCACAATATACAATAAAGGACTCACTTGGATTCAGTAAAACCAAAACTGGAGTTGACATCAACTTCTTCTTGAGTTCTTGGAAACACTCTTCACAATGCTTCTCCCAAACATAGGTTGGACCCTTTTAAGTTAACTGAGTTAACTAAGTTAACGACAATGCTAACTTAAAAAAAACCTTCAATGAACTTCCTGTATTAATCAGTCAATCCAATAAAACTTCTAATCTCCATGACATACTTCGGAGTCTCGCATTGTAACACAACATTTATCTTTGACGGATCCACAACAATCCCACCACTAGAAATCACATGACCGATGAAACTGACCTCTCTTAACCAAAACTCACACTTTGAAAACTTCACGTACAACTGATTCTCTTTCAATGTCTGCAATACAATTCATAGATGTTCCAAATATAGTCTCATACTATCGTCCTTCTTCTTCACTGACAACACCGGCGCACGCCACAGCGAAACACTCTGACGAACGAACTTCTTTTCAAGAAGATCTTCCAGTTGCTTCTTCAATTCACCCAACTATGAAGCATACATCCTATAAGGAGCCATCAACACCAGACTAGTATCAGGTACTAAGTTAATATTAAATGCAATCTCTCGCTCTAGTGGTAAATAATTGATGTCTTCAGGAAACACTTATGGAACTTCACACATTGTAGGAAGATCACAGACTACTCATTTGCCCTTGGCTTCCAACAAAACTAACATCACAAACACTTGCACCTCATCCTTCACGAACTCTCTCACTTGCTTAGCTGATACAAACACCAACTCTTCACCTCCATCGAACTCAGATTTATGCTATGGATCGAGTCACAGATATCTTCAGGAAAACATCAGAAATTACACACCATTGGCATAACACCAGCTGTCACAATGCTCTTTAGTCTCCAAGAAGCAAACATCAACAATACATGATTGTTTCCGCTAAAGACATTCCAACTTGACCGACAAACAGGAATCTCGAATCCACAACATCTTCAGTGTCGGGAACAACACAACTTCGACATCTCTTGAGCTTTTGCAATCAGCAGCACATTGCACCAACTTATCAAAACAATTGGTAAACACTTGGTTTAACTTCAACCAATTCATTCAAAAAAAAACGTCAACTTGTTCCAACAAAATACAAACTGTACACATCCTTAGGGAACACGTCAGGATACTCAACACACCATTAGCTCATCTCTAGCTAAAACATCACATTCCCCCTCACAAGGAAACAAACAACGAGAACACATGACCATATTCTTTCAAGGATCGTACCATTTTATAACCCACACCATCCTCAAATCCAACCTTTCTCCTGGTTCAGGAAAAGAACAAATTCTCAAAACAGTTGAACTGACCAACATTTCACTCTCGCATGCAACAACATGATGTCCAAGCTGTCTACAGTTGGAACGTCCAAGAGAAACCGACGCTTCTCTTCCACTTGTTTGATTCCCAACCTACAAATGGGAAACAAAACAAGCATCAATAGTGTTTTCACACACATGTCGCATACTATGGAACAGACATAATTAAACAACCTGGTGAGACGAACCCACCTTCTATGATACCATTAATGTAACACCTTTCTAAACCCCACATAAAATTATCAGATATTTTAATTAAAAATATAACCACAAGGGTGTCACACACATCAAAAATAAATCATGCTCCATAACACGGGTTACAAAATATCACATAAAATATGTCATTGCATGCTCACCTTCACTTAGGGTATCATCGCGGCGAAATCATTACCAAATCAATCAAACAAATAGTAATCGTAATTTAGGATGTTAAATCTCATAACTCCAACATCATAACGCAATAACAAGAGTCGTAATGTTCAACTCATCACCATGTTGAAACCTCATCAAACATAAACAACAATTTCAACAGGACAAAAGAAATTAGAGCAAACATTCCCAGCCTGCTGTTACATTGACCAGAGCAAGGCCCTACTAAAAGAAATGACAACTATAGGAATCCACTCCAAGAGCTACCTTCTACTTACTGCAGTAAAGTTACTCCTGGATATCTGAACGATGCCCATGTAAAGGTAACATTCAAACAAAATGGGTGAGAGTTCATTTCAATAATAAACGGTATAAAATGAAGAATAGAGTACCACATCTACACAATCATGCATAACAACATATCATATTCTCACACCCAATCATTATTAACATCATACATGACAACATCTCAATTATCATCAACACCATACGCAACCACATCTCAATTATCATTAACATCATACGCAACAATATCTCAATTCTCATCAACATCATACACAATAACAATCAATACAAATGCAACACTTATGCAATATACTCAACACCGACTCGACATGCATGTGGTACCAAATATGAACACTCGGGTTCATTTTGCTCCCCGATCCCCACCATAGAATCAAATTTCCTATTGGAACCGAAGCACACCAAATCGCTACCTTCACCATAAGTAACACTTCACTAATCCCACATAATAGGAATTAGCTACTTGTATCTGATCCATCACCATAGGATCGAGGATCACTAAACCTTGTTATCATCACCATATATAATGCTTCATTAATCTCCCATAATAGGAATTAGCTACTCACACCCAATCCTTCACCATAGGATCTAGGCTCACCAAAACTGGACCGAAACCCATACACCATGATGCATGACTCTTAACAACATGCATTATCACCACAAGGCTCGCCAAAAGGATCCTCATACAAATCTCACTATTTATGCATCATATCATGCAACAATCAATTCATGTTACCGTATTAATAACATCAACAAATAGCAGCAACTCATCAAGACCTTACATCATTATCAAAATATCATCGACATAACAACATCATTATCACACCACAATATTACAACAATGCAACGGTTCATTAACCAAACATATACACCAATACATTTATAGACATAGTAGGCACATGAATAATATTCAAACATATCACCAATCACTACCATGTTATAGATCTGAGCGTTAGCTTACTAACGCTTCACACGGATAAAAATCAGACTTACATAATTAAAGTTATGACCAAAATCGTCGGGATATGTAAACAATTCATTAACCGAACATATGAATAAAAACTTCACCAAAACATTAGGAATAGTAATAATACTCAAACAATTCACCTACTACCACGTTATAAATCTGAGTGTTAGCTCTATAATGCTTTAAACAACACGTCATTTGGATATACATATTAAATGTTATGGCCAAAATCGTCGAATAGTGCAAAATAACATTCTGGTATGTGTCGACACATGACTCGCACAGGTCGGCTCATGACCTTTTCAGGTCGGCACATGAAATTTTCAGGTCGACATATACTACAAAATTTTCCCAAAAATTAGTTTTTTAACCATCTAAACACTCCCTCATGTGCCAAAAACTTATGCTATGAAAGTCCATCAAATAAATCCAATTTCTCATGGTTATAACTTTCTAATTCATCATCTACTCCATAGTTTTCATTAATCAACATCATATTACAACACATCATCATACTCATCATCTCTAAATCACCAATAACACAATCAACGTCAAAACCTTTAAACATCAATCAATGGCATAACATCATCAACAACATCAAAATAAAACATAAGCATACATAGGGTACACGAATTTCACACCAATTTCATCATACAATCAACAATTATAACACAAACATTATAATTGAGATTTAAAATACTCAATCCTAAGGAGGTTAAGGGTTCCTCCATTTTACCCTTCCATCACACACCCTTTTATTCAAACAATTTCTCATCCTTAGTTGATTTCCAGCAAAAGCCCTCTTATTCTTGGAGTTCTTCTTCAACCTCAAGCATTTGCTCTCCCTCTTTTCCTCTTTTCCTCCAATTCTCCAAAATATATACTAATCCAAAAAATCTCATAATCTTAGGTTTATCTCAGAAACCTATACTTAGGGTTAAACTTTTCAAAATTATGAACTTGGCCCAACCCTTATCTCTCTTACTCCTTCCTCCCTTCCACTTCTCATAATTTCCCTTTTTTTTCCAAAGTCTCTATTTTCTCATTATAATTAAATAAATCCAATGAATTACTACTATTTAAATATTAAAATACTAATATTATAGATTTAATCTAGTTTTCTCCCTACACTCCATGATGCTAACCATGCACCCTTCATCACATATTTATTTAGTTAAACCATAATAACTAAATAAGTTGCACACAATTATAATTAAATAAAACACCGAAAATTAATATAAATAACCAATAATTCAAAATAAAATAATTACTCCCTCTGTTCCTTTTTAAGTGTCTATTTCTGGTAAAATATTCGTTTCTTTTTAATTGTCACTTGCAAAATTCAAGGTAGTATTAATTGTAATTTTGTCAAAATTATCCCTAATTAATTATTAGAGAGAGAGAGAGAGAGAGAGAGAGAGAGAGAAAGTAAAATGAATGTAATAAATAATTAGAAGTATTATAGGTAAAACAAGAATTATTGTTTGAAAAGTAAGAATAATGATTAGTTTCCGTGGTATGTGTAAAAAGTCAAAAAATGACACTTAAAAAGGAACTGAGGGAGTAATAAAATTGGGCTGTTACAGAGAGTGCATCCAACCACAGGTGATGACAAGTAGGTGGGGCCAGTGGCGGAACTGAGGGGGGACGTGGGAAGGCCACGGCCACCCCTCAACTTTTTTTTTAATTCATATATATTAAATTACTAAAACATCCTTATTTTAAATTAAAATTTATTTTTCTTTTTTCTTTTTCATTCAAAGTTAGGTTAAAATACAGATAAGGTAAAAAACTCTTACCTTTCCTTTCTTTCTCATATGGGTTTGCTACCGGCACCGGAATCGGAACAGATTAAAGAGATCGGCATCTAACAGGTAAAAAACTTTATTCATTCTTCTTTTATAAAAAGTAACAAATTAAAGTGATTGTTTGATTTGTGTTTTTGAGATTTTTAGGGTTCTTCTTTCTTGATGTGTTAAAATAATCTATATGAGGTTTATTAAGCCAATTCATAACACTGTAATTTACAAATATAGTTATACACTGTAATAAGGTTTATTTAATCATTGTTGATGCTAATTTCTAATAGTGAAGTTACCGGTATTTGAAAACGGATTAAAGTTGATTAATTAAGTTTATTAATTTTTTTCTCTTTTAATTTTTATGTTCTCTAAATTGATTTTTGGATCTGATATGATATTATAGGAAGAGTAAAGATGAATAATAGGAAAATTGATTCTTTTTTCAAAAGGAAAGCATGTGAAATTGAAAGAGAAGAGAGAGATGAAGAAATTATAATCCCGACATCCGAATCTGAAACAGTTCTTGAGAATCCAACAATTGAAGAGCATCATGGTTTTGAAAATTCTTTGGAACGCGATCCTGGAAAGCGTCCTCCGATTTGGCAATATCATCAAATCAAGTGGATGCAATACGAAGAGCTTATCTAAAATGGGGTCCATATCAAATTCATTTAGAAAACTATCCTTTGTCCGGTAACGAGGATCATCCGAGAATGTTTCAACATACTTGGTTTAGCATATTTCCATCATGGTTAGAATATTCACCATCTGAAGATGCCGCATATTGCTTACCATGTTACCTTTTTAGCCAAAAACTAAGTGGACGTCCCGGATCACTTGTCTTTATTTCTATGGGTTTTAGAAATTGGAAGAAAGTTAGGAATGGAAAACATTGTTCCTTTCTTAAACACATAGGGAAGGATCCTTGCTCATCACACAACAATGCAATGAAAGCTTGTCAAGACTTGTTGAGTCAAGATGGTCATATTAGAAATGTTATTCAAGTGCAAAGTTCAAGTCAAAGAATGAATAATCGGTTACGAATCAAGACTTCAATTGACACTGTTCGTTGGTTAACACTACAAGCTTGTGCTTTTAGGGGTCACGACGAAAGTAGCAAATCAAGAAATCAAGGTAACTTTCTTGAGTTATTGAAACTTTTAGCATCCTACAATGATGAAGTTGCAAAAGTTGTGTTGGAAAATGCTCCACAAAATTGCAAGTATACTTCACATCAAATTCAAAAAGAGCTCTTGCAAATTCTTTCTAGTAGGGTGAAAAAGAGTATTCGTGAGGAAATTGGTGATTCCAAATTTTGTATCATTGTTGATGAAGCTCCTGATGAGTCAAAAAAGGAACAAATGGCTCTTGTATTAAGATTTGTTGATAAAGTTGGTTTAATACAAGAGAGATTTTTTGATGTGGCACATGTTAAATACACCACATCTTTAACTCTTAAGGAAGCAATATGTGATATACTTTCTCGACACAACCTTGATGTTTCTAACATTCGTGGCCAAGGGTATGATGGTGCTAGCAATATGAGAGGAGAATGGAATGGTTTACAAGCCCTCTTTATGAAGGATTGTCCTTATGTATACTATGTTCATTGTTTTGCTCATCGATTGCAACTTATATTAGTTACATCATCAAGAGAAGTCAAATCTGTTCATAAATTTTTTGAGAAGCTGATCTTTGTTGTGAATGTTGTTTGTTCTTCTACAAAGCGTCATGATGAGTTACAAGCTGCCCAATTAGAAGAAATTACTTATTTGTTAGAGATTGATGAGATTGTAACTGGTAAAGGTGCAAATCAAGTTGGTACATTGAAACGAGCTGGAGATACTCGTTGGGGATCACATTATGATTCAATTTCTAGCTTGATAAACATGTATGAAGCAACTTGTTTAGTTTTAAATTTTTTTGTAAAAGATAGAGGGAGTTATGCTACATGTGGGGATGCAGATAGTTGTTACAATTACTTGAAGGCATTTGATTTTATATTTATTTTGCACTTGATGAAAGAAATCATGGGAATAACAGATATGTTTTGTCAAGCCTTACAAAAAAAAAATCAAGATGTAGTTAATGCTATGAACTTGGTTCGTTCAACAAAACATCTTATTCAAGGTTTGAGAGAAAATGGTTGGGATATATTGTTTACTAAAGTGGTATCTTTTTGTGAAAAGCATGGTATTGAGATTCCTGATCTTAATGATGTTCATTCAACAAGATTTGGACGCGCCCGTCTTGAAGAGAATCAAGTCACAATTCAACATTACTTTAAAGTTGAAATCTTTTTCACTACCATTGACAAACAGTTACAAGAGTTGAATAGAAGATTCAGTGAGCAGGCAATGGATTTGTTAACTCTTTCTTGTTCTTTATCTCCTAAGGATTGATATAAAGCTTTTAGCATTGATACTATTTGTTCTTTAGTTGAAAAATATTATCCTATGGATTTTAGTGATCAAGAGAAGAATAATTTGCAATTTCAACTCCAACATTTTCTATTTGTTGCTCGTCAAGCATCAAACTTGAATAATTTATCAACTATTCAAGAACTATGTTCATGTTTGGTTGCATCTGGACAGGCTGAAACTTACTTCTTGATTGATAGACTACTTCGTCTTATCATGACTCTTCCCGTTTCTACGGCCACAACTGAGAGGTCTTTTTCAGTAATGATAATTATTAAGACTAAGTTGAGAAACAAGATGGATGATGGGTTTCTTGGAGATAGCATGACAGTATATTGAAAGGGAGATTAGTGCAAACATTAGTTCGGAGTCAATTATTGACGATTTCAAGTCACTCGGAACGCGTAAAGCATTACTTTAAGGTAGTTTTAAGTCATGTAATTTAAATTTTTAGTAATTAACTTTGTATTTATTTTAACTTTAGTGTTTTATTTAAAATACTATTTACATTTTATTTATAATCTTTATTTTACGTTAGCGGTCATCTCAAATTTTTTTATCTGGGTCATCCCAATTTTTTTTATCTGGCTCCGCCACTGGGTGGGGCTCCATATAGTGCATGCTATGAGAGAATACCTTTTATATTTGGTTGACACTTCCATTTTTGTGGACAAGAGTGCCGCATATACAAATTTTGTTTACCCATGGTACTTCATGGATTTCGAGTGAATCCATGAGTTTCGAGTGAATCCATGAGTATAATTGGGAGGGTGCTTTTTGATCTACCTGTACTCGAAGTTGAGAGATGGTTGTATGTGGAGGGCGAAGTAAATCATATGCAGTGTGACACTATTGGCGATAATAATTTATTGGTATTTCAATGTTTCTTTTGTCATTTTGATTTTATCTTTGCAAAACCATTCCTGATAATTGTGTGATCTAAACTTTTCATTTCAGACTTGGATCCTCCGGCACTTCTCGCGCCTCTTCGGTTGGGCGAGTGTTGAGACTTACACTGAGAATATGTCGCGTGTTACTGCTTTTTCCATGCTCAGTGAGAACCAGGCGACTTAGCCTTTCATAGTGTATCGTTTGGTTGCCGAGGACGTGCACTTCAACAACTATGTCGATCACCTTCAGACGCGCCCATTTGATGAGATAATGTTATTCTATGAATGGTTGACCTGCGGATCACGTCTCACTGCTCCTCATGCCCGAGCACATCATGCGGAAGTTTGGCTACACTCAGACCATTGCCAGACACCCTGTTGTCTCTGCTCCTTCTGCTTTGACACGCAGGCAAATAGATGACATGTTTGATGATTATGAGAGTCATATGGTACCAGAGGAGGCACAAAGTATCATAGCCGTGAAAGACTGAAGCTACATCAAAGGGTATATCAGATGGTTCTTCAGGGTGTCACATTCATACATGGTGCATGCTGCTCTAGAAGACCTACATATGCCAGCTCATCAGGAGATTAAAGGAGGAGCAAAAACAGTTAGAGCATGCTAAGGATATCTTACCTAGATGTCATTGCATTGTAGAGATTTCACAGACAGGTCCTAGATGCCATCATGACGGAGGTACGGGGGGCATTGATGATGGAGAAAACGCTGGAGGACGGGGGGATTGATGACCAAGGAGGAAGAGGAGGCAAAGGACGTAGAGGAGAGCGCTGGAGGACGGGAAGATTGATGATCGAGGAGGAAGATGAGGCATAGAAGGTAAATGAGAGGTAGTCAAACATACATAGTAGTATATCATGCTACTTTATTGGCCTCAGTTGTATGACATTTTTGACATTTATTGGTCTCAGTAGTACTATGAAATTTTTGGATAATCTAGATTTGCGTACGTTTATTTTTTATTTTTTATTATATGGTATAGTTTAAATTTGCATCTAAGTACACGTAAACATAACATAACATGAAAAGTCTTGTTTGGATACGTTACAGAGATGCATCTCCGTAATATTCACGAAGACGCATCTTCGGTCCAATTTACGTGTATAATGACTTATGAGTGTGATGTATAGTATGTTTTAAATTGTTACGAAGATGCATCTCTAGAATATGTCAATGTTTAATCAGAATTTGGTGCGTCCGGAGATGCATCTCCTAAATCTATGGGCATTTAAATAATTTCGCGTGGTGGTTAAGAAACATAAAAGGGTGCATTAAGAAATCTTCGTTAGTTTTTAATATTATCACTTTATCTACGAATAAAAAATTAGGGAATTTCTTAATGCACATTATATATTACTTACACACCACGCGAAAATATTAAAATGCTCTCAGATTCCGAAGATGCATCTTCGAACGCACCCCAAACACACACTTCATTCGTTTTTGAATCACGTCCCAATTTTATAAATAAATTTATTCCAGATATGCATCTTCGAAAAGTTTTTGGAATGTATTTCAGGAATCTGTTGGAAAAAAAAGAGAAGTCTATAAGGTAGCAGAACCATAACTATTAAATTGTTAAAAATATTTGCCTTCAATTATATCTATCTAAAAAGTATAGTAGTTTAAAGATGTGACCAAATTTACTCATTTCTCGGTTAGCTACTTTACTCTTTTGAAGAGTTTTATGATCTTCATATTAATATTTATCAACCACTGCGTGTTGTCTTCATCGGGTCCATTTATACTATGCTTCAATGTTATTAATATGCACCTACATATTTTCATATTGTCTTCAACTTCCTTATTTGAAATATAATGTCCATTTTTCCTATTTTCATTTGGATCAACAAGTTCTGCTATCTTATAGACTTCTGTTTTGTTTTATTTTTAGTGGAGTGTGATTCAAAAACGAATGAAGTGTATGTATTTGGTGCGTCCGAAAATATATCTTCAAAATTTAAAGGATATTTTAATATTTTTTTACATTTTAATATTTTGGCGTAGTGTGTAAATAATATATAGAATATATTAAAAAAATCCGAAAAATGATAACAATATTTAATATTGGTGAAATGCATGTTAACATTATTTAGAATTTCTAGACTGATTAACCATTATTAATAGTGATTAACAATCTATTTTTAAAAAAAATCAAAAATACATAAAAAAAAATTCTTCTTTCTTATTACATACTCCCTCGGTACTAATTTATAAAAAAAATTAATATTTCGTATTTATTAAAAAAAAATAGATTTGTATCTTTTTTAAAATATATTTTATCGAAATATATAAAAATAATTTTGATTGATTGTTATTTATAAAAAATAAAAAAAATACAATTTAAATTTAATTTTATCTTAAAAAAGATAAAAGAAATTAGAATAAAATAATTAAATTAAATAAAATTAATAATTTTTTAATAATTTTTACATGAAAAATGAATATTTTTTTTTATAAATTGATACGGAGTAAATAAAAATTTAAATAAGTTGAAGTGCAAAAATTCACCAGAATCAAGACAGACTTCAAGAAGCACTAATGGCAGTACTTACAAATTAAACGTGACCTCCTTGCCAATTAAGTAAATCTTCCTCGGCTAAAAACCCCATTGTTGGAGAGAATTTTTTTTAATGATAAAAACTATTTAAAGTCTCCAAAAATCACAAAATTCAACAAAATCCAGTTTATGAAATTAACCTTTTTTTAAAAAAATATCACAATGCATTATATAGGTTGGAAGGAAAAGTTTTGGTTGAATACTATACTCAATTAAAAAAGTCTGAATTATCCAAATTGTATATCAGGGGATTGATTTAAATTAAATAAAAAATATTGATTGAATACTAAAAAAATTCATGATAAAAAGTTTTTTTAAATCTTAATTGAATACATCCTTTGAAATCAAGTGATTGAAATGATACCCCAGCTCCCCACAAGGTTATTATTACATCAAGAATCATATATAATTCCACTTATGCCCTTGTGGATCCATATCATTACATTGTTACTCAATTGAACAAGAATGCATTTTCATTTTCATGAGGTTTTTAGGGAGTGGATAGAAAATTTCCAATGAAAATTGATATTGTTTACACTGTCAGACTATATATTGATTAGAATGAAAAGTTAAAATTTGATACCATCCACATTGAACCTAACAGAGAATTATGTACATTCATGGTGAAGACAATAATAGAACAACATATTATAGACCAGAGAATAACACAAAGTTAATCATCTTTTGACTAGGCCTTCCTGGAAGGAATAAATATTAATCAACTTCTCTTTTACCTGAATATCGATAGGTATTGCGGTTTGCCTTTTATCTCAAAATTTCATTCTTTTTGCAGGTCCTTGATCAATTATCGGATCAACTGTAGGTGCTTGCGACTCAGTTGCTTCCTGAGTTTCAGGGCCTTTCTCAGTTTCTGCTGTTGAAGGCGGAACATACCCTTCTGGAAATGGTGGTGGAGGTGGAGCTGGCGGAAGCTGCAGCAGCAAGTAAACACTCGCTTACAATCAGCTATTTCTTTAGTCTTAGATAGTTAAATGTAGTAAAACTATAATTATATTCTAGGTTTAACCTTAGTTTACATTTATCAACTCACAATCACAGCTACTTGATTAAATTCCTATATTTATGACTAGCCATGATGGGCAAAACCTCTCATTTATTGTTACAAAATTAAACATAAAGAGGATCACCATCTTTTAAGCACTTTTTCTACCTTGCAAATAAATTTTTGACAACACAGGGCAAAGAGAAAACAATAGTTCTATACCCTGATGAATTAACAAAGAAGTCAGGTTTTTTATGGGCCGAGGCTTGGGTTCTTCTTATGGCTAGATCCAATCTCTTGGCTCTGTGGAAAGGAGAAACAATATTCATGTTCTTCCTTTCAGGAAAGAAAGATTAGGATAACCCTATTCAGTATTCACTGCACTTTTCTTTAAAAAACAGGAAAATATTTTTTTTTTAAAAAGGCTTGAATAATATTAATCCCACTGTCATCCACTCATCCTAGAATGAAAGGGATAATTTCATAGTTCTTGGAATTTGAATAAAATGATACTCCTGATTTTAAATGTGTAGCAGCCAACCTTATTAGAGCTACAGTGGGATAACACATCGCAACATGGTCTCTCTATACTTAAATTTTATATGATAATTTATACTGCAGATGTACTCATGAATAGTATGAATGGTAACCAATGAGGAGTCAGAATATACCCAAAGAAGCCTGAGGTTTAAAATAGACTAGTTAGACAGAACAACATAAACGAGACCAGCACATGAAGAACAGTGGATGTAAAGTCAGATACGAAAAACAAAGATATTTAACAAAATCGGTACGAACAACAAACCTCACAAAATGCACAAAAACAAATTTTTTTATTTGTCTTCTTAATAATAGATATTAATTAAAAATAGAAAATGTAAAATTTGGTTTTGCAGATATCACCACATCTTTCGTGGATGTTAGGAATCTGTGAAATAAACCATCTTCTATAATAGTTCAATCTATTTCATGAACAACTACATAAAATTTGGTTTTAATTCAATTTTACCCTTTTATTGTTTTTATTAAAATTGCTATAAACTTCAAATGATATGCTACATAATTGTTTGAAAAGGAAACAGCGGAAAGTTGTATAACAACTCACCTTGCGTTGCAAAGATGCAAGAATATGATCCACTCGTTTAATTTCTTTTAAGTCAATTGTCTCCTTAGCTGCCTTCGGTTCTGGCAATGTAGTCTCCTTTTCAGAATCAACTAACCCAGGCAAAAGAAACACAATTCAGTTAATGTGCACAGAATCAATAAAATATCCTTGCTTAAAATCTCAACAAGAACATGAACTACAAGCAAGCAGAACATAAGATATAACAAACTCATGACATATCAGATGGCTTAAATGAAATAACCTAAACCTCAACTAAGTTTCTTGTAACTAAAGGTCCACACAGCCACAATACAATTCTTCAAACCCTGCCATGTTTCTATCACATTTTTATACCGGGTTTAAAAAGGTCCACAGCCACAATATGGGTCGGGACAGCAAAATATTTTCCGTCTCCCCGACAACAACACGACCGCAATTAAAACTACATTTTCTACTGTACTTCTCATCCATATAAAAAATTTCAATGCGGACGCAAATTTAAACCTTGTCTCCTTGGGAAACAAATATGATCTAATTTTTCCAAAAATCGAGCTTACCATATCCTATCTTCTCCAACTTAGAGGCAGCTGTAGTAAATGCCTTTTGAATATAATAAAGTGCCCTTCCCTACAAGATCAATATCACAGACATTATTGAAAATACCACTCAATAAATTCAAAATAAGAAAACTATTACTAAAAGTAAAACTAGAAAAGCCTACAAGATTTATTCAAAACACTGACATTCCATATTGAAGGCGTGTCCAGTGATCCGGGCGTACCGGTCTTGCAACATGTCTTACAAAGACATAACACTAATCATACACATGTAATTTTCGTTGTCTTAAATTATTACTGTTGTCTACGTGTCAGTGTCATGTTTGTGGTTCGGGTTCCTATTTCATATCAAGAAGGTTTGTTGAATAAAAGCATTTAGCGAACATTGTAGCACCGTGTCGGGGGCTTCATAGATAGAAAAACAAAACTTACAACTCGAGCAGCAAAAACATTGGACAACTGTGGAGATTGATAAATAGAACCATCCAAGATGTAATAAGCAAGCATTGGAGTAACTTTATCAGGGCTATCTCTCTTCTGTTTCCGAATAATGAAAAGGTGAGGTTCCATAACTTCACTCAGCACATACTCTATACCCGTCATTTTCCTAAACCAAAACCCTAATAATCATTAGATTGAAAATAGAGATTGATTGAAAGTGAATAATAGGTTAAAACTCACGTGAGTTGAGAGGGATCGAGTGGGTGAAGAGATCGCATTCGAATTTGTTCGTTGTTGCAAGTCCAGTCGTAGAACGGTGATAAAGCGAAGTAATCGAAGACGAGGTTGCGATCGAGAGGGTAAGTGTTTAGCCATAACTGGTCTCTGAAGCATATCCCGGTCATGTCTGTTCCTGGTGGTTGCGCCATTGGGACTCCGCCGTCTAACATCCCGCCTCCCGGTGCCGCCATCTTCGGTAACGCTTCTCTTTCTGTTGTGAATCTTACACTTGTTTCACTACAATGTGTAAAAAAAGAGATACAATTTGGTCCGGTAGAATTTATACTCAAAATTATGAGTTTATGAGTGCGAATGTGTGATTATGACCGGCAAATATGTGATTTCAACAAGTGATTTTGTTTCCAACTATGCACATAATAGTCTTGAATTTTGTGATGTATAGGTTAGATAAACTTTCAAAGTGGAGTACTTTGTTAAAAAGAAGAATCTGAAGCTTAATTCTATTTTATTATTTGATTTTTGGACTTAGTTATTTTGGATTTAGTTTATTTTAGGTAATGTTTCTAAAAAAATCTTGTAATATTTTGAGTATCTAGATATTTTTTAGGATTGTAATATTTTCTAGAATACTCTTTAAATATCAAAGTTGAGAACGGTCTAGAATTAATGTGTTTAGAGTTCTCCTTAGAGTCCTATAAATAGAGATGTAATCCTACACTTTTGCATCAAGCAAAAAAAATACAAAGTTCTCTCTTCCATAAATAATTCTCCTACCTATCAATTTTCTATTCAAGCCTCTAATATTCCCACACACTTTTCCTAAACACAAAAAACGTTTATTTCCAACAAAGTGGCCTTAGAGCTTCAAGATCCTAAAAAAATGGTTAATGGAGGTTTCCCTTTCCAAATGATGATGCTCACAAAGAACAATTATGACAATTGGAGTATTAAGATGAAGGCGCTACTAGGAGCTCAAGATGTGTGGGATATTGTTGAGAAAGACTTCAAGGAGCAAGATGAAGCCCCGCTAAGCCAAGGTGTAAAGGAGACATTGAAGGAGTCAAGAAAGAGAGACAAGAAAGCTTTCTTCCTCATTTATCAAACGGTGGATGAAGATATATTTGAGAAGATCTCTAATGCAACAACAGCCAAAGAAGCATAGGACAAACTTCAAACTTGCAACAAAGGAGTGGAACATGTGAAAAAGATTCATCTTCAAACTCTTAGAGGTGATTTTGAACGTTTATTTATGGAAGAGTCTGAGTCAATTTCTTATTCTTTTTCTCAAGTATTGGTCGTAGTCAATAAACTTAAAAGAAATGGTGAAGATGTTGATGAAGTGAAAGTCATGGAGAAAATACTTCGCACTTTAAATCCAAGTTTTGACTTCATTGTTACAAACATTGAAGAAAACAGAGATTTAAAGACCATAACTATTGAACAATTCATGTGTTCCTTACAAGCATACGAAGAAAAACAAAAGAGAAAAATTAAACAAAAGGAGACTATGGAAAAACTAGTACAAATCAAAATAAAGGAAACAAACTATGTGAATTACAAGAGTCAAAGAGGATGAGGTCGTGGCCAAGATCGTGGGCGTGAACAAGGACATGTAGGAGAAGGAAGAGGCGGTTACAACAAATACTCTAACAATGGAGAAAGAAGTTGGAATCCACAAGCAACAAAAGGTCGTGGAAGAGGAAATTCATGGTCGAGGTGTGACAAATCACAAATCAAGTGCTTCAACTGCAACAAGATCGGTCACTATGCATCTGATTGTAGATTCTCGAAGAAGGTTGTGGAGAAAGTTAACGTTGTAGAAGAAAAAGGCGGAGAAGAAGAAACTTTATTGCTCGCGTGTCAAAACCAAGTTGAAGAGAAAAGAAACAAATGGTACCTTGACACCGGCGCAAGCAATCACATGTGCGGCGATCGAAGCATGTTCGTAGAGATCAATGAAGCGACAACTGACAATGTCTCATTTGGAGATGACTCAAAGATACCGGTCAAAGGCAAAGGTAAAATTCTTATATGCTTAAAGAATGGGAGTTGTAACACCCTTCTAAAATACCCCAATAATTAATTAAAATAACAAAATATAAATCAGAGTAAATATGCAGTTCAAGGGTGTCACACAATTATTTCACACCATTTTCCAAAATATCCTGTCATGCTCATTTATTTAATCAAAATAAAACATTTGCATAATACGCAGCGGATACAAACTAACAACATTCAAACCATGTAATACATTACATGTAAAGTTGTTCAACAACTAAAAGAAAACATAGTAAAAACATCCCATCCCGATGTTACATCTATCAGAGCATGACCCACTAAGGACTACACTAGACTCCAAGGACTAGCTTCTATTCAATCACTGCTCGTTACCTGAAAACATAGTTGTAAGGGTGAGTTCCTCAATCGATATAATAAGCATTATAAAATATCATGTAATGCTAAGTAATATAACACATATCATCACCCTAATCAGATTACACATATTCAGCAACGGCAATATCAACTCATAATCATCACCATCATCATACTCAAACTCAAAACAACCATAAAACACACGTATAATATTGGAATACATCCATTCATATTATACGCTATACATACATATATTATGCAATGAGACTCCATGCATGCGGTACCGACTATTTGTGAACATATAGTTCAACCTCACCGACCAAATCCAGGTACGGCTACCAAGCTCACTAGTCCCACTCATTTGAGACCTAGTGACTCACATCACTAATTCCTCACCATGGGAATTAGCTACCACCCCAAGGGCTATGCTATGCACGCTAAATCACCTAGCATGCAAACATCAACAACAATCCACAATAACTCATCACTAATTCCTCACCATGGGAATTAGCTACCACCATAAAGGCCACAACATGCATGCTAATCACCTAGCAATGCTACATCATCAACAACAATTCAAGAATAGATATATGCTCACACTCTAAGCCATAAAACAGTCTATTCACAAATGCACACATAACTGACACATTCACAGCATCATGCATACCATCACACATCATCAGTATTTTATCACATAAGCATATCATATCATGCCAAATAACAACCACAGTATTAGCACACTCTACTAATACCTATACTACTCAAAACAACGGGAAATGATCCTTAATATATCATACATCATCTGAATTACGTTACTCAGCTGAACAGTTAAAAACTGCACAACAACAGCTCAGGAAAATCACAATCCTGCCCATACGCGTATTGCCTAGTCCCATACGCGTATGGCCCATTTCTCAGCCAATCCCATACGCGTACCACCCATCTCATACGCGTATGCTACGCGTACCACATCCCCATACGCGTACCAACAGAGACCAAAACACGTTCAAAACATCATCTTCCTCATCCATACGCGTATTGCCTAGTGCCATACGCGTACCATGCCATCTCATACGCGTATTGCCTAGTGCCATACGCGTATGACCAGAAACCAGAATTTCCAGATCTGCAATGGCTTTCTCTGCTACGAGATCTATCCGATTCAACCTTCCACAGTCCAATTTTTCACAATAATCGTTCATATCATCTAACACGAATCATAACCTATTCGATTTCACCAATTCCAACACTTTTACATCTAATTCCTACGAATTCCTTTCAATCGTAACCCAAATTTTCATTCATCCAATATTTCACAATTTTCATCATGCATTATTCAAATCAGGGACAAATCAATAGTCTATCACTACCCATGACATGTTATCCCATAATACCCGTTAATCGACGATAAACCCCCCTTACCTGAGTTAATCCGGCGAATCTTGTAGCTTCAAGCTCTTCCTCTCTTCAACCCTCGTTCTCTGGCTCTCTTTGCCCTTTTCCACTTTTCTGTCCCTTTTTCCTTTTTCACGTGAAAAATAAACCCTTTTACTAAATGGAACCTTTTACTGATTTCTACTTTTATTCCAATAAAATAATAACCCAATAATAATAATAATTCCAATAATAATCCAATTATTAAATTAAATTAATAAATATTATATTAATTTAAATTAAATAATTATCCTTATTTCATCGGGGTGTTACAACTCTCCCCCACTAAAAGAGTTTTCGTCCTCGAAAACATACCTCAAGCGAATTACTCCGGATAAGACTCCTTCATCTGACTCTCAAGTTCCCAAGTCACATTGCCACCTGCTGGTCCTCCCCAAGCTACCTTTACCAAAGCAATCTCTTTACCCCGCAACTGCTTCAACTCTCGATCCTCGATCCTCATAGGTGATGTTTCAACAGTCAGGTTATCTCTCACCTGTACATCATCTATTTGGACGACATGCGACGGATCATGAATGTACCTCCTCAACTGAGACACATGAAAAACCTCATGCAAATTCGCAAGTGACGGCGGTAAAGCGATACGATAGGCTACCTCCCCTATCCTTTCCAAAATCTGATAAGGACCAATAAATCGAGGTGTCAACTTCTTCGACTTCAAAGCTCGACCCACACCAGTTATCGGAGTAACACGAAGAAACACATGATCTCCCTCCTGAAACTCAAGTGACTTCCTCCTCTTGTCGTGATAACTCTTCTGACGACTCTGAGCAATTCTCATCTTCTCCTGAATCATCTTAATCTTTTCCGTAGTTTGTTGAACAATCTCCGGTCCAACCACAGCACTCTCACCGGACTCATACCAACATAAAGGTGTCCGACATCTCCTACCATACAAAGCTTCAAACGGTGCCATACCAATGCTCGAATGAAAACTATTGTTGTAGGTAAACTCAATCAAAGGTAAGTAACAATCCCAAGCACCTCCCTTTTCCAAAACACAAGCTCTCAAAAGATCCTCTAATGACTGAATCGTCCTCTCAGTCTGACCATCAGTCTGCGGATGATATGCAGAACTCAATCTCAGCTTAGTCCCCAAAGCCCTCTGCAAACCTTCCCAAAACTTCGATGTAAATCTAGGATCTCTGTCCGAAACAATACTCGACGGAATACCATGCAAACTTACAATCTTCTCAATATACAACTCAGTTAATCTCTCTAACGGATAATCCATTCTGATCGGAATGAAATGAGCCGACTTCGTCAATCTATCCACAATCACCCAAATAGCTTCAAAATTCTTACTTGTCCTCGATAAACCAGAAACAAAATCCATACTGATACTATCCCACTTCCACTCTGGAATAGCCAACGGTTGCATTAGCCCAGACGGCTTCTGATGCTCAATCTTTGACTTCTGACAAGTCAAACAAGAATAAACAAAACTCGCAATTTCTCTTTTCATTCCCGGCCACCAAAATAACTTTTTCAAATCATGATACATCTTCGTAGCTCCAGGATGAATACTCAAGCCACTACGATGTCCTTCCTCCAGGATACTCTTCTTAAGTTCGGTAACATCCGGAATACATACCCGATTACCAAATTTCAAAACACCATTCTCATCAACTCTGAATTCACCACCTTGACCTTGATTCACTAGAGTCAACTTATCAACCAAAAGCACATCGGATTTCTGACCCTCTCTAATCTCATCCAGAATACCACTCGTTAACCTCAACATTCCCAATTTAACACTATTGTGAGTACTCTCACACACCAAACTCAAGTCTCTAAACTGCTCAATTAAATCCAATTCCTTAACCATTAACATAGACATATGCAATGATTTCCGACTCAATGCATCAGCCACTACGTTTGCTTTACCCGGATGGTAATTCAAACCAAAGTCATAATCCTTCAGAAACTCTAACCATCTCCTCTGTCTCATATTCAGCTCTTTCTGATCAAACAAATACTTTAAACTCTTATGGTCACTGAAAACCTCAAATCTTGACCCATACAAGTAATGCCTCCACAACTTCAGAACAAATACCACAGCTGCCAACTCTAAATCGTGCGTCGGATAGTTCCTTTCATGAATCCTCAGTTGTCTCGAAGCATAAGCTATAACCTGCTTATTCTGCATCAACACACCTCCCAAACCCAACAATGAAGCATCACAGAAAACCTCAGATAGTTCTGACGGACTCGGTAATATCAGAATAGGAGCAGTAGTTAACCTTCTCTTTAACTCTTGGAAACCTTCTTCACATTTTGAGTCCCAAACAAACGCTTGCCCCTTTCTAGTCAACATCGTTAACGGTAACGCCAACTTAGAAAATCCCTCGATGAACTTCCTATAATAACCAGCTAAACCAAGAAAACTCCTTATCTCAGAAACTGACTTCGGAGCTTCCCACTTAGATACCGCTTCTATCTTAGAAGGATCAACAGCAACACCACCTCTTGAAATCACATGACCAAGAAAACTAACCTCTTCTAACCAAAATTCACACTTGGATAGTTTAGCAAATAACTTCTTTTCTCGTAGAACTCCTAAAACCACTCTCAAATGCTCAGCATGCTCTTCTTCAAATTTTGAATACACCAAAATATCGTCAATAAACACCACAACAAACTGATCTAGGTACGGATGGAAAATCCTATTCATATACTCCATGAATACTCCAGGCGCATTAGTCACACCAAAAGGCATTACAGAATACTCATAGTGTCCATACCTCGTCCTGAAAGCAGTCTTCTGAATATCCTCAGTTTTCACACGTATCTGATGATATCCCGACCTCAAATCTATTTTGCTGAACACACTCGCACCAACCAACTGATCCATCAAATCATCAATCCTCGGCAAAGGATACCGATTCTTGATCGTCACTTTATTCAGTTGCCTGTAGTCCACACACAACCTCATAGTACCTTCTTTCTTCTTAACCAATAACACTGGTGCACCCCACGGTGACACACTCGGACGAATAAATTTCTTATCCAACAGATCTTCCAACTGGCTCTTCAATTCAGTTAACTCAACAGCAGACATACGGTACGGAGCCATCGATATCGGCCTAGTACCAGGTACCAAATCAATCGAGAACTCAACTTCACGTTCTGGCGGTAATTCATTCACTTCTTCAGGAAACACATCAGGAAAATCACACACCACGGCTAGATCGCCAATCACCAGTTTGTCTTTAGCCTCCAAAGTCGCTAACAGCATAAACAACTCTGCCCCACCTGCTACTTCCTCATTCACCTGCCTTGCTGATAGAAACAAATCCTTACCTTCCTCAATCTCAGGAAATATCACAGTCTTATCAAAACAATTGATAGAAACTCGGTTAAACACCAACCAGTTCATACCCAAGATAACATCAATCTGCACTAATGGGAGACACACAAGGTCTATCCCAAAGTCTCTACCAAAAATACTCAAAGAACAATTTAAACAAACTGAAGTAGTAGTCACTGAACCCTTCGCAGGAGTATCAATCACCATACTTCCAAGCATCTCAGATATCTCTAACTTAAGTTTCACAGCACAATCCAAAGATATAAAGGAATGAGTTGCACCTGTGTCAATAATAGCTACAAGAGGAAAGCCATTAATATAACACGTACCTCAGATCAAACGATCATCTGCAGCAGTCTCAGAACCCGATAAAGCAAAGACCTTGCCTCCCGACTGGTTCTCTTTCTTCGGCTTAGGACATTGTGGGCTGATATGACCCACCTCTCCACAGTTGAAACAAATCATAGTCTTCAACCGGCACTCTGCAGCCAAGTGACCACCCTTGCCACACTTGAAACACTTCTTCTCAGCACTGGTACACTCATGGAAACGATGTCCAGCCTGACCACATCTGTAACACTTAGCAGGGGCACTGGAGTCTCCCCCACTAGGCCTCTTCATCCCACTCTGTCTCTGGAAACCTTTGCCAGCTGCATACGGTTTCCCACGATCATTCTGATTCTTGCCTTTCCTATTAACCCTTTGCTGATAGCTCTCTGCTCTAGCCTTGGAATCCTGTTCAAAAATCCTGCAACAGTCAACCAAATCAGAAAACACTCTGATCCGCTGATACCCAATAGCCTGCTTGATCTCGGGACGCAACCCGTTCTCAAACTTCACACATTTTGAAAATTCCCCAGTAGCCTCGTTATAGGGAGTGTAATACTTTGACAGCTCTGTGAACTTAGCAGCATACTCAGTAACAGACCTGTTACCCTGCTTCAATTCCAAGAACTCTATCTCTTTCTTTCCTCTAACATCCTCTGGGAAATACTTCCTCAGGAATCTCTCTCTGAACACAGCCCAAGTGATCTCAGCATTCCCAGCAGTTTCCAACTCAGTGCGGGTAGCAACCCACCAATCATCTGCTTCCTCTGACAGCATATGCGTACCGAACCTGACCTTCTGGTTATCGGCACACTCAGTCACTCGGAAGATTCTCTCGATCTCCTTCAACCACTTTTGAGCGCCATCTGGATCGTATGCTCCCTTGAACATTGGAGGATTGTTCTTCTGGAACTCACTCAGTTGACGAACAGCTCCCATTCCCACGACATTCGGATTCCCTCCAAGTACTCCAGCTAGCATACCCAGAGCCTCAGCAATTGCAGCATCGTCTCTACCTCTTCCAGCCATCTCTATTCTGAAAACCCAACAAGCTAAAACAATAAGTACTGATAGGGTTACACAACACCTATCCCGTACAGGAAACAGAATAATTACGACTCGACTCGACCGACTATGCTCTGATACCACTAATGTAACACCCTTCTAAAATACCCCAATAATTAATTAAAATAACAAAATATAAATCAGAGTAAATATGCAGTTCAAGGGTGTCACACAATTATTTCACACCATTTTCCAAAATATCCTGTCATGCTCATTTATTTAATCAAAATAAAACATTTGCATAATACGCAGCGGATACAAACTAACAACATTCAAACCATGTAATACATTACATGTAAAGTTGTTCAACAACTAAAAGAAAACATAGTAAAAACATCCCATCCCGATGTTACATCTACCAGAGCATGACCCACTAAGGACTACACTAGACTCCAAGGACTAGCTTCTATTCAATCACTGCTCGTTACCTGAAAACATAGTTGTAAGGGTGAGTTCCTCAATCGATATAATAAGCATTATAAAATATCATGTAATGCTAAGTAATATAACACATATCATCACCCTAATCAGATTACACATATTCAGCAACGGCAATATCAACTCATAATCATCACCATCATCATACTCAAACTCAAAACAACCATAAAACACACGTATAATATTGGAATACATCCATTCATATTATACGCTATACATACATATATTATGCAATGAGACTCCATGCATGTGGTACCGACTATTTGTGAACATATAGTTCAACCTCACCGACCAAATCCAGGTACGGCTACCAAGCTCACTAGTCCCACTCATTTGAGACCTAGTGACTCACATCACTAATTCCTCACCATGGGAATTAGCTACCACCCCAAGGGCTATGCTATGCACGCTAAATCACCTAGCATGCAAACATCAACAACAATCCACAATAACTCATCACTAATTCCTCACCATGGGAATTAGCTACCACCATAAAGGCCACAACATGCATGCTAATCACCTAGCAATGCTACATCATCAACAACAATTCAAGAATAGATATATGCTCACACTCTAAGCCATAAAACAGTCTATTCACAAATGCACACATAACTGACACATTCACAGCATCATGCATACCATCACACATCATCAGTATTTTATCACATAAGCATATCATATCATGCCAAATAACAACCACAGTATTAGCACACTCTACTAATACCTATACTACTCAAAACAACGGGAAATGATCCCTAATATATCATACATCATCTGAATTACGTTACTCAGCTGAACAGTTAAAAACTGCACAACAACAGCTCAGGAAAATCACAATCCTGCCCATACGCGTATTGCCTAGTCCCATACGCGTATGGCCCATTTCTCAGCCAATCCCATACGCGTACCACCCATCTCATACGCGTATGCTACGCGTACCACATCCCCATACGCGTACCAACAGAGACCAAAAGACGTTCAAAACATCATCTTCCTCATCCATACGCGTATTGCCTAGTGCCATACGCGTACCATGCCATCTCATACGCGTATTGCCTAGTGCCATACGCGTATGACTAGAAACCAGAATTTCCAGATCTGCAATGGCTTTCTCTGCTACGAGATCTATCCGATTCAACCTTCCACAGTCCAATTTTTCACAATAATCGTTCATATCATCTAACACGAATCATAACCTATTCGATTTCACCAATTCCAACACTTTTACATCTAATTCCTACGAATTCCTTTCAATCGTAACCGAATTTTTCATTCATCCAATATTTCACAATTTTCATCATGCATTATTCAAATCAGGGACAAATCAATAGTCTATCACTACCCATGATATGTTATCCCATAATACCCGTTAATCGACGATAAACCCCCCTTACCTGAGTTAATCCGGCGAATCTTGTAGCTTCAAGCTCTTCCTCTCTTCAACCCTCGTTCTCTGGCTCTCTTTGCCCTTTTCCACTTTTCTGTCCCTTTTTCCTTTTTCACGTGAAAAATAAACCCTTTTACTAAATGGAACCTTTTTACTGATTTCTACTTTTATTCCAATAAAATAATAACCCAATAATAATAATAATTCCAATAATAATCCAATTATTAAATTAAATTAATAAATATTATATTAATTTAAATTAAATAATTATCCTTATTTCATCGGGGTGTTACAGGAGTCATCAATTCATATTCAATGTCTATTATGTTCCTAACATGAATAATAATATTTTGAGCTTGGGACAATTATTAGAGAAAGACTATGACATCCATTTGAAAGAACATAGTATTTTCTTAAGAGATTGTAGACATAACTTGATTGCTAAGGTGCCTATGTAAAAGAATAGAATGTTCCTCTTGAACATTCAAAATGATGTTTCAAAGTGTCTCAAGATTTATTATACCGACTCTTCGTGGCTATGACATCTATGATTCAAACATCTCAACTTCGACAGTCTAAAATGTTTGTTAAATAAGGAGATGGTGAGAGGCTTGCCTAGTATAAACCACCCCGTCATACCCCAAAATTTGCCCGTTAATTTTGCAAGACATTTTTCAAGGCACTCCAACTCATTACTCAAGGCATTGATCTTAAAGGAACAAAGACCCAGTACACAGGTGGTCAAATCCAGAAAATGGCTTAAAATGGCTTGCTCGCTAGGCGAGCAAAATCATTCGCCTAGCGAACTCTTCGCTGCACCACTCGCCTAGCGAAGCTTGCGAATACCAGAATTTTTGGGCTTCATTCTGAGCCCATTAGGTCACAAAAACTATTATAAATACCAAGGACCTCATTCAGAAAAAGGAAACGAAAACGGGAGATAGAGAGAAGGCACAGCAAACCCTGGAGGCTAACCCAGAGAATTCAGAGTAACCCTAAAGGAAACCCTGAAGGAAACTCATCTGCACCAAGGTTATCTCCGCCCAACTCAATCCGGCGCCAACCCTGAGAGTGACTTGCCAATTCAAGGTTGCAATTCAATTGCAAACAGGTTTGCATTACCATTACCGTTTTATGTTCTTAATTTGCATGTGGCATTATGATTGAATTTATAAAAATATCTTAAGTCTTGCATGTGAATTTAAGTATGTATGAATGTCTTGAACGTTTAACCATGTAATTTCTATGATGGATGCCATAGGGTTTGGAGCTTTCTGGAATTGTACTGTTATTAAAACCAGAACCCGCAGCCGCTCGCTAGCACATCGCTAAGCGAGCATGTAGCGAGCATTCGCCAAGCCGTCGCTAGGCGAGGCAGGAGCGAACGTGACAATCGCTGATTTTTCGTTCTGATTTTTTTGCTTATCTGACATGTTTTATTGTAATCATGCATTACTTACCTAACACTATTTCTGTTGTGATGCCTTTTGTTGGGTGCAGCTCTGGACCGCACCCTGATTTGGTATTCTGACCTGTTTGCTGAATTTTGTAAGGGTTCACATACTCCCGAGAAGGTAGCTTGCTAGGTATTACACTTTATTGGTGGGACACCCTTGTGGAGATTCACCCTAATTACCTAATTGATTATAACGTGGACCTAATTACCTAATTGATTACAACTACCTAATTGATTATAAAATATTGCCTTTGAATATGTGATCTTGGACCTCTCTTTGTTGCCTTACGATATTACGGTATTATGGTCATGTCCCGCGAATGTGGGGATACACTTAGCAAAGACCCTTCGATTAAATCATCATGTCCCTATAAAATAAATCATTGTCCCTCGGATGTTGCCTGCGAATATATGATTTTTGTCCCTCGGTGACCCGTCGTTGTAGCCTACGGTTAAATGATGATCGTCCCTTCGAATGCTAAGGTATCCTTATAAATGTTGCCTTCAATGACCAATCGATGACCCTACGATGTCCCTTTTACATCCAAAGGATAAAACTGCTTACTTCTCAATAGTAAGGATAGTTTACCCTCATAAGGATAGGAAATGCCCATAAAGACCTTGGGTGGGCATAACTCTTAATTGCTGGCTCACAACCTAAAACATTTTTCATACCTCACACTTTGCAAATACTAGAAAATCACCACTTGGTATACATTCGTACTAGAATCATTGCCAAGTTATATTTTTCTAAACCGCTTTCAAAATTAAACGAGATAAATACTTTGTATACATTCGTACAAGAATCATTACAAAGTTAAACTCTTTTTCTTCAAAACATTCTTTAAGCAATTCACAAACACTTTTTTTTTCTTTTTCAGACAAACATAAGTGATCAAGCAATTAAGAGCCCATGGAAAACCATGGATACAAAGGGTGCTAACACCTTCCCTTTGTATAATGTACCTCCCGAACCCAAAATCTAATTAATGTCTTTCCTGTTCTTTTCCACCTTTCCTTATTGGATAAAAGAAAAGTCGGTGGCGACTCTTGCTATCCGCGACATTTGTTTTCCAAAGCAAAAACACACAAAGTCAGTTCACCGTATGACAGAACTGGCGACTCTGCTGGGGACTATTAAAGAGAGGTTACCTTAAAAACAAGATCACTTATTTAAATTGTTTGATTTACTTTTAAGGGATCGCTTGGGTATTTTATGCTTGAGTGAAAGATCCTACACCCGGATCTAGTGTACCTTAGGTAAGTAGCAAAAGATCATCGCAACTATCCGGCGTATACTGGAATGGTCAAAATGATGGCTACGTTAATGTGACACTTTGGATGTCCTGATGTTCCTCATGTTTACTTGAGGAAAAATTTGGCTTCCGCGTGGTGTCATCAAAGCATTAACCAGACCTTTAGAACCCTAATTGACTCATCCTAGCCATTAGAAAGTAGTGAGATAACTGACTTCGGTTCCGACTAGGGTTGGTTGAGACTCGATACTACACTCTTTGAGATTGGACTTTAGGGAAGCTTCGGTCAACCACTTGGTGTTGCACTGAAGTGGACTTAAAGGAAGGTCAATGATTTGAGATCCTTCTAGAACCCGGTTACTATTATAGGACAGGTTGAACCAACCAAACTTCAGTGGGGAGGGTACTTACCTATGGAACTCATGCAAGCCTTAAAACCTAGGAATGATTGTTGTGTGACTTGTTTGTGCTTACTACCTGCTTACCATCATAACATCATAACATCATAACATCATAACATCATGACATCATGGCATTGTACTAACCATTTCAAGGACTTAGGGATTTAGCTTTGCTTTGTTAAACAGGGCTATGGCTTCCAGGAAGACTATCCGAATTAATTTCGTAGTGACCTCTCCTCTACTAAAGAATTTAGTGTCAGAACTTCCTGATCAGGCTCAGTTCATCAAGAAACATGGTTCTCTCCTCAATTTGGTTACCGCTGGTTTCAAAGAAGATATGATGAGAGTTCTATTCCAGTTCTTCGATCCTAAACATCATTGCTTCACTTTCCCAGATTATCAGTTGGTACCCACATTAGAAGAGTTTTCCAGGCTGCTTGGGATACCTATCCTTGATCAAATATCTTTCAATGGTTTGGAAAGGGTTCCGAAATCTGAAGAAGTTGTCGCGGCTTTACACATGACAAAGTCAGACATTGAAACCAACTGGGTAACCAGAAGTGGAGTTAAGGGATTACTTGCCAAATTTCTGATAAATAAGGCCCGAGAATTCTTAAAGGTTATGGATGTCCATGCTTTCGAAGATGTCCTAGCATTACTAATCTATGGTTTGGTGTTATTTCCTAATCCCGACCAATTCATAGGCATAAATGTTATTAAGATATTTCTCACTCATAACCCTGTGCCTACCTTGCTTGGAGACATTTTGCATTCCCTTCACACCCGTACTATGAAAAGGCAAGGGACTCTCATGTGCTGCATACCTTTATTGTCTAGGTGGTTTATTTCGCACCTTCCTCAATCAGTCTTGAAGAATGAGCAAAATCTGAAATGGTCTCAAAGGATAATGTCGCTCTCCCATTCAGACATCCGTTGGTGTCCTCATCTCAAAGAAAATGTTATCATCATTGACCGTTGTGGAGAATTCTCTAATGTACCCCTCCTGGGTATGAGGGGAGGCATTACTTATAATCCAGCTTTAGCCCTACATCAGTTTGGTTATGCTCGAAGAGATGGTCCACATGAAATAATTATCCAAGGCACTGTGTTTGACTATGACAATGATTCTCAAGGTCTCCGTCAAAGGTTTGTACGAGCTTGGGGCATGGTGAAAAGAAGTACTTTAGGAAAGAAAAACTTTATCCCTATGGAGCCTTATCTCAGATGGGTACGCGCAAGAGCTCGTGAACTTGGCATGCGATATCTTGCAGTCGGACCGCTGATTGTTGAACCAGAAGTTGAAGGAGGTACTCCTTAGATCATTCCTTATCCAGATATGCCTACCGATGTTGAAGAATTGAAGAGACCCTGGATCCAGTTGAGAGAGGAAAGGGATACTTTTGGAGCCTAGTTCTGTGCTGAAAGGAAGAAAGTGTTAGAACTTACTAGCCAGCTTAATGAGGAACGAAGACTCAATGCATATCTTCGCCCAAAAAGAAGCCGTCCCTGGGAGACTTGAGCTTTCATTGTATTTTTATTATTTCCTTTTGTAATGAACATTGATTAAAGAAATTATTAATAAAAGTTTCCCTCTTTTTTGGTGGTTTACGCAAAGTTAAATTTCAGAAGTCCTTGAAAACATTTCATACATTGCATAGCATAACATAACATTGCATAACAGGTATTCTAAAGGATCAATATTCTCACGGTCTTCCTTCTAAACAGAAAAATGGCTCTCGAACAAACTGTCAAAGATCTCCAGGCTCAGAATGCTCAATTCCAGGAGATGATCCTGAGCTTATCCAAGGGGCAGGAAGAACTGAAGGCTCTCTTGCTCGAGAAGAAGAAAGACAAGAAAGCTGTGAGTTACATCAACCCGGGAAGAAGGCTTAAAGGACAGGCCGCAGGAGTCAAGATCAGAATGCCGAAGGATCAAGAAGAGGAGACAGAGAATGATTCAGAAGAGGAGAATGTTGATCTCTTCAACCCTGAGGACGACGATGAAGATTATGAGAATGAACAGTACTCTCCAAGAGATGGCAAGTACAAGTTGCTGGAAGAACGTATGTTAGCTATGGAGGGCCAGAAGGCGCCCGGTCTGGATTTCGAAAGCTTGGGTCTGGTCTCTGATGTGGTCGTTCCCCGCAAATTCAAGGTCCCCGCTTTCACTAAGTATGATGGTGCATCTTGTCCTCAGATGCATCTAAGAGCTTATGTGAGAAAGATTCAGCCGTATACCACTGATAGGAAACTATGGATCCATTTCTTCCAAGAGAGTCTGTCTGGCACACAGTTGGAGTGGTATTATCAGCTCGAGAGCTCTAACATCCACACCTGGACTGATTTAGCGACAGCTTTCTACAAGCACTACCAGTATAATTCTGAATTGGCACCTACTCGGCTACAGTTGCAGAATATGACTATGGGATCTAAAGAAAGCTTCAAAGAATATGCTCAAAAATGGAGAGATTTGGCTGGCAGAGTCAAACCCCCTATGACTGATCGAGAATTAGTGGACATGTTCATGGGTACACTGACTGGCCCATTCTACAGCCATCTACTGGGAAGTTCTTCATCGGGTTTCACTGACCTTACATTGACAGGTGAACGTGTTGAAAGCGGCATTCGAAGTGGAAAGATACAGACGGCTACCTCTGATCCTCCAGAGACTCCTAATGTCATCACTGCTCCTCTGCCTAATCTTGACAGGACTGTCAATGTTGTGGAAGATGCTGATAACGATTGCGACCTGGATAGTTGGATTTTCCCAACAATTGATGACGGACTCAATAATTGGAAGGCTGAAGACACTGTCCCGATTTCCTTTAGTCAGGAGTAATTGTTTTTGTCTATTTTAGTGTTGCAAATTTTTAATTTTTACAATTGAACTTCTTAAAGCATTGTGTCTATGCCCGGGGCACAATAGCTAATTTGTTAAGGGTTTTGTCATTTTCATAAGCATATTCACATTCAATAAATCAATGGACTTTTTGCATTCAAATATTGCGCTCTTTATCTTTCCTGTCATCTTCCAAACAAGCTATGTTTTCTTACACACACTCACGTAACAAATTGCAGATCCATACCCACCCTGGATCCTGTTGATAATAGTTCTCCTACTGTTCATTATGACTTTGAAAATCCGATCTACCAAGCCGAGGATGGAAGTGAGGAAGATTGTGAAGTACCTGGAGAACTTGCCAGACTGTTACTGCAAGAAGAAAGGACTATACAGCCGCATGAAGAGTCAATCGAAATTGTAAATCTGGGTACTGAAGTAGACTAGAAAGAGGTCAAAATAGGAGCAGGCTTGGAAAACAGTGTCAAAGAAAGATTGATTCAGATGTTACATGACTATGTAGAGGTTTTCGCTGGAAAAATCAAGAGATGATATGGAATGATGAATGTCAAGAAGCTTTTGACAAAATCAAGAAGTATCTCCAAGAACCTATAAATCTGATGCCACCAGTTGAAGAAAGACCTCTAATCATGTATTTGACCGTGTTAGAAAATTCAATAGGGTGTGTGTTGGGGCAACATGACGAGTCTGGTCGAAAAGAGCATGCAATATACTACCTTAGCAAAAGGTACCGACTGTGAAACAAGATACTCACAGCTCGAGAAAGCTTGCTATGCTTTGGCTTAGGCTGCTCGCCGACTAAGACAGTATATGTTGAATCATACCACTTTATTGATTTCTAAGATGGATCTTATCAAATATACATCTGAGAAACCTGCTCTCTCCGGAAGAACAACAAGATGATTACTGAACTCCGCACGCAGTTCAACATAAAACACCATAACTCTTCTCCGTACCGGCCAAAGATGAACGGCGTCGTGGAGGCTGCTAATAAGAATATCAAGAAGATCATACAAAAGATGACAGTAACATACAAAGACTGGCATGAGATGTTACCGTTTTCTCTCCATGGTTATCGCACTTCAGTGCGCACTTCGACAGGGGCAACTCCGTTCTCTTTAGTCTACGGAATGGAAGCCGTTTTACCAGTGGAAGTTCAAATTCCCTCTCTAAGAATCATGAAAGAGGCGAGCTTAAATGAAGATGAATGGATTCAGACTCGACTCGATCAGATAAATTTGATTGAGGAGAAGAGACTTGCGGCTGTTTGTCATTGGCAGATATATCAGAAGCGCATGACCCAGGCATTTAACAAAAGAGTCAAGAGACAGGTGTATCAAATTGGCGACTTGGTGATCAAGCGTATCATTCTACCACAAGGTGATCCCAGAGGCAAATGGACTCCCACATACGAAGGGCCATTTGTAGTTAAGAAGGTATTCTCTGGTGGAGCCATGATGCTTGCTACAATGGATGGCGAAGACTTCCCACATCCCGTGAACGCAGACATAGTTAAAAAATACTACGCATAAAAGAGACCCGCTAGGTCGACGTACCTAGGCAAAAGTAAGGGCATCCCGGCGAACCAAAAGGGTTCGGGCAAAAATTAGGGATAAACATATAAAAATGTACACCCGGCAAGTCGAAAACCTGAAAAGGCGGCTTGGGCAAAAAAGGGTATCCTGGTGGACTGAAAACTTGAAAAGGCGGTCCAGGCAAAAATTAGGGATTAAAAGCGTATGACTATGTCCCGTTCTCAGACAGCTTCATCCAAGTTCAAGGGACTGAACAAGTCAATCACTTCTATCCGACAGCAGGAGATGAGATGCTTGAAGACATAATGACAGTAGTAGAATTAAAATCCACAGGGCTTTTCCTTCATAGCTTTTTCTTTATGTTCTCGATAATTTCCTCTTACTAGGATTTCTGTCTCCTTGTACACAAATTGCCTGTTTATAGGCCCTTTTTCAAAATCAATACAATTTTGTTTCCAAAAAAAAATGCTTTTGTTTTACTTTCTCTATTTTGTTTGCGTAAACGTCCATTGATTTAGATTGAATTGGTATATGCATTTGAATATGATCGAGGTTTATCAAAAAATACATGCATAAAACGGAAATAGCAATTACAAAAGACTTCAGGATCAAGGAGAAGGTCTAACCATGCGTTCCAATGAATCCGGTTGCTAATTCTATTCCCCAACAAAAACCAGCTATTTCCCATAAGAGGTCGGCATCACCAGACAGACGGGTCATCTCTTCCATCCCCATCCAGGCTCTGTTGGATATTTCCACCATCAGACAGAAATCAAGTATCCCCAGCTAAGAAAGAGTCATCAATACAAGTATCTCCAACCAGAATATTGGGATTTATTTTCCCCTGGAAGAACTTTTCAGACGCATAGTTCATTCATTACATCATTTCACAGCATACGCATGCATACATTGTTCGCATTTATTTTCAGAAGCATAAAACATCTCATGCATCATGACATGGCATGAAGCTAACTTTATTTTTCAGGTTAATTATCCTCCGGATACAGTCAAAATAAAGATCCATTCAGACGTACATCTTTATCGATTACATTTACATCTTTCAGATATAATCCACATGAACATCCATTCCGACAAGCACTCTGATATCCTCCTAATGGTGGCATCTTTAAGCCCATCCCAGACATTTATTGCAAATACAACATATACAAATATTGTCAGATATAGCCTAACGTACGGTTCATTCTGATTCAGCCTAACGTATGGTTCCTCCAACTGTTCCAAAACGGTCTAGCGTACAACCCATTTGGATGTTCACCCCCTCAGATACGATCTAGCGTATGATCCATTCTGATCTTTATTCCTCAGATACTACCTAGCATGCGGTACATTCTGAAACGTGGTCTAGCGTACGACTCCCCTTTCATCCTCAGATACAGCCTGATGGACGGCTCATTCTGCGACTCAGATACGATCTAGCGTACGATCCATTATGATCTTTCATCCCCAGTGAAATCGCCCGCCTAAGGGACGACTCATTCTGCTATTCAGATACGATCTAGCGTATGATCCATTCTGATCCCTTATCCCTAGCAGCGTATAACACACTCTGACTCCTCAGCGAAGTCGACAGCCTAATGGATGACTCACTATACGGTCTAGCGTATGACCCGGTATGACACCCATGTCTTCAGATATCGTCTAATGTACGACGCACTCTAAAGCTCTCATCATCAAACTCCCTGGATGGCATCTTTAAGCCCATCTTCATCAAGACTAACTGTTGATTAACAAGTGAAAATTTTGGGGCATTCTAAATGTTCAATAATCTTCCACCTCCAGACCACAAATGGCGTACATACCATTCTAACTCTCTCGGTTCAAGAAAATTGAACAGGGGCAGCTGTCATACCCCAAAATTTGCCCGTTAATTTTGCAAGACATTTTTCAAGGCACTCCAACTCATTACTTAAGGCATTGATCTTAAAGGAACAAAGACCCAGTACACAGGTGGTCAAATCCAGAAAATGGCTTAAAATGGCTTGCTCGCTAGGCGAGCAAAATCATTCACCTAGCGAACTCTTCGCTGCACCACTCGCCTAGCGAAGCTTGCGAATACCAGAATTTTTGGGCTTCATTCTGAGCCCATTAGGTCACAAAAACTATTATAAATACCAAGGACCTCATTCAGAAAAGGGAAACGAAAACGGGAGATAGAGAGAAGGCACAGCAAACCCTGGAGGCTAACCCAGAGAATTCAGAGCAACCCTAAAGGAAACCCTGAAGGAAACTCATCTGCACCAAGGTTATCTCCGTCCAACTCAATCCGGCGCCAACCCTGAGAGTGACTTGCCAATTCAAGGTTGCAATTCAATTGCAAACAGGTTTGCATTACCATTACCGTTTTATGTTCTTAATTTGCATGTGGCATTATGATTGAATTTATAAAAATATCTTAAGTCTTGCATGTGAATTTAAGTATGTATGAATGTCTTGAACGTTTAACCATGTAATTTCTATGATGGATGCCATAGGGTTTGGAGCTTTCTGGAATTGTACTGTTATTAAAACCAGAACCCGCAACCGCTCGCTAGCACATCGCTAAGCGAGCATGTAGCGAGCATTCGCCAAGCCGTCGCTAGGCGAGGCAGGAGCGAACGTGACAATCGCTGATTTTTTCGTTCTGATTTTTTTGCTTATCTGACATGTTTTATTGTAATCATGCATTACTTACCTAACACTATTTCTGTTGTGATGCCTTTTGTTGGGTGCAACTCTGGACCGCACCCTGATTTGGTATTCTGACCTGTTTGCTGAATTTTGTAAGGGTTCACATACTCCCGAGAAGGTAGCTTGCTAGGTATTCCACTTTATTGGTGGGACACCCTTGTGGAGATTCACCCTAATTACCTAATTGATTATAACGTGGACCTAATTACCTAATTGATTACAACTACCTAATTGATTATAAAATATTGCCTTTGAATATGTGATCTTGGACCTCTCTTTGTTGCCTTGCGATATTACGGTATTATGGTCATGTCCCGCGAATGTGGGGATACACTTAGCAAAGACCCTTCGATTAAATCATCATGTCCCTATAAAATAAATCATTGTCCCTCGGATGTTGCCTGCGAATATATGATTTTTGTCCCTCGGTGACCCGTCGTTGTAGCCTACGGTTAAATGATGATCGTCCCTTCGAATGCTAAGGTATCCTTACAAATGTTGCCTTCAATGACCAATCGATGACCCTACGATGTCCCTTTTACATCCAAAGGATAAAACTACTTACTTCTCAATAGTAAGGACAGTTTACCCTCATAAGGATAGGAAATGCCCATAAAGACCTTGGGTGGGCATAACTCTTAATTGCTGGCTCACAGCCTAAAACATTTTTCATACCTCACACTTTGCAAATACTAAAAAATCACCACTTGGTATACATTCGTACTAGAATCATTGCCAAGTTATATTTTTCTAAACCGCTTTCAAAATTAAACGAGATAAATACTTTGTATACATTCGTACAAGAATCATTACAAAGTTAAACTCTTTTTCTTCAAAACATTCTTTAAGCAATTCACAAACACTTTTTTTTTCTTTTTCAGACAAACATAAGTGATCAAGCAATTAAGAGCCCATGGAAAACCATGGATACAAAGGGTTCTAACACCTTCCCTTTGTATAATGTACCTCTCGAACCCAAAATCTAATTAAGGTCTTTCCTGTTCTTTTCCACCTTTCCTTATTGGATAAAAGAAAAGTCGGTGGCGACTCTTGCTATCCGCGACATTTGTTTTCCAAAGCAAAAACACACAAAGTCAGTTCACCGTATGACACACCCAGACCAACTATGTGAAGGATGTCTAGTTGGGAAGCAATTCCGGAAAAGCTTTCTAAAGGAATCAACGTCGAGAGCGACAAAATCGCTAGAGCTCATACACACTAATGTCTGTGGACCAATCAATCCAAACTCTTTTAATAAGAGTAAATACTTTCTCCTCTTTATTGATGATTATTCTAGAAAAATATGGGTTTATTTCTTAAAGGAGAAGTCATAAGTGTTTGAAACTTTAAGAAGTTCAAAGCCCCCTGTGGAGAAAGAAAGTGGTCTTTCCATTAAGGCCATGAGATCTGACCGAGGAGGAGAGTTCATTTCAAATGAGTTCCATAAATATTATGATGACCATGGAATTCTCCGCCCACTAACAGTGCCAAGATCACCAAAACAAAATGGAGTAGCAAAGAGAAAGAATCAGACCATACTTAACATGGTGCGAAGCATGCTTAAGAGCAAGAAGATGCCGAAAGAGTTTTGGGCCGAAGCAGTGGCATGTGCGTTTTACCTAACTAATCGTTCCCCAACAAGAAGCGTGCATGAGAAGACACCACAAGAAGCATGGAATGGAAGGAAGCCTGGGATCTCTCACCTCAAAGTGTTTGGAAGCATTGCGTATATCCACGTTCTAGATGAAAGGAGAACAAAGCTCGATGATAAAAGTGAGAAGTATGTATTCGTGGGTTACGACTCAAGCTCCAAAGGGTACAAGCTCTATAACCCAAATAGTGGAAATATTGTCATAAGCCGTGACGTGGAGTTCGAAGAAGAAGATTGTTGGGATTAGAGTGTTCAAGAAGACAAGTACAATTTTCTTCCTTACTTTGAAGAAGAAGACGAAATGGAATAACCAATGATAGAGGAACATATTAGACCACCGGCCTCACCGATACCAAGGTTGGATAAAACAAGCTCAAGTGAGAGGACACCACGACTAAGGAGTATTGAAGAGCTTTATGAGGTAACCGAAAACAGAAGCGACATTAACCTCTTTTGTCTTTTGGATAATTGCGAGCCTCTAAGCTATCAAGAAGCAGTTGAAAACGTAAAGTGGAGAGACGCCATGGAAGAAGAAATCAAGTCAATCACGAAGAATGATACATGGGAACTTACTACACTTCCACGAGGACATAAAGCAATCGGAGTAAGATGGGTGTACAAGGCGAAGAAGAATGCAAAAGGAGGCGTGGAAGGATACAAAGCAAGATTGGTGGCGAAAGACTATAGTCAAAGACAAGGAATTGACTATGATGAGGTATTTGCCCCCGTGACTCGTCTTGAAACTATTAGACTGATCATTTCTTTGGTAGCCCAAAATGAATGGAAGATTTATCAAATGGATGTGAAGTCGGCCTTCTTGAATGGTTATCTCGAAGAAGAAGTTTATATCGAGCAACCACAGGGCTATGAAGTAAAAGGGCAAGAAGAAAAAGTCTTGAAGTTGAAGAAGGAATTGTACGGACTCAAGCAAGCACCGAGAGCTTGGAATGTTCGAATCGACAAGTACTTTCAAGACAAGAACTTCATTAAGTGTCCATATGAGAATGAACTCTATATTAAAGTACAAAGTGGAGATATTTTGATTGTGTGCTTATATGTTGATGACTTGATCTTCACATGGAACAATTTAAGCATGTTTGAAGAGTTCAAGAAAGACATGTCAAATAAATTTGAGATGACAAATATGGGTCTCATGGCATATTATCTCGGCATCAAAGTAAAGTAAGAAGACAGATGAATTTTTATCACCTAAGAAGGTTATGCCAAAGAAGTCCTTAAGAAGTTCAAGATGGATGATGCCAATCCAGTTGGCATCCCGATGGAATATGACAGCAAGTTGAGTAAGCATAAAAATGGAGAGATTGTTGATCCAACTCTTTACAAAAGTTTGGTTGGAAGTCTGTGTTACTTGACAAGTACAAGGCCAAATATTTTCAATGTTGTAGGAGTCGTAAGTCGCTACATGGAAGCTCTAACAACAACTCACTTCAAGGCGGCAAAAAGAATCCTTCGATACATCAAAGGTACAACAAACCTTGGCTTGCACTATTACTCTTCTAACAATTATGAGATTATTGGCTATAGTGATAGTGATTGGAGTAGAGACTTGGATGATAGAAAGAGCACTACTGGTTTTATGTTCTTTATGGGAGATAATTCTTTCACTCGGATGTCAAAGAAGCAACCTATCGTCACACTGTCAACTTGTGAAGCTGAGTATGTAGCCGCCACATCATGTGTTTGTCATGTAGTTTGGCTAAGGAATTTGTTGAAAGAATTAAAAATGCCACAAGAAGATCCTGTCGAAATATGTGTTGATAATAAATCAGCACTTGCTTTGGCAAAGAATCCTGTATTTCATGAAAGAAGTAAGCACATCGACACTCGTTACCACTTCATAAGAGAATGCATCGAGAAGAAGAAGGTGAAATTGAAGTATGTGATGTCTAGAGATTAAGTTGTCGACATTTTCACCAAGCCACTCAAATTGGAAACTTTCGTGAAGCTAAGGAATATGCTTGAAATCACAAATCAAGTTTAAGGGGGGATGTTGAAATATTAAACTTGATTTGGGCCTAACCTTATTATTTGATTTTTGAGCTTAATTTATTTTGGGTAATGTCTCTAGAAAAGTCTTGTAGTATTTGGAGTGTCTAGATATTTCTTAGGATTATAATATTTTCTAAAATACTCTTTGAATGTCTAGAGTTGAGAACTCTTTAGAATTAGTGTGTCTGGAGTTCTCCTTAGAGTACTATAAATAGAGATGTAATCATACACTTTTGCATCAAGCAAAAAAATACAAAGTTCTCTCTTCCATAAATAATTCTCCTACCTATCAATTTTCTATTCAAGCCTCTAATATTCCCACACACTTTTTCTAAACACAAAAAACGTTTATTTCCAACATTTTCATCCTCCATTTTTATTTTAGTTTTAGTTTTAATTTTTTCATTTTAAAAGTTTGTTTATTATTTGGTTCCTCAATTTTAATGTTTTTTAATTTTTAATCTCTATTTTAAAAACTAATTTTTTATTGGTGAAATATTTTGGGCTCAACCCCTTTATCCACATAGTCACTTTTCAATTCAAACCCAATTACATGAATTAATGTTATAAACACTATTTCTTAATGAAAAAAACAATGTGGGACTAATAAACATAACCATGTCTGCATTGTCGACATGTTTGCAACTGCACCACTCGTGATTCATTGTTGAAACTGCACCACTCTTTGCTATATGTTAAAAAGTTAAAGATTTTGTGTTGTTATTTTCTATCATCTCCAAAATTCATGTCACATTGAACCTGTTACCATTAATACTCCAGTGCAGGTCAATAATTCATTCGAATAACACAATAACTTGTCTATTTCCTTATCATACTATCATTATACTCTTGAGTTTGAGAATCACATTATGGTCAATCTAACATAGAAAATAATGAATAGTGAAATAATATTTTCAAAACCCTAATAAAGGTATCATCATATTCTAAAGTTTATATCATCAGGATAGTGGTTGATGTTGCCATGTGTGTCATGATACAAATTTCTAATAATAAAAAAGTCGAAGGAGTTTTAATAGAAGTTATTTCTACATGTAATATCACTCCCTAATTTATTTCTCAACTTTCTTGCTCACGAAGTATTTGAATATGACAAAGCAGGTTCACGATGAAGTCATATTGATAAGAAAATACATTGTTAAAATGAAGAACTTGTAATAACATAATTGATTTCATTACTAAATGCAGGGCCAAATGTATATACATACCTAAATCATTCATCATAATTATCAGCAAATGTCAGATATACCTGCCAAAATGTTGCATATAAACATTCTAAAATGTTATTTTGTATGGAGTTGTAATGTTGATTTCAATGTGTGTGGAGACGTGAGAGTTCATGCATCATGTAGAGATTCATGCAACATGTATAGATTTTGTCAGTGTGTACGTGTATGTTTATCAAAGAGGAGTTGTAGAATGAAGTGAGCATGGTAAATATATGTGGTATATGACACTAGTAGGTATGTTGGTGGGATTTAGGAAGAGTGGTAGAAATTAATTAGAATTTTTATTAGCTTAAATAATCTTTTGGTCCATGTAAGTTGACGTGCTTTTATTTTTCGTCCCTGTATCTTTTTTGTTGGAAATATTCATTGAATGTTAAACTTCTTTTGGTTTTAGTCCCTAAGGTTAAAATCCGCAACAAAAACCCACTAGAAACCTGTGAATTTTACTTTTATGGAATAAAACCAAATAAAATTCAACATTTAAGGACTTTATCCAATAAATATGAAAATCATTTTGACTTTGGTCCATTTTCTGTTAAGTCTTCTGTTTGTGCTTATTTGCTCATACTCTGAGCTACATTAACTAGAACTTAATTTTTAATTTTGGTAAACCAAAATCATGTCATGATTCTTACTTAGTCAAAAAATGTGTTTCTCAATTGTTTTTCAAAAATTCTTGCTGAAATGGTTGAAAATTGTTATGAGATCTTATTATCAGTGGTTAAATCAAAGATTGTTAGTGGATAACAAGCATTCTTTAAAAATAAGCCATGAGAAAAGGACCTGTTTTATTAATCAAAGACAAGAAGTACATGATTCAGAATCAGTGTCTAAAGACAAGAAAGGCATGATGAAAAGTTACAATATTCAGACTTGATCAATATTTTCATCATAAGTTCTGAAAAAGACAACATAATCCTGATCATCATCAGTGTTGTACTCAAATTCTTCAGCATGCTCCTTCTCCTTTGTAGGGTTCTTCGTTGTTGTATATGAAGTTCTCTCTATCTTGAAAGCCCCAATAGATGTGCTTGAACCTTCAACCTCCATGACTTTTTGAGCTTCAGCAGATCTGATTTTCTCTTCTCTCAGTTGCATCTTCATAAGCTTGCTAATCTCCTCAGTAAAGTTTTTCCTCAAATTCTTATCTTACTTTGGCTCGCCCATACTGTTTAAAAAGAGGGGAGTTTGAAAGAAGAGGAATGTGATCTTGGTGATAATACAAACACAATGAGTTTTGATCTTTGTGCCTCAATAAACACAGGAAAGAGAAACTGATATTGGTCTTCATGCACGTCTTCCCAAGTTATAATCCATACTTATCTATGCTCAATTGTTAGAACTGATATTTGACCACCTTAAAAAGTAAAAATGATTTTATCAACCATACTAGTCAATTTTCTTTTAAATGAATCTTTGACTAAAGGTAAGTAAAAACTGATTTTAACTCATTTTTACTCAGAATTATTTTTCTCATATATTATTTTTCTTAAGAATCTTTTCTTTCCCTTATTTTCTATCTTTTTGTTTATGATAAAGAGGGAGATATAGTATTTAAGCACCTGACTATGATGATCACTTTGTGCTTAATTTTTGAATATAAATGCCATTGTGTTGTTTATGGGAATTTAATTAACCTGGATAGGACTTAGGGGAAACTTACAAACCTCATCCTCTAGACTATCAGACTTATGGGGAGCTTGCAAACCTCTGATCCTGAAGTCAACAAGTTAATTAAATCACTAACCAATGTTCTTAAATATTATTGTTTGACATCATCAAAATTAGGGAGATTGTTTGAACAAAATTGGTTCATATCACATCCCTTGGTTTTTTATGATAACAAGTATTTAGAGAACAAATTAGTATTCTAACATATGTTCAAGTATGCAAGATTATATTATTAATAACATATGACGAAATGCTTGAAGAATTTGAATTTGAACATAAAGATCAGACTCTGCCTCTAAAGATCACTTCTAAAGACTCCGCCTCTGATGGAGATCCAGATTCTAAAGAGATTAACTCTGAAGAAAGTCAGTCTCTGGTGACCCAGACTCTGAATCTTCAGAAGTCAAGAAGAGGACTCTTATGTGATCAGCCTCTGAAGAGTGAAGTCTGAAGGAAGGTCAACTCTGAAACAAAAGCTTTTCTACCAAGACAACTCTGACAGATTCAGAACCTTTTTCATCACGTGAAGACTTAAGGAAATATTTCTATCTTGGTTGTTTGAGCTTCAACAGATCAATATTTCTCTTGTAGAAAGGTGTTTGCTTGATATGTCTAATCAAGTACAAAAGTTAATCAATCTTTTGGTGAAAGTCTTTAATGTCTCTTTTCTCTCTTCTTTATATAAGGAGCTGCAGATCTGAAGAAGAAGACCACCACACAATAATACACCATATCATGAGAATGTATGTATTGACATTCAAAGAGAAGCTACTCAAACAAAACTACAAGACTTAGAACATCTTAAATTTGTGTATATTTTAGAAGTTATCAAGTCTTAGAGTCTTACTAAGTTGTATTATGTCTACACCTCTAATTTTATATCAAGTGTAGTTGTTACCCAAATATATTAACAATTTATTACAGAGTCGGAAGTCTCTTGCTTGTATGCTTGAACATTTGAAATCTTTAGCTTGTCATACATGTGCGTTTGAGCAAGGAAGTCTCGAGCTCGTGGACTTGAGAAAGTAAGTCTTACACTTGTGTGTGTAAGCAAATGATATCTCTTGCTTATGAGCTTGAGCATTTGTAATCATATTTGGTTATAATGGAAATCTCTTGGAAGTACAAGATGATTAGACTACTCTCAAGTTGTGAGAGGAACCGGGATAAACTGCTTGTGTTCTTGCTTTTGTACTTAAATATCCATTGTTGTCAACTTTGATCATCCAAATCAGATTCTAGTTCAAAATATGATAAGGTCATTCAGAAATCAAACATGTTTTCTGAGTCAAACTTTGAATCTTGTGTTTAGACTCTAATAAAAGAGTCATCCAAAATAGAAGAAGAAAAAGGCTTTAAAGTTGAAAAAATCAACACAATTCGACCCTCATTTTTTGTGTTTTTCTCACCTTCATTAGTGACCAAACCAAATTTATTGAAGAAAAAGATATCTAACGCAAAATATAATGGTTGTATGTGATTGAGATATGTGTTTTACTTTTGTATTCGCTGGTTGGGAAAGCACTGCTCATGATATCCGTGTTTTTTACTAGGCTCTTACAAATACGAACCTACATTTTTTCCACATCCACCTTTAGGTATGTTCTTTTGTATTACTTTACTTTATATTAATAATATTTTATTTCACATTATAAGAATTACTTTACTTTTAGGTAAGTATTATTTGTTAGATTTTGACTATCCAACACCAATAAGATACATTGATTCCTATAGATGTGAACTTACCACCTTCCATATTTTAGGCGTTCAAGTGGATTTGAAAATCATAACGAAGTATGTGATTATTATCACTCAAGTTTAAAATGCACAATAGAGAAAACTTTTGAAGTGTGAAAAAACAAATTTGCTATGTTGCGTCGCATGCCTAAATTCAAATATGAAACACATGTCAAATTGTTGTCACAACAATGATAATACACAATTTATCAGAAAGAATTCTCAAATGGATATTGATTATAATATTTATGAAGATGAAAATACAATCATTCACTCATAGATCAATTAACTCGAATCCATCACATAGTTTCTGTGTAGATTTTTTGTCAGAAATGGATCATGCTCGAGACTTAATTCATGATCAAATTATAAAATATAAGCTAAATAGTGAATTCATCATACTATTCCAATACTAAGTTACATTTTAATTTATATTGTCAATTTATAATTTTTATTTAAATTCCTAATATTTAATTATTATGTTGATTTAGTTTTTTTTATATATTCTTTTTAACTTTTATATTTGATTATTAATAATTTAGTAACTAAATTTTATGTTTTATGAAAATAGACATATTAACACCCAATTTGGTAATTATATATCTGAAATTAATTTTGATTCAAACTACTTAAGCAAAAACAAATATTGAGAATCAATTTTACATCAATTTATTCAATCATAAACCAATTTATATTTAACTCGTGTATAATCAAAATTAATTTATTAGATAAGTAATCCATAATTACAAAATATAATATTATCGGCCAAAACTCATAGTTCTTGACTCAATTTCTTCCTAAAAAGAATCGACAATTATAAAACATAACAATATCGGTTAAAACTCATAGTTCTTGATGAGTTAAAAAACCTATAATATAAAAGTTGAAAATGGTTATTTATAAAAAAAAATTATTGAATTTAAAAGGGGTCTTCATTTATTTACCATTTACTTGTATGAATAAAGAATGAGCTAAATTAATCCTAAACCGAACCACAAAAATTAGAAGTAGAAGCATTGTTACAAAGAGTCTTAAAAAATGAAGAAATATTTTTGGATAGAGAGACTCTTGATGCCATATCAAAAAAGTGAATTTTATATATACCATAAAGTGATATACAATACTTGCAATCTTTCTTGAAAAAAAAAAAGATGATCTATATTCTGTGAAATTAAAGTGAAAATTTAAATTATTTATGTAAATTTTTAAATTTATTTATATAACATGTGATATATACTCCATTAAACTCATCTTACTTAGCCATGTCTTAAATGAAACATAATTAGCTAAGGCTTTCTTTTGTCGAAATCATTATCTTTTGCTTGAGAATGAATAAAAAGTGATTTAATACAAATTGGTGACTAGCCTTTAGTATTTTAAGGGATTAAAATTTGAGATTAATTACCATCACCCGTTTGTATTATTTTATAGATTTTTAAAATAAAATTCAAACTTCTTTTAATATCCAACGTCTATAATTAACTAATGGTGTAAAACTCTTTTACAATGACAGTGTATTTCAATTAATCTCATAATATTTTTATACCACTTTCTATTTATCAAGCATTAATTAATGTAAGTTTTTTTTTTGTGTGTAACTTATAAATTTGAACTCTCTTGATTATGTATTTGAACTTCGTTGACCATCCAATTTGATATTGAAATTTAATATTAAATTTGTGTGTTGAGTTATCATTTCTAGAAAAATAAATAGGTAATTGGTAAATATCAACTATATAACTACTAAAATAACATGATAGCAAAACTATCTTAATTGTCTTTTTATTTAAGAGTAATTACACTTCAAAAAAAGATATTTTAGTAACTTTATAATATCCAATTCAAATTGTTTCTCCCTCTTTATTAAAATACTCGAATTTCAAATTTTAAATTGTGTTCAATTTTATATTATCATTATTTTTTTCTCCTTTCATGGATACTTTCTATTCATTCCTCCTTCTCATTTTCTACTATTATTTTATTCACACTTTTTCTTCAAATTTCAAGTCTCTTTCACATTTATTTTTTCTACACTTTCTCTCTTTCATATTTTTTAACATTTAATTTTCTTTTTTTCATTTTTTATTCTAAGTATCAATTATCTTTCTATTAAATTAACTACCACAAACTATTTAAATTACTCTTTCCTTTACATTAATTTACACTAATAAAAGTTCAAACAAAAAAAACTAACGTCTCAATTTTTTTCAAGTGACACATGACCTCGTTCAAATCATTAAAATTATAGTATATGATTTTTATAGTTTGACAAAAAAAAATCATTTTTTTAAGTCTTCATGGGTATCAGTTCAAATTTTTGATGTTCTTGTGTCAGCATTATGTAAAGCCTTCTTTCTTACTTTTCCCCTATAGTGATGAGTACACACCACCCAATAACTTCATCTCATCTTCCTCATTCTCTTCCTTGTACCAGACAACAAAAACACACTTCTTCAACCTTAATATACCAGAAAGAATGAAAACACACTGCTTCAACCTTAATATACCAGAAAGAATGAAAACAAACATTCGATTTCACCAATTTTCAACTTCAACATCAATCCATTCCCACCACAATAACCAAACATTCCCCAGAAAAACATACTTACCTATACCTCACCGAACAATTCCACAACCAAAAGGACAAGACCTAGATTTCATCAATGTTTGTCACAGTCACATAATCCACTCTCAATGGGAAAAACTCAACCCTTTATCAAAAACCCTAACCCCATTCAGAACTCAACACATCCTCTTAAAACTCCAAAACGACCACGTTCTGTCTCTAAAGTTCTTCAACTGGGTTCATACCCATAACCCTAATTCTCACACCCTTCAAACGCATTCCTTCCTCCTTCACATTCTCACCAAAAATCGAAACTTTAAAACAGCCCAATCAATTTTCAGTAGAATCATTACCGATTCTAATCTCTTTGAATCATTGCTTTATTCCTATCGTCTCTGCAATTCTTCGCCCCTTGTTTTTGATACCCTTTTCAAGACTTTTGCTCACATGAACAAGCTAAGAAAGGCAACTGATACTTTCGTTAGAATGAAGGAATATGGATTGTTTCCAACTATTGAATCTTGCAATGCTTTTCTTAGTTCAATGCTTTATCTTAAAAGACCGGAATTGGTTTTATCGTTTTATCATCAAATGAGGAAAAATTCTATTTCACCTAATGTTTACACTCTGAATATGGTTGTTTCTGCTTGTTGTAAATTAGGGGAATTGAATAAAGCTTCTGAGATTTTGGAGAAGATGAAGGATATGGGTTTGAGTCCTAATGTTGTTACTTTCAATGCATTAATTTCTGGTTATTGTAATAAGGGTTTATTTGGCTTGGCTTTAAAGGTTAAAACTTTGATGATGGAGAATAATGGGGTGTTTCCAAATGTTGTTACTTTTAACACTCTTATTAGTGGGTTTTGTAAAGAGGGAAAAATGCATGAAGCTAATAGGGTTTTTAGTGAGATGAAGTTGGCTAATGTGGCACCTAATATTGTGACTTATAATACTTTGATTAATGGGTTTGGTCAAGTTGGTAATAGTGAAATGGGGGTTATGCTTTTTGAAGAGATGGAGAAGAATAAGGTGAGAGCTGATATTTTGACTTACAATGGTTTGATTTTGGGACATTGTAAAGAAGGGAAGACTAAGAAAGCTGCTTATTTGGTTAAGCAACTTGATAAGGAGAATTTGGTGCCAAATGCTTCTACTTTTTCTGCTCTTATTGTTGGACAGTGTGTTAGGAAGAACTCTGAACGTGCTTTTCTTGTTTATAGAAGTATGGTAAGGAGTGGTTTTAGTCCAGATGAGAATACTTTTCTGATGTTGGTATCGGCTTTCTGTAAGAATGAAGATTTTGATGGAGCTGTGCAAGTTTTGAGGGACATGTTGGATAGATTCATGACTCCTGATTCTAGTATTTTGTCTGAGGTTTGTAATGGACTTTGCAGGTGTGGGAGAAAACAGTTTGCATTGATGCTGTGTAGTGAGATAGAAGCTAAGCGTTTATTGCCACAAGGTTTTGACAAAGAAAAAATAGTCATAACTAGTCATGAAAATGAGACAAGCATTTGAACTTATTAGTTTGCTTTTTTGCTTGCCTGTGTAGTATGGTTTTTGAAGCTGTCAATAACATGCTTCATTATTTTTTGAAGACACTGTACAGAATGTACCTTTAAATCAATCACAAGATGCATATTTTGAAATTGAAATGTATAATATACTTGCTGCTCCGTTTGGCTCCACTATTAATTTACTTTTTTTTTTTTTTTTTTTTTACTTTTAAACATACACATTTGTATGACCGTTTTTCTCAAAAATAATAATGAAAGTTAGAATATTTATTTGATTGGGTAAAAAATGATAAATATGTGGATGAAAGTTTAAAAATACAATTAAAATTTGGTGTCCATTTATATATAGTTAACAGACAACATAGTTGTAATTCTAAAACAACTAGACACACTCCAGCAAGCACAAGATTTAGTTCACATGATAAGGTCTGCTGTGATTCCACATGAAATTTTCTTCTTCCAACCGATAGTTAGGCAAGCAGAAAACTTTCTTATAAGCCTAAAAAGAAATTGATAATGTATAGGCTGATAATCATAACAGGGCTCTGCCATTTATCAGTCATCACCACCAAGATCTCCCCATCTTACATTGTGCCTTGCAGCAAGGTAATGTGCTCCAACTGGTCCTCGGCTACCATAAGGATAGAGTTCTGGAGCAATCTTCTTGTTTTCAATTTCTTTTAGCAAAGGAGTGAATAGTGCCCAAGCTGCATCAAGTTCGTCGCTTCTGATGAAAAGCCTTCGTTCGCCTTCAATAGCATCTAAAAGTAACCTTTCATATGCATCTGGTATTTCTCTTGGATACCTTCACACAAATTAATTGAAAGCCATAAATTAACACCATCATCAAAACCTGATATTTTGTGTATTGAAAGCCATAAATTAACACCATCATCAAAACCTTATATTTTGTGTATTGAAAGCCATAAATTAACACCATCATCAAAACCTGTTATTTTGTGTATTGCTTCCACTGAATTAACTAGATTACCATGTTAACTTTCACATTTAAGTTTAGATTAATTTATAATAAAGTTTGATTCAAAAAAAATACTATTGAATTGAATTCAACCAACTCCATGGAGAACATATCTAGAAGATCTTAATACCTTGAACTGTAAAGCAAATTCAGGTCACTTCTGTCTAATCTCATTCCGAGACCAGGAACTTTGTTGTTGATCTTCAAATATATAGCTTCATCGGGTTGTACACGAAGCACAAGCTCATTTGTAGCTTTGTCCAGGTCAGTTCCAAAGTTCCGCTTGTACAAGTTACCTGGGACGTGTCTGAATTGCACTCTGATTTCTGCACTGAATCATTTTTTGTGTGGAGTTTTTTTGTAATTCATGATTCCAAAGAATGCAAAGCTAAAAAATCAAAGTTTTTTAAAATAAAGACGAAATATTTCATACCGTTTAGTATGAAGAGCCTTGCCAGCTTTCATTAGAAAAGGAACTCCATCCCATCTGGCATTGCCAATAAAAAGAGCAGCTGCAGCAAATGTTGGAGTAAGACTACCCTTCGGAACAGTCGGGTCATCTATATAAGCAGGATGTGATCTACCACCCTTGCTGTGGCCCTTATATTGACCAACTACAACATCTTCAAGCAGAATTGGTTTCATTGATCTCAGAACCTTCACCTGAGTTAAGACCATTCTCAGAAATCACAGAATAATGATGTTGGTTGAAACCTTTCCTTAAGATTATAGCATATTTAGGAGGACTGATTGAAAACTAAGTATTATTGATAAGGTATACTATATTCTGGAATTTTCGCTTGACCTAACTCAACCGTAGAAGCAAGGTAGCTCTAGGGTTAAGGATTGGTCAGAGCTTATAAGCATTAAGGCTCTGTATGGATAAGCAACTTAATTAAGCATGGATGACATAAAAATCTATTAAAACTATGTTAAAACAGCCTTCCAAATTAGATGCCGACACTATTTATAAAACACTTAATACAAAAAATATAACATCAAACCGCACAGAGCACGGGTCTAAATCTTGTTTATCATGAAAGTGTTTTTCTATAAGTTGTATCTATAACAAATAATGACATATAGTCAAATTGTTTTCATATATGTCATAAGCTGTTTTTATAAATTATCATGTAGAGCTTATAGAAATAAGATGAAAACTACTTGTGGACATGTCATAAATTGTTTCCGTAAGCTCTCTCATAAGATTCTCACAAGTATTTATGTCAGTAGATAAGCCTACACAAATCAATCTATACAAACTCTAATTTGGTCAGATCTAGTTGATATTAGATCTCAAATATACCCCATCATGTTCAAAACTGAAAGAGTTGTACCTTTTCATTTCTGATGTCCTCAGCATCCAAGCTGACAGGTGGTTCCATTGCAAACAGTGCTAGTATTTGCACAAGGTGATTTTGCATTATATCACGAATGATCCCATAGTTATCAAAATAACTACAAAAAAGCAAGGTTGAAGTTTGATTAGTTTGTGAGTTACCATTTCTCTGTAATACCATTAAGAAACATCTATCACAATATGACTCACCCCCCTCTTCCTTCTGTTCCAAAATCTTCAGAAAATATCACCTGTACATTGCGAATGTAATCCCGGGACCATAGAGGCTCAAAAACAAGATTTGAAAAACGAAGTACAGAGAGATTCTCCACAAGCTCCTTACCTAAGTAATGGTCGATCCTAGATAGTAAACAAATTTCAGTATTTCCAAACTTTCTTCTTTAGCTTGTTATGAAGAAAACAAAAAGAAAAAAAAAACAGATTGACCTGAATATTTGGTCTTCAGTGAGGTACTGCTTCAAACTTCTTGTTAGTTCGCTAGATGATTCTGAATCACGGCCAAATGGCTTTTCAACAATAACTCTTGTCCAGCCATTTTTCGAAGAGGCTTTGAGGCTAGCACATCTCACCACATCCACAAATATGTTTGGAGGTATTGACAAATAGAACAACCTGTTTGAAACTCTTCCACCCTAAAAGAAGCCATTGTCAAGTGAAACGGTTAGAACAACAACTACAACCTGGTTCAAAAGTAAATGATATGAAAAAATACAGAGAATACATAATATTTGATCATGTAGTTTGGCCAATTTTGCCTCTGTATCTGACGGCAGAGAAATTGCAGTACCTTTTTATTAATCAAGTTTAGGAATTACAGAGTACAACTTGTGTTTAAATACTACGGTTCAATTTACAAGATTATCAATGAACCATACTCAACCCGTTTGAGGGATTTATCCACTAATCAGTAAACAATATATGTATCCAGATCAATGCTCAGGCATACACCTGCCATAAAAGAAATGCCGTTTTTTTTGTTGATAATAGAACCCTTTTGTTACAGCCAGTTTTGATTTACATATTATCATATGCTCTAGATCCTTTTTCACCTTATTCTTAAAGATCTATATAGTCCAGCACTTTTTGAAAGGTATTAAATCCAGGGATTACTTTGAGAAAGCAACTATTGTTTAGTGTTATCCCAGTTATTTTATCATTTATGTCAAATATGTGAATCAAATGACATAAAAGATCAGATATGGTTTCTTTTTTCACTCAAGCATTACCTCTTTTTCTTTCAGCTTGGAATCCAAATCTAGAAAGTGGTCCTCAGAATTGTACAGACCAGAATGGTAAAAGCATCTTTTCAAGAATTGATCCATTTTATCTGCACAATTTGCCCTACAATTCAAAAGAACTCATCACTATAGGGGAAAAGTAAGAAAGAAGGCTTTACATAATGCTGCCACAAGAACATAAAAAATTTGAACTGATACCGACGAGTCTTAGTAATATTAGACTTAATAAAAGGTGACAGAGTTTTGTTAAATATTTGCCAACGCAAATTTTGACATGAATTTGGAAGGTTAGCGGAGTTCAAATATGTGGTTAATCATTCTCATTGGATAGTTGATGTATATTAGAATTTGGCGTTGAAATTGGGTCAAAATAACAGCTCTTATAACACATTTAGTTACAACTGTGAACAGTTAGTTATAACACATTTTTAGCAACTTTTGTACAAATACTTTCATACCAAACATAATTGCTACTGTAACACTTACCTCTTGTCAATTCTGCATGTTAAAGTCTGGCTAATCATGTTCCTTAACTCTTCATCGGTCATTTTAGTCCGAGCATATCCAAACACAATAAAATTCTGCATAAAGATTGCAAATATAGATCCTCAAACATTTAAACCGTCTACAACAACTCATTTAGCTAAAGTTCAAGATGCTGAATGCATCTGAATACCATTAAAATTCAGACCTCAGGTAGGCAATCTTCATAAAAAAGAGCAAAGAGTGCTGGAAAAATCTTCTTTTTGGCAAGGTCTCCAGAAGCTCCAACAACAGTTATACTAAGGTTTGATCCTGTGGATTCAGAGTCCGAAAAGGAAAATGATTCTTCAACTTGTCGAGGCTGGCCATCTTCTTTGGCCAACGGACTTCCAACTAAACCTGCATACAAGTAAATAACTTAACAACCTATAGGATGCGAGGACAGAGAACAAGAGGTTTAAGGAGCTGAAGAACACAGAATGACATGATCCAATGACAAAACAAGTATAAATACAAGGTGAATACGGTCTACCATTTAAAGTGGCACAATTAGGAAAACCATGTATTAGACAGAGAAGATTTTCAAAGTAGTACTCTCCTTTCACACTGGATTAACCAGTCATAAAACTCAATCATCCAGAAATAGCACACTTAACAAACAAACTAACTAACTAATTGCTCTAACTACTCTAATTTCCCTTTATTCTATATCCTAACAATTGACTCTTAGCACCATATTTGTGCACTTAAGCCAGCCAATGCCAGAACCAAGAAGTATCATGTTTTTCCTAAACAGGCCATATATCCAAATTTAGAATCTCTATCAATAGTACTCTTTTCATATGCATGAATTTGAGATCGGACCTAAGATCACATGCTTGTAAGCTCCTTTGACTCACTAGTCACAACATAAAACCGCAACCTAAGATCAACCTACCACAAAGCTAGTGCTGAAAAGAGTAAATCAAGGGCCATGGGGGAGGGGAGGATCAATTGCTAGATCAAGTAACCAGGTATGCAGATAACTATTTTATCCAGATAAAGTTAAGCTTCACAATTTCTACTCCAACATAAAAAGGAATCAATTAACGAAACATGATAATGTAAATAGAAGACAATACATACACACCATCATGAGAAGAAACAGCATTCAGGGGATGCCCATTTGAGGATCTGATCTGAAAATGTTTTCTACCCTTGTTTCCATGGAGGCCAATGCAAGAAAGCCACAGAGTAGTGGAGCAAGTGCTTGCAGTGAATTTACTACATAGTTGTGGTTCATTCCTGAATGCACAAGAAGAAACAATGCTTGAAGCATTACCTAGAACACTTGCCATGCAACAAATTTAGTCAGAAGAATTCACAACAAAACCATGTGATGTGATGAATCAAAAACTAAAAACCAGAAACAAAACAACAAAGTAATAAAATCAAAAACCAGAAACAAGTTAATTCAAGTTATGTACAGTGTAGGAAATTATTGGTTTATATAGTTAATTGTTTGTAAAAGTTAAATGAAAAAAGAAATGGATAATAAATGTTTCAAAGTTAGGAATTTAACTTTATACCAAAATTGCCCTTTACGTTAGGAAGCGGTCAAATCAAATGAGGGGTTATTTTGTAAATGCAAGACAAAAATATCTTGAATGAGAGGTCCATGTTTTTCTTAAAAAAAAAATTTCAACTGATAATGAAAAAAGAAAAGAAAAAATAGTAAGTGTGTCTCTAATTTAGCATTCACTATTTTTTTTTGGTATTATAAGAAAACATTCACTATTTTTATTTAAGTAAAAATTTCTAGGAAAATAGTTTATAGAATTATAAATTAAAGATATACTAGTTTTTTTAAGAGATTTTTAAGGGGTTTAAATATTTGTTAAGTATTAATATTTTTGAAATTATTAATTTTAAAAAACTATTTGTGAAATTTATTTTCATGGACTAAATTTGGATGTCGATTTTTTAGAGAATAAAATGTGCCTTTATTATTTTTATTTGTTTGTGTCACTTTAGGCTTTCTTCAGTTATATTTTCTTACAATTTTTTAATTAAAATTAGAGTAAATAGTCAAAAGTAATCTCTAACAATTATACACAATTATTTGATATCTAAAATATAAAATTATTAATTTCTCTTTAAAATTTTCAAATATTTTTTAGGATATTTTACTCTTTGTTTTATATTAATAATTTATTTGATACATATTTGATATTTGGAAGTATAAGTAAATTGAAAAATATCCGACAAATTAGTTGCAAGACATTTGTATCCTTTGTGGCTAGTTGAATATCCGACGAAAATGCACTCTATGAGCTAAAAATTGAATTTGTGAGTTGAGTATGACCTGAGATGAGGATAACAGGCACAATCAAATACCTTAAGAAATGTGTACTAAGGTATTTTCTTGTAGATAGACTCGAGATAAACAAGCATAATCCTAAATTTTGTAAAGAATAACAGTAGAAAATGGAAAGAATAGAGAAAAGTATTGAAAAAAAATAAAGAGCGAAAGTAAAGGAGATAACAGATTGAAAGATTAAATCAAAGATTTATCATGGTTGAGCCTAAATCACTTTGCATATTTTTGTTTCCAAGAGTTTCTTTTTGAGACTTTTACTAAAATTAGTTTTGAACTTTTTAATGATCAACCCAAACAATCTTTAACTATAACTTGAGATTTTGCACATAATCAACTCACAAATTTCATAACAACAATCAGAGTTTTTACTGAGGATTACCTCAAGAACCTTCACTCAAGTTTTTTACAAATTTAGCTTGCAACCATCAAATATTTTATAAAGATATTACACAAGAGAATTACACTCTTGAATAAAACAAAATTTAGCACAACAAAAACCTTTTCACTCTTTTGAAATTAAGGCAACTCTAGTGGAAAAAAAGGTTTTTAGAATGAAAAAGGGTATAAAGAATAGTAGAAATGTTTCTATTCATAAAATATGATTTATTATAAAATGAAGAGAAACCTCATTTATTTATAAGAAAATATGACTAAAAAAAAAAGAAATGATCCATGTGTCTTTTTAATGATTTAATTGATTAATTCTAGGTGATAATCGATTTATCAACCCAAATTATAAAAATTTAAGTTTCGACTTCACCGAATAAATTAACAACTTATTTAATAGATTAAGAGACATTGAAAATAGGTTTAATCAATTAGAGAAAACTCTTAATTGATTAACCAATGGAAAACACCTTCCTAATTTATTAACGAAGCTTCTAATGAATTAAGTGTGTGCTCTGAATGGTTTTAAGAGATTTATCAAAAAAGAAAAGAGGTTTGAAAATCATTTTTTATGAATTTTTCCTAAACAGTAAATATAACACCCTAAACCCCGAAAGTTATATATAAATTAATACTCGACAATTTAAGGTGTCGACAACGACAATCCTTCAATAAAACATAGTCATTCTTAAACATGCAGCAGAAAGTAAACAACATACAACACATGTCATCGCGTTTTCACCTTCACTTAGGGTATCATCCCAGAAAAATCATATTTATCGCAGAAATAAACATATTAACTTCAATTTGGATCTTATAAAGACTTAACTTTCACAAAATGATTTCTAAAGGAAATTCAATATCCAACTCTCAATGACTTCAAAACAACTCAACATAATAGTTATTAAACTCCAACCAAACAAGTAAGTCGAAATCAAACATAATAAAAGAAAACACCATTCGTCCCCAGTGTTACAAAATCAGAGCATATCGACTAAAAATAAATGTGATAACTAATGAAAATAACTTCAAAAACTATTTCTCACTCACAACAATAACTCTACTCCTGAGTATCTGTAACACCCTTCTAAAATACCCCAAATATTTAATTAAAATAATAAACATATATCAGAGTAATTATGCAGTTAAGGGCGTCACACAATCATTCACACCATGTTCCAAAATAACTGTCATGCTCTTTATTTAATCAATTAAACATTTGCATAAATCGCAGCGGATATAAATCAAATTAATCAAAACATGTAACATACTACATGTAAACTGGTTCAACAATCATCAACAACACAATTAAAATGTTCCCTCCCGATGTTACATCTATCAGAGCATGACCCACTAGGGAGACTACACTAGACTCCAAGCATTCGCTTCTACTCAACTCATTTCTCGTTACCTGAAAAATAGTTGTAAGGGTGAGTTCCTCAATCAATATAATAAGCATTATAGAATATAATGTCATGTTAAGTAATTTAACACATTAATCACCCTAATCGCAACATACAATCAGTAACAGCACATCAGCTCAACATCAACATAAAGCACAAGTATAATCTCAAATCATACTCCACAACAACTCAAACACACGTATAATATTGGAATACATCCATTCATATTATACGCCATACATACATTATGCAATGAGACTCCACACATGCGGTACCGACTATTCTTGAACATATAGTTCAAGCTCACCGATCCCTCCAGATACGGCTACTAAGCTCACTAGTCCCACTCATTTGAGACCTAGTGACTCACTCACTAATTCCTCACCATGGGAATTAGCTACAGCCCCGAAGGCTAGACTATGCACACTAATCATCTAGCATGCAACATCAACAACAAATCCACAATGATTCACTCACTAATTCCTCACCATGGGAATTAGCTACAGCCCCAAAGGCTATGCTATGCACGCTAATCATCTAGCAATGCAGCATCCACAACAATTCACAACGGACATATGCTCACACTCTAAGCCATACAACAGTCCATTCACACATACATGCATAATACATACATTCACATCATTATGCATATCATCATACATCATCAACACATCATTATTATGTCAATCAATTAAACACGGTATTAGCACGCTCTACTAATACCTATACTGCTCAAAACAGCGGGAATTAATCCCTATCACATCATATGCCAACATAGGCCAACCCTCAAATAGGCACACAACATTTAAAACACCAATTTTCCACTCTGCAACAGTGTTAACCGGTTAACGCCCTGGGTTAACCGGTTAACGCAGGCAAAAACACATTTTCTGGCAAAACGCAACAGTGTTAACCGGTTAACGCCCTGGGTTAACCGGTTAACGTAGGCAAAACAGCACATTTTCACAAATTATAACAGTGTTAACCGGTTAACACCCTGGGTTAACCGGTTAACGCAGACAAAACAACAGTTCCTGCGCTAACACAAGGCAGAATGCAGAATTCTCCGCACTTTCCGCCGTTGGAGGACTTCCGGACCTCCGATTCCGATTCCGTAAAAAGCTACACTATCGGAAAATCACGACACATACAATCACGGATTCAATTTCAGTTTTTAACACAGTTTAACCAACGTAATTCCAGCATTCACCAATCCCAATTAGGGTCAAATAACGGCTTATCACTACCCATCACATATTATCCCATAATACCCATTAATCGACGATAAACCCCCCTTACCTGATTAATCCGGCAAATCTTTGAGCTCCAAGCTTTTCTCTCTTCAATCTTCAGCCCTTGCTCTGTCTCTTTGCCCTTTTCCTCTTTCACGATCGTTCTCTGTTTTCACGTGAAACTTTCTTTTTACCAAATGGGATTCTTTCTCTTATTTCCAACATATATATTTTCCGAATAATAATAATAATAATCCCAAAAATAATAATAATAAAATTTCCAATTATTTAACTAAATTAATAAATAAATTATTAACTCAATTTAAATAATTATTTTATTATTATCGGGGTGTTACAACTCTCCCCCACTAAAAGAGTTTTCGTCCTCGAAAACATACCTCAAACGAACAACTCTGGGTAAGATTCCTTCATCTTACTCTCCAGTTCCCAAGTCACATTGCCACCTGCTGGTCCTCCCCAAGCTACCTTCACCAAGGCAATTTCTTTACCCCGCAACTGCTTCAACTCTCGATCCTCGATCCTCATAGGCGATGTTTCAACAGTCAGGTTATCTCTCACCTGTACATCATCTACTTGGACTACATGCGACGGATCATGAATGTACCTCCTCAACTGAGACACATGAAAAACCTCATGCAAATTCGCAAGTGACGGCGGTAAAGCGACACGATAGGCTACCTCCCCTATCCTCTCCAAAATCTGATAAGGACCAATAAATCGAGGTGTCAACTTCTTCGACTTCAAAGCTCGACCAACACCAGTTATCGGAGTAACACGAAGAAACACATGATCTCCCTCTTGGAACTCAAGTGACTTCCTCCTCTTATCATGATAACTCTTCTGACGACTCTGAGCAATTCTCATCTTCTCCTGAATCATCTTAATCTTTTCTGTAGTTTGTTGAACAATTTCCGGTCCAACCACAGCACTCTCACCGGACTCATACCAACATAAAGGTGTCCGACATCTCCTACCATACAAAGCTTCAAACGGTGCCATACCAATGCTCGAATGAAAACTATTGTTGTAGGTAAACTCAATCAAAGGTAAATAACAATCCCAAGCACCTCCCTTTTCCAAAACACAAGCCCTCAAAAGATCCTCTAGTGACTGAATCGTCCTCTCAGTCTGACCATCAGTCTGCGGATGATATGCAGAACTCAATCTCAGCTTAGTTCCCAAAGCCCTCTGCAAACCTTCCCAGAACTTCGATGTAAATCTAGGATCTCTGTCCGAAACAATACTCGACGGAATACCATGCAAACTTACAATCTTCTCAATATACAACTCGGCTAATCTCTCTAACGGATAATCCATTCTGATCGGAATGAAATGAGCCGACTTCGTCAATCTGTCAACAATCACCCAAATAGCTTCAAAATTCTTAATTGTTCTCGGTAAACCAGAAACAAAATCCATACTGATACTATCCCACTTCCACTCCGGAATAGCCAACGGTTGCATTAGCCCAGACGGCTTCTGATGCTCAATCTTCGACTTCTGACAAGTCAAACAGGAATAAACAAAACTCGCAATTTCTCTTTTCATTCCCGGCCACCAAAATAACTTTTTCAAATCATGATACATCTTCGTAGCTCCAGGATGAATACTCAAGCCACTACGATGTCCTTCCTCCAGAATACTCTTCTTAAGTTCGGTAACATCCGGAATACACACCCGATTACCAAATTTCAAAACGCCATTCTCATCAACTCTGAATTCACCACCTTGACCTTGATTCACTAAAGTCAACTTATCAACCAAAAGCACATCGGATTTCTGACCTTCTCTAATCTCATCCAGAATACTACTCGTTAACCTCAACATTCCCAATTTAACACTATTGTGAGTACTCTCACACACCAAACTCAAATCTCTAAACTGCTCAATTAAATCCAATTCCCTAACCATTAACATAGACATATGCAATGATTTCCGACTCAACGCATCAGCCACTACATTTGCTTTACCCGGATGGTAATTCAAACCAAAGTCATAATCCTTCAGAAACTCTAACCATCTCCTCTGTCTCATATTCAGCTCTTTCTGATCAAACAAATACTTTAAACTTTTATAGTCACTGAAAACCTCAAATCTCGACCCGTACAAATAATGTCTCCATAACTTCAGAACAAATACCACAGCTGCCAACTCTAAATCATGCGTCGGATAGTTCCTCTCATGAACCCTCAGTTGTCTCGAAGCATAAGCTATAACCTGCTTATTCTGCATCAACACACCACCCAAACCCAACAATGAAGCATCACAGTAAACCTCAAATGATTCCGACGAACTCGGTAATATCAGAATAGGAGCAGTAGTTAACCTTCTCTTTAACTCTTGGAAACCTTCTTCACATTTTGAGTCTCAAACAAACGCTTGCCCCTTTCTAGTCAACATCGTCAACGGTAACGCCAACTTAGAAAATCCCTCAATGAACTTCCTATAATAACCTGCAAGTCCAAGAAAACTCCTTATCTCAGAAACTGACTTTGGAGCTTCCCAATTAGATACCGCTTCTATCTTAGAAGGATCAACAGCAACACCACCTCTTGAAATCACATGACCAAGAAAACTAACTTCTTCTAACCAAAATTCACACTTCGACAGTTTAGCAAATAACTTCTTCTCTCGCAGAACTCCTAAAACCACTCTCAAATGCTCCGCATGCTCTTCTTCAGATTTCGAATACACCAAGATGTCATCAATAAACACCACAACAAATTGGTCTAGGTACGGATGGAAAATCCTATTCATATACTCCATGAATACTCCAGGCGCATTAGTCACACCAAAAGGCATTACAGAATACTCATAATGTCCATACCTTGTTCTGAAAGCAGTCTTCTGAATATCCTCAGTTTTCACACGTATCTGATGATACCCAGATCTCAAATCTATCTTGCTGAACACACTCGCACCAACCAACTGATCCATCAAATCATCAATCCTCGGCAAAGGATACCGATTCTTGATCGTCACTTTATTCAGTTGCCTGTAGTCCACACACAACCTCATAGTACCTTCTTTCTTCTTAACCAACAACACTGGTGCACCCCACGGTGACACACTCGGACGAATAAACTTCTTATCCAACAGATCTTCCAGCTGACTCTTCAATTCAGCTAACTCAACAGCAGACATACGATACGGAGCCATCGATATCGGTCTAGTACCAGGTACCAAATCAATCGAGAACTCAACTTCACGTTCTGGCGGCAATTCATTCACTTCTTCAGGAAACACATCAGGAAAATCACACACCACTGCTAGATCACCAATCACCAGTTTATCTTTAGCCTCCAAAGTCGCTAACAGCATAAACAACTCTGCCCCATCTGCGACTTCCTCATTCACCTGCCTTGCTGATAGAAACAAACTCTTTCCTTCTTCAATCTCAGGAAATATCACAGTCTTATCAAAACAGTTAATATAAACTCGGTTAACCACCAACCAGTTCATACCCAGAATAACATCAATCTGCACTAGTGGAAGACACACAAGGTCTATCCCAAAGTCTCTACCAAAAATACTCAAAGGACAACTCAAACAAACCGAAGTAGTAGTCACTGAACCCTTTGCAGGAGTATCAATCACCATACTACCATGCATCTCAGATATCTCTAACTTAAGTTTCACAGCACAATCCAAAGATATAAAGGAATGAGTGGCACCGGTGTCAATAATAGCTACAAGAGGAAAGCCATTAATATAACACGTACCTCGGATCAAACGATCATCTGCAGAAGTCTCAGAACCTGATAAAGCAAAGACCTTGCCTCCCGACTGATTCTCTCTCTTTGGCTTAGGACACTGTGGGCTAATATGACCCACTTCTCCACAGTTGAAACAAGTTATAGTCTTCAACCGACACTCTGCAGCCAAATGACCACCTTTGCCACACTTGAAACACTTCATCTCAGCACTGGTACACTCATGGACACGATGTCCGGCCCGACCACATCTATAACACTTAGCAGGGGCACTAGAGTCTCCCCCACTAGGCCTCTTCATCCCACTCTGCTTCTGGAAACCTTTGCCAGCTGCATACGGTTTCCCACGATCATTCTGATTCTTGCCTTTCCTATCAACCCTTTGCTGATAGCTCTCTGCTCTGGCTTTGGAATCCTGTTCAAAAATCCTGCAACAGTCAACCAAGTCAGAAAACACTCTGATCCGCTGATACCCAATAGCCTGTTTGATCTCGGGACGCAACTTGTTCTCAAACTTCACACATTTCGAAAATTCTCCAGCAGCCTCATTATAGGGAGTGTAATACTTTGACAGCTCTGTGAACTTAGCAGCATACTCAGTAACAGACTTGTTACCCTGTTTCAACTCTAAGAACTCTATCTCTTTCTTTCCTCTGACATCCTCTGGAAAATACTTCCTCAGGAATCTCTCTCTGAACACAGCCCAAGTGATCTCAGCATTTCCAGCAGATTCCAACTCAGTGCGGGTAGCAACCCACCAATCATCGGCTTCCTCTGACAGCATATGCGTACCGAACCTGACCTTCTGGTTATCGGCACACTCAGTTACCCGGAAGATCCTCTCGATCTCCTTCAACCACTTCTGAGCGCCATCTGGATCGTATGCTCCTTTGAACATTGGAGGATTGTTCTTCTGGAACTCACTCAGTTGACGAGCAGCTCCCATTCCCACAACATTCGGATTCCCTCCAAGTACTCCAGCTAGCATACCCAGAGCCTCAGCAATCGCAGCATCATCTCTACCTCTTCCAGCCATCTCTATTCTGAAAACCCAAACAAACTAAAACAATGAGTACTGATAGGTTACTCAACACCTATACCGTACAGGGGAAACAAAATAATTACGACTCGACTCGACCGACTATGCTCTGATACCACTAATGTAACACCCTTCTAAAATACCCCAAATATTTAATTAAAATAATAAACATATATCAGAGTAATTATGCAGTTAAGGGCGTCACACAATCATTCACACCATGTTCCAAAATAACTGTCATGCTCTTTATTTAATCAATTAAACATTTGCATAAATCGCAGCGGATATAAATCAAATTAATCAAAACATGTAACATACTACATGTAAACTGGTTCAACAATCATCAACAACACAATTAAAATGTTCCCTCCCGATGTTACATCTATCAGAGCATGACCCACTAGGGAGACTACACTAGACTCCAAGCATTCGCTTCTACTCAACTCATTTCTCGTTACCTGAAAAATAGTTGTAAGGGTGAGTTCCTCAATCAATATAATAAGCATTATAGAATATAATGTCATGTTAAGTAATTTAACACATTAATCACCCTAATCGCAACATACAATCAGTAACAGCACATCAGCTCAACATCAACATAAAGCACAAGTATAATCTCAAATCATACTCCACAACAACTCAAACACACGTATAATATTGGAATACATCCATCCATATTATACGCCATACATACATTATGCAATGAGACTCCACACATGCGGTACCGACTATTCTTGAACATATAGTTCAAGCTCACCGATCCCTCCAGATACGGCTACTAAGCTCACTAGTCCCACTCATTTGAGACCTAGTGACTCACTCACTAATTCCTCACCATGGGAATTAGCTACAGCCCCGAAGGCTAGACTATGCACACTAATCATCTAGCATGCAACATCAACAACAAATCCACAATGATTCACTCACTAATTCCTCACCATGGGAATTAGCTACAGCCCCAAAGGCTATGCTATGCACGCTAATCATCTAGCAATGCAGCATCCACAACAATTCACAACGGACATATGCTCACACTCTAAGCCATACAACAGTCCATTCACACATACATGCATAATACATACATTCACATCATTATGCATATCATCATACATCATCAACACATCATTATTATGTCAATCAATTAAACACGGTATTAGCACGCTCTACTAATACCTATACTGCTCAAAACAGCGGGAATTAATCCCTATCACATCATATGCCAACATAGGCCAACCCTCAAATAGGCACACAACATTTAAAACACCAATTTTCCACTCTGCAACAGTGTTAACCGGTTAACGCCCTGGGTTAACCGTTAACGCAGGCAAAAACACATTTTCTGGCAAAACGCAACAGTGTTAACCGGTTAACGCCCTGGGTTAACCGGTTAACGCAGGCAAAACAGCACATTTTCACAAATTATAACAGTGTTAACCGGTTAACACCCTGGGTTAACCGGTTAACGCAGACAAAACAACAGTTCCTGCGCTAACACAAGGCAGAATGCAGAATTCTCCGCACTTTCCGCCGTTGGAGGACTTCCGGACCTCCGATTCCGATTCCGTAAAAAGCTACACTATCGGAAAATCACGACACATACAATCACGGATTCAATTTCAGTTTTTAACACAGTTTAACCAACGTAATTCCAGCATTCACCAATCCCAATTAGGGTCAAATAACGGCTTATCACTACCCATCACATATTATCCCATAATACCCATTAATCGACGATAAACCCCCCTTACCTGATTAATCCGGCAAATCTTTGAGCTCCAAGCTTTTCTCTCTTCAATCTTCAGCCCTTGCTCTGTCTCTTTACCCTTTTCCTCTTTCACGATCGTTCTCTGTTTTCACGTGAAACTTTCTTTTTACCAAATGGGATTCTTTCTCTTATTTCCAACATATATATTTTCCGAATAATAATAATAATAATCCCAAAAATAATAATAATAAAATTTCCAATTATTTAACTAAATTAATAAATAAATTATTAACTCAATTTAAATAATTATTTTATTATTATCGGGGTGTTACAGTATCTGCAAGGAATCCATGTTGGACAACATCAAAGCAAAAGAGGTGAGAGTTCACACTAATAATTTAACGACATAAGCTGTAAGGTAGAATTCAAACATCTACACATTTAACAACAATCACACAACATCATTCTCACACGTAATCCATCAACCTACACAAAACAATCACATATTCATTATTTAAATTATGCAATAAGACTCACAACTTCAACAAGACTCATATGCATGTGGTACCATATCATCAATTAGTTCACTCAAGAACCAAATTCACCCTGCTCGAACCCCGAATACATCATGCTCGGATCTGAGACAAGTCATCAATCCACCCTGCTTATATTGCAACTTGTCTCTTTCATCAACAACAACGACATAACGAATGCATGTCACAATACATCAATGCGACAACAACGTAATGTTTAAAGTCCTCTCCCGCCAATAAACAAAGCATGAATTAACCCAACAATAATAGTTCCCCTCTTAAACTATCATCCTAACACAATATACTCACAATTTAAAAACATAATTCATGCTCATACAACAGTATATCATCACCACATTCACAATAATTAACATAACATCACCATCACATATGCACATATCAATCATTCATCAATTACTTCATAGATTACGATTAAAATCATGTTTAATCATTAATTCAGACCAAGCATCATTCAAATAGTAGATAACAAAGTATAACAATATCGAAAATATCCATAAAATTTGAAAATCGGAATCTACAATTTAATATCATCAAAACAAGCATCTGCATCCACTGCAGACTCATGACGGGTTACCCATCATGGTTATGGTGCCCGTCACCGATCTCCACACTTCTAGGCGTCACCTATGTGACATTCGGCTTGGAGAACAAGCATGGGTAACATGATGAGTTACTCGTCACCATCATGACGCCCTGAGACCTGCACAATTCGTCTTCTTTATTGGAGTTCAATGCAGAACTCCTAATTCTCATTCCAGGCATACAAAATCGGTCCAAAACGTTACACACATATTATATATTCATCAATGACATCCAATTTCATCAAATCAACACCTTTAATTCATGGTTTTCATAAAATTATATTATTCTCAAATCTTTAAAATAACAACAACGGTGAATATATGTTAACTCATCAAAACAGAATTTGTCATACATCATAGCACACGAATTTCATCACCAATCATCATTATATACAACAAATAAATCATCAATAACAAAATTTTGTTAAAATCTCAATACCCTATTGGAGGTTAAGGATTCCTCAATTCTACCCCTCATGCATATACCCATTATTAAGATAGTTATGCCTCCTTACTTGGTTATCCTAGGTGTAAGAACAAAAATTGTTCTACAACAGATTCCATGATTTTGATGATAACAAAGGATGAAACCAAAAATGGCACCCTAACGAAAAGTTTCTAAGTGTGCAGGGTTCTAAGGAAAGAAGGAAGAGATCTAATGACGTCATCAAATACAGAATCATATCAGATACAAATCAGCAGTTCATCAGAAGCATCTGAAGAAGAAGTGCACTCTAGAAGTTCTGATTCTGAACAACGGTATATCATTCCAAGAAGCTCTCAGCGACATCTGAAGACATCATCAGAAGCTCCGAATCAACACAGGAAGATTCCAAGATTCCCAGAGTCACGCAGACTTCGGCAATGGATTTCCTAATACAGAAAGAGTAACGTTAACTTCAAATTCATATGTGGCAATGGATTTCCTAATACAGAAAGAGTAACGTTAACTTCAAATTCAAATGGAAAGGAACTATATTTGGAAAGAAGTTTTTCAAGGAGAAAAAGTTATGGCATTAATTCCTATTCAAGACAAATTATCTGCCATCAATTTCAACGGTCCTTTTCACTCCTATATAAAGGATAGCAATCAACATTGAGAGATAGACAAGAACACTGAAATCATCAATCTCTCTCTCTCTCAATCTTTCACGGGTTTTTGCTCATACGTGAAACATTCTTTTTGCTATCACCATTGTAATATTTGCTTTATCCTAGAAGCACTCTAGATTACAAACTCTATTTTATCTAAGTTGTTTTATTTCCTCAAGTGACTCTGCGCAGTCTGTATACTTGAGAGGACTAAGAGATCCTTCTCTTAGACGTTGGTTGTAAACAATCTTTCAAGATTAGTGGATTAAGTCCTTGTTGAAGGCGAAATCACCTTGGCCGGGTGGACTGGAGTAGCTTTGTGTTATAAGCGAACCAGTATAAATTCCTTGTGTGGTTTTTATTTTGAAAAAATGCTTATTTTCCAAAACAATTCAAACCCCCCTTTCTTGTTTTTCTCACCCTCAGTTGGTATCAGAGCTTCGGCTCTGTTATTGATTTTTTAATCAAACACTTAACAGTGTAGAGAGATCCAGAACGAGAAAAACCATGGCCCACACAAATGAAAGAGATAGTTACAATGCTAAGCCTCCTGTCTTTGATGGAGAAAAATTTGACTACTGGAAAGATAGGAACGAAAGTTTCTTTCTAGGTTATGATGCTGATCTTTGGGACATTGTCACAGATGGATACAAGCCTCCTGTCACAGAGGATGGAGTTGAAATTCCCAGAAGCAAGATGTCTGATGATCAGAAGCGTATTTTCAAAAATCATCACAAGGCCAGAACCATACTCCTTAATGCTATATCTTACAACGAGTATGAGAAGATCACCAACAGAGAAACAGCCAAAGAAATACTTTACTCTCTAAGAATGACTCATGAAGGAAACTCTCAGGTGAAAGAGACAAAGGCTCTGGCACTTATCCAGAAATATGAAGCTTTCAAAATGGAAGATGACGAAGCCATAGAGGTAATGTTCTCTAGATTCCAAACTCTTGTTGCAGGTCTCAAAGTGCTAGACAAAGGGTACACAACTGCAGACCACGTCAAAAAGATAGTCAGAAGTTTGCCAAAGAAGTGGAGACCTATGGTCACTGCTCTGAAGCTGTCTAAAGATATGAACAACATCAGCCTTGAAGAGCTTGTCAGTTCCCTCAGAAGCCATGAGATAGAACTAGAGGAAGATGAGCCTTAGAAGAAGAACAAGTCTGTAGCATTAAAGTCCAGATCTGAAAGACGTAAATCTGGCAGAACCAAGGCATTCCAAGCAGAAACTGAAGATGCTGATGACTCTGAACCAGAAGATTCTGATGATGAAGAAGAATTGTCCCTCCTGACCAGAAGAGTTAAACAACTCTGGAAAAAGAGGAACAACAACTTCAGAAGACCAAGACCCAGAGGGGATCGATCAGAATCAACCTCAAAAGGTAAAACTAACAAAGATATTACTTGTTATGAATGTAAAGAAACAGGTCATTACAAGAATGAATGCCCCAAGCTAAAGAAAGACAATCCCAGAAAAGAAAGTTTCAAGAAAAATACCTTCAGGACAAAGAAAGGACTAATGGCTACCTGGGATGATATTGAATCTGGCTCATCAGAATCTGACTCTGATGAACAAGCCAATGTGGCATTTATGGCTACCACATCCAGGAGCAGCTCAGATGAAGAATCTGAAGAGGTATTTTCTGAACTCTCTCGATCTGACCTAGAATCATGCTTGTCAGAAACTCTAAGCTCATATCAGAAATTAAAACAAAAGTTTAAAAATATAAAAGGCTGTCTAGAAGCAAAATTTGAAGAATGTGGCAAACTTGAGATGACAATTCTAAAACTAGAAGATGAAATCAGATCTTTAACATTACAAAGAGATGGAACAAATGAAAAACGTTTAGAGTTGGAAGAAGCGTTGTCTCAAGCGCCACAAACTTCAAATACAATAATTTATAAATATGAAGAAGCCTTTCAAGAATTTCTGAAAAATGGGATAGGAAGGAGTGTTATGGCATCCATGATTTATGGAGTCAGTCAGAACAATAAAAAGGGAATTGGATATGATCCTAAGGAAGATAAAACTTCTACTGGTGATCAACTGAAATCTCCTTTTTCATATCACTATGCGCACACACAAGAACAAAAATTTGAAAATGCTAGAAAACCCAAAGTTATAAGAAACTCTGGGAAAACTAATCAGAAAGGACCCAAGAGACTCTGGGTACCAAAAGATAAGATTGTTTATGTTGCAGATATCCTATGCAGCAAAGTTCAAACACCAGTCATGGTACCTGGACTCTGGATGCTCGCGACACATGACGGGAAGAAAGTCTATGTTCCAAAGCCTGGAACTTAAAGACGTTGGATTCGTAGGCTTCGGAGGAGATCAGAAAGGAAGGATCAGAGGCTCCGGAACTATTGGTAATGGTAATCTTCCCTCTATATCTGATGTCCTTTACGTAGAAGGATTAATGCATAATTTGTTATCCATAAGTCAATTAAGTGATAACGGTTATGATGTAATCTTTAATCAAAAAACATGTAAAGCCATAAATCAAAACAATGATTTTGTCCTATTCACTGGCAAGAGGAAAAACAATATTTATAAAATTAATCTTTCTGATTTAAAAGAACAAAATGTAAAATTCCTGATGTATGAGAAAACATCAGAGTATAGACTCTCGGGTTACTGTGATGCAGATTATGCAGGAGATAGATTGGAACGAAAAAACACATCTGGAAACTGTCAGCTCCTAGGAAGCAATCTGATATCCTGGGCCAGCAAAAGACAGTCAACCATCGCTCTATCTACTGCAGAAGCAGAATACATCTCAGCATCACTATGCACAACTCAGATGCTCTGGATGAAGAATCAATTAGAAGATCTGCAAATCTTCGAGAGTAACATTCCTATCTTCTGTGATAATACTGTTGCCATTTGTCTAAGCAAGAATCCCATTTTACACTCCAAATCTAAGCACATTGAAATAAAACATCATTTTATCAGAGACTATGTTCAGAAAGGGATAGTAACATTGAAGTTCATTGATACAGATCATCAATGGGCAGATATCTTTACTAAGCCTTTAGCTGAAGATAGATTTCTTTTTATCTTAGAAAATCTGAACATTCAAAATTGCCCTGAATAATGTTTGCCTCTGAAGATGTAAAATGAGACTCTGACCTAAACAAATGAGCTTCTGCCTCTGACTCTGATACTTCTACCAGTTAAGAAGATATCTGAGTTAGAAATCTCCAGGAACCAATCCTTTGGTATTCCTGACGATCAGATACATCAAACCACGTGGAGCACTTAGCGTCTAATCCTAGAACTTCTAGACAGCTGTCCAGAAGAAAATCAAAGGGCAAACGCTTAAGATCTCCTCGAGCAGTGTGCATACTGTTGGGATTAGACATTCATTAATGAGCCTTAATCATTTCTCCCCCCAAGCGTGCTAACTTGATTTTTGTGCTAACGCTAAATTGTGTGTCGTTTTGCATGTGTTTTTGTTTAGGGTATTTAAACACTCCTCTCACATTTCACACACTTATCACTCTCACTCACTCCATAACCTTCTCTGAAGCATTTCTGCAAGCAGTTCATCTTCAACTCACCTTCATCAACTATGGATGCTCAACAACAACAAGTTTTCAACTTTTCTCAGCAAATGGAATCAAGCACCACAGCCCAAAGCACAAACACTTCTACTCCAACAGTTACAGGCGTATCCATTACTCCAGTGTACAAGGAACCCCATGTTCTTGATCGTGAACCTCATATCAACCTTGCAACTCCCTTTGAGGGACTGGATGTGTTATGTGAATCATTGGTAGACTTCAACAACATGAAGAGAAATGGAGTAGATCTTACTGAAGAACTCCGTCAACAAGGGTGGGAAAACTACTTCCAACGGCTCTATGGCCCTATTTACCCAAATCTCATCAAAGAATTCTGGAGATTTGCTGACGCTGATGATCATTTCATCGTCTCCTACGTGTTAGGGGTCAAGATAGTGATCACTGAAAAATCAATTGCTTCATTACTGAATATGGAGAAAACTGGAGGAAGAAGGATCTACGACATCAATCCTAGATCAAGGTACATTGCTCAAGTGATCAATCCCACCATCTTCAAACACAACACTGAAGGCAATCCATTGAAGAACAAAGAACTTCATCAAAACCTCAGAGTATGGCTCAAGATCATTTTGGGAACCATTCATCACCGCCCAGCATCAAACTCCTCTGACTACATCAATACATATCAGAAGTGCATTCTGTATTGCATTCACAAAGGTTTGAAGTTCTGCCTCCCAACACTACTATTCAAGTATCTCAGAGACTCTGTAAGGGAGACCAGAAACAACATGAAACCCAGAACCTACATCCCTCTGGGAAGACTGTTGTCTGATGTTCTGATCGAGAATGGGCTGGTAGATCATCTGGAGAAGAACAAACTGATGGAAGATCTGGCGATAGATACTGGAAGGCCTCTGAACGCCAGAAATCTGAAAAGCATGGGAATTCTGAAGAAGATTCAATTCAAACCCACGCTGGACACCTCTTGGGACGCCTTGAAAGATCAGAGGAAACTGCCACATGGTCTTGCCAGGTTCTACAAGAATGAACCCAGAGAAACAATTCTCCACTATATGCAACGTCTGAAAGATGAAGGAGTTGACATCTCTGACTTCAGACTAGACGATTGTCTAGACTCAGAAGAAGACTTCGTCAAGTTCAAAAGAGGTCCCTCTGAAAAGAAGTCTTCAAAGGCAAAGAGAGCAAGGCTGGGAGAAACTTCTGAAACAAGATCTCCAGCGCCTCTGCAAGTAACTACTGGTAAGTTTGCTCCCTCTATTCCCTCTGAACCTCCTGTGGCTTCCTCTAATCCTCTCCCACCACCTATATACACATCCTCTGAAACCCCACCTTCTACAACCAGAACCTCACAACCTCGACCTAAATTTAATCTTGCCCATACATCACTACCTCTATCCGAAGCTGAAGAACTCAATCAAACCACCTTTTCATCTTCAAACCCAGAATCACCTCCTTATCTTATCCTCTCCTCTGACCCAGAACCTTCTGACCCCGCTTCTCCCACTCTAGCCTAACTTTATTCTCTAAACCAAAACTCACAACAACCACAACAACCTCCACCTGAACCTGAAGTCACTTCACCACCCCCAGAACAAACAACCAACAATCCTTCTGAAGCTCAACCCTCTGACATCACCCCCCAAAACACTTCCGCTGAACTTGAACCTCTAACACTAAACTTAAGCCCTCCAAACTCTCCACCCCAAACATCTGAACCTGAACATTCCCTGCCTACCCTTGAGGAAGCCATAATGTTGTTCGCAGGGGCTTCAATACAGAAGGTTAAGTCTCTGACCATTAACTCTGGCATCAGTGATGATCCTGACTCTGTAAGGACACACTGGAATAGAGTCATTGGCTGGATGACTTCTGAGGCTTTCAAGCTGAAGCACATCTCTGAGCAAGTCAGAAACGACTTCATCAGAGATGCTGAGGCAAGACTACAGGAAAGACTTGCCAGAGAAGCTGAAGAAGAAGCAAGGAGAAAAGAAGAGGAAAGAGCCAGACAAGAAGAAATCCAAAGGGCAAAGGAAGCTGAAGCCAAAGCTCTGGCTGATGCTGCTGCCGCTGCTGAAGCTGAAGCACAAGCTGCCGCTGAAGCTGAAGCAAAGGCCGCTGCTGAAGCACAGAGTGCTCTGACTCAGGGGGAGTCCTCTACAGTTATCCCTATGGTTCTCCAGACGCTTGAAGAACTTAAGAAAGACCAGAAGGAACTCCGTGCCAGAATGGACAAACAGGACACCGTCAACGATAATATCCAAAACATGCTGGCTCAACTGCTTCAGAGAATGCCTCCGCCTCCCAACCCTTAGGCACTTAGGATTATTTGCTTGTTGCTATGCCTTCTTTGTTTCTGATGCTTGCTTGTTTGTTTTTGCTTACCATTGTCTCTGACCTCTTTATCTGAATATAATATCTTTTTGATTAATCTGTTTAAGTCTTTTTGATTCTGACAAAAAGGGGGAGAAATCGAATATAGCTCTGATGAAATAATTGCCTAATACCTTAAGCACTATGCAACATACTATTTCTTAAAAATAAATTCATCTAACACTGGACTTAAGAAATTGTAGAAGGTATCAAGAAACTTCATTGCTTGGAAGCTCTGGTAAGAACTTCTGAACTCCCTAGCTCATCTCAGGGGGAGCATCTGATCTGATATTTGTTATGTTTCATCTGATTTTTAGTTTGTTTTGTCATCATCAAAAAGGGGGAGATTGTAAGAACAAAAATTGTTCTACAACAGATTCCATGATTTTGATGATAACAAAGGATGAAACCAAAAATGGCACCCTAACGAAAAGTTTCTAAGTGTGCAGGGTTCTAAGGAAAGAAGGAAGAGATCTAATGACGTCATCAGATACAGAATCATATCAGATACAAATCAGCAGTTCATCAGAAGCATCTGAAGAAGAAGTGCACTCTAGAAGTTCTGACTCTGAACAACGATATATCATTCCAAGAAGCTCTCAGCGACATCTGAAGACATCATCAGAAGCTCCGAATCAACACAGGAAGATTCCAAGATTCCCAGAGTCACGTAGACTTTGGCAATGGATTTCCTAATACAGAAAGAGTAACGTTAACTTCAAATTCATATGTGGCAATGGATTTCCTAATACAGAAAGAGTAACGTTAACTTCAAATTCAAAAGGAAAGGAACTATATTTGGAAAGAAGTTTTTCGAGGAGAAAAAGTTATGGCATTAATTCCTATTCAAGACAAATTATCTGCCATCAATTTCAACGGTCCTTTTCACTCCTATATAAAGGACAGCAATCAACATTGAGAGATAGACAAGAACACTGAAATCATCAATCTCTCTCTCTCTCAATCTTTCACAAGTTTTTGCTCATACGTGAAACATTCTTTTTGCTATCACCATTGTAATATTTGCTTTATCCTAGAAGCACTCTAGATTACAAACTCTATTTTATCTAAGTTGTTTTATTTCCTCAAGTGACTCTGCGCAGTCTGTATACTTGAGAGGACTAAGAGATCCTTCTCTTAGACGTTGGTTGTAAACAATCTTTCAAGATTAGTGGATTAAGTCCTTGTTGAAGGCAAAATCACCTTGGCCGGGTGGACTGGAGTAGCTTTGTGTTATAAGCGAACCAGTATAAATTCCTTGTGTGGTTTTTATTTTGAAAAAGCGCTTATTTTCCAAAACAATTCAAATCCCCCTTTCTTGTTTTTCTCACCCTCACTAGGAGCAACACAAAAATTCTGATTTTTGATTCTCTAATCTCCTCCAAGTTCTAAGCTTTCTCTTACCCTTTCTCTAGTCTCCTCTCTATTCTCCATTTTCTGGTAATATGTACTAATAAAACTCCCTGCAACTAAGTTATGCTTCTAATTTATATCATTAGGGTAAATCTTATTATAATTCTAATTTTGACCCAAAATCATATTCCTATTACTCCTTCCTCCCTTCCACTCCTCACAAATCACACTTTGCCCCCAAACTTTCCATTTTCCATTAAATTAAATAAATCTAACAAAATACTATTATATTAATTATTAAAATAAATTCTAATATTTAATCAATCTCTACAAGCATCTAATTACTCCTCACACTCTCACTATTAAGGTCACACACCCCCCACAACCCTTATTTAATTAATTAATATTATCCAATAATTAAATAAATACACAAAAATCATAATAAATCACGTAATTTTAATAAATTAAAAACTGGGATTTTCCAGTAAAAACTACACAATTCAAAATTAGACTTATGAGCAACATAAATGTTACATAAAAACATGGACTTAAAAGCTACATGATGAGGATATCCTAGTATATTGTGCCAAACATTATACAAATATGATCCCACAATGTTAATATGAGAAACTTGATCACGAGTAAGAGAGTTGACAAATAGATCGGAAGTATTATTGACAGGTTGTAAATCACCAAATGCATGGAGGCATATGTTCCTAGAAACCCTTGCAATAGCACCTTAGATTGATCCTGAGATTTAACCAAACATTTATCAACTGAAATTCAAAGAATACATCATTATATTTAGCAAACTTTATAACAGATATAAGATTCTTTATGATATTATGAACAATAAATAAATTGTTAAATGTCAAATATGTGTGATCTATGTGAGGTGGGTGAAAATGTGTGGATCCTATGAAGGTTATGGAAAAACCTTGACCATTGTCAAGGAGAACTAGATCAGAATATGGAAGGTTAACTCCATAACGAAGTAAATTTGAATTGTGTGTCATATGATGTGTAGCTCTTGAGTCAGGATACCACTATCGATTGTAGGAATTGAAATACTTATTATTCTTAATACTAGTACATGTGAGATATGATTAATACTAGCCTTGTTGAGAAGCAAGAAAATGCCTTGATATAAAGTTAGATGGACTTCTAGGTGAAGCATGTGCCACTAATTAGGACTAGATGTCCATTGATTTTGAATGTTAGTATGTTGGTTCCAACCATGAGTAGGAGATACATGCCATGATTGAGGAGCATTCCAAGGTGAATGCAGCATGTCATCATGGATAAGTTCCTATAATAAAATATACTCACATAAAACCATTTAAAATTTCTTCTAACTAGACAAGATTTGGTAAGGGGTCATCATTTGTATTTAGAATATCAAGAATCCTCTAAATTCTAATTAGGTATTGTGTTATAGTTTTCTCACCTTTGGAAATAGATTTCAACTTTAATTATTATGGCTAACCATAAGTATCTTAAAAGGTTTAGGACCTCATAAGCAAATTTATACTTATAGATTTTGTCATATATCTGATATGAGTGAACACATCGAACAACATAAGGCAACAATGCATTGGATAGAGTAGTGATAATCCACGTGAAAAGTAGGGAGTCTTGTTGTTACTTGTTACCAAGTGAGAAACAGAGGATTTTCAATGTCAATGTTGTGACCATCTTTTTAAGGTAGCCCAGAAAAATAATTAGATCTTATGAGTTTGTATGATGCCTTTGATATATTATGGTGCGGATCTTTTGAAAATGTTTTTCAAACTGATGTTATACATAATTTGTGTTTAATCAGCTTCTGACATTGTTGAAGATCGTTAAAGCTATGATACCATATTGGAAAGATAGAAATTGATGAATAGTGTGTATGTGTGTGTGAGAGAGAGTCCATTATTTTCAATTTTGTAATCTCTTTCATTCCGTGCAAGTTAGTTATATAAAATCATCTTTTGAGTTTATATAGAGTAAGTGACTTGTGTTAACAAAGCATAATTAATTACACTTTTGAGACTTCAATTACATTCGGTACAGGTCCTTCGTAGAACTACTACATACTTATACTTTATTACATTACTCGCAATTAGACTTTCCAAATAGATTCCACTTTTTTCCTTAGTTGAAAATTTAGTTTTTTAATTAAAATTTTTTATTTCATTTTAGTCTCTTAATTAATACTACTCTAACCTGAATTATAAGAGAAAAAAAAAAGAAACTTTCATGCTTATTAAGAATAATAGTTAAGTTTATTTAATTTCCTTAATATCACATGAAAGAATTAACATAATTACTAATCTATCTTTAATTAAATTGTCATTCACTAGCAATATTAAATAATTAATATAGGGATTGTTTTGAAATTAAAGCATTAAATGTGTCTAAATTTATTCACATTTACTTATATTTAAGGCCAAAAAATTTAGAATACTTTTCCTTATTAATAAGGCCGAAAGGAATACTATCTTCATCCCAAAATATAAGATCCTCTTGAGTTTTTTTCATTGTTCAAAACTCTCTTCAAAAGTTAAAGTGCATTAATGATTTGCTTATCTATATACTATTAATTATGTTGTATCTTTTTTTTTTGTACAATATGCATTAAATACACTTAGACAACTATTAGATAATTCTCCTTTCAAAGAATAAACTTGTAAAATAATACAAATAGTCAACAAACTTAACATTTCAACGAACTTTCTTAACCTCTATGATTTATTATATGGAGTCTTATATTTAGGAATGAAGAAATTAAATGTTACTATTTGTTTCCTTAAATATATACATGTTAGTCAACTTAATCCTTTATAATAGTTTTATTAAAAAATATTAATTTTTGCAACTTTGACGTTACAAGTGTTACTTGATGACAATCCTTCATTGCATGAATTTAGTCGAAGAATCGGATCAAAACAAGTGAAAGATGAGCTAAAATGAAGAAGAAAAATCAAAGAATGAGGAAAAAATAGTTAAGTGTGAAGAAATTAGACTTCGTGAAAATTTAGGTGAAAAAGGGAGAAAAAAAGTGCAACTTTGAGAAAAATCACGCGCAACATCGCACACATGATAGTGACATAAAGATTGCCTCGCGCACGATGACTCATTTTTCTGGATTTTTTTACGCGCCTAATCCATTATGAACTCTTTTTAAGGGGAAATTCTACATGTTGGTAAGGGTTACAAATTTTGGAGAGCAAAACACGATTTTTACAGCATCATGGGTGATTTTTAGGGTATTGGAAGCCATTGGAGGTCATTACTTCAAGGGAATTCACATGTTATTCTCATCTATTATCTTTGGTATTGTAACTTGACTTATGAGTAACTAAACTCCTTTAGATTAGATTGTGTTATGATGAATTTATTTCAATATTGTTGGGTAATATGTCGATTTGACTTTGTATGAACCTTTTGATCTATAATCTTATTCAATTGCTTATCGTTCTTAATGTTTTTTATGTGAGATGCTCTTTTAAATTAATTTTGGGCACATAAGGAATACTGACCATTAATCCATGTGTTGGATCTAGGACAATTGTTGTACTTATGATGATTGAATAGGAATAGAAGATCATGAGTAATGTCATAAGAAATTAATGTTATGTGCATCGCCTAATCCTGCTTGCGCTGGTGAACTAGGGATAGGAAGATTCGAGTAGTGATTAGTGAGTTATTTCATAAGAGATCGGTTATAGAGGCTTTGTTAATTCGTTGTGGGGTTATAGTGATAAGATCATTCATACAAGGCATCAAATATCAATAATAGAGAAATAGGGGATTCTAAACACAACCTGACCGCTTTCGTGATTCTGTTTAAACATTTATTTACTTTTCGCATTGCAAACTCGAAAACTCCCCCTTTTTAATATTTTCTATACATTGAACATATTTTTTCTTGTTAAAAAGCAGTCCCTGTGGATTCAATCTTTTTATTACTACAATATTATCAGTATACTTGCTGAGAAGTCATAATTACTCATAAGCTTACATGACAACATGTAACTCAACAATGGAACATATTGAAGATGAAAAAACACAAGAAGGGGGAGGAAGGTTTGAATTGTGTTGGATTAAAAAAACATTTGATACTTTAATGCACAAAGGGTATGCATAAGAAAATAAAGAGAATAGGAATAGAGAATCACACACACAATTTATACTAGTTCACCATATTAACAAGATGATATTCGAGTCCCCTCATACTTTAGAGGTTTTTCCTATAATACACTTGACTACAGATAACCACTAAGGTAACCCAGTCTTAGAATTTCTTGCCTCACGCTAAAGGACTTCCTTGTCTTACCACATGTAACGACTTCATCACATTACACCTTTAAGGGCTTGCTTGTCTAACACTAGATATATTTGAAAAATCACATTCTTTTTTGTCGAGTATGTGGACATAATACACACATCCAAAAACTCAAGTATTTAAATGATGGCTTAAAACCACTATAAGCTTTTTTAAGAGTCTTACTTTTCACAAAACTGTTGGATATCGAAACGCATGAACAGTCCAATTCAAGGCTTCAGACAAAAAAAATCCTAGAATTTGTTTCTCATAAAGCCTACAATGGACCATGTTCATAATGGTTTTATTCTTCCTCTTTACTACACCATTATTTTGTGGTGTATACAACACAACTATTAATTGTCTATTTATATCATTCTCCTTAAAAAAACTCACTGAACACTTGGGATGTAAATTTTCCATCCTTGTAAGTACACAAACATTTTACGAATGTACCAGTTTATTTCTTTACGTTATTTTTAAAGTTTTTAAAACTATCAAACGCTTCATACTTTTCTATAGAAAATTATACTCATGTTTTACGACTATAGTCGTCAATAAAATTAATTAGATACATTTTTTTGCTATTTTAGATGGGTGTAATAGGTCCACATATGTTAGCATGCACTAACGGCACTAACGGTAGGATTAAAGATGCTCTCCAAGTGTTGACTTCGGGGAATGGATCCTTTTGTTGCTTTCCCAACAATTTTTACAAATTTGACGGGAGTTTTGAGTTGCGTAAGGCCATTCACCATCCTTTTTGGTTCAAGAGTTTTCAAACATTTAAAGCCTAAATGTCCAAATCTCCAGTGCCATAACTAGGTTGTGTTTTCAGTGACGGTGTTGAAATAAACTGACATACATGACTGAAGCTTAACAGGAATATTTAAAATTTTGTTTAAGGATATTGTTGTTTCCATTATCAAACAGTTTTCCTTATGATAGATCTTGCATCTTTAATTTTGAAAAATAACGGTTAATCTTTTTGCCTGTAGCCGACCAGTACTCAAGAAGTAGTTCTTTAACTCAAGTACATATAACACATTATCAATGATATATGAGGTTTCATTTAGTTAAATTTCATATTACTTTTTTCCTTCACAAGTATGTTGGAGTTGTTTCCCAACTTTACCGTTTCTCTATTACTTTAATTCAAATCAAAGAATTACTTCTCAATTGAGCAAATAAGATAGTTAAATTCCAGAATAATGGATCATAATTTTTTTCAACAACAACATCTCCCATAGTTTCTTCATAAGCCCTCTTCTTACTGGTTATGGTGAGGGTTCAAGTAAAGTAGTCACTCAATTACTCTCCCGCTTTCATTTGTAGAATCTCAAATTTCCTTCGAAGTTCTTGCAATTTTGCTTGTTCAATTATCATAGTTCCTTAATGCTTCTGCTTCATTACATCTCAAATGTCCTTTGAAGTATCTTTCTTCAAGATTGTCTCTAATATAGATCTATCAATTGCTTGAAAAAGGTAAGTTTTCACCTTTAAATCCTTCAAATTTTGATCTTTAATGGTTTTCTTTGGGCCTCAATGGGAACTGCATGTCCAACAACTACAAGGATCCAATTTTCCATCAAACCTCAATATTTCTTAGACCGAAAGAAATTTTTCATGAGCATTCTCCAACGATCATAGTGACCATCAAACTTTGGAATTGACGGTTGAACAAAACTTCTATTTTCTACCATTTCTTGAAAGGACAACTGCTTTCAAGTATTTTTTTTTATCATACCTTCCTATAGAGGTTCTCATACCAATTGTAAAGAATTGTGTATTTACAAAGTAACAATTGAGAGAGAATATTATGGTTATTTAATAAAGGAGATAGTTTTTAAATAGCCTTTACACAAACTGAAACAAAGAATGTGATCAAAGAATAGGTAAAATCAACCAATGGTAACAAAATATAATTTTATTCTAATTAATAAATTAAAACATAAAAAAACAACTTTAACATCCTAAGCTTACTTTCATGTATTAAAATGTGTCATCCATCTTCTATTAAATTGTTGCATGTGACACAAATTCGAAGACATGGGACATCTATGTAATACAAGTTTGTTCCGTGTAGAGAGGCATCCACGGGTAAGCCTTTAGCAAAAACACTATAAACTTTCAATTTCAATCACGTGATAAATGGTAGTCGTGCACATAATTGTTGATGTTAATTAGATAGATCGTTTCAAAAGTATATGAACTAACCATCAGTTGATAAGTCCCATATGATTTCATTTTGAGCAGCTCGAGCATGAAATGTTGTTTGAAGATCATTCATAGCATATATTTGATAAAAATAGAGACAACAAAGTTGTGCTTCCATAAGAGAGAACCGGGGGACAAAGAGGCATCACTTATATGAAGAGAAATATAATATTAGCACAAGAGAGAAGCAATGATTTATATTTAAGGATAGCAAATGGGCAATTTCTATTCCGCTAAAGGTGGGACACAAACTTTGAACCAGCCCACCAAAAAATGGTGAGGGTTAGGTGTAACGGTCATGTCACTCATAAAACCTAAAGATGGCAAAAAGATATATCCGTCTCGTTCAGGCTCACGCCTGTCGAAAAACAAACCGGTATGGACAAAATAGAGAAGGTGAAATTAAAATCTTAACTCGACCCACCAAAAATGACGAGTTAAACGAGCAAACCTAGTCATTTTGCCACTCCTAATCCTCCACATGTTCATGTTATTACTAATACGGCCTATGCAATATCTATATCCAATGAACCAATGAAGATAGTGCTCCAAATGCTACTCTAGATATAACTTAGATTATGACCTAGAGTGACTTTAAAAACCATTTTCAAGGAAATGTTTAGCTTTGAGGACACAAACCAGTAAGAATATATTAATCTACTATTTTTTATTTATTAATATAATATTAGATTAGTTATTTTTTAATATTACTTTAGATTTTTGAATTAAAAACGAACAGAAAAAGTACTTACTCATATAATATGTTTTTATTTTTCTTACTGTTAATGTAATAATGACATCATAATTTAAGATAACTCATATTCAAAAAAACAATTACACATAGATTTTAATAGTTACACTGAATTTTAAGTATTTATTCAATCTAGTGTTATGAGAGAATAACTATACAAATAATTTTATTTTAATATAAAATTAGCTCTTTTATAATTTAAATCACTTTTGTAGGTTTTTGTTTTGAATAAGAAAAGGAAAATGACGGAGAAGGAGTGTGTAGAAAATATTGGTGAAAACTTTAATTTTATTTAATGAGAAACTAATATTTAAATACAAGAAAAATAATAATTGAATGGGAAATAGTGCTCCATAATTCTAACCATCACTAGTAACTAAGTGGAACACAAATAGAAAACTAAATAATAAGTTGAAAAATAGAAAACTAATTTGTCCACTAACAATTAAATAATAGATATTCTACCTTAATTTTTTTTAACTAAAAAATGCAGCATCTAAATACATGTTTCAACACTCCTTCTTTCTTTGGAGGTTGCAAACTCCAAGCTTTTCCTTAAAAAATTCAAGCATGCTAAGTGGAAACGACTTAGTAAACATATCAGTATTTTGATCTTATGTTTTACAATAAACCAAACTTACATCATCATTTTCTTACGGTTCTCTTAAGTAAAATAATTTGAAATTAAATTGATTAGTTTTCCAATGAAATACTGGATTTAATGAGATTGAAATAGATGCTTGATTATCAACAAAAATATGTGTACTTTACTCTTGTTTCAGACCCAAATCTACTAAAATATTCCTTAACCAAATAGCTTGTTTTACGGTTGTTGTTGCTGGTACAAACTCAAATTCCGTTATTCACTGTGTTACATCTTCTTTCTCCTTTGAACACCAAAAAAAAAACACTTGAGCCTATGCTAAAATAGTACCTTGAAGTACTATTCATATCATCCAAGTTACCTTCCCAATCACTGTTTGAATGACCAAATAATTTGAAGTCTTTGACCCTATTGTACTTGACTCCATAAAGTGTAGTTCCTTTAATGTATCTTACAACTCTTTTTGTTGCCTTCAAGTGCATTTCACTAGCACAATGCATGGATCTTGACAAAAACTTACTGAGAATAAGATGGTCGGGCCTTGTTGATGTTAGATACATTAGACACATAATCAAACTCCTAAAATGAGCTTCATCAACTTTATCAATCTCATCCTTCTTGATGAACTTCTCCTTTTGATTCATAAGAATGTTCTTTTTTTTTTTGCATTCATCAAGCTAATTTTTTAATTAAAAAAATATCTTTTGCATATTTTTAATGACAAAAAAATTCTCATTGTTCTTTTGAGTGATCTTCAAACCCAAAGAATAAGTCATAAGACCAAAATCAGTCATCTCAAAGACATAACAACACATCACTGCTACCCAAGTTACGAAAATGTCTTGTGATCTGACAAAATATTTTTGTGATAATATTAGTGTGTACAATTACCCTTTTGCCTTCGTGTCTATATTGAACACAAGGTATATGATGTGTCACCCTTGTCCAATTCAATATTGGGTCCTTAGACATTTATCCTACTACGCAGGATGGGCAAATTCCATCTAGGTTATTCATGTCCCTCAACATACTTTATTTTGTGGAGAACTCATCAACTGTCTTTATGGTCATCCAGTTACGGATAATGTTTGATCAACAATAAAGTACTTGACTCCACATCTAGGGTCCATAATGATTCCAGGTCAAAGGATGGTATACACCAATATCACCATGAGAATAACTTATGACACTTTGCATAATTTTCTATGTAGTATTCTCTTTGCGGGTCAATCCAGTATAAGTATTACTCCTAATATTCATACCTATGTGAAGACTTGATAAGCCTTTATCCATGATCCATGAGATATGATCATTAGTCTATCTTCATAATAGTCAGAATGCTCTAATGTTATCTCACTTCACAATAAAGCTCGACTATGGATACTTTAAGAATAATATCATTATGTTTAATGAGATCTCATGATTAAGTCACACTTACCATTTCATTAAACGGACTAACTATTCTATGGGCTTTATCATTTTGGAAAAACAAACATAATAAAGAATTGCCTTCTTAATTATTAATAAATAATTTGATACAAGTACCAAAACTATTGGCCTCTAGGGTTTACACCAACAATCTCTCACTAGCACTAGAGCCAATCAGGCATACCTCTAATACTTATAGATTTAGTATGGCCATCATGCTTCTGTTGTGCAACAGGCTTTGTCAGTGAGTCATCGACATTGTCAAGTATTGGTACTCTGCATATCTTTACATCTCCTTTATCTATTATCTCTCGAATGAGGTGATATCACCTACGTATATGTCTGGATCGTTTGTGAGATCTAGGCTCCTTAGCTTATGCAATAGCATCATTTTTATTACAATAGAGATCAATGGGATCCACAATACTAGGGATTATGCCAAGTTTATTAATGAACTTTGTTTTACCTAAACAACTTCCTTTGTTGCATTTGAGGTAAAAATGTACTCAACCTCGGTTGTAGAATCAACAATTGTATCTTGCTTTGAACTTTTCCAGCTCATAGTGTCACCATTTAAGCAAAATATATAACCAGACTGTGATCTAAAGTCATCCTTATTTATATTGAAGCTAGCATCGTTGTATCCAATTACGGCGAGCTCTTCCTGACCTCCATATATCAAGAATGAGTCCTTAGTCATTCTCAAGTACTTAAGGATATTCTTGACAGAAACCCAATGAGAATCACCGTGATTAAATTGGTACCTACTCGTTGCACTTAAAGCATACGAGATATCTGGTCGAGTACATAACATGACATACATGATAGATCCTACTGCATATGCATATAGAATCTTATTCATGTGATCCCTTTCTTCATTAGTTGAAGGGGATTGTATTTTTTTTTATAGAAACATGTCATGTTGCATAGGTATGAATCCTTTCTTGGAATCATGCATATTAAAGTGTCTCAACAATTTGTCTATGTATGTACTCTGACTTAGGTTAAGCAGTTTTTGTGATCTATCTCTATAGATCCTAATTCCTAGTATATAGGTTGCTTCACCCAGGTCCTTCATAGAAAAGCATTTCCTTAGCCAAGTATTTACTTACCGCAAGGTAGGGACATCGTTTTTAATGAGTAATATGTCATCTATATATAATATCAAGAAGACAATCATGATCCCACTAACCTTCTTATAGACACAAGGTTCATCTTGATTTTTGATCAACCCATATTGTTTTACTGTTTCATCAAAACAAAGATTATAGCTTCTGGAAGCTTGCTTCAATCCATAAATTGATCGTTGTAACTTGCATATCTTTTGGACTTCTTTTGGTATGTCAAATCCTTCAGGTTTTGTCATGTACACATCCTCAAGAAGATTTCCATTAAGGAAAGCAGTCTTGACATCCATCTGCCATATTTCGTAATCATGACATATAGCGATAGCAAGTAAAATCCGAACAGATTTAAGCATTGTAACTAGTAAAAAGGCTTCATCATAGCTACACCATGAATCTGCTTATAGCCATTAGCAACTAGTCTTGCCTTATAGGTATGTGTACCTTACCATCCATGTCAGTCTTATTTTTAAAGACCCACTTGAACTCTATAGGATTAACTCCTACAAGAGGCTTTACCAAGGTCCAAACCTGGTTTTTGTACATGGAATACATTTCATATTTCATGGCTTCTAGCTACTTCTCAGACCCCAGGACTAGTGATAGCCTCTTTGTAGGTCACATGATCATCTTGACCCATGAGTAGTATATCACCTTGATCAGTTACGAGATAACCATATCTCTCAGTTTGGTGATGTATCTTGTTTGACCCACGTTGGTCTTGTTCTACTTGAGCAGGTTTCTCTTCCACAATTACTTGTGTTTCCTGCTCCAGTTCCTCCATAGGTGTATCAATGCTTTGTGATTCTTGAATTTCTTCAATCTCTACTCCTCCCACATATTCCTTTGGAAATAAAGCCCCTTTCCAGAAATACTCCAGTTCGAGCGACAAACATTTTTCTCTCAGAAGGATTGTAGAAGTAACACCTTCTTGTTTCTTTAGGATACCCCACAAATAAACATTTGTCAGATCTGGGCTCAAGCTTAGTTGAAATTTGTCGTTTCACATAAACTTCACAACCTCAAATCTTCATGTAAGATGTATGTGGTTTCTTGCCACTTCATATCTGATATGGCGTTTTCTCAACCTTTTTGGATGGAACGCGATTAAGTGCGTAAGTTGTTATCAACATAGCATGTCCTCAAAAGGAGTTTGGAAGATCATAATGACTCATCATGGATTTGACCATGTCTAACAAGGTTTGATTTCTTATCTCGGATACATCATTCTATTATGGTGTTCCAAGAGGAGTAAGTTGGGATAGAATCTCATGCTCTTTTAGATGGTCATCAAACTTTAGGCTTAAATATTCACCGTCTCGATCTGATCAAAGAGTTTTAATATTCTTACCTAGTTAGTTTTGTACTTCATTCTTGAATTCCTTGAACCTTTCAAAGGATTCATATTTGTGTTTCATTAAATACACATAACCATATCTACTGAAATCATCAGTAAATGTGAAGTATTGAAAACCTCATATGGCTGGTATGTTTAGTGGTCCATATACACCAGTATGTATAAGGGTCAAAAGATCATTAGCCCGTTCACCTTTTCCTGTGAATAAGGACTTTGTCATCTTTCCAATTAAATAATATTTGCATGTATCATATGATTCATAATCAAATGAGTCCAAGAGTCAATCTTTATGGAGTTTGGAAATGTGATTCTCATTTATATGGCCTAAGCGACAATGCCAAAGGTAACTTGGATTTAACTCATTAGGTTTCATCCTTTTATTTCTAATTTTATAAATTGGCATTTCAAGATCAAGGACATACAATCCATTGTTCATTTTGCAGTAGCATAAATACATCATTCAAGTAAATAGACACAACAAGTGTTCATTATTATGAATGAAAAACCAAACTTGTCCAAACAAGAAACGAAAATAAGATTTATGTTAATTGCAGATACATAATAGCAGTTCTCTAACTGAATTATTAAATCACTAGGTAAAGTCAATACATAAGTTCCTACGGATAAAGCAATAACCTTTGCCCCATTGCCAACTCGTAGATCAACTTCACCTTTTTCCAATTCTCTACTTCTTTTTAGCCCCTGCACATTAGTACAAATGTGATAACCACATCCAGTATCCAATACCCATGAGGAAAAAGTAGATAAATTTATTTCTATAACAAAAATACCTGAAGTTGAAGTCTCTACTCCATTCTTCTTATCTTCCAGGTACTTCTGGCAGTTTCTCTTATGGTGTCCGGTCTTATCACAATAGAAGCAAGTGTCTGCCTTTGCTATACCTCCACTAGGATTAAAAGCAAGAGTAATAGGTTTGGGTCTGGCAACTTCCTTGCATTTTCCTTTACCATCTTGCTTGGTGGGCCTTTTGTTCTGCTTCTTTCCATTACTGACCATTAGAATAGACTTTCCTTTTGACTTCATATTCTGCTCAGCAATTCTTAACATGCCTAGCAGGTATGGAAGAATTGTGTTCATATCATTCATGTTGAAATTAAGGACAAATTGACTGAAGCTCTCCGACAACAATTGTAGGATCAAATCAGTCGCAAGCCCCTTTTTGAGGGGAAACCCCAATCTTTCAAGGTTCTCCATATACCCAATCATCTTAAATGCATGGGAACCTATTGAGGCTCCCTCAGCTAGCTTGCCTTGAAAAAAGGATTTTAAAACATCAAATTTATAATGCCTTGTCTGTTCTTGATAGAGCATCTTCAGGTATTCAATCATATTGAATGTTGCCATGTTTTCATGTTGCTTTTGCAATTCAGAATTCATGGTAGCCAGCATGAGGCAAGCAATTTTATTGGCATCATCGACATTCTTCTTATAAGTATCTCTTTCATTCTTAGGAGCAGAACTAGGAAGCTCCTCTTCAGGAACATGTGTCTTTAAGACATACAACCTTTTATCATGTTTGAGGACAATCCTCAAGTTTCAGTGTCAATCCAGAAAATTTGTGCGAAACAATTTTTCCTTATCAAGGATTGATCGCAAAATATTGTTAGAGGTGTTTGTTGTCATGATAATCTAGATTTAAAAAAAATGTGAAAAATATAAGTATCGTTAAAATCAACCTATTCAATTAGGCCTTTAATTAAATATGCTCCACTATTTTACATATGGAATGTATAGAGAAATGCACGACACGCATGTCGTAATTAAAATTTCAAAAAGTAAATAGATAAATAAAAAGGACTAATGCTATAACCGTTCCCCACAAGAAGGTAATAATAAACAGACTTTTATTATTATAATTAATTTAAATTTTATTAATTAAATAAATTAAATTAAATTTGACAAATTGATCACACTGTTCAGAGTTATCAAGGTTTTATTGTCCGGTTATAACGTATACCAAATTATTTAAATAAATAACAATAATAACAAATTATTATTATATTATTTAAATAAACATTTTATCATTATAAAGAATCACACCTTTCTTAAAATTAATATAATAATAACTATTATTATTATATTATAAAAAAAGAATTTATATATACAATTTTACAAATCCTAATTTTATAACTCTTGACAACACAACTCTTTTGTCGTCACATACTCTAATACAACACATTCATATTATCAAATATGTAATGAATGATTATTCAATTCGAATTATCAAAATATTATTGTTTCACCATAAAAATGTCGGATTCCGAAACAGAATGAACATTGACCATTCATATGAAACATAATCATCACACTAGTTAAATCGATGAAATAAAAGACATATCAAATCTACCGCAGTTTCATCCGAGTTATTCATATCTTATATGAAATTGATCGATCAATTTTGTGTAACTTATTAATGATCGATGTATCGCTGCTTCACCGTACACAACATGATGCCAAAAATTATTTTTCTTTATTATTTAATATATTTTGTGTTTTAATCGAATTAAATCAGAAAATACATAAAATAAACATCTACCCTATTCATGGTTTTATAAGTGGCTCTGATACAACTGAAGGGAAATAGCGATTCAAAACGTAGAGGAAAATAAAAAATTTCCTTTAGTTGATCCTTATAAATGAGCATGATCATTGATAGATACAGTTATCTCTTGTGGTGATTAATAATTTTGATGGAGATCCGGGTGAATGATCACGAGTATTGAATGAAGAACAACGTCTTTACTCCGTCCACACAAACAGAGTGTCTTCAATCTCAATGCTAACTGTTACGAATTAAGACTTTGAGTGAGAGAAAGAAAGAGAGAAATTACGGTCAGAGTTTCACCAACCGAATTTCATCAACTAAGAAAGCTTCTACATAAGAGTTGTATTTATAGAACCACTTGTGTGAACTCCAAGCTAAAAAGCTCAACTTAAATGCACCATATAATAATAATAATAATATAATAATAATAATAATAATAATAATAATAATAATAATAATAATAATATTATTATTATAATAACTATTATTCTAATAAATGTATTTTATTATTATATTTAATAACTATAATAATAATAATAATAATAATAATAATAATAATAATAACTATTATTATTATATTATATGATGTTCCATATTTCACTTAAGTACATTATACCTTACAGCGTTCCATAATTTTCTCAAGTACATTATACCTTACAACGTTCCTTATTTATTCTATCTCTCATCAATCTGTCTTTATTTATGTGATCATATAGGTTCTTGTGACATTGACAATTATATTAAATCATACATTTAATATAATAAACAATGAGCGGTATCTAGCGGCACATCATTGTTATCCAAGTCACACAAATGTCATTTGATCTGACAAAACATTTTCGAGATAATATTAGTGTGTAAAATTACCCTTTTGCCCTTATGTCTATATTGAACATAAGACATAGATCGTGCCGCCCTTGTTCAGTTCAATATTGGGCCCTTAGACATTTATCCTGTTACGCATGATGTGCAAATTTTATCTAAGTCGCTCATATTCCTAAGCATACTTTGTGAAGTACCCTTCAACTATCTTTATGGTCATCCAGTTATGGACAATGTTTGATTAACAATAAAGTACTCGACTCCACATTCAGGGGCCATAATGGTTTCAGGTCGAAGGATCGTATACACCACTATTACCATGAGAATAACTTATGATATTTTGCATAACTTTCTATGTAGTATTCTCATATTGGGTCAATCCAGTATAAATATTACTTATAATATTCATACTTATGTGAAGACATGATAACTCTTTATCCATGATCCATTAGATGTGGTCATCAGTCTATCCACATAATAGTTTCAATGCTTTAATATTATTCCACTTCACAATAAATTTCGACTATAGATACTTTAAGAATAATGTCATTATGTTTAATGTGATCTCATCATTAAGTCACATTTATCACTTCTTTAAACAGACTAGATATTCTAGGGACTTTATGATTTTGGAAAAACAAACATAATAAAGAAATGTCTTCTTAATTATTAATAAATAATTCGATACAAGTACCAAAACTATTGGTCTATAGGACTTACACCAACAATCATTTCCTTGTTTTCTTTCCGAGTTTACAAGCTTCACATTCTATTAACTTTTTTGTTAAAGAAGAAACTCCACAAACCAATTGATTTTTCAGCATGTAGTTCATTCTCAAATGATAGAAATGACCCAACCTTTTATGCCAAAGAACAATTGCATTTGTTGTAATCGGAAAAGTAGACCACTTCTCATTCATGGGATCAAATCAAAAAAATTTGCTCTTCATTTTGAATTTGAACATTTATTGGTTTGTTGGATCCTTGATTATATAATTTTTATCTTCAAAAATAACTTTGTATCATTTTTCAAGTAGTTGTCCAACACTAATCAAGTTTTGATTAATTTCAGGTACATATAGAGTCAGATATTTTGTACACGAGTAGCCTGTTATCCAGTTCACAAATTCCAATTTGACCCATTTGACTTCTTTGCCCTCTAATTGCTTAAACAAAGTTTTGTCATAAGTCATGTGGTTTATGAAACCACTATCAACCAGCCATGATTCACATGAGTTATTGCTTAAAAAACATGTTGCAACAAAGAGATGACCTTCCTCCTCCTCCTGTTGTGCATTTTCTATTTCAACTACAACTTGTTGAATTTTTGCTATATAAATCACATCTTCATGACCCATCTCGTTGCACTTTCTGACTTGTTGTACTTTGCATCTGGCCTTCTCCAACATTTAAATGGTGGGTGACCCATGTTTACATAGTGTTTATAAGGTGAATAACTTTTCTTTTTACCATTTCCTTTGTTGTAACTACTTGCAGTATTTTCACAACTTGTTGGATGGTTCTTTATAGAGTTTGATTGATGGTTCTTGACCGGTAAAACTCCTTCAACCATACGATCTTTCCTCATAAGCCTAGGTTTGCAAGGCATGTATGACTTATGGTAAAGTGATCTTACAAAGATCTCATGTGTTCTCCAGAAAGGCTAGATATGCCTCATATCATTCTGGTACTATAACAAAAAAAAATCTACAATTATGGATTCAGCAAAATTAATATCAAGTAATCTAATTTTATTTGCAATGGAAAACAATTTGTCCAAGTATTTTTTGATTGATCAAATTCTTCCATTCTTTGCAATTCAAATTCTCTCATTAAACTCAACACTTACATGCTCTGAATTCTCTCATCTGTGACATATTCCTCCTTCAAATAATCTCATATTATTTTTGATGTTTTAAGGATCATGATTCTAGTGAAAACAATTTCTAAAACACCAGGAAAAAAAATGATATTTCCTTTGCCTTCCTTTTTTTTCCTTATGATATTTTATCAGAGTCATAATAGAATTATTCGACAGTAGAAAAATTTTATAATCCTCTTCTATAGCTTCCTACAAATCTAAATCTTCAAAGACTCAATTTTTAGTATCGAAAGATCATACTTATCTCCATAAAAGAGAGGAACAACTTTTAAAAAACTTAAATTTTTATCCATTTGACAAGTCTTTCAAAAAGAGAACTCTGATATCAATTATAAGACTTTTTTTTTAAATAAAAAAAATAATGGAGAAAAGGAGTGCAAAAAAGTATCGTTATAAAGAATACTTTTATTGAATGAGAAACTAATATTTAAATACAACAAAAAATAATATCAGAATGAAAAGTAGCTGCATATAGTACTCCATTATTCTAGCACCCAGTGCTAACTAGTAAAACACAAATCTAAAACTAACTAGTAAGCTGGAAAAATAGAAAATTAACTTGCCCACTAATAATGAAATAATAGATATTCCATATCGATTTAAGATCCATTTGTTTTGAACTTTTTTTTAAAATAATTTTTATAATGAAATATAATTGTGTATAAAAAATTTATAATCTTTTTATATAAAAACTTCAAATAAAAATTTGATTTGAATAATTATTCTTAAAATATTATTTTGAATATTTCATTTATTGAAAAAAATTTTGAAAATCAAAATTTTTAAAAATCACTAAATTTTGAAACTATTTCAAATAGTTTTTCACAAAAATTATTTTTGAAATACAACTTTTTGAAAAAATTACAATTTCGATTATATTTTAATCCTCAATAATGTATATTTATGTTATAAGAGACCAAAATTAATCTTTCAATTTAAAAAAAGAAAGAATATTAAAAAATTTATAATATTTCTAAAAAGTGTTTTTTATAAAATCTATTTTTAAAAAAAAAAATCTATTCTTTTAAAGTTAAAAGAAACAACCCCATATTCAAACTAAAAAAATCAGCATCCAAAGCCAGTTCAATAACTTTTTTATTGATTTCTTTTTTAAAAAAATACTCCAAGTAAATATGCATAACTCTCCTACACAAGAGATACATAGCTGCATGATTTTTTTTGTTTATTAATGAGACTAAGAAAAAAATGAAATCAATTGAGCTGAAAATCTCAATGACACATTTTTGTTCCTTATGTAAGTTAAGGAAAATTTTACCCCATGTCAGTACATTTATATAAAAAAATATCAATTTTATTCTTATATATAATTTGTTATTTTATTTTTTAATATTTTTAAAATTTTATTTTGTGTATCGGAAAACTTTATAAAAGAGTTTTGTTAGATATTTTTTAAATATTTGTGTATTGAGAGACTTTGCAAAAATGCTTGAAAATACTTAAAAAAATGATTATCGAAACTTTTTTACAAAGTCTTCCTATACACAAAAATTGACTACCAGAACTCTTTTGCAAAGTCTTCTGATACATACAAAAATATATTAAAAAAATATTTAAAAAATAACTACCAGGACTCTTTTGTAAAATCTTCCGGTATACAAAAATTGACTACCGGAACTCTTTTACAAAGTCTTCTGATATAAAAAAATATTTAAAAAAATTTGAAAAATAAATACCGAAATTCTTTTGCAAAGTCTTTGGTACACAAAAATTGACTACCGAAACTCTTTTGCGAAGTATTTCGATACACAAAAAAAGTAAAAAAAAATACTTGGAAAATGACTACCGAAACTTTTTTTTTTAAAGTCTTCCAATACACAAATTGATTATCGGAATTTTTTTGAAAAGTTTTCTAACACAAAAATAAAATTAAAAAAATATTTAAAAAATAAGATAATAAATTAATTAAAACTATATAAGGATAAAATTGGTATTTTTTATAAAATATAGCGGTATGGGGATACATGCAGGTTATGAGATAAAATTTTAGAGTTAAGAGGTGTAGTATAAGTGTATAACCCTATTGAAAAATGGCAATGGATCAATATGTAGATTGCCTTATTACTTATACACCTCTCTTAAAAAATTATCAAACAAATATAAGCGAGGAACTCATTCCATCCCAAAAGCACTTCGAAAGTGAACATTTGCACAAAAACACTTTTGTTTTCGCTCAAACGTGTACTTCTGGTGAAGTTTTTAAAATGTGGTAACGAGCAAAGTTGCTCTCAAATATCACTCATCGTGTCTGAATCCTAGATCATGAATATGAAGGACCATCATGACACTACACCAGCTTACTTGAATCTATTCATTAAGAACTTGTACATACGAGTTAGCCCTTCGATATGGTTATCTGTGTAGCTGTCTCCAATGAGTTTGTGCCCAAGCCCCCCTTGACCCACTTTTAAGCACTTCACCTTTGAAAAAATAAAACCTGTCTTTGAAGGTCTTGCATCAATTAGAGATCTTTCATATATTTCTTGGCAAACTTCTATGACCTGATTAACAAGAAATGGAGTAGAGAATGTGGTCAAGTTTAAACATGACAATATCCTAAAAATATATCCAAAAAAATATATCTTACATCAACAGTTTACAGACCATGAAATTGAGATTCAAATGATAAAACACAAGTGACATAACAAAATTATAATGACAAAAGAATTCAAGATTCTAGTCAAATATCAGATCACAAAAGAAAAGTGGTTGGTTATACAAAGTTGACAAAAAACTGATTGACTACACTAAGTTTAGGTAGTGATTCATTAGAATTAATCGGGATTCAAGATGGGATTCATGTCCAAATAGATACACACTAGTGACTTGTATCGATTAGTCAATTTAGTTTCGAATCGAGATACAACTCGCGTGCATCATAAGATATTGATAATCATGATATAGACGATGCCAAATGGTTAATTGTGTTGTTTGAGAAATATCTTAAGAACTTCTCAAGCACCACAAACCGGATGAATATGCTGCAGTTCGTTGGTCAAATCAAGGCTTAACCAAAGTAAAAGCTCTATTGTATTCTTATCCTGTAGTATGGAGCTACTTCTTGAATTCAATGATATGAGCAAAATTAAAAACTGACTTTATTTACCTCAGTGGCATCTTTCCAAGGAATTCCTTCTCGTCGACCAATAAGTTTCTTGACAACCTCAGGCTATGAAAGATGAAAACACAGATTCATCAGCTAGGAAAATTCAAGGTAAATCAAAAAAACATTTTCAAAGTCAATTCTCTAAGCCAAAGACAAAATATAACAACTTTAAAAATCTAGTGTAAAATGAAAATAATTGAGTTCGATAAATTATTTAAATCCTGTTGGGCATAAATTTACCGGGCAGTCAGGATGGTGTTCGAGTATATTTTTATAGAATAGTGTGAAGGTATCCAGGCTCCAAGCTGACGCAAGTTCCCTCAAGTTACTAAGTACACTCATTCGGTTTTCAACTTTCTAATCCAGAGTGCCAAGGAAATCAGTCAGAAACTTGGAAGCAGCATGCTATAATAATATTCACAGTAGAGGACAACTGTAACAAAATGTCTAAAGCAGAACTTACAGAAACACTAATATGTTTCCAAAAAAAGTTCACAATAAGCTCCTCATCTAACCTCATCCGTTCAATAGTTTCTTCCTTAATGTAGCTTTTCTGCAATTAAAATTATCCGTGAAACAACTTAAGTGAAATGAACAGAAGCTCTTACGGAAGAATATACGTACAAACCAATAAATAAGAACCAAAAAATGTTTTATTAAATGAAGAGACCTGTGTTAAAAGTTTATCAACATAAACAATCACCGTTTCCTCCAAGCAAACTTCGACGAATCTACCAAAATAACTTTCTTCAATGTACCTTGAGTATATGGGATGTTAAAACTTTAGTTTTCCATAACAGCAAAACTTATAGAGAAACTGCTAGAAATTGGACAAGCTACACTCCTTAATACAAAATGTCATTTAAAAGGACAGAGAAAAGTGTAAAACTAATAAAGAGCAGAAGAAAATAAGGTTCACTCATCATAAATATTTTAGAAAAGGTAACTAAAACCTACCTATTAGGGTAAACTACTATGTTCTAATATTGAGCTACTCTAACTCGTGTAGTCCTTGTTTTATTGGATTGTATTTCTGTAACTACCTCTCTGACAATTATCAGTTAGTTGGATTGGTGCATTGTACCAATTCATTCAGATCGATACAAAAAATTCAGTTTTCCTCCTCCAAATTCAGTTTCCACCGTCTCAGAGGTAGCATTACCAGCATCTAAGAGTGTTAGTTACATTCTCCACCACCATCTCTGAAAAGCTTGATTCACTGAACTGACCTCCTATGGTGCCAAGTTGCCAACAAGTGAAATTAGTAATCAAAGATCACCAGAAATTATAGATTCACCATTTTCTGGTAAGTTCTTCAATTCCTGATAAAATTTCTACCACTGAAGACTGTAATAACATTTGCAGCTCAGTAATAGGCCGGACGTGGTTCAATCAAGGAAGGAGAAGAAAATTCTTGAAGAATTCAGAGTTCAAGGAAGGAATACAAGGAGCAACATACACGGATTCCAGTACTTCAAGGAATACAAGGAAGTAGAAACTGCAACTATATAATTGAAATTGATTTCACCTAAGTATTGGAGTGGGGTTTTTATTTTCCCCTTTTCAGGTTTCTGCAAGTTGTTCACTTGTTTTCTGAATGGTGTTGGGTTTCACTGGATCTGGGTGTTGTCTCAACAGTTTACGAAGCATGCATTTATTCTAGAGTTTATAAGAATTGCACAATCTTCATCCCCTTGAGATAGCTTTCATGGTTGAACTAGTCCTAACTCAAATTCTAAGATTTAGCTTTGAAGATGAGCAATTTCTTCATTGATGCCAGTGAGAGCAGGCAGAAGTAAACAAAATAATAGACCATCAATTTAGTCTCATATTATCACTCTCCAATTTAGTCTCAAATTATCACTCTCTCTCCAATTTAGTTCCTAAACTATATAAATATAATAACTAACCCTAAAGTACGTGAAAATCCATCAGTTTAGTCCCTAACATCTTAATAGGAGGGACTAAATTGAAGAAATTTATATACTTTAGGGAGTGAATTGGAGAGAGAGATGGTTTAGGGGGAAAATTGATGGTTTATTCTAAACAAGATAAAACTAATGAGATCACAAAATGTACTCACATTCTTACTTCAGTAAAATATCCATCAAATGTTGCAACCACTTCCTCGGTAACCTGCCCCTTACTCCATTCTGAGATATGCAAAGCAAAAGAAAATTTGATTTTCATATTTAAGACATTAAAAAAGGTTGTAAAGCAGGTGATTGATTAGAGATAAAAGGAAACTCGGTAAATGTATAGTTTAGTTTTTACATTGAATTTTACCAGTAAAAGAAAATAATGCTTGAAAGGCTGAAACTAGTATAATGCATCCAATACTCAATTGCATAGAAGCAACAATAAAGTGCTAGAAACTTAAACCATAACTGATCACATAAACACTTATAAATAGTTTGCAGCCAATTACATCCTAATGTTCAAGGGAATGCATTTCCTTTCCAAGCAGAAGAATTTATTAGATAACAAAATAGAGTTCAAGAATAACGAATTCTTCCAACAAAAAAGGAGGTCACTATTGTAAAAACTAGTAGCATGAACCGAACCGAACCGAAAGTCATAAACCCACACAAAAGTCAGATAGGTGATAGTAAACAATGTTTTACCTTTCTGGTATAGCTTGACCAGCAGATCCTGAACTACAGGATCTTCAAATATCACGCTTATAATTTGATCAACAGCTTCCTATCACCAAGAAGTAATTTCAAATGATCAGACAGTTGTAGGCTGAAGATCGAGTTCTCTAGGATCTCAAAGCTACACTAGGGAGATGACTATTATTAAACAAGGGTGAAAGTTAACTATGGAAGCTTTTTCCTAGATATCCTACACTTCCATTGAAATCAATTTTCATAAAAATAAGGCATAACTGGTTCTCTTACAATATAGTGTCTAGATTTGAATCACATGGAAACACTTTAGATCATAGGATTATTAACTGGAGCATACATTGATCAACATGTGCATATGTTATCAAGATAAATTCAGAAAATTCCATCAAGAATAAAACTGCTTAAAGTAGGAGATGCCTGTAATTAAATGCATCATGCCACGCTGAATAATTATGATACAGACTATCAGATGGAAACATTTTAGATCTTATGCAATGGAGCAAAAACTTATCTAATATGCATATGTTTATGCAGATAAAATCAGAAAATTTCATCAAGAATAAACCTACTTAAAAAAGTGGGAGAAACTGAATGTTTATTAAATGCATCACATCATAGTGATTAGTAACGGTCCAGGCTGTCTAGATTTTTTTTTAAAGTATATATTTAACACATGACAGGCCTGTGAAAATCATATAGTATATACATGGAGAATTAAATAAGCAATAATAATGTTTAGGGATTAAAAACAGTAATTAAAAAATCCTCTCTAATCTTTTTCAGGAGAAATTAAGGAAAAACATATCAATGAAAAAAAATAATAATAACAATTATTTATAGTCAGCAATTAGAATATGGAACTCGCACACTCTTCCATACCTTAGCAACCTCAAGAAACCCCATACAGGTATCTTCAAAATTAATCTGTAATGAAATAGAAAATGTGAATATATAAATTAAATAAAAAGATAGTGGTAGTTTATTATTATGGACACGGAGCCAAGACTATTTTGGGTAATGATTCAAGTACAAGAAAGAGCGGCCGTGAGAGCCACAAAGTCACAATCAAATTACCTACGTGCAGCCAAGGAAGCATCGACATGGAAAGGCCCTTAAGAAATCTAGAATGTTATACAAGAATGCTAACATAACTTGATTCTGTTCAAAACTGTCTGTTTTAAATGATTATAGTATAGTATTTCTTCTAGAGAGGGACATACAGTGATAAGAAAACGGTGTATTCTCTCATCATTCTAATGATGCATTAAGAATGAAAATATTTGATGTTTAAACAAACTTTCAAGAATCACAATTTATATTGCAGCAGTTAATTATAATACTATTAAGCATCAAAAACAAACAAATGTCGATCACTTCAAGAAAAAAAGTTAAACAGAAAAATATATATCAACAAAAACAATGGTTACCAAATTAATGAATCTAGGAAAAACAACAGAAAGAAAAGCTCCAAACCTGCTCTGCATAGTTCTGTGGAAGGGATTCTAAGATCCTATGACTTAGGTCCAATGCAAAATCATGGCAGCGCAAGTTGTTGTTAATCTATATAAAATATTACACCTCATGTCAAAAACAACATAACTATCAACTGAAAACATTCCTACTTAAGACAATAAGCCAGCACTTAAAAATATTTATACTAACCATAGCACATAAAGGTTTCACACCAATTTTAGAAACTGGTTCCTTAAGTCTCTTCTTTTCGGCTGCTTGAAAATCAATCATCACCTGTAAAAATTTGTGTGTTATCTTATATTGTGCTATTAGGGATCCTTCATGGATTTCTGGTGACACCTTACCATGATGAAGATATTATTGCAATTAAAAACTTATTATCGAATTTATACCAGCTTACCTTGTATTTACAAAGAATTTAGTTTTACAACTGATAATAATCCTACAATGCACATCAGTTACATCTACATCTTATGTGATATTAACCTAGGTTGTTAATCACATATAGCGTCACATAGCACCGACCCCTAAAATGTTATAGCGGTATAGCTGATAGCGGGATAGCCGTTATTGCAAAGACTAAAAAATAGTGTGTAATGTAAACATAAATATTTAGAAATAGAAAAATACGCACAACTAAAGAAACCTTCTTACTTAAAATTAAAGAACCTAAAGTACAGAGCAATAAAACTTAAATAGAAAAGAAAAACATAACAGAACTGAAACAAAAGGAGGAAGAGCATAACGATTGTTTGTGCGCAAAACATAACTTCACTCTTAAAAGGGTCCGAATTGACATTTATACTAAAACACAATGGTTTGAAAAAAGGCTTTGAGGAATTTTGCCACAAAACCATAATAGCAGTTTGAGGCCGCTACACCCGCTATTATTGACGGCAGTTTGCGGGCCAAAAGCGTCGCACCCAACCCTACTACCACTAAACTATTTCGCTAAAGCGCACTATTGACAACATTACCTGAATACTAGCTAGGGAAATTCTGTAAAACATAACATCAGCGCTATGATCTCGAACAATTTGAATTTGGTCTTCAAGTATCCTGAATAGATCAACAGCAGCTGGGGTATATAGCTTCCCGTCTTTAGTTTCCTTTGGGAGCTGTGTTTTATCTGCCTCCAAAATATTCAAGTACCATTTCTAGAAAACATTAAGAACAAAGCTCAGTCCTATGCAAGATTAAGTCATCCTGGGAACTCGTAGATTACCATAGCTAAATAAGAAAGCTAGAATTACCCGTGTTGTAGCTAGCACTCGCTCAACATATGTATTCACAAGAGGATCCATTGCACCACTCTCAGAGCACACATGGGCCAAAGACTCATCAACTCCAAGGCAAATCAGATTATCCTGATATTCAATCACCCAACCTATTACCTGCTTGTGAAAAAAACACAAGTGCATTGTTTCCCATTAAATGTTCAGAGGGAGAAAAAAGAAAATACATAGCCAGAAATGGTTAAGATTAAACTTATATGTAGCAAAGAAATATACCAAAATCCATTAATAAAATAGAAAAAAAATATGCTTTTTGAATACAACAATTTGTCACTTCAATGATAAATGTATTAAAGAAAATATGAAACAGAAGCTTTAGCATATTAGATGAGAGAGGTTTGAGAGAAAATGTAAAATAAAACTGATTCTATTGAATTTCAGGAAGAAACCAGAAATACCTAAGTAACAGCTCTGGTGAAATACCTTTAATATTTCAATATTTGACAAGTCATTTTCCCTGCAGCTCAGCAATCTTAGCATCTGAATAAACCTCTCAGTGTAAAGATTTACCATTAGTTGGAACATCGTATATCTGCCACAATTGTTAAAAATAAAATTAGAAAAAACAAACATGTAAACAAAAAAAACTGTACAAGCAAATGCTTCCTTAGAATGTACAGTATTATTCAGACAGAACCAAGGGAGCTGTAAGAAGACAAGTAATTCTCTGGGAGCTATCTACCAATGACAACAGATGGTTTTGTTGGAGAGTGTATTGAACTTCCTTTCCAAGTTCTTAGTAATATTTAAATTAGGGTCTCTTTTTTTATTACAAGCTGAAAACAAAGTTTCCAATTTAGGGGAACTGCTGAGACCAGAGTATATTACAATGGAAGGTGTTTGGGCTTTATCAATTTGTTATTTGCAGTGTATTAACCCAGTATGAAGGGTACAAGAGCCGTAATTAGGTCCAAGTATTAGTATAGGGGTATTCAATTAGCTTCTGACTAACAAGTAAAACATTCTGTTCTCTAAATATCATGCCTTTTTGAATTTTTTATTAGCTTAGACGGCTGGAAGATTCAGTTGGTAGCAAAAGGATATACCAAAATTTATGGCTTGGATTATGGTGATACTTTCTTCCTTGTTGCTGAGATGGTTTTTCGTGTGTTTGTTCTTATTGAAAAAAAAACAAGCTTCACGTTGGTTAAAGATAGAGCCTAAACGGATTTATATAGAGTGACACCCTTCACCTTACAAGCCGGTTTTGTAGAGATGAGTTAGGTCAAACTCTAATTTTAACATGGTATCAAAAGCCTATCGATTTAAGACACTCACCATTTATATATCGCACCAAGCTCAATAGTATTGGGCGTAAGGGGATGTGTTGGAAAAACCAAGTCTCACACAATTCGGGTCACCCACCGTTTATATCCACGCATCAAGCCCAATAGTGTTGGGTGTGAGAAAAAACTCAATTCTCACATTGGTTAAAGATAGAGCCTGGTAAAAGTTTATATAAAGTGACACTCTTCATCTTACCGGCGGCTTTATAGAGATGAGTTAAGTCAAACTCTAATTTTCAAAATTCTTATCTATGACTACCATGAGATGATGGCTTTTGTATTAGCTTATTAAAAAGGCATATTTTGCATGGTGAATTGAAGGAGGAACTCTATATGTATTAAAAATGCATTTTTTGCCTAGTAAATTTAAGGAAGGACTCTATAAGGAGCAACCAAATTCAATAGTGTTGGGTGTAACACGGTGCATTGGAAAAACCAAGTCCCACACAATTAGGGTCACCCACTATTTATATTCACGCATCAAGCCCAATAGTGTGGGGTGTGAGGGGGTGTATTGGAAAAAACTCAAGTCTCACATTGATTAAAGATAGAGCCTAATAAGGGTTTATATAGAGTGACACCCTTTACCTTACAAGCTAGTTTTGTAGGGATGAATTAAGTCAAACTCTAATTCTAACGGTTCTTATCTATGACTACCATGCGATCAGAGTTATTAATCCCGGATAGCGGAGCGGAGCGGCCGACCTCAAAAATGGGATAGCGGGATAATGAGATAATTTTTTAGATTAATTATATAAATTAAAAAATTATATATATGCATAATTTTATATGTATAAAATAATAATAATTATAGAGAATAAGGAATTGGATAATAATAATAATAATAATTATAGAGAAAGAGGAATTAGATCATGATAATAATAGTTAAGAATAAAAAAAATAAAATTTTTGGCACATCTAATATCTCATAAATAAGTACTCGCTCCGTTCCTTTTTAAGTGTCATTTTTTGACTTTTTACACATATCAAGGAAGCTAATCATTATTGTTACTTTTCAAACAATAATTCTTCTTTTACCTATAATACCCTTAATTATTTATTACATTCACTTTACTTTTTCTCTCTCTGCAATCATTATCTAGGGGTAATTTTGACAAAATTGCAATTAATACTACCTTGAACTTTGCAAGTGACAATTAAAAAGAAACAAATTTTTTTACAAGAAAGTGACACTTATAAAGGAACGGAGGGAGTAATAAATAATGAGAGAGTTTTAATTGGTTATTGGAATAGTTATATGAGAATTTCATGGGAATTGGAACAGATTTTTCTTGAAAAGAGAAAAAGGTGTGGGCATCTCTCCAAATTCTGATTTTAAAATATTTAAAATAAAACTTTTAATGCAACCCGACCCGGATCCAAATTCACTTTAAAAATTAGGATTTTTCTTTAAAAACCCAAGAGAAGGGGCAACCGCATCTTCTTCTTCCCCTACCCACGTCTTCATCTTCTTCCCCACCCCACGACTTCATCCACGTCTTCATCTTCTTCCTCACCCCACGACTTCATCTTCTTCCATTCTCATCTGTATTTTTCGTACATGAAACAGAGGAAAGAAAATAAAAATGGATAAACTGCTCCGCCCAGGATGTGCGACGCAACCCGCGACCCGCGATCTCGTTGAAATCGGCCGCGATTTCAGACGGTGAATCGCTCCTGACTTCTCGTGCGGTGGGGGGCCGCTCCGACCGGACCGCCCGGGATAGCGCCTTGAGCGGCCGCAATCGATAACTCTGCATGCGATAATGGCCTTTGTATTAGATTGATATTAGAAATGCATTATTTGCAGTGTATACAGAATCACGAGTTGACTCGCTAACTCGCCCGAGTTAATGTTTCAGAAGCATGCCAGCGTGTTGAATCGGAGGTAAACTCACATGGTGAAACTCGGTAAACTCGGCCGAGTTAAAGTTGTGATTTATTATTATTTTTTTAAAATAGGAATTCATAAAGACACGATAAAAATTTCTCTTTTTTAAGAGAAACGCATCCTATCACTTAACTGTTCATAAAGACACATTATCTTTCTTCCATTACTTCTTCCTCCTTGACATTCAAGCTTTTTCTTCCTCGTAAACAAATTAGTTAAACAAAATCATTTCCTCTTTTCTCTTTCACATTCAAGCTTCTTCTTCCTCTTTCACATTCAAGCTTCTTCTTCCTCTTCCACATTAAGCTTTCTATTTCGATCAATTCTATTTCATTCAACAAGACGTCGTCGTCGACGATGCTGACCCGCTGTAGTGTTTTTCTATCTGTAGTAGGATCTTATGATTTGTGCTACGATACTCGAGTTATGATTTTTGAATCCTCTACCGATTCTGCGTAATCTCTGGAGTTTTTTAACATTGATTATTTGCATGGTGAACTGAAGGAGGAACTCTATATGGAATGGAGCAACCACTTGGATTTTTTTTTTTTGCTCATGGGGACTATGGTCTTGTGGAAAGCCCTAGAGAAGAAAAGGGTTAGGATTGCACATATTCGAGCTATCCAAAATATGTATAAAGGAATATTGATTAGTGTGCGGACACAAGGTGGAAAGACAAATGATTTTCTCATTAAAATTGGTTTGCATCAAGGTCTAACCTTAAGCCCCTAACTTTGTACCTTAACTTTGAATGTATTCACGGAACACATCCAAAAGCTAGCACCGAGATGCATGTTTTTTGCAAATGATATAGTTCTTCTTGGAGAGCCGAAGGAGGATTTAAATGAGAGGTTGAAAACTTGGAGACGAGCTTTAGAAACGCAAGGTTTTCGCATAAGCAGAAGTAAAACGGAGTATATGGAATGTAAGTTTAGCAAAAGAAGAAACGTTTCTAACCTAGAGATGAAAGTTGGAGACCATATTATCCCTCAAGTCACACAGTTTAAATATCATGGGTCTGTAATACAAAATTATAGAGAAATAGAAGGGGATGTATGCCATCGAATTCAAGCTGGGTGGTTGAAATGGAGAAGGGCATTAGGTGTTTTATGTGATGCAAAGGTACCGCTCAAGTTGAAGGGAAAGTTTATCGTACTACGGTAAGACCTGCGATTGTGTATGGGACAGAATATTGGACGGTTAAGAATCAACACGAGAATAAAGTAAGTGTAGTAGAGATGAGGATGTTGCGGTGGATGTGTGGTAAGACTCGATAGGATAAAATTAAAAATGAAAATATTAGAAAGAGTGTCGAGGTAGCGCCTATAGTGGAGAAGATGGTGGAAAGTAGACTTAGATGTTTTGGGCATGTAGAGAGAAGACCGGTAGATTCTGTAGTAAGCAGGGTTGTCCAGATGGAGAGAAGGAAATCAATTAGAGGAAGGGGAAGACCTATAAAGACTATTAGAGAAATTATTAAGAAAGATCTTGAGATTAATGACTTGGATCATGGTCCTTGATAGAATATTATGGAAAAAATTGATCCATGTAGCCGACTCCACTTAATAGGATAAGGCTTAATTCTTGTTGTTGGGAGAGTATGATCTTGTGTGTAAGCTACAAAAGTCTTTATATTGTTATAGATAGTCACCTCAAGCTTGGTTTGGCAAGTTTAGTAAAGTCATCCAGGAGCTTAGCATGATTCATTGTGATTGAGGTGGATGATTCATTGTGATTGAGGTGGATCACTCTGTCTTATTTAGATGCACACCGTTGAATAAGCTGACTTTTTTGTGATGAATATAGATGATATTGTTATTAGACGTGAAGGTCAAGAAGGCATTAAAGAATTGAAGCAACATTATTCAAATTTTTCAAACCAAATACTTGGTAAATTGCTGTATTTTCCTGGAATTGAAGTAGCTAAATAAAAGAGACATATTGCTATTTGTCAAAGGAAAATGCTATTGACATCCTGAAAGAAATATGTGTGCTTGATAGTAAGCCTATTTGAATCCGAATGTGAAACTTTTATAGAATCGGTGGGAACTTATCCTAATCCAAGAATATATAGAAGATTAGTTAGGAAGTTAAATTATATCACAATTACTAGACCATTCTTGTTATATCCCAATGGTTTTGCCTTATTGACTTCTTAACATCTCCCATATCCGGTATGTACTCATGATTAAGATGTAGAAACAATGATATTCAACAACCATATAAAAATATTGACAATAAACATCCAACACACATCATACCTCATCAATCAAGAGATCATAGCATGACAAAAGCAGAGAAGAAGAAGAAGAAAAAGGTAGTATATCTAATAACCTTGGAGGAAAGTAGGGGGCTACTACATAGTCAAAAAAATCTCTGAGTTCCTCTACAATCTGTATACAACAAAAGAATCAAGGTTTCATCAGTAATAGGGAATAAAACTGGATCTCAAGTGTAGAAAGCTAGAAATGATATGAAAACAAGAAAGCATGCTCTCATGTCATTTTGAATAAATACATACTACTCCGGCCTGATTTATAAGCAAAAAAGACAATTTTCACGCTTAATAAGAATGATAGTTAAGTGTATTTAATTTTCTTGATTTCACGTAATATACCCTTACTTAAATTGTCATCCACTAACATTATTAAATAATTAATGCAAGGATAGTTTTTGAATAAATGCATTAAATGTGTCTAGATTTGTTGCCATTTGCTTATATGTAAGACCAAAAAATTTAGAAAACTTTTGCTTATAAATAAGGCCGGAAGGAGTACAAATTTATGGGCATTAAATTTCAATTAAGTTAGTTACAGACTGTCAGTTAGTTCAGTCAGTCTAAGGAAAACATTCAGATGCAGGTTCTGTCAGAAACTTTCTTGCCAATTATCAAAATTACAAAAAGAAATGGCACGTCTAAGAGACAATGAAGGAATGATCTAGAAAAAATTAAAAGCAGACATGTACCGCAGGAAATATTTTAAAAAATATATTGAAAAGAGGGAAATTTATCACACGGCGATAAGGATAGCAATAATTCGTGCTAGTGAAAGCAGAGCAATGAAGTGCTAGTTACAAGAATAATTGTAGTGGAAATGAGTATGTTGCAGCTGAGTGATACTGGACATACAAGAAAATATACAACTTAAAGTGAAAGTATTTGGAGGAAGGTTGGGGTAGCACACCTACTATGAAGATGACAAAAACTCGGTAAAGAGTAAATAACTAAATACTTGACAATCAATCACCACTTCTTCATCAAACTCCAAACAAAAATTTAGAAAAATCCTCATTTAATCATTGCTGATATCATTTTAGATTCAAAACTACTCAATATAATATCATGTCCTTTCAACCAAGGTAGTCAATTACACATTACGGCAGCACTATAGTACCACGGCTATGTCTCGCTCGCTACATCTGCATCATGGAGTGGTTTTCGAGTCATGTCCATCACTCATAAGATAATGCCCACTATAGTTTTAAACTGTTGAATTAGAAGAGACTAAGAGACATTTAGGTTAAACCGTGTAACGCACGGCGAAGTTTGCCTCTTAGCAGGCTCTAGATACCATGTTAAGAATGTGTGATTGGACCTAACTCAACCCTATAAAACCGGTTGGTAGAGTGAGGATTGCCCCCATTTATAAACACATGTTCAGACCATATATTGTCCAATGTGGGACTCTTAACACACACCCTCACGCCCAGGACTGGACATCTGGAGCGTGGAAATAAATGGTGGGTGGTCCACCGGATCTTAAACGAGGCTCTAATACCATGTTGAATTAGGAGAGACTAAGAGACATTTAGGTTAAACCGTGTAAAGCACGGCGAAAAAAGAATTGCCTCTTAGCAAAGGCTCTAGATACCATGTTAAGAATGTGTGATTGGACCTAACTCAACCCTACAAAACCGGTTGGTAGAGTGAGGACTGCCCCCATTTATAAACACATGTTCAAGCCATATATTGTCCAATGTGGGACTCTTAACCTAAACCAATGGTGAAAACCATCTTTGCTCCTGCATTTTGAGTTTTGAACACCTCTTTGGGGACATTCATGACTTCTCCACTCACACCCATAATTTTGAATCAGAAATAGTAGTGTTCAAACTTCAAAGACTCTTCTTCCTTATTTGCTGAAAAAAAAACAGACAATTGCCTCCGATTTGAACTTTGGCTAAACCAATCCCTGGCCCATTACTCACAAGCATTATTTTTTGGCCTAGCCTGACAATTTCTGATACACACTGTTTACCTATGTCCTCTTCTGATCTCAGCTCACCAGCGTGCATGTGCAGGTCTGTGATTCGATAACACACATTTCTATTCCCACACGTTTTTAAATCCACTCCCTCCACACAGATATCTGTTCTTTTTTTGTGTTAGTGTTTGTAGGTCTCTATTAGCTAAATTTAAGATTGATGGTTAGTGTATGTTTAGAGTTGGACCTAATATTTTGGGTGATTTTATAACCTAATGTTGGCACTCACAGCTGATATAGGAACGGAGAAACAGGACAAAAGTACGGCGGATAGTTAGTCCCAACGAAAAAAATGGAATTTAAAAATATCAAAAGCTTAAAATTCAGTCAGTCTAACGCACCGCTCGAGCTTCCTCTAAAGCTGATTTCAGGTCCTCAAACACAAGCTGACACATAAATTAAATTTAAAGTTAAGTTACATACAGGATATCAATACTCAAGAGTTATGCAGGTGTGTGTACGAATATCAGTGTTTCATAACAGTACGGGTGCAAGAAGAGCAGTAATACTTAGAAACGTACCTCATTAAGAAGTTTATTAAATCTTCCTTTAACAGTCTTTATAACTAGCTCATGGCACTTATCCTCGTATCCTTTCCCCTGAACCTTCAGTTTTTGCAGTGTTAAATTTTTTGAAGACGCCATTGCACTTTTAAATTTTCTGTGATTCATTAGCATTAAAAAAGTAATTACAGAGAGATTGAAAGGAGACATTTTCTGGTAACTGGTTTGTGGTTAAGAAAATCATTAGCCTTACTGGTAAACATAGAGACTCAAAACCTAGGAAGTACCGACTCTTCAAAATGAATGTCAAGTCAGTGTCGGTCATGTCTGCAATTAGATATTTCTCAGATTCATTTGGATGACTGAAACTTTCAAAAACAAAAACTGATTTTTTTTTACCAATACAGATAGAATTTTGCAATGATTATTGATGGTCATATCTTTATTCTTCTGTTTTTTTTCTTGGTATCTTTATTCTAATTTCTAAGTAAGGATACTTATTTTCAATTTTACATTAATTTATTGAATTGTGGTGTATAAATACTAGAATTTGCATATCTACAAATGATACAAATTCAGAAAGGTAAAGAGACAGCTTAAGTTGTGATAGAGAGCAGGGCACAAGTCACTGCAATTCTGTCCAGTCTGTTATGGTTCTGTTATAGGCAGTTAATCTAATTAACAGTTAGTTAGCTGTTATTTTTTTTACTTTTCATATCGATTTGCTCACTCACTGTATAAGTGAGTCCTCTAAGTTATATTCCTGCTTCTTTCTTTCTTCACAACCTTTCATGGTATTCAGAGCTTTAAAATTCCAGCCATGGGTCCCACAACTATGGGTACAGAAAAGAAAGAAAAAAACACAACAATCTCTCCCCTCAAACAATAACCCACCTACCTCCCCACCACCCCTTAATGCTGTACCAGTGAGTACTATCTGTTGAATATTTGAAATTCTGTTATGATATTATCTTATCTTATGGAAATATTCTTCGTAACTAATAGGATAGATAATGATCAGAATAGACCATTAATCATCTCACTCAAACAAATGAAATAAAAAAACTTGAAGATTATGTAGAATTGAGCAAGAAAACCATAAAGAGAAACAAATACTAGTATAATGGAAATCAATTCAAAATATAATATCATACATGGTACTTCTTTGAGGATTTGTAACTGGTGCAGTTGCGCCATACTCTTCATCAGGCTTGGCAGCTTCCACTGCAACCTGTTGATCGAGGGTTTCTTGCATTTCCACAACCCTAGAAAAGGAAAACACAGCAAAAGCAGGATTACATTAACTTTAGAAAGAGTATAGATCCCTCTAGAAGATTTCAAGCTCCAATCGTCCAATCTATCAACAAAAGATTGGATGAAAGAAACAAGAAATGAAAAGGAAAAAACAAGTGAAGTTAAACTGTTTATCAATAAATACCGGAAAGCATGAACCAATGTTTGTGGACTGCAAAGACAAAGGAGAAGAAAATTAAAATAGTAATTGAGGAGAAACTTGAGAATTCTTATCACAGCCGAAGCATTAACTTCATGTTCTACAATGCAACGCATAATAATGCACTAAAGGAATAGAATATCACAATTGAATGTGTACTTTAACAAACATAAGACTCAAATGAGCCTCTTAAAATATGAGCTAAGAGTCTAACTCAACAACACAAATCTGGCTTATAAGAGGATGCTTAAGTCTTATAAGCACTACAAATGCCATATCTCTAGGAAATTGCAAGGGTGTACCACTGCAATGAAGTAACCCAATAACAAACTGCAAGAGTGGTTGCTATGAGAGGGATTTTCTAACAGTGTCCAACCTAAAGTCAGAAGATAGAAGTTTAAGTAGTTTCAATAAAAATATGGAATGTTGTTTGAGATGTTCATCTCTAAAATAAAACACAAACCTTTCTTTGGAAAGTTTATAGAAATTGGAAATGTGCCCCCATAGTGTCTTCTCAAAGGTCTCCCAGGCTCGATTCACATCTTTAACATATTTTCTGAGACAAAGTCAAACACAAGAATAAGATGTGGAAGAATATATATTGAGCCTTAAAACTATATAAGAACGAAAAACTAACTAACTAATCATAAATCTAAAAATAAATATCTTATATCAAATGATTAACATCCAAAACCAATCCATTTACAATTTTACATGTTTGACCAATAAATAACAGCTTTTGTTCCAAGTGAACTGGTATTCCCAAACCAACAGTACAATGATCCCTAATATTGGATGATGTTTCCAGCATAAACTTACATTCCCAAACACACTATGCTCCATTGATTCAACACCAATGTAGCATAATAAAGCAAGTGTAACTGGATTTATTGAAGTTGTAGGAATCAGCAAACATTTATTCTGCTACAGAATTAATAGCTAGCCTAGTAGGTAATGGTAGAAGGGACACAGTTCAATCAGTGGCAAATTTCTATATGGAATGTCCCCCTACTATCTCCTTGCCTTTGTAGCACCGACACCGGGCACCTCTGAAAAAAGATGTGTCTCTGTCAGTATCCGAAACCGACACCGACACTTGTGATTACGCTTCATTTATTGTGAAAGTCGGTTTCGTGTTTCCGGTATCCGTGCTTCATAGCTACTTGCTTGTCTATGGTAACACGAAATATACATTGACAAGTTAAGAAGACACACATACACACACCTTAGTGCTCTAACCTCTTCCTTGCTGTGAGATCCTGCTGCAGCTTGTAATGCAAACCTATCCAGAGTTTTTAACCTCTGCAAAACAATGCATTCTGAGCAATAGATTGAATTTCTATGAAAAATGTGAAATCATTGTTTACAAAAAACTCATAATGAAATTACATTTCAAGTAAACGCGCCCTAAGGATTGAAATAGAGTTCGATGAAGCTAACCTCATAAGTATTGAGAATTTCTTGATCATCGGTGAAAGAATCGTTGAGAGGCTTCAATGTCGCAAGCGCTTGAGGGTTTCGAGCTGCATACACCATAACCGTTTTTTCTCGTCGAGTGCAGAATAGAATAATCGAAGGCAACGCAGAAAGGGAACAAAGAGTGAAGTCAAGTCACGTCATACACTTTTCTCTTATTTCTTTAGTTATTTTTATTTTTTTCAATCAAGTCAATATTTTTATTTATTTATTAACAACGTGCATGTATATGCAAGTGGATTTTTTACCAATATACCCCACATTTTCAATTAATTTCCCAAAATAACCCAAGTTTCAAAAAATTTCCCAATCTACCCCACTTTTAGGAGGAGGCGCCAATTGGATTGGCGACCCCTCTTAAAAATTACAAGGAGGCGCCAATTGGATTGGCTAGGGCACCTGCCCTAGCCAATCCAATTGGCGCCTATGTGTATTTTTTAAGAGGAGGCGCCAATCCAATTGGCGACTCCCTTAAAAAAGCCTCAAATGAAAAACCCTTCAACATGAAAGTTGTAGATCTTTTCAAGACAATGAATTTGGATATAAATTTTGCATCATTTGGATTTTTTATGAGAAAGTTATGGGCAGTTGAAGTTGGACTTCTGAGTTTTTCAACTGTAATCTGACCTATAATGTCTTGCATTATTTCATGTGTTTCTTTTAGAGTTATGAAATTTTGTCCAACATAACATTTGAATTAGACATATTAAATTTTCCAATGCACTTGGTCCCACCTCAAAATAATTAAAAATGAGTGAGGTAGGTCCTTGCGAACTTGACCCAAAATTAGGGTTTCAACTGTAATCTGACCTATAATGTCTTGCATTATTTCATGTGTTTCTTTTAGAGTTATGAAATTTTGTCCAACATAACATTTGAAGTAGACATCTTAAATTTTCTAATGCACTTGGTCCCACCTCAAAATAATTAAAAATGAGTGAGTTAGGTCCCTGCGAAGTTGACCTAAAATTAGGGTTTCTGTCAAAATGATCTATAATGTTTTGAAATGAATGATGAGCTTCCAAGTTTCAAATGGATTTTTGATGAACATGAAAGTTGCTCATATGGCGACTGTTGTTAAAACTTGAATGGAGGCGCCAGTTGGATTGGCTAGGGCAGGTGCCCTAGGCTAGGGCAGGTGCCCTAGGCTAGGGTAGGTGCCCTAGCCAATCCAATTGGCGCCTATGTGTATGTTTTAAAAGGAGGCGCCAACTCAATTGGCGAGTCCCTCATAAAATGCCTTTTTTGTCTTATAAATAGATGCGTTGTGTGACCTATTGTTCCACAACTCATATAATCATTTGCCTATCATGTTTGGTGTTCGTCGCCAATACGGTAAGGTGATTTATGCGAGAGACAAATCTCAATTGCTGATGCTGTTTTGGAACATCACCACGTTAGATCAACTGAAGAGGGAGCTGGTTCGATGGTTAGACGGGAAAATACCAGAAGGGGAAAAAATCAGAAGTATTGAGAGACTTGACAGTATCTTTGGTTGGGTGCGAATGAAGACTGATAAGGATGCTAGGGAAATGATGTTTGGTCGAGACGACATTAATTTGATTGTTGTAATCAGTTAGAATTATTTATGTCTTCAGATGTTTTGTACTGATGTTGGTTATGAAACTCGTTGTAACAAGAACTTAATGATATATATTGATTGATTGTTACAGAAATACAATGTTACAAAAAGCATAAGAGCAAGATAAAATGTTACAAAAAGCTTAAGGTCTAGATAAAATGTTACAAAAATCTTAAGATCTAGATGATGCTCGTTGATTGGGACAGTTATTTTTGTTGTGTCCTGGTTGACGACAGATACTACATAATCTTATCATTTTATCTGTGGAATCCATCTCTGTTCTGATACGTGTGTTGTTTGGCCTTCCTTTCTTCTTTCTACGCATCTCTTCATTGTGCCAAACAATATCTCCTTCATATGGAGGCCAGTAATCCTCCATTGGTAGTACTGAAAAGCTTTGACTATATACGTTCATGATGGTGTTTGCCTTGTACACATCAGATAAATGGGTGTAAGCGTCTTGACGAGTATAAGCGCATGCTGCAATGACATGGGAGCAAGGTATGCGGAAGGCCTGAAATTTTCCACAATCGCACCAACTTCTGTGTAGTTTAACCGCGTAGGCTAAGTTTGGTCTCCCGTCGCTGTTGCCCATTGTTTCCTGGACGCTGAAATTTTGTCTTTGACGGTCAAACACTGTTACAGCGTGTGTCGTAGCTTTGATGCTCTCCTCTTTCATGACCTTCATGCAACACTCACTGAATACTTGTCCAGACATTAACACTGCACTCCATCTTTCACCTCTGGTTGCGAACATAGAAGCCAACCTATAATAGGTTGATCTTACCAAGGCGGTTATCGGCAGGTTTCGAATTCCTTTGAAAACCCCGTTCATGCATTCCACAATGTTTGTTGTCATGTGGCCCCATCGATGACCACCGTCAAATGCTCTTGTCCACTGCTCAACTGGGATGTTATTTATCCATCTCCCCGCGTCTTCATTAGACAGACGAATCTTATCACGATAATATTGAAAAGACGGTTGAGTTAAAGCATACCCAGCATTCACCACCTTCTTGCGAAGATTCTTATCTTTTATAGCACGCATGAAGTTTTGTGCAATGTGTCTGATACAGTAGACATGTGTAGAAGGAGGATCATGCCATCCGTTGTCATGGTTGTTGTAGGCACTTTCGATGGCAGCATGTCTATCAGAAATCAAACATAGATTGGCTTGTGGAGCGACATGCGTTCTGAGATGTCGAAGAAAGAAACCCCATCCACCAGCCGTTTCACCTTCAACAAGAGCAAAGGCAATGGGAAATACATTGTTGTTACCGTCTTGTGCAACTGCCATGAGCAACGTACCCTTATATTTTCCGTATAACCAAGTGCCATCAATTTGTAGGAGAGGTTTGCAGAAAGCGAAACCTCTGATGCACGGGTCAAATGCCCAAAAGAGACGGTGAAATATTCTATTACCTGTAGCACAGGTTCCGTCTGGCATCATTGCTGGCACTGTCTCCAGAATTGCCATAGTTCCTGGGACATAAGTTTTTAGTGCCCATAAAAACCGTGGTAATTCCTTGAATGAGTCCTCCCAGTTTCCGAAAACCTGCTCAACAGCCTTTGTCCTCGCAATCCATGCTTTCTTGTAAGATGGAGTATAATTATATGTTGTTCGGATATGGGATATAATTATACTCACCTTCACTGATGGGTCTTTATTTACCAATGGCAGAATGTCTCGACATATCAAAGCTGTGCTCAGTTTACGGTGATCTTGTTCAACCGTTGTTGCGACGCAACTGTGTGGTGGGTCTATTGAAGCGATCTCCCAAGAGTCATTTTTCTTCTTGTAAGATGCAGCCAAACGAAATTTACAAAGCATGTTACGACATTCGATAACATACCTCCTAGAATCAGTGCGTTTCACCGTAAAGTCAGCAAAGTTGTTCATGTGGTATTTTTTGATTGCCAAGACACATTCCTCTTTGGTACGAAACATGTCTCCCACCTTTAATTCGCCTACTGGTCTCGGATACGGATTATAGAAGACACTATCGGACATTTCATCGTCGTTAAGAGCCATATTTGTCATATGTTGAGGAGGAATATAGGCATGAGTAGGAGGTATTGGTGGTGGTTGAGCCTCATCTTCATCGTCGTTATTCAGGATGTGATCAACCTGTATCTCAGTCTCCTCTTCTTCTTCATCAATAACGTCGACCTCTACTTCTGCTTCTGGGTTGAGTTCATCTGACCATTGTGCATCATCTACAGCATTTCCACCAGCTGGATCCTGATCTGTTAGTTGAGACTGTTGAGACGGTATACATGGCTGTAGAGTAATGTACAACTCGATACAATCCATGCCTGAATGTTCATGACTAAGAAACATGCTTTCAACATCTTCATCGTCTCGTATCTTTAGGGGGAAAAACTTGCATTGACCATTCTCAAAAAATATAGGATTCTGATATGTCATCTTTGACACATTACCTGATGCTATGAAGGATTGTATTCTTTTTTTGAAATGCAAAAAGGTTGCATTTCTCTTCATCGTGACTCTAATGGTATCAGTGTTTTTAAAACAAAAACCATGAATCTCAGACTCAAAAGTTTCACTGTTGCAGTGAACGTTGATACTGTATAATGATGAAGATGACATTTTGGAGATGAAAACTATTTTGCAAGTGCAGATGAATGTGAGTGAAGATGCTAGGTATTTTGCAGATGATAAGTATTAATGTGAGTGAAGATGAATGTGAGTGAAGATGAATGTGAGTGAAGATGAAAAGGATTTTGCAAGTGCAGATGAATATGATAGTAAGACACTTAAATAGATGGTATCAGTGTCTCACATTGAAGCAAGTCTGAGATACCGTGTCAAGCATGCAAGTAATTTCATAGATGAGGTGTCTGTCATGCAATGAAGTGTGACTTGATGTGTCAAGCATGCTAGGTAGTCAAGAGTTGATGTGTCTGTCATGCAAGACAGAAGTGAGTATTCAGCATGCAGGATAGTAGAGAGCCACGTGTCTGAGATGATGTGTCAATCCTGCAAGACAGTGTGAGTTGATGTGTCAGCCAGGCAAGCTATCAAGAAGGTAGTCATCAGCATACAGGAGACAAGACAGACACGTGTCGGACACCTAAGATGGTCAGAGATGACGTGTCAATCATGCAAGCCAACCATAAGTGTTTTGTTAAGCATGCAGGAGACAACAATGCCACGTGTCAGACATGCAGAAGGTGGCGCCAATTGGTTTGGCGCCTACCTTTATGGCTTGTACATGGTCGCCAATTTGAATGGCGCCCCCATGTAGTCAGTCCTCGAAACCATGCATTCAGAACTAGCCTTGCATGCATGTACCCTATGGTGTCGCCAATTTGAATGGCGCCCCCTCCTTAAAATTGTACATGGTCGCCAAATGAGGTGGAGACACCATGCAAACACATTTTTTCATGCACTCCTCCATTTGCCTATAAATTGATCCACTCCTTCAACAATTCTTCCACACAAACATTCTCACTACCTCATCTACATTTCTCACTACTTCATCTACGTTACTTCTTTTCCATTTTCATCTACACCAACTCCCCAACAATATGTCTTTACTCACAATGGGCGAAGCACACAGAGGAACAGTTGCAAACATCGCGACATACGTAAGTTTTTTCGTGTACTTCTTTTTTATGTTTCATCTCCACCAACCCCATTTTATTTTGAAATACCGACTTAGTCAAGTGTTACATTATTTCTATTATAGGATGTCTCAAGGTTTCGCACTCGAGTCCACGAATTTGTCCCAATGGACCCGATGATTCAACCTTATGTTGAACTCGCCGGTTTTGGTCACCTTAGCAAAATTATGTCTTGGTCTATAGATAACAAATTCATTCTAGCCTTATGCGAAAGATGGAGGCCAGAGACACACACATTTTGGTTTCCAACCGGTGAGTGTACCGTGACGTTAGAAGACGTCTACATGCTTTTAGGACTACGAATTGAAGGCAAAGCTGTTAATGGTAAGACCAACTTTCCAAATTCAATTTGCATGGAGCTTTTAAACGTTGATTTGTTAGATGATAATGCTAGGGGACAAGGTATATTACTATCACGCCTAAAGTCATATTATAATAGTTTTTATTTAGATGAGCATTCTACCGAAGATGCTCGAATCATCAAAACTAGGTGTTACATTATGTTGTTACTAGGATCCTTTTTATTTCCCGAAGGTAGTGGTTCTAGCATGCATATTATGTACTTACCTTTACTTAGACATATAGATAAAATAGGTAGTTATAGTTGGGGATCCGCATGTCTAGCCTATCTGTATAGTTCTTTGTGCAAAAACTGCCACAAAGATACTTCTACATTTTCTGGATGTGCTGTTTTGCTACAAGCATGGGGATGGTCAAGACTACCGTCTCTAGCACCGGTCAATAGCACCCCTTCACTTTTCCATATGCAAAAAAGTAAGTTGTTTAAATTGCTATATCTTTACTTCCTTCCTTACAGTTTATTACCCATAACTAATTTATTTTAACTTTTTGGTGTAGATGGTCGGCACGCGGTATGAATTACAGTAGATGTCCGAGACACTGTATTACTCAATATCGCAACCTTTTGGATCACCTTCGACCGGCAGACGTAAGCAAAATAATTACATTATTTCTTCATATTATATTGACTTTTTCTACATTCATTTAAATCCTATTGTCTTTAACATTTCAGTTCATTTGGCGTCCATACCTTAATATGGATCATGAGCATCAGATCAACCCTGAAGACGCAGCCGTATGGACAACATGCACACCAATAATACGGTTCACAACAGTGGAGCTGCACAACACCGATCGTGTGAAGCTGCAGTTTGGTATGGTCCAGAATATCCCAGATCCCCCAGCTAGCCTAGGAGAATGGCATATGCGTAAAGTGAACGACCAATGGAACTACAACCCTTGGCAACAATTCGCAAGATCAGAGTGTCGCAAGTGGAAGCACCGTCATGACCATGTCTTAACTGACGCAGTCATGCCAAATGAGGTAAAACCAAGTCGTACTTATATGGCTTGGTATAGATCAGTTGGATTTCAATTCATCGCCGATGATATGTACCTCTACGACCCACGCCAGACAAGTTACACACAAGAAGGCTCAACATCTAACCCCCAACAACATTCTCAGCCCGATTACTCACAACCACCTATCCGACAAACTTTCCGTTCCACAAACACACAAACATACAACCAAAACATGCCATTCACCCAACCCCAAAACCAAGAACATCCCCCATACCACCACCAACAAATGGACCATCAACCTTCGACCGAACATCGCTTCGCACCCACACCATCACCCTACCAAAGTCGCCTTACCCAAAACACTAACCGCCCCATCACCTACCGTAGCCAAGAACCCCAAACATCACAATACCAAAACATCCCACAACCATATCTCTTCCAAACACCCCAACAACCTTTCCAACCTTTCCTAGACCCATCATTGTCACCCATGTCCCCCTTCAACCGTCCTGGTCGCCCATCCATGAGTCAACCACACCCCAACTTCTCTGGCATGGGTCATGAGCTCAGCTACGCCGGTACACCATCATTGAATACTGAAGACTATGTTGAGTTGGCTGAATACCTCAACGGACCTTCTCCTGTAGGCGGTAATGACGCTCCTGGACCATCAGATGAACAAACACCGGTGCAGAATCGTCAATGTGGGTTAGGGCCAAGGGTTAGGGTAGCTAGGGGATGTGGGACCGGAGGTCGGTTAGGTGATCCCGGTCATCACCATTAGGATTCATTGTGTAAAATCCAAATTTTATTAATATCAATTCGTATTATGTCAAATTTATCTTTGTGTATTCTCCAAACATTAAGTTTCTTTCATAATTCTAAAATAAACACATATCATAAAACAAAAATTTATAGGTCAGAAACCCTAATTCAAGGACTTCTTATTGTTATGTTGAAGGGCTTGAATTTGGTCCCTTTTGGCAAAATTCACATACACATATTTTGACAGAAACCCTAATTTTGGGTCAAGTTCGCAAGGACCTACCTCACTCATTTTTAATTATTTTGAGGTGGGACCAAGTGCATTGGAAAATTTAAGATGTCTACTTCAAATGTTATGTTGGACAAAAATTCATATTCCTAAAAGAAACACATGCAATAATACAAAACATTATGACTCAGATAACAGTTAAAATGTCAAAGAGTCCAAGTTCAGGTGCCCATACCTTTCTCATAAAAATTGCAAATGATGCAAAACTTTAGTCCAAATTCATTATCTTGAAAAGATCTACAACTTTTATGTTGAAGGTTTTGTCATTTGAGGCTTTTATCATTCAAACTAAAGGGCTTGAAGTTGGTCCCTTTTGGCAAAATTCACATACACTTGTTTTGACAGAAACCCTAATTTTGGGTCAAGTTCGCAGGGACATAACTCACTCATTTTTAATTATTTTGATGTGGGACTAAGTGCATTGGAAAATTTAAGATGTCTACTTCAAATGTTATGTTGGACAAAAATTCATATTCCTAAAAGAAACACATGCAATAATACAAAACATTATGACTCAGATACCAGTTGAAAAACTCAGAAGTCCAACTTCAACTGCCCATAACTTTCTCAAAAAAAATCCAAATGTTGCAAAATTTATATCCAAATTCATTGTATTGAAAAGATCTACAACTTTCATGTTGGAAGTTTTTCCATTTGAGGCTTTTTTAAGGGAGGCGCCAATTGGATTGGCGCCCCCTCTTAAAAATTACACACAGGCGCCAATTGGATTGGCTAGGGCACCTGCCCTAGCCAATCCAATTGGCGCCTCCTTGCAATTTTTAAGAGGGGGCGCCAATCCAATTGGCGCCTCCCTCTAAAAGTGGGGTATATTGGGAAATTTTTTGAAACCTGGGTTATTTTGGGAAATTAATTGAAAATGTGGGGTATATTGGTAAAAAAATCCTATGCAAGTTTGTGTTTATTTGTAGATTTATATTTTGATTATTAATAAATTATAAAAATATATTATTTAAAATAAAAACATTATAATTTGTTTTAAAATTTGAACCGTTTTGATATGTCAAATCGGTTAGACCGTGAATCGGATGATAGAACGGTCTGATAAGATCATCACACTATAGTTGGAATTGACTCAGTAAAAATCTAGGTGATTGGTTAGTTCATTTATCCGACCAATGAACGAGTAAATTTTTTTAAACCGGCAGGTTGATCTTTTTATGTTTATTTTTTAGTTTAATTATAATTTTGATCTCCTATTCAATTTTGGATAAAAGAAATTTTTGGTCCTCATAAATAAGTTTTTAAAATAAAGGTTCTTTCAAAAAAAATTATTCATACAATTGATTTCAAAAGTTAAATGTCAATAACGAATGTTGATGTGGCATGCCACATATAACTTTTTTTATGATTGGACATATACGTGGCAATGCCGACGTGGTAAGAAAAGTGTTGGCGTGGATGAAAATGTATCAAGTGTGAGTAGTGTGGGTGTGAGTAGTGTGGATAATAATCACATATTTATTGGTTGGAAATATGAAGACTTGAGTATTTATAAATGAGAGAACTCACTCACTTATCACCTTAAGGTTTTAGGTGAATATGTGGTGTGTCTTTCATAAAGGTCTTACTCTAGAAAAGAAGTCTCACAATGTTCAATGCTCCCTAGTGAAAAACTCCCCAACAAATGGTATCAGAGCCTGATTCGAGAAATGGGTCGGCTTACTTGTATCGAAAGTCAACGACACTAGTGTGGTAAATAAGAAACATTTAGTTGAAGAGTGTGAATGGTGTCAGTGTGGTGAATAAGAAACGTTCCGTTGAAGAGTTTGAATGGCGTCAGTGTGGTGAATAAGAAACTTTTCGTGCGGTACAAGAGTTTATGGAAGTAAGAAGAGCTTCCACTTGAGGGGAGCATTGTGGACTCACACTTGAGGGGGAGTGTTGAGAATGTATCTTGGAAATATGGAGACTTGAGCATTTATAAGTTAGGGAACTCACTCACCTATCACCTTAAAGGTTTTGGGTGAATATGTAGTGTGTCTCTCATAAAGGTCTTCCTCTAGAAAAGAAGTCTTACAATGTTCAATGTTTTTTAGTGAAAAACTCCCCCAATGGTGCTTTCAGAGAGGCAATTTCTTCCATTTTTTAATTTTATAATTTTTAAAAATTATAACGACGGAAAAGCCGTTGCTAAATTCGTCACTAATATGAGCATCATCCATATAAATCCATAATTTGTAGTTAATTCCTAGCTAATTTAAACCCATCATTCTTATGATCTAAATTTTTTTTTAATGATTTTTTTTGCATTAAAGTTTATAATCTTATAACGATCTCTCACACTAAAAAAATATTTTTTTTTTACTTTAGATGAATTAAATATAAATTTTTTAATGTCGATTTTTCATGAAACGGAAATAACGCAAATATTGACATAGGATTGAATTTTGAGATAATATTTTGCAGAGACCTATTTAATAATGCATAAAAATGAATTTGCAAAGTTTGATGGCATTCTAAATAAGTCTCGATTTACTTAGCTTTTTTTATAGAAACACATATATACGTGTTTCGATTGAAAAATCAAAATAAATCTTGACTTATTTGGAATTCCATGAAACTTTCAATTTAATGTGTTATTATCCATTTCATGTATTATGAGATATATCTTTGAAAAGTATTAGATATGAATTAAATCATAGGTCAAAGTTTGAGTTGTTTCAGATTCATAAAAAATGGACCCTTAAAGAATTCATATTAATTTATGTTATGTAAAAAAAATCAATTTTTGTGGGATAGATCCATATAATATGATAAACATTCATGAAAAAAACCATTAAAACGAAGTATAAGTCATAATAATGATTTTCGCCTCTAGAAAAAAATACATTTATATGTGTGCTTCTATTGAAAAATCAAAATAAATGAATACTTATTCGGAATTCCTTCCACGAAATTTTGCAGATCCATTTTATGTGATATGATATAAGTTTTTACAAAAGATTAGTTCAAAATTCAATAATATGTCAATGTTTGCGTTGTTTCCCTTTCATGGAAAACTGATATTAAAAATTCATATTTAATTCTTATCAAGTAAAAAAAATCAATTTTGGTGGGAGAGATCCTTATAAGATTTTAAACTTTAATGAAAAAAATCATGAAAAAACCAATTTTAGGTCATAAAAATGTTGTGTTTAAATTAGCTAGGAATTAACTCAGGATTAGTTAGGAATTAGCTACAAATTTTGGGTTATGCATGAATTGGTGACGAATTTAGCGACGATCTTTCCATCGCTATAATTTTTAACAAATATAAAAATAAAAAATGGAAGAAATTGCCATGTGGCATCCACGTCAGCATTTCTGTCATGTCGGCATTGTCACGTGTATGTTCAGTCGTAAAAAAAGTTTCGGGATGTTACGTCAGCAACCGTTAATAACATTTTATGTTAGGGACCAGTATGGATGTAAAATTTTGGAGGAACCATTCTTTTTTTTTGGTGTCATGTTTTAAAATTCAACTTTATGTATAATTAAAATAACTAAATAATATTAAAATTATAAAACTAAAATTTTGTCAAATTTTAATAATCAAACCTATAACATCTCAAAATTATTGGGATTGTAGTTTTATCATCTACACCATAAATATCTTTCAATGTTTAATTTGGTCAAAGAGAAGAGAATTATATATTCTATAATTACAACAATTATGTCTAATGTTATTCCTTTTAAACTGATTTATTATTAGTGGTACAATAAAATAATATGATAAATTTTAAAAATTAGAAAACTAATAAATTAATATAATTATACTATAAATTAATAAAAGTTTAAAAAAATCATATTATCAAATAAAATCAAAATAATATTTTTATATTATTAGAAATCATGATCAGTAATCCAATGATCCAATAGCATGACGGATCTAGAAAATATTAAAAACCAAAAATAACAAACATTAAAAATAAACTTCATATGAAATGAAATAAAAATATATCAGGCAAAAATATATCTTCAAAAACTATTTAAAAAATATTAAATAAAAATAATAAAATTATTTATATTTCAAATTGAAAAGTCAAAATTAATTTTATATTTAAGTTGATAGTTCAATTTTATTGGTGACAAAAAATATTTATTTAAAAAAATGAAAAATTGAATATTTTTACTTGTAATATTTCATTCTTTTCCACCGTTTATTATTTTTCAACTTTGCATATACATGCAGTTTTAAATTAATTTTCGTTTAATGTGTTTTTTTTGTTGATGATTGTTTTTTTTTATCTAATATTTATCAATATAAACAATATAAGGCATAAAAGTATTTTCAACCTTGTAAATTGATGTGTTTTTATTTTTAATTTCTAAATTTTTCTTTTTTATATAAAAATAGTCTCTAAATGTTAAAATAATTTTACTTTTAGTTTCTAAGGTGAAATTCCGCAAAAAAAAAAATCGAAGGAAAATCTGAAAAAAAATCTGCATAATTTAAATCCGCAGAAAAATTCGAAAGAAAATCTGCAGGAAACCTACAAATTTTTCTGCAGATTTTGATTTTACGGATTAAAACAAAAAAAAAAAACATTTAGGGATCATTTCCAAAAATAAAATATTTAGAGATTAAAAACAAAAACACGCCAACTTACAGGGACGAAAAGATTATTTAAGCCTACAAATTATTCTTTCCACCCTAAAGATTGCTCACATACCTTAGTGAAAAACTAAAATTACCTCAAGAATATGGATATGTACCTCCGAACGCACCATATTCACACATAATACATTCGTAAGTTACTTAGGTCTTAATTTTATGCCAAAAAATAATACGGAAATACATTTTCGTATAACTTATGGAAATGCACATTCAAACAGGTTTTTTTATCAAAAACATATCAGACTCTTCTCCTTCTTATCCTTCCTCATTCTCAACATACTATCTCAAACTTTCTCAAGTCACTTCCAAGTCTCTACTCCTGAGTATATGCAAAATGTTCGTGGTGGACAACATGAAGCAAAAGGCATGAGAAATAAACTTCGATATAGACGGTGTAAAAAATGCAACGGTAGAGAAACATACAACATGTCATACATTCAATACACAACAAACATCACCATAAACTTAATCTCATTCAAAATAATATGCAAGTATATGTAATGCGACTCAAGATACAACGTGACACTATGCATGTGGTACCAACTCAATATTTAGTTCTCTCTAGAACTGGGTCCCCCCTTTTGAACCCATGAGCCCCCATTCTTAGCTCCAAGCCCCTTTTTGAGCTTTAGACAAGCCACTAGTCCCCCCTTATAAACTAGTGAACATGCATGTTTCAACGACACAACACAATTATGCATGTTCATACAAATCAATGTAACAACAATAATAATGCTTACAGACCCCCTTCTGACCAGAAACAACATGCATTAACACACAATAGTAACTCCCTCACCCCCTTCATTCAATGTGTTTCTTAATTTTCTCGTTGATCATATCAAACATTCACCTAAAGATTAAAAACTCACATAAACAAGTGAGAGAGACACCACATATTCACCCAAAATATTAAGTTGATATTTGCATGGACCCTATCTTATAGAGTGTTAAACCTCAACTTTTCTAAGCAATGTGAGACTTAGAACTCACACATGTTTCTCAACACAACTCACACTTGTTTCTCAATAATCTCTCACTCAAGTGCGAATCTATCCATTATGCTTCACCTCAAGCGGAAACTCTTCATCCACATGCTTGTACAATCATTGAGAGACACATGTATCTCATCATGGGCACTTCAACGGGACACGCCGTCTGATCACCATGTCAGGAAGACTTTCGATATTAAGGAGTCAGTCCCTTACTCGACCTATACTCTAATACCACTGATGGGGCATAACTGAGGGGGAAGCATTCATATTGGATCAAACACTCATCTAAATAAGTGAGAGAGACACCACATATTTTTCCTAAACTTTAAGGTGATGGATGCATGGGTCCTCTCACTTATAAAATGTTCAACCTCTACTTTTCTAAGCAATGTGGGACTTAAAATTCACTTATTTTTCAATATAACTCACATTTGTTTCTCAATAATAATGGTGATCTAGAAACCACTATATATCCAAATATTGTCCAACCTTGTAGTACATGAGGTAGATGAGGAGCCGAAGAGTCAGATATGTCCAATAGTGATTTTTCTTTGTGTTTTGATCATAACATTTTGATAATTTATGTTATGGTTTGTATTTTGTGAACAATGATGTTTTATTTTTTAATAACAAATTATGTATACCACCATTTTGAATTTATATATGTTATTTTAATTATATGATAAATATCTATGATTTAATTAAGGCTTAAATGTAGTTTTGGTTCTCTTTCTTTAATTTTTCTAAACTTTTAATCCCCTTTAAAAAAACAGGTTTTAAGTCCCTTGGTTTGAATTTTCTTGGGATTTTTTTGGTCCCCTATTCAAATTGGTCTATGTGGCATATTTAGAAATGATGTGGCAAATAAAATATTGACTCAAACTGGAATAAAGTGCCACGTCATTTAAAAACATTACAGTAACAACATTCAACAACAACAACATTCTTCATTCAACTTAACAAAGTCACTTAAATTGCATTATAACATTAATAGTACATTACAACCAAACACAAACAAACCTAACACACAACCTAACTAAATCAACTAATTTATTACATTTGATACAACCAAGTCAATTAACAACACTAATGTTATTCACATGGTAAACTTATTCATCATCTTCAAGAACTTGATCTTCAACTTCAATTGATCCTCTCTGATAATGGATTTATTCAACTTGACAATTTTTTGGTTTAATTTTTGGTGCATTGAAGATATTACTTCCTTGGCTCGTTGAGACATTTCTTCATCGTACCAGAAGAAATGACTACATCTCTTGTATACCTGATTCTAGAAATATACAGGAAAAATTAGGGATTTTCTAGAAATCACAAATTAACATTGTTCATTGATTTTGCACATGAAACTAACCTTGTACATCCCACAGCCAAAAAAATGACGACATGGGTTCATATTCGTCCACGCTGTCATCAATAGAGAAGGAAGGTGGTGGATATTAACCTTGTACATCCCACATCTAATAAATATCAAACCAGTTTTAAAATAAGATGGAAACGGAATATGGTGGATACCATTTACTTCTGAGGCTAGGATTCGAGATGGATATCTCGCTCATCTAAGTTCTCTCCATTACTCAAAATACATTCAAACAAATCAAACTCTTTTCTCATCACCGTGTGATTGACCCTTCAACCCTTTTTTGTAAACGAAAAAGTATTTTGTTTTAAAACAACGCAAAAATAATGTTTCGTCCATTTGAACGTGTGAGTAATCTTGCGACGTTGCCTATGAATGTTGATTTGTAAATCCATTCGATCGTGATACAAATGTCCCTACTCCACTTGTTTTGGGTAGTCCAACAATGTTTTTTTCGATTGACACAAAGTAGCTTTCGCTAAAATCGACCAACAAATAAACATTTTCTACCTAGAACTACGTAAGCCTTGAGTTCTCTATTGCACACAAAGATACGTAGGAGTAGGATTTGTAAATCTTGTCAGGCCTATTAATAAAAAACTTAGATTTAGTCCCCTACGTTGCAAAAATCCAAAACATTTTCTCTTTCCTATTCCTTTCTTTCCCTCCTAATAACTTGAGAAGCCTAACATTTCTAAGTTAAAACTAACATGCACGACTAACTTAATGGTTCCCGTTGAGTATAACGTACGTGAGGGATGCTAATAGTTTCCCCTTGCGTAATCGACTCCTGAACCCTGATTTGGTTGTGATGACTAATATCATTGTTGTTCTTTCTTAGGTTTTATCGATATTTCCCCTTTCCGTTTTAGGAATAAATAAAGTTCAGTGGCAACTCTACTCAGTCCATCATTGCGAGCATGCGATTCCACTTCACTAAGTTGTGTTCTCATTTTTTCGAGGTGCGACAGATGGAGACTCTGTTGGGGATTTGGTTTCCCTATGTGAGTCAAGCTTAGTTAGGTCATTTGTGTGCCTTTTTTTGCTTTACTCGTGTGGCTTTTCTTTATTGCTTCCATTTATCTTTATTGTTATATTGATATTATCTATTGTATTAGTTCCATTATGTTGCGGTTTTGGATCGTTATTCTGATTGCAAATCTTGTGGGAAATACTCTATACCCAAGTCTATAGTGAAAACATAAGATATGATGATGGTTGAGTAGTACGGACTTCCGAGGTGAATACCCCGTAAGGGTCGGTATGAGAACCTCACTTAGAGTATATCCTTTTGCAAATATTGTCGCCCGAGGTGAATACTTTGTAAGCTTCAATGTTTCAAAGGGGTTTGTGACTCTAGGGAACTTTTAGAACATTGAACCTTTGGCCAACTAGGAATGATGGTTGTGTAGTATGGATTCCTGAAGTGAATACTTAGTAAGGACCGATACAAAAACCTCACTCAAAATAGATTCTCTTGATGGAGTTGACTCCCGACAAGCATTTACCGTAAGCAGCATAGAGTCTTTTGAATCAATGACTCTAAGTACCTTGTATAGAACTGAAGTCGATGGTTGCATAGTGCGGAATCCTGAGATGAATACATTGTAAGGTTCGGTACGAGAACCTCACCCATAATAGATTCTCTTGATGGAGTTGATGACCGACAAGCATTTCCCGTAAGCGTCAAACATTCTTATGAATCTGTGACTTTAGGTGTCCTTTGTAACAAAAACCCTAGATCATACCCGGTGAGAATCCTGTTTTGGAAAGAAATCTGATTCATCTGTACCTCGGATCTTTGAACTTGTACCAAACCAAAAAAAACATTGCATTCATCCATTCATTGCATACGCATAAAAAACAAAACTCTTATTTTGTTTCACATTGTTTCAGGAATTCTTGACATTTGTAAGCACAATGAATTCTGAGAGAAGAAACACATTTCAATTCAAATACAAAAAAAAATGGACCTTGTCAGCTTGTAGAAGTTGAGTGTTAAAGTGACGCCACTCAAACTCACCGACTTCGTCAAAGACTATGGAAGAATTCTTAGCATCTTGAATGAGAAGATGAATGTGATTACTTTTGTGACTATAGCTCGGTTCTATGATCCACCTCTACGTTGCTTCACCTTTTTTGATTTCCAGTTGGCTCCTACCTTGGAGGAATTCGAGAGGATTATGGATCGGAATTTGAGAAATCATAATCCACTTCCTAGGTTTGATGAAGGTAATCCTCCAAAGAGGATATCTTCAGCTTTGGGTTTGGATGTTTCTGAGGTCATAGCAAATTGGGATGTGAAGGGAATATTCAGTGGTTTTTCTAGAAAGTTCTTGGAAGATCAAGCTGTGAAGATGGAAAATACTGAGAATTGGAAAGCTTTCTATGCTATTTTAGCCTTGTTGATATATAGGATAACTCTCTTCCCAAATATAGACCATTTTGAGGACCATCTAGCTGTGAGGATTTTATTATCTAGTAATCATGTACCTTTCCTCCTAGCTGACATTCATTATGCTCCCCATTAGCATCATGAGAAGAAGGAAGGAACTCTTTTGTGTTGTGAACAACTGCTGCATGTTTGGTTCATATCTCACATGCCCGAGGAAGGCCCTTTTGTATCCAAAGATCTCAAGCCATCTCAGAAGTTAGCTTCCCTCACCTTTGGTCATGTTAAGTGGTACATAAGGGAGTGGGAAACCAAGCATATTATTGTCAACACTAGGGACTTCCCCAATGTACCTTTGATAAGAACCAGGGGCTGCATCAACTACAACCCTGTGTTATCCTTAAGACAACATGGTACCCCATGAATGGTCCTCCAAGAACTGAATCCTTATAGCCCTTTATCTTAAACAGTAGTGAAACTGTAGCGGGGTATTCGTTACCATTAGAGATATTGACTAAATCCAAGGTAAACCATACAAGTCGAGTCGCCACCGCACTTCTATTTATCCAAAGGAATGGTTAGAAAGCGAACAAAAACCTAAAAGTTTTATCGAATCAAAAACTAGTAAAAATGTCAGAGATCTGGGTAAGGGGGTTGGTTATGCAATGGGGAGGTTTTAAGCACCCAAAATATCCTAGGTACTCATAGGGAGCCCTTTTCATAAGTGTTGTTCTAGTCTAAAGGGTGTAGGTATATCTAAAGTACTATTTACTAAAAGGAAGGTTAAAAGAAAATGACTCGCAAGGATGTCACATCCATTGCCTACGTATCTCATCTGAGTATGAGAATCAGAGTCTTCGTAGCTCGGTTACCTATGGGTTAAAGAGAAGTGTGCTCAGTAAGACGTCGCGTCTTATGCCTATGTATCTCATCTGGAATGAGAATCAGAGCAAAACGTAGTTCGGCTAACTAGGGATTAAGGATTGCCATCTGAACATGGACTTACAAAAGAGGACACCAGCTGTGTCAAAGGAGGGTGGGCAGTGTGTTCAACGTCCTAGCAGTAGGTGTCGCAGCTCGCTGAATCGAGTCTTAGGCAGTTACCTCTTTGCAATAGAACAGACTGACATGCCACAAGATCGGAGACGCACGGAAGATCTAAAAGTGGGGAAGCTCTGATCTAGAGTTGTCATGCAATATGGACCTATGTGTTAGGATTTACAAAGGGGAACATCTACCTAATGTTAGCATGCAAAGAATAGGGGAATTCTACCTATGTTATCATACAAAGGGTTCTACTTAATGGGTGCTACCTAAACGGAACAAGAGTAGACGGATGGAGCGCGGAGAGGAGTTACGGATAAGGGTAGATGGCGATGTCGGAGGCAATCGAATTACAGGTAGATGGCGATTCCTGAGGCAATCGCCTTACAAGAGGATGGATGAATGCGTGCTGGTTCTGTTAAGTTTTGAAAGTGATTACTCGAATACTCCCTTTGATGGCTTTCTGGGATGTATACTGGATGTCGTGCTCTGTCAGTACCATTTGCCAACGAGCTACCCTTCTGGTGAGAGCTGGCTTCTCAAATATATACTTGACTGGATCCATTTTGGAGATCAATAAGGTCGTGTGAGTCAGCATGTATTGTCTGAATCGCTTAGCAGCCCATGCAAGGGCACAACATGTCTTTTCAAGCATTGAGTATCTCGACTCGCAACATGTGAATTTTTTACTCAGGTAGTAGATGGCATGCTCTTTCCTACCTGTCTCGTCGTGTTGACCGAGGACACAACCCATGGAATTATCAAGTACTGTCAAATACATAATCAGCGGTCTCCCTGGGACTGGAGGCATAAGGATTGGAGGATTCTGCAAATACTTTTTTATCTTCTCGAAAGCCCTTTGGCAATCATCATTCCACCTGATGGCCCGATCTTTTCTCAACAATTTGAATATTGGCTCACACGTGGCTGTTAGGTGAGAGATGAACCTTGCAATGTAGTTCAACCTTCCTAAGAAACCACAAACTTGTTTTTCTGTTCTTGGCTCAGGCATTTCTTGTATCGCTTTTACTTTGGCCGGATCCACCTCAATCCCTTTTTCACTAACAATAAAACCCAACAGTTTTCCAGATCTCACCCCGAAAGTACACTTGTTCGGATTAAGCCTCAGCTTGAATTTCCTCAAACGCTCAAACAGTTTCTGCAAATTCACCAGATGTTCTTCTTCCGTCTGAGATTTGGCAATCATATCATCAACATAAACCTCGATTTCATGATGAATCATATCATGGAAAAGAGTTACCATAGCTCGTTGATATGTTGCCCCAGCATTTTTCAGACCAAACGACATCAGCTTGTAGCAGAAGGTGCCCCATGGGGTTATGAAAGTTGACTTCTCCATGTCTTCTGGTGCCATCTTAATTTGATTATAGCCAGAAAAGCCATCCATGAAGGAGAATACCGAGAAATGAGCCGTGTTATCCACCAAAACGTCGATGTGAGGTAATGGGAAATCATCTT